>NW_026606101.1:6004166-6750833 GCF_029834395.1 Sorex fumeus | reverse complement strand
CTGGATTTCACGGCATGTCAAAAGATCTCATGGCCGCTCACCTATGAGATGGTCAGACTTCTTTGTGAAGACCCTGAATGATTGGTTTGAGGCTCTTTGTCTTCCTAGAATGAGCAGATGCCATTGGACCACATTAGCACTCAACAGGGACGAATGGAGATGTTACTGGCACCTGCTCGAGCAAGTCGATGAGTAACGGGATTTCAAGTGATCAAGTGATAGCACAAATAAATGCAGTTATTTTACAACCCGTGTTTTATTAATGAATAAAATTGTTCAGTATTTCTTCTTTTATTCTTATTGACATACTTGCAATTGTTCATTCATACATCATGTCCATTGTTTTCTGCTGGTTTATCGATAAACTCTTTACCACCGAAGCTTTTGTATATTTAATATGCATGGCTATACTTCACATTAAATTGGATTATAATTTTAACTTTTAAGCATATTTGTAGAATTTGTTGTTTGATGTGGTATTAATCAAAAGAACATTTAAGTAAGTGGTTGTGTTTTCACACAGTCAAAATGCCTATGCTTTCCTTTACTAATTTGGGGTTTGTTTAAGTTTTAAATGTTTCCCAATTTGTTTCTTAGTTTTTAATATTTTACTCTAACTTTCCATTTATTATTATTTATATAAATAACTATAATTTTATCACAGCTAGAATATTTAATATAGTATATAATAGATGTATACCTTATATATTTCATTTGAGAAGATGAAGCCAGTTGTGATGCTTCATTTATTAAATTTTTACTGAATTGAAGTATCACTTCTTTCATTTATAAATGGTCATACATTAGAAACTGCTTATAGGCACTCTGTTCTATTTCTCAAATCCATATGCCACTTTTTAATGTTAATATTAGAGTGCTTAATTACTGTGACAACACAGCATATTTCAATATCTGACAAGTCACTTTCTTCTGTGTTGAATGTAGATGTTTCTTTTCTACCTTGAGTTTACATCCATCTGCTTTTTCTGGTGGCTTTGTAGGGTATCCAATTCTTCATTTCAAATCATTTCTTCTTGGAAACCTGGAATGCTTTATGTATTCCTGGCTGAAAACAATGGGTGCCAAAAAATATGCAAGGTAGTTAAATATTCTGTTGATATATAAAATCCTGACATCTATATAACCGGTAAGATATATTTATAATAATTCTCAAGGACATCGTTTTCTATAGCAATAAAGAATATTATAATCTAATAATATATCTAAAAATGTGAAAGACATTGATGTAGAATTTCCTTTGATATTCATGATAAAAAACCTTTTAATCTATTAAAACCATTAAAATGGAAATTAAGGATTAGAAAGAATGCAAAGCATGAGAAAACAGGGAAAACTTGACAAGATAAATACAGGAAAATGATCTTGTCTGATCGAATAACCCACAAACTATGAGTAT
This sequence comes from Sorex fumeus, assembly GCF_029834395.1. Taxonomy (NCBI): domain Eukaryota; kingdom Metazoa; phylum Chordata; class Mammalia; order Eulipotyphla; family Soricidae; genus Sorex; species Sorex fumeus. Next base: position 6,749,416 of record NW_026606101.1, on the reverse strand, counting down.
TTACTGTTGAGTTTGATGACTTGTAAAGGACATGCAAGAAAAACTTATAAACATTCAAAAGTAAAAAAAATTGTAATAGGGTCAGGTCTAGAAGGGACTTAATGCATGGACTTTTGTTCCTGTGGAGTTTTGTGCCAAAGTCCCAACACTTGGCTGTGATCACCAAGCCAGAAGTTCTCCCAAATCCTATTTGAGGAAATTTTATGGAGGCTTCAGCATCAAGGAAGGATTAGTGAGAAATTCAGTCTTGCTCACGCCCAACCTACTTTTCTTGGAAGGTGGAGAATGGGGCTGAATATTCCGAATTTTCAATCATGTGCAGTCTTCCTGGTGATTAACTCCCATTCAGGAGCTCCGAGGAGTTCAGCTCATGACAGCAAAAAACACTAATAATCCAAGAAACTCCCAGGATATCAACCAGAGTCAAAGACTGGATATTTATCTCTTATTGTGTCACAGTTAACTAGGTATGATAGAAACAGTAACCATTACTCAAACAATCTTCGGTTTGACCCATTGGGTCACTTTATCTTGAAATTTTCCTATATTCTTATTCCAAAGAGAAAACAATTCCTATGTACTTCCTGAGATGTGTTATAAAGAAGTGACTGCGTGTCCAGGGCAGACAGGCATTTTCTTTAATCAGTTATTTATATCCCAATCTTGTTCTTTATAGTGATGACCAAAACCAGAAGTTATGTGATCTCTTTTAACTGACCTCAATTTATGGTAACTTTAAAATGAAGAAATAAATCTTACCATGTGGCTTTTGTGTGAGCCTAGTAAAATATTTAATAATATGAAATTCTTAATGGAGTATCTGATACATAACAAGAATACAGCAAATACCAGCTGGGCAGACTAATAGCTCTTACATGGCATCTCTGTGTAAGAAAATGCAAAAGTTTTGAATTGGCTTGAGTCAAAAGTCATCTTTTTAGTGAGACTGCAAGTTACAGTCTTGGGGTTTGGTTTCTGGAAACAACCAGAGACATTTGCAATGCATTGCAGCTGGATTGGCACAGAAAGACTCACAGCTCAAACCTCGGAAGGATATAGCATCTATGATGTGCCGTCTTCTTCATGCAGGAAACAACTTCCAATCCAGCAGTTGCCCACTCTCAAACTTTCTCTTAGTTTCTCTTCACAATACAGGAGGTGAGAATCCAGGGAGCTTTGTAAAAATAAACTGTACTCTGAGGTGATTCTTTGAGAAGCTTAGTTCTGCCTGGTTAAAATAGGACAATGACTACTGCAGTGGAGAGAACTTAGGAGGCATCCCATTAATTTCCCATGTGTGTATATCCTCTGAGCTGGTAGCCAGCTGTAGACATTCAAGGTAGTGCCCTTAGTGTGTGGGAGACTATAAAGTGTCCAAGTAGCTGCCACCTGGACTCGAGGTTATGAGAGGGGGTCTGCTATAGAAAGAAAGAAGGGTCTCAGCAGTGAGTGATTTGGTCCATCTCTCTCCTAAAGATGGTGGCTCTTTTAGAAGGAGGTTCTGGGATGTGAAGCAAGGCAGGAATATTAGACTGGAGGTAAGTGTAGTCAGGCTAGACTTTGAATCTCTGTGCTCTTCTCTTTTGATCTATTCAGGTGTGTTCCAGTCACACCTCATTCCATCTCCCTTTTGGCAGAAAATGTGCCAAGTCTTCTCAGTGTTCCCCCTAAAACCATCTGAAACAAACTCAGTTTTCACTATTCTCTCTTACCTTTCACACCCATGAGGTCATCTTCCTGATGAACCCAGATTTCTGTACACATGCTCTGCAGTTTGCTATTTACTATTTCACAGACCTTTTTTTCCTTCCAGTATTAGTATTTTCCTCACTGTCTTTATTGTTTAAATTGATATATTACTCCTCCCTGGAGACTTCTCCCAACTAGGATGGCCCCAGTCCTACTCTGATTCAAAATTAAATTCTGAAGCCCCCTCAAAGTTGAGGATTTTTCCATTTTCCTAAGAAGTTATAATCACACGTTACTCAGAATTCCCATAGAAGTACTCATATTACATTTTGTGGGTGTAATGTATTTTTCTGCATTGCATGGTAGGAAGTTCCTGAGGGTTGATCTGGTGCCTTAATTGTTGCATGCTGCAAATAGTAAATTAAACAAATAGTGCTTTATTTGAATGGCAAGATGCACACCTATCTAATGTATCAGATATCCTCTGGGGACATGAAAATATTATCAATATTAGTAGAAAATGCGTAAATTAAGCCCCCAAACTATCTTTTAAAAAGTGTAAATGAAAAACTACTAATACCATCACTTTTATAAGTCAACGGGAGCTCTTGTGAATTATTTGTGGAAATGCGAAGTAATGCAGCTGTTTTTGGAAAAGTTTGACACTTCCTTGGGAAGCCAAACATGTGCTTATGATAAGACATTACAGTTTCTCTCCTGGTACTTCTCTTCCTATGAGAAGTGAATCTTACTTTCATTGGAGTAGAAACTGTGAATGGTGCAGTGGTTTTATTAGTAAACCTTAAAACCTGGAAATAACCCAAATATCTTTCAATTGCAGAATTGATAAACAAATTGGGGTGCATCCATAGAATGGCATGCTATTCATTAATATAAAGAGAAGCTGTTAGTACATGCAATAGCTGATGAATCTTCGAGCATGGTGCTGCAAAAAAGAAGCCATATTTATCAGTTTCATATGCTATGATCATGGTTTAGTGACGCTGGACTGAAAATGTCTAACCATGTCCCTAAATACACACAGACACACAAACACACACATTCACACACTTATAAATTGTATAAATCTAATTGCCTACGTTATGTTATTTGTAACATGACCTTTGGGTAATAAATAGGGTATGGAGTACCCCATGAATGAGATTAGCACCCATAAAAGAAGAGGGTGTAGAGAACTCTGTTCCACCTCCACCATATGAAGATACTGTGAATAATTGTCATCTATTAATCTGGAAGAGGTTGCCTCACTAGACATAAATCTCTCAACACTTTCATCTTGATCTTTCTCTTTTTCCAAATTTTGAGAAATAAATACATGTTTTTTATCATCACATAGTCCATTGTACTTTTATTGCAGTCATTTGGACTAAGATAGATGTCAAGCTAGAGAAGGCAACATAAAAGAATTACATACAAAATATCAGAAATAAAATGTGGGGTTGGAGATGGGAGACTTGAGTTTGGGTGGATTGTAGTTTATGTTCTCTTGATTTTGGTTGTGGTAAAATATTTATTTCCCAAACTCATAGAACTGTAAGGGAAAAAAAGGCAATTTTATTAAATACACTAATACAATTTACAAAAAATAATGGAGAGAAAAACTTAGAAATCCTTTTTTTCTTTCTCCTCTGTCTCCTCTCTCTCTGTGTCTCTGTCTCTGTCTCTCTGTCCCTATCTCTGTCTCTGTCTCTCTGTCTCTGTCTCTGTCTGTCTCTGTCTCTCTGTTTCTGTCTCTATCTCGCTCACTCACTCACGCGCTCTCTCGCTCTCTCCCCCCCTTTCCTCCCTCCTATCCATCCAGCCCATCCAGCCCATTGGTCTTCAGGGAGGCAGGATACTCCTGAATCCCTGAATTCATCTGACTTTCAGGTTACTCAGAGGCCATAGAGTGGGTTTGCACAGGCCGCTATCATCTGCAGTTTCACTGGAACGGATCAGATAGGAGAAGCAAAAATGACTTCGAATCTTATGTTTTGAATTTTTTTTCTGAGTGAGGAGGAATCGGATCATACATGGTGATGGTCAGGGGTTATTCCTATCTCTGTACTCATGAGTGTCCCCTGTTAGTTTGTGGCGGACTTTCTGTGGTGCAAATTAGGGTCAGTCACATGCAAGGAAAATGCCTTACCTCCTTTATTACCCCTCTGACCTCAAACCTACTGCTTACAGGCAGTAAAATAGTAATGCATATAGTTATCAAACAATTTTATGTCCATAACAAAAGCTCAAACATTTGACTGACATAACATTTATTGAGCTTACAGTAACTCAACCCAATGGACCAATGGACAGAATTCAATAAAAATAATGTCTTTCAAAAGACTGACATATTTAATTTTAAAACAGCTAATCAGGCTTTGTACTCTCTCAACCCTTGTAAGATCCTTGATTAAAATATCTATTAAGATGTATTTTAATTATTTGTTTGTATCTCAGTATTCTCCATGAGGATTCTGGGTTCCTTGGGGTCAGGGATTTTAACTTTCTGGTTTTTACATGCCTAGGTATAGAGTAAAATAAGTGCATTTTGTAATTGTTGAAGAATGAAAGAATGAAAGAGAATTCATGATTTCTTCCTCCATGATTCATCTTCTTAATTCATCAGCACTTGAACAACTTGATTCTATAGATCTAACAAGTTGTGGGGAAAAAACTATCTTTTGGGGGGCGGGTAGGGCGTTTGCCTTGCACGCGGCCAACCCGGGTCGACCCGGATTTGATTCCCAGCATCCCATATGGTCCCCTGAGCACCTACAGGGGTGATTCCTGAGTTCAGAGCCAGGAGTAACCCCTGTGCATCGCCAGGTGTGACCCAAAAAAGCAAAAAAAAAACTATCTTTTTTTTCTATAGTGACTGCAGCAATTGCCCTTCTGCTGCCTACTTGTGTTCCTGTTCTTATCTTAGAGCCATAAATTAGACAGTGTGATCAATCTAAAGCATTAATCAGATCATGCTACTCCTAAGCTTACACCTATCAATAATAGTTTCCAGTTAGTTTTAGAACAAAAGTAAGATTCCTTAGCTAGACTTTTAACACCAACCACTTCTGGTTATTTCTACATCTCTGACCATCTCTGAAATCAAGTTTAACCAATATGTCTTTGCAATAGATACCAATAATTCCTTTTGTGTGGCCAGCAGGGTTAACTGTAGCACTGTGAAGAAGCCATTTTCTAGTTAGTATTCTCTTTACTCTGCGCTTTGGATTACTGGTTCCTTTTCATCTTGAAGATCTTTGATATAGTACTTTCTACTCTGAGAGATCTTTCTTGGCCACACAATATATATAACCTCAGTCTTTGTCACACCGTGGGTTAACTTCTCTGTCTAGCACTATTCCCAATAGAATATTTGCATTATCCATGACATATTTAATAATAACCCTGTCTCATTTCTTGAAAACCCTTTGATAGAACAAGGACACATTATCAACCCCAGGCTCTCCCCATCACCAACATGTACTAGATAATTAATGAACACATATTGGGGTGGGTGAACAGATCAATGAGCTGTTGGATTCATGAATGAATGAAAACACTGAAGCATGACTTACTCTATTGTTTTCTAACATATAGAAAATCCAAGAAATCTTATTCATAGATGTTTTACTTACCTTACATTGCACTGAAATAGACAAAAGACATCCCCATTGATTCCTGTCTTTCTCTGATCTGTGGCATTTTATTAAGTTCAAAAGAGGAATAAGGAAACATAAAATGAGACAGTTTCTTAGAGTGGTAGGGAAGGAAATAATTTTAATTGAAGGAAGGGAGATATAGAGGATATTGAATACTTTATGAATTTGGGTTCATACCTGATGCTACTCAGGGGTGCATCCTTAGTCTGTCCTCAAGGATAACTGCTCACAATGATCAAGGGTACCATTTGTGGTGCTTGGGATGGAATCAAGGGCCATTGCTTATTTTATAATTCTCATAACTATCTCTCATCTATATTGCTCCCTTAGGTCTTAGTTTGAGTCATCTTTTTTGATTGTTTCTATGTTTTTTTATTGTTGTGAGACTACCACTCATCCTTTCCCTCAGTCTCTCTCTGGTACAATATCTGTATTACCTTGAGAAAGCCACATAGACTCTATTTCTTTACTCCCACCTAGCCAGCCCTGTTTGCAGAGCATGGTTTGACATTGTGATCCCTCCTGGCTTTATCAGAGAGAACAATTGTTGGATGTTAAAATTTAAAATCAAAGGAGACATATTTTTATTTTCAACAAGTTTTCTAGAAAATAAAAACTAAACTAAACCAAATAAAATCCTTTACTTCTCCCAGGAACTCCAAGTACTTCTCAGCAACTTCAAAAATCAGAATTTTTCAAGAGAAAAAGTAAGATGAAGTGGTGATCAGATTTTAGAGTTTTGAGGGACTTAGGATCAGATTGCCTGAGCTTGGAACATACAAGTGAAAAGTGGGTAAGCTGTTTCACATTCCTGTATCTTAGCTTCTTGCTCTAACAGTTTTCAGAGCTTTTATCCTCTGGGTGTGGTGAGGATTCTGCTAATAAATATAAGCAGTTCACTTTACTATGTTCTGACAATTCATGGACACTTAGAATATCTCTAGAAATTATTATTTTTAGTAACAAAGTATGTCAGCCTTACTTTCTCTTAACATTGAAGCAGTATTGTTTTATAATAGTATATAGGTTTTGCATACACATCATTATAAATCACTCTATGTACATCCTATGTTAAGTTAGTCATTTCGATTATAAATCCACCATTCACTGTACAATGGCTCTCATTATTAAATTTTTCCTCCTCCAAACTCTTTCCCTTTAGTCAAAGAGTTAGTATCATAGTCTAAATGTTGATTTTGACCTTAGTTTTATGTACCACATATGAATAAAATTATACAATCTTTGTCTTTCTCCAAGTTAGTTAAATAAGCAGAAAACACTTTGATCCGTGTGTGTTGTCTTTATATGAGGAGTTTATCTTTTTAATAGCTGAATAGTATCCCATTGCTTATGTGTACCACATATTTTTTATCTAATTATATGTTTTAATAAGCAATAGGGTATTTCCAACTCTTAGATACAGTGAACTAAGCAATGATGAGTATGGGGGTGAACTATCATCTCAAATTAGTACTTCTATATTCTTTGTATTAATACTCTAAAATGGGACAGTGGGGTGATATGAAATTTGTACTATTTTTAGGAATCTGCAAACAGTTTTATATAGCACAGTCCTCCCGTTGTTCATTGATTTGCTCGAGTGGGCACCAGTAACGTCTCACAATAAATTGTGAGACTTGTTGTTACTGTTTTGGGCATATTGAATACGTCACAGGTATCTTGCCAGGCTTTGGCGTGTGGTTGAGATACTCTCAGTAGCTTGCCGGGCTCTCTGAGAGGGGCAGAGGGATAAAAGCAGTACCGTCACTGTCATTGTCACTGTCCTCTTGTTGATCATCAATTTGCTCGAGCAGGCCCAGTAACGTCTCCATTTTGAGACTTGTTACTATGTTTGGCACATTGAATACGTCACGGGTAGCTTGCCAGGCTTTGCCGTGCAGGCGAGATACTCTCAGCTTGCTGGGCTCTCTGAGAGGGGTGGAGGAATTGAACCCAGCTCTGCGGGGCTGGCTGCTTACAAGGCAAACGTCCTATGGTTGTGCTACTGCTCCAGCCCAAAAGCAGTTCAAATTTACAAATTTTCTTTACATTTTTCCTCGGAAATAACACCAGCCCTATTTCTGTTTTGAACTATCCATTACAGAAAATCATGATATTCAACTAATTTTCATGAACGCTGCCTCCTCATTCCTGTGTGTGTGTGTGTGTGTGTGTGTGTGTGTGTGTGTGTGTCTGTGTGTGTGTGTGTACTTTGCAGGGCCTGAAGATGGCAGGGTATGGACAGGACTGGAACACTCTTTGCCTCAGTCCCTGGCAGCTGGAGTGAAATTCTAGCAGTCACTCCAAATCCATGGCTGGGAAGCATCCAATAACAGAAAACTTCAGGAAGTAAACAAGTTCCACCCACTCCTGCTCCCCTCTGTCCTGCATCTGGGGAATCACAGCCTCCCCCAGACTCCAGAACACCCTCATTGTACATTGTGGGTCAGCTACAGAGAAAGCCACTGTTGTAAAGGATGATGTATTTGCTGCAGACAAAATGTGTGCAAGGCCAAAGCAGCAACTTTTCTTGATAGTTCAAGAAAACTCTTTCTAAAGAGCCCCTTGGAGAAGTCAATGTCTTCCTCAAGGAATAGGATGGCAAACTGGATCATTCTATTCACATCCATGAATGATGTTGCTGTGGCTGCCAGATTTTGAAATACAGTTTCAGTAGGAGTTCGCAATTTCCTGCTGAGTTTTTCAGTGAGCTCCACCTTGTCCATTCACATACCTCAGTGTTGGAGACATTTAGAGGATAAAGTCATATTTGCTAATTAAAGCACAGTGTCTAGAATACCAGTCTCTCATCCAGGCTAAGGCCTCTCTGGATTTCTGCTCCCAGCTTTAAATAAAACAGAGTTCTAAAACAGCTCGGAATGGGAGAGGAGGCCCCAATTCGGATAGTGTTTCTGTAAATTCCTGTGTCCCAGATCTCTTTCACTAAATTGCCTCACCTCAAAGTCTGCCAACCTCTGAACCCTGAGTCAGTCCAAGGTGCATCTTTGGTTCATGGAAACTCTTGATCCTCTTGGAAGAGGGTGTGCAGCGAATCAACCAGGCTTCCTGGATTCTAGCCGCTGCTCACTCAGGACTCCTCTGTTACAGATTCCTCACCCAATCCAAACGTCCCCTAGTCCTGAGTGAGGATCTTATCTCTGGGACCTGAGTGTCATGTCCTGATTTAAAAAAAAAAAAGAAATATTCAGTAAAATCCACTTGATATGATATTTACTATCTCATCCCTATTTAAGCGAACAGTCTTGCTGCATCCGGTACATTCATATTGTATAGCCACTGCCAGCATCCATCTCTACATTTCTTTTCACCCTGTAATATAGAAACCTATGTCCATAAAACAATTACTTTGTATTTGTTCTTCCACTAGCCATTAAATTTTCCTCTCCGCTCACCTCCCCCCACCCCTTCCCTCTCCTCCCCTACCTTCCTCTCCTCTTTTTTCTTTCTTTTGATTTACAAAGTTATTCATGATTGAGTTTCAGGCATATAATTTTCCCACACTTAACTATTACCAATGTCCTATTCCCCTTGTTCTACTTTATATGAATGTAAGTCCTCTCAGTACTTCACAAAGATGGAATCATACTACATTTATCAAAAGATTCTTCTGTTATAAGATTGATATTCTTTTGTATGTTAATGCCACATACAAATTTCTATGCGATGCATTTATCTGTCAATGAGTATTTAGGTTTATGCCCTGTTTGAACTGTTGTTAATGACACTGCTATGATGCTTGTGTACAACATTCTCTTGTGACTGTATTTTCAATTCCTTAGTGTATGGCATATATATGGAAGTGGAGTTTTTGGATAACATGATAATTCTTTTCTCAAATTTTTGAACTTTTTGGGACAACAATGTTTACGCATAGAGCTTACTCCTGGCTCTGTGCTCAGTGATCATTCCTGGCAGTGCTGGGGAGACCATTTGGGGTGCCAGGGTTCAAACCTAAGTCAACCATGTGCAATGACGAGCCTGACCCATTATACTATCTTTTGAGACCCTATTATCAATTTTCTGGAAGGAAATACCATATTGTTTTCACCAATAACTATGAATTGACATTCATAACAAGTATTCCAATTTATCTACATTCTCACCGGCACTTTTTATTTTCTAGTATTTTCTCTCTTTCCTTTCCTCCTTCCCTCCCTCCTTCCCACCTTCCCTCCTTCCCTCCTTCCCTCCTTTCTTCTCTCCTTCCTTCTCTGCTCCCTTCATTCTTTCCTCCCTCCCTCCCTCCCTCCCTCCCTCCCTCCCTCCCTTCCTTCCTCCCTCCCTCCCTTCCTTCCTTCCTTCCTCCCTCCCTTCCTCCCTTCCTTCCTCCCTCCCTCCCTTCCTTCCTTCCTTCCTTCCTTCCTCCCTTCCTCCCTTCCTCCCTCCCTCCCTCCCTCCCTCCCTCCCTCCCTTCCTTCCTCCCTTCCTCCCTTCCTTCCTTACTTCCTTCCTCCCTCTCTTCCTCCCTTCCTTCCTCCCTCCCTCCCTTCCTTCCTTCCTCCCTCCCTTCCTCCCTCCCTCCCTCCCTCCCTCCCTCCCTCCCTCCCTCCCTCCCTTCCTTCGTTCCTTCCTTCCTTCCCTCCTTCTTTCCTATTTGCTCTCCTATTGGGTGTGAAGTCGTATTAGAGCTGTGATTCTGCTTTGCATTTCTCTAATGAATTGTGTTGAACATCTTTCCATATTCTTATTGGATATTTATAAATCTTCCTTGAAGAAATTTCAATATAAATCCCTTGGCAGTTTCTAAATCAGGTTTTTTAGTCTGTTGCTGAATCTTAGAAGGGTATATTCTGTATATCACTAAACACATTATTTTCAAATATTATCTCCTATTTCCATAAACTGTCTTTTCACTCTGTTGGTGGTAAAGTTTTATGCAAAAGTTTTTCATTTTCCTGACGTCCAATTTGTCTGTATTTTCTTTTGTGGTGTGTGTCTTTGATGTCATATCCAAGAAATAATTGCCAAATCCAATGCCATGTGTTTTATTTTTTCTAATAGTTTTATAGTTTTAACTCTATTATTTAGGTCTTTGAATAATTTTCAGTTCACTTTTATATGTGGTATAAGGGTCCCCTAAATTTTGGTATGCTTATTTTTGGTCATCACTAAGTATTTTCTAAATTTCTTGTGATTTCTTCTTTGATCCATTGATAGTTTGCGAGTATGATTTTCAAGGCCCCAAATTCATGATGTTTTCAGTTTCTGTTCTGTTATTGATTTTCAAGTTCTTTCCATTTTGTTCAGAGAAAATGCTTTGCTTTATATTTATCATTTTATATGTAGGAAGACTTATCTAATATATAGTTTATCCTGGAAAAATATTCCAAGCATAATAGAGGGAAAAAAATGTGCATTTTGCCTTTGTTGGGTGTCTGTTGTTTTACAGTGTTGTTTGAGTTCTCTATTTACTTCTCTTCTGTCTGGTTGTTATTCCATTATTGAAAATATGGAATTGAAATCTCCAACTGTTGTTTATAGAACTGTTCCAACAATAATTGGAAGAATGATTTCTCCCTCATTTAAATACTTTATTCATATATTGTCATGTATTTTATTAAGTTTGCAAAGATTTGTAATATATTGTCTATTAATATATAATCTAACTTTTTGCTATAGTTTATTTTTATGATTTTAATAAAATAATCTTAGGTTGCTATTTGCATGGAATGTCTTTTTCATTCATTCACTTTCAACATATTTCTGTCTTTATGTCTAAGTAAGTCTTTTGTAAACAGGTTATTGTTGGATCCTGCTTGCACTTTTTACTCTCCCTTCTTCATATTTTTAAGTCTTCATAATCTGATTGGACAATAAACCCATTCTCATTGAATTAAAGGCTTCTATAGTTTGCTATTTTAAAATAGACCTTTTAAGTGCTCTTTCACTCATTCCCTATATTACTTTTTCCTTTTTTGTCTAATTTTTTATTTGAAGCCCCATTTGGTAGTGCTCAGGGCTTAGTTTTGGCTCTGTGCTCATGAATAATTCCTGGCAGGACTTGAGGGACCATGTAGTGTCCCAGGGATCAAACCTTGGTCAGCTGCATGTAACGTAAGTGCCCTACTTGCTGTACTCTCTCTCCAGCCCCTACTTCCTCTTATTTTAGTTTAGCTGATTTTTAAGTGAAATGTTTTAATTTAATTCTAATTTTCTTCTGTAGAGTTTATAATTATTTTGTCCATAATTATATTAGGAGTTACATTTGTGAGATTGAACCTGGGTTGGTCACATGCAAGAAAGTGTTCTATGTCTTTGGTTCCTGACCTTTTATTTTTATTTGCAGGTCTTCCTTAACATTTCTGGAACAGAACTAGTGGTTACAAGTTCCTTCACTTTCATTTGTCTTGGAATTTCTTAATTTCTCCCTCCCCTTTGAAGGACAAATTTCCCAAATACAGAATTATTGTTGGCAGGGTATTTTTCCCTTTATTGTGCTAAATATGCGAGCCCATTGTTTCTCAGTTTCCAGTTTCAGACAAAAACATAGATATAACTTTTCAAGGATTGCTTTTATATGATGAATCTTTTCTGTCTTATTGCTTTAAAGATTATCTTTGCCCTTCAAAAGTTTGACATGTGCATTAAGGTAACTCTATTTGAGAATGAATGCCTAAGCCAATCATGGTTCATTGTCTGATGTTAGATGCTTGGCTCTTAGAAACAAAGTCTAATAAGGAGAAAGAAGAAAGAATATGAGTATAGTCATAAATAACTATCTTGTCTCAGAAACAAAACCTAAATATTCATGCTTAAACAACACCGATATGAAGAATAAAATATAGCATCTGTATAATTATACATACTTATATATGTATATTTGTGGACACAGGTGATTAAATTTGGTGTTGACTGGGTAAATTCTTACTTGTTTGGGAAAAATTCTTGCCTCCTCAATCTGATTTTCTTTTTATTTGCATATGGATTACTATTTTTTTGTTGTTGAGTACAATGCTGTTCAAATAAAGTAAGTTTAGGATATTTAACTCAAAAGATATCAAAGTTTAGACAGGTTAAACCAGAAAGTAAATTAAAACAAAGAGATAAACATCTAGCATAAGAATTGTCAAATCAAGAGATACTAGTCTTGGAATAAAGGTCAATGACGATTCAGGCTAAAACCAAAAAAATCAAGTTAGAGAAGAACTAGAAGAAAATGAAACATTGAGTACCTATGATGTCTTCTTATTATCATTTATAATATTGTGTAAGAAATTGTTAGCAGAGAAATCATAGTCTATTCCAGAGAACGGTGACATTAGTTAGTGAACAGAATTCATCATAAAGATCTTGATGGAAAATATAAGAAGACTGGTGTTTTATAACTGAGCTATAGTGCTAAGCACACAATGACATTCTTAGCTTTAGGAAATATTTTGGCAGTATGCATTTTAAGGAGTCAGGAAGAATGTTTTTATAATTCATCATTTACTTAGATTTGTACAATAGCAAATACACATTACTACAGGTAGAAATACAATTTTCACTCCTGATGTTGAATTTAAGCAAGTTTAGATATGAACTAAGGAAATCTGATACCAGAGTGGCCCTGTCACAATGGTTGAAGAATATTCCAAGAAGATCAAAGGATTGTTTAGAAAAAGGCAATGAAAGACTGGAGTTAAGCAGATTAGAAGACAAATATTTCCCAGGTTAGATATTTTGATTCCCTAGAGGTAAAACTTTGGGGTAAACACCTGACTATTGGAAACAGCATTAAGACTGTAAATGTATAGTATTTCACTTTTCTGGTGTGCTGTGCCCTTCACCAGACTCATATCTACAAGAGCAGGGTTTGCAGGTAGTATGCATCACAGTTAATTAAATCATTTATTTACAATAATATGTATTTGGAAAATATTTAACAAGTACTTACTGTGTGACAGAAAACACACAAAATAATGGAAACATGGTCCTGAGATTTTTTTTAAAAGACACAGAAGATAGTACTCTTCCTATTTATTGATTGCCAAAGTTTATTATTCCATGTTTCCAAGTAGACAAACCAGGAGTAGGAGATAGTACAGGGCATAGGTCACGTATCTTTCAGGTATGTAACCCCAATTGGGTCTAACACCTTATACCTGCCATCAGCCGTATCATTATGTGTGCCTCTGGTGGTCTCTGGCTCCATGGAAGCTGAATAATACTGTATTCTTTGACCCTAGTTAGTATTGAACCATCTGATTTGGTTGACTGCAAGCTGCCCTTGGACCCCTTGAGCAGTACTTGGGTACTTCCTCTCACAAAAAATGAAAAAATGATAAAATACAAATTCAATAAAAATGCTGACAGTTTCTTTCATAATATACAAAGCTCTTTTGACTAGCAGCTGCAACCCTGATGGCTTTGTCACTGGTTTTAGGACCCAAACCAGTCTGTGCTTTGAGAAAAAAAATCTAATAAACTTATTAAAAGAGTGAGGACATATGTGTGTCCTTCCAAAATGGATCTTCTTGAAGCTGCTGTCTTAGATGCCTAGGAAGTCACCCGGTACTCTTTTCCTGGGCATCTTTAAACAGCAGTGGTATGAAAAAGCCTTAACATGAGGTTATGCCCATCTAAAACTGGAATTCCTGGGATACATAGCTGGGGTTTCTCTGTCTGCCCTGGAAAGAAAGATTAGAGCTCTTAGTGGCCTCAAAATAATGTCGTTTTCCCTCTCTGTTAGACAAATAAGAGATTGTTCATTCTGTCATTGCTGCGGCTTCCCTTCTCATATTGTTGCTGGCTCACTTTGTGCTTTACAACAACAAGAACACAAACATCCCCTGAAGAACCCCAGGTTAAGTTTATTTAACTTTCTTTAAAAAAAAAAGAGGGGGAGAGAGAGAGAAGAAGAAAGCCAGAAATGAAGCAGGGTTTCAAGCAGGCGTGTTTTCCCGACTAGGTTCTGAGAAGCAATGTGTGGTGAGACCAGAGACAGGTGGGGCTGGCTGCCAGAGGCAAAGTGGTGGATCCTCTTAGTAAATATATGTAAAAATGGGCTGAGTCGGAAGATGGACTCATCTGGTCTGGCCTTGGGGCTTGGAACCTCTTTCCCTCATTTCACAGAAAAATTGCAGGTGGTTTCTGGTACATAGCAAACTCATGGAGATGTGTGGTTTGATGATTTTTCCTAACCTGTGTCGAATTCCCAAGTCCTTAGGGGTTTTCTAGGGCCAAAGGGTACATCTGAACTGCAAGCTAGTTTAAGCTCAAGAAGACACATTTGATTATGGCAACTTTAAGGCCTCATAAAATGTAGACAGAATGAGGAGATATCCCAGATTCATGCTAATCTGTTCCAGGAAAAGTAAGCTTGTCAAAGTAAGGTTAAAACCAGACAGAGAACTACTGTATTTTGTAAAGCATGTCTAAGTTCATCACAAGAGAGAGTTTAAAGAACTGGGAGTCTACCAGTACTTCAATGTTCATGTTCTTCAACATAGTTCAGTATAGCTTAAGGAAATCCCTCCTGGGGACAAGAGGTAAAAAGTACTGGAGAGAGACAGACAGACAGACAGAGAGAGAGAGAGAGAGAGATGTTTCTGTGAACAATGTTATGATAAAATTAAAGAGAGGCAACTTAGGTACCTAATGTCTTTCTTTCCTGTTCTACTCAGAAAGAAGGATGTCTTATATGTGGCAAGACGAGGATTAAACTACAGAAACAGAAATTTATGTGAATTATAGGCAAATGAAAAGATAGAAGCAAAATGCACATTATAAAAGGGGAAGACTTTGATAACTACTGAACAAGAATTTGCATCTTAGGTCAAAACCACATGTGGGTTGCGGGAAGACAAGCCATATACACAAGAAGGTCAACTTTCTGAATTGGTTAAATACACGTTTTTTTCCTGAAAGCCTCTAATAGTATATCTCAAGAACAGGGCATTCTGAATTATGATTAGAACCTTACCATGTCCTAGTCAACAGACTGAGACTGGAATCTAGAGAGGAAAGAGAAGATCATTGTGCTGCTTAGCTTTAGCTGCATAGCAGACCACCCCCAAACCACTATAATAAACATTTAAAACTTCTCTTGTTTTTCTGAGATTCACGAGTTTCAAGACTCTCTAGTTGGGAGATTCTTCTGATGGGGTTGACTGGGCTGTGTGGTCTAGGACAGTCTCTCTCACACATGCAGTCAGCTAGGGCACAGGGGTAACTTGGCCACTGTCTCTCAATACCCAATAGGCTGGCTCAGAGTTATGAACATGGTGAAGTTGCAAGGCTCTCAAGTGTGCCTAGAGAGAGCTCTATGCATATTCACTTTACAAGCATCCCCTTAGCTCACAATGCCAAAGAAAATTATGAAGCCTTCCCAAAGCTACCATGAGAAGAATGCAGAAGAAATGTATGTTTCCATCAGCAGGACCTTTCTTCCTTCAACTTTTTTGCTGCTGACACAATCACCACCTTATTTCTTTTTCAAAAACTGGATAAAAATATATAGTCTCTGGAAAGGAATCATGCAAATTTGTATGACAAATATTCTGAGATTTGGGTGTCAATAATAAATAAGGTTCTGTCATGGGTCAAGAACTACAGTAACTAGAATTGGTCATCATGTCTCCAACACACAGAGCAAATTCACAGGCTCGGTGCTATATTTATTTATTTTTCATGGGGTAATTGCCGCAGCCACTGCTTTTCCAAGAAGAATCTTTCTGGAGCCTTTTGTTCTTTTGATTGAAACTTAATCATCTTCTTGTTTGACAAAAATGACAGGCTGCGTGAAAGAGGAAACAGAGTTTGGGTTTTACCAATCCTAATTCCTATCAAACATTCAGGAGAAAATAAGCACTTTCCACATAATGTGCTCTACTTCATGTTTGAGACACAAATTTATCACTTAAAGAGAGGCTGGGGACCCCATTTATACTTGGAGAAAAACACAAAAGAAATAGTTTGCTTCTTTCCTTTGTTTTTCATGTATGTTTTTATATAATTTTTTCATTAAGCATTTTTTTAACAGTAAGGCTATTTTGACTTTGCTATTAATTTTGGTGGAGTAGAGAGACATGAGGAAGACAACATTCAGCAAATCTTTGCAGAAGATATGTTTAGAATTTTATTTGCCTTCTGGGACATAGGATCTACTCTGAAGTCAAAATGTAAATCTCCTAAATCTCAGCTGAACCTGCAATCCTGGTTCTAGGCACCAGCACCAACTCTGAGTATGAGAGCAAGAATTTCTAATACTGTTAGTCAGACAGCAGTGGATTTAGAAGACATAATTCTTCTTGGACTTATACTCTACAGCTGTGTGATTGTTAGCAGATTAAGTGTATACTCTGTGATTCTGCTTCTGCATCTGCCATGCTTTACCACTTGAAAGGTGGTTGGGAGATTGCAATTAGAATAGTGTAGTGCATTAGTGTGCAAATCTGGGAGCCAATATTTATTAAGTATTTAGCAAGTGTTAATTTTATGTTGTTTTCTTCCTTTCCTTTCTTCTTCCATATTGTTCCTATTTTCCCATTCTGCAAATAATGCAGGCTAGTATAGTTCCTTTAAATTAAAAAGTAAAAGTAATAATATGATCAAATGCTTATCATATATTCCAAAAGCAAATCCTTTTGAGACCAGCTTTATGAATTTGCTAGTGAATGCTCAAAGGGGATCATGTGAGTCTGTCCCAGTTGCTAAGATAAAAACGAAAGCTTGGAGCTGGAGTGATAGCACAGCAGGTAGGGTGTTTGCCTTGCACACAGCCAACCCGGGTTCGAATCCCAGCATCCCATATGATCCCCTGAGAACCACCAGGAGTAATTCCTGAGTTAAGAGCCAGAAGTAACCCCTGTGCATTGCTGGGTGTGACTCCCCAAAAAAAAGCGAAAAAGAAAAAAGAAAAACACATTAAATAAACCTACCTTATTAAAAAAATAAACAAAAAAACGAAAGCTTCATGCTGATGACTAGTAAGTTGCTGTGACTAGTAAGTAACAGAACCTGAGCAAAATCTAGGCATCCAATTTCAGAATTCGTGAGATTTTTTAACAAGTTATAATTTCTTTCTAATATAAACCCATAAATCTATCCATACATCCACCCATCTATCCATCCATCCATTCAGTAGTTGATTGTTGATAAGCAGTGGTTTTGTCATCTATGAATATCAAACACCACAGTAGTAGCTAAAATAAAGCAAAGTTTTTAGAAGGTCACAGAGAAAGAGGCAGTGAATTTTGTCTGGGGAGTGAGGCAAAAGAGAACCAAGTCTTGTTCTTATCGTTTGCTTTCCTGTGATGCTGTACATGTTCTTTGAATTCTTTGGGTGTTGATCTCCACTTTTGTTTCATTGGATTTAAGACTATGGCTTCTGATCTATTTCTCAAGATTCATCTGAGGAAGATAGTTGAGCTTTCTGTGAAAACACCTAATCTAGGTCATTGCAACTGCTCAATAAAATTCATAAAGGACTTCATAAAAGGAGAACCTCAGAGTGTACAGGGACATTTTCAGATGACCTTGAAAGGGAAAAAAAAACAGATTGAGAACAGTAAGTAAGGAGATGACATGGATAATCAAAACATGAGGTAAGAGTAAACATATTGAATTCAGGACAGTTACATGCAGCCCCAAGAAGCACTGCCTAACATATAAAAGTCCTGCAGTTGAGTCTTTAGTCTGAAAGTTTTGACTATGCGGACATGGCAAAGTTGTTGAAAATCTGCCAACTTCAGTTTTCTCATGAACATCATAAAGGTGAGAATTTCTCTTCTAAGAAGGAGATTAAATAAGGTCATGCATACAAGTACCATCTTTTTGTTGTTGTTGTTCATTTGTTTTGTTTCTTTTTGTAGCACCCAGTTGTGTTTCAGAGTTACTCCTGGCTCTGCACTCAGGAATCACTCCTGGTGGTGCTTTGGGGAACATGTGAGATGCTGTAATAGAACCTGAGTGGGCTGCATGCAAGGCAAATGCCCTACCCACTGTACTATCACTCCGGCCCCACAAGTACCATCTTGTTAGTGCAAATGTGATGTGTATTCAATAAGTTGTGGCCAATGTGTTTATTGACAGTGAGGAGCAATAAAAATGGGAAGGCATATACATAGAAAACATACATTATGTATGGTATATGGAAATATTTTATAGAACTTTAGAGTCTACATAGAGACCAGGGTTAATATTCATAATCCATTACTCTGGTAATTTAGACTGTTATAGTCTCAAGAATGTCCTTTGGGATTCAAATAAGATAATTTGAACCTCTTTTTAGTATCTGTGCCTCTGATTTGAATGGATTTGTATGAGGCAGAGGGTGTCCTTTAATAGCTTCTCATTCTAATACACACAAGAAGTCATGCTTTGACAATGTGAAATCAAATTCAATCTCAAAGAAGTCTAACTTATACTGAGACCATAAAGTCCTAAGTGCTGACAAAGCTCTTATATTACCAATCCTTTTTTCAGCATCTTGTAGAAAGTTCTACACCCAAACTCTCACTTCCAGCAAATCATTTCTAAATCCAGGCTGTCATGGGTCAAAACACATCCACAACATACTCTCCACTCTGATACTCTTATGAAGCCAGTTTTAATTGTTGATGGCTATGTGTCCCCAACTATATTGTATCTTTTTTCTTTGTTTATAAATTTGAATGTATTTTATGGAATAACAAATAAAATAAATTTTGTGATGAGATTTCTATTCTTACTATCTTAGGGAAAACAATTGAAAAGCTGATATTTTTTGAGTGCTTTGAGTAACATTGGATGGTAACTTTTAAAAGAAATATTGCAATTGAGATAATGAGGTAACAATAATTTTAACATTTATGCTTTAAATTTACAAAGCTACTATACCTTTACCATTACCAGAGTCCCCAACATCTTATACCATTACCCATCAAAACCTCTTCCTCTCCCTCTGTCAAACTCCTCCACTTCCTCTCCCACTGTTTGGTAATTTTAGTTCTGAATATTCTATACGTTTGTGGGGCACACTTGTTGGTATTTGGGGGTTACTCCCTGCTCCATGCAATGAACTTTTTTCCTAGCTATGCTCAGTGGACCATCTGCCACCTGAGATCAAACTGGGATTGACCACAGGGCAAAAGCAAGTACTTTATTTCCTTTAGTATCTCTCCAACCCCAAACTATAAATTCTTTAATTAATGACAGCTAGCCTATTAAATTCACTGGTGTATTGTATGTCTGGAGAGAGTCACCACTCTGAATAACACCTAAACAAGTAAATTAATGAACAGTGACCACCAGCCCAGACCCTTACCATTCGGAGACATCCTTGGAGCAATTGTTTCTAGGTTACAGGATCAAAGAGAAGGGCACAAAGGAAGAAAAGAGAAATAAATAAACATATGCAAGAAGTGAGAGCCCTAGAGATGACTGTCTCCATGAAACAAAACATAGACCAATCATAAAGCTTCAAGCTAATACAAGAGAAGAAATAGTATACAGACATTTCTTTTTGCTGCCTTAGATCCCTTCTCCCAAGCCTCCTCTAGTGACCACCTGCTACTTATTCCTGCCTTACTAAGTGCTTTTCAAGGCAAAGAAAAACCAAGCAAGAAGTCCTGGGCTCAGAAAGTGACAACCTGACAAGAGGGAGCTCTTCTTTTGTGTCTGTGGGTGCACTTGTTTGTAGGTTGTAAGAGATGAGGGTGGGAGACAGGATGAAACTGGGACAGGAAAGTTTGGGGATATAATCTAAATTAATACCAGAGTCTTGGGCAAATAGCAGTGAATTCTAAGTGGAAACTTTCATAATTTACCAAAGAGAACAATATTTGCTTCTAACAAAGCTCTTGTTCCCTTGGGTAGAAAGTCAGCGTACAATTTTCATTATTTTTTTGTATGAGGAAGGAAGGGAGAAAGGAAGGGAAGAAGGAAGGAAGGAAGGGAGGGAGGGAGGGAGAGAGGGAGGGAGGAAAGTGGAGGGAGGGAAGGAAGAAAGAAAGAAGGGAGAGAGGGAGGGAGAGGGAAGGAAGGAAGGAAGGAAGGAAGGAAGGAAGGAAGGAAGGAAGGAAGGAAGGGAAATTTCCAGAAATATTGGGGAAAAAGAAAGACATCATAGCAGCTGAACCACTTTCCTCTTTCCTTTTTAATCTTAGTTTAGATGTTCTACTGGTAAAATCATTACAAAGGCCGTTTATTTTTAAAATTGAAAGATTGGGAAGAGTCATAATGAGATATTATGTGTAAAAGTTGCACATAAATTTCCTCTTGTCATATTTTGGGCTTCACTAACGCATCCCCTTGGCAGGACGGAGGGAAGTTGATCACTTTAGTATAGATTGTGTGCGCCTCAGAAATATTGCCCTAGGAGAGAGCTCCTGGGTGGCTGACTTGGCTCCATGCTGATTTAGAAATTAGCTGGGCTTTTATTGGCCACACTAAATTGTTCTCAGAGAAAAAAAAATACATTTTTATTACAGAACAAGGGGCAGATGATTGAAACAAGGCTGCTCTCTTCGTTTTGCGATGTGTTTTAGACTGCTAAGTATACTTTCTTCTCTGGGGTTCCTTCTGCAGCTTAATGGGGGCATGCAATATCCACCAGTAAAGAAATTACCTCGTTTCTCTCAGTGTCCCCAGGGAATTCCTTATTCCTTAATAATGTTCGGCTTGAGTTCTCCTGAGTGCATGAGTGGGCAAGGCAAAGAAATAGAGCTTTGAAAATGGCCACTTCTATACCTTGCTGCAAGGTTCTGGGGTAAAATGGGACTAAGAGTTATCCTTACAGAAATGTTTAGAGAAACCATGAATTTTGTTACTGGCCAGTGGTTTATAGAGAGAGCTGGAGTCATACCCACAGGTTAGAGAGATACTATATTCTTCCAAAGGCAAGCCCCGGCACAGATGTGCAATGTGTCCACATTTGAGCTAAATCCATCAGAAGGAAAGCTTCAGCAAAGGAATCAATGAAGGGTGGGTAAGGCCTGAATCAATCCCTATGCACTCTCCCTCTTCAGAAAACAAGACTGATTCCTCTGCTTGACATCCATGTCCAGTTTTCCCAGGCCATTGAGTTCTCTGGTTCTTGAAAGGCCCTTGAAACATCCTTTGCCCATCAACCACAGTTCTTCATGCTCAGTTTGCTTCAGCTAGAGGTTCTTGGCTTCCCAGGAGAAACAACTCTATCCAAGGAGATGGGATCCACTAGGTGATTTCTGTAAACATTATAATGATTAGTTTCATTTATTAAGAGCTGAAATATAATGTATTAAGAGCCAAAATACAGACTGTGAAGAGCCAAAAATACAAGTTTATCACAAGCAACATAGAATGCTCAGAATATTTGAGGAATGGCTTATTCCCCCAACCAAAACATCTTATTAACCCTTCAAATGCGACCCTTGAATTTTAAAAAAATTATAGACTGTACAGTTTTATCTCCCTGGACCAACATATAGTATCATGAAACAAGCAAGAGTCCTGAGGGAAACCACACGCAATGCTTAATGATCCGATTTCTAATCTTATAGATGGAAATGAACACAGCCCTGCCAATGAGTATCAAATTATATTTGAACATATAATAAATGCATAAAGCTTACATCTACATATTTTACATTATTACTGTAAATATATTTTATTTTTATTTAAAAGTAGTGTAGGTAAAAGAGTAAATTTCTTGCTTAGCATGCGGTCAAAACTCTTTAAATGCTGCCTGTTGTCACTACTTAGCCATCTGGTCTCCTTAGCTGAAAGGTAGATTTATTTGTAAAAAATAAATTCTGCCACAAGTAAAATTCTACCATAGAGCCAAATATCACAAGAAGTTAGTGGTTGACTAGAACAGAAAATATAACTTGTGATTACTGACTCTCCTCCCCTAAACTTCAGACCACACTGCCTCCTATTAAAATTAATTTCTGTTCTCCTTTGGGTGGAGATTTAAATTTGTCATGCCTCCCAAGCCACTGGACCTCAAGTCCCATCACTGATTGTTCCTTGGGGAACTCAGAACTGCTTGAGGTAATTAGCCTGTTCCAGTCTCCCTTACCAAGCCTGGGAAGGAAACGCCAAATTCTACTAGGTTTCTGTCTAATTAGTAACAGAGCGCGGGAGAGCGAGCGAGTGAGCGAGCGAGAGAGAGAGAGAGAGAGAGAGAGAGAGAGAGAGAGAGAGAGAGACCAGGCACAGGAAAGGGCTGAGAGCTCTGTGGGGTGTGGTTCACATGTGTTCCCAATCATGACCACACAATGAAAATGTTTTCTTTCTGGAGCAATCAGGCGAAATCTTGGAAAAAATGAACTTTTTTCCTCCTGTATGTACAATCATAACAATATCCCAAATTTGAAACTTTCCCCCCCTAATCTTGGCACAGTTTGGCTTCCAAAAGATTTGGAAAACTTCCAAGCTCTGGTGGCCTGTGCACGACCCTTTTCTCCAAGGACACAGGCATTCATTTCATAAAAATAATAAGCAAACATGTATATGATCTGTATTTTGTATTATGTGCCAGACTCTCTTCTCAGATGTATACTTCTTAAATATTAACTAAAATTCAATCTCTTTTAACAGCTTTATAGCACAAAGTATCATCTTTATTGAACAGATGAAGAAACTGAGGCACAAGGATGTTAAGTAACTGGTCCAGTTAAGAAGATGGTACAGGCAAGAAGCAGAATGCATGCTCAGATTGTCTAGATCAGATGGATGCCCAGTATTGTTCCCACACTTATGCCATAGAGTCTCTGTGGTGGAAGGGGCTAGGCATAATCAGAGGAGCTGGACCCAATAGAAGACTTAGAAAGCATGAAACATAAAATCTAAGATAAATCCAAGATGAAAGTTCATAGGAAGCGTCCATACCAACAGTCAGAGAGCCTTGGATACCTTTCATACACCAGGATCTGTTGTTCTTCAGTTCACGAACCAGACAACTGTCACCGTTGCCCTTGTTCACACCGCTTCCCTCTGCTCTTCACTTTGATTGACGTCTAGATTTTATTCTCTTCCACCTCTGACCTTGAATTCCATTTCTAGCCTGTACTTCCCCCTAGGTCCTGACCTCCAAATCTCTAGTACTGGCCTGGTATCATGGTCCTGGTTCCTAATTGCTCCCTTTGCTTAACTGCCTAGTTAAATGCACAGACTCTGAGTTGGCCCTTGGATCTGATTAATTGCAGCCTGGGACTCAGCAGCAGAGGTTTGGGTCCCTGTCCAGATACTTGAGTAGTCAGACTTTGCCTCTGTTCTAAGGAATGGAGCCCCCCCGCATACCTGTTGCTTATGGAGATGACCGTGAGGCAGACCTTCATGAGTCAGTGCATATGTCACAAACTCAACTCTGGCAGCAGGAAGATCCTCGGAGATGGACTGCCATCTGCTAAAACGCAAGCTTGGATGTATGGTAGATGGATACATGGTCTCTGACCTCCCGTGATTCCTCTCAGGGTTAGAATTCTTGGAGAGCAGTATTCTGAAGCCTTGGGATACCACCATTCCAGGAAGAGCTGGCGGAGCTGGCATCATTGAAGTAATGGATGGCTTTTAGAGGGCAGAGATTAGGTTTAGGCCAGGAAGAGAGTAACAGGCCTAGGATACAAAGCAGTGATTCGAAGATAATGGGTCTGAACTGCTTGAGGAGGAGGAAAAGAGTGCTTAATTGTGTGTATGGGAGGATATTGATGATGGAACTATACTATTTCCCAAGAAATGCATACATTTCAACAAAAGGTCATATCTTTTTTATGAAGCCTGGAAAGTGGGAAGGGCTTTGAGAGGCATATCAATCTTTCCAGCTATCAGAAAGTAAGGGTCTTAATCCTTGGATTATCTAGACATGTTCTCTGGTATAAACTCATCAGAGGTGATACAACGAAAGGACAAGGGACATCTTCTCTGTACCTGATCTGTGTTCAGCTGCACTGGCTATATACACTGGCATCTTATAAAATGATTGTGAGAAGTCATGAAGATAAATGCATTTATTTGTATTCCCAATCTCTTAATATATCATAAACCCATATACTTTTATACACTTTGAGATTTAGTTTATTATGATTGCCATTTTTTTGTTTTCTAAGGGAAGGTGTTAAAGTATAATCATTAGGTGACCTATTTGATGTCAGTGGCAGAAGTGATTCGTTTGGACTCTTATGTGCAGCTTTCCTTCATGATAGCTGAGATACTTGTCACATCCTTTTTCCCCATATTTCCAATCATGTTGCCTATATAAATATCACAATGGAAGGGAAAGTCTGTATATGAGTATTTCATTCCAAATGGAGACAGTGCTGTATAGTTAGCCCACCAAGATCAGCATGTGCTCTCTTCCAAATTTCAGTATTGATTAATAAAGTTAGTAAATTGCAGGGGGAGGTAATATATAGTTAGGATATATAGTTATCTTAGATGATATATAAATATAGTTAGGATAAGTGTTGATAACATTGTCATATGCTACTATGCATATACACAAATTCCTGGCAGAAAAATCAGTCCGTCTCAAAGAACAAAATGGTGATTTTATAACAATGGTAGAATAGAGATCAAAAACATTGTGTGATTTCAGGAGAGAGAGGTAGTAATTTCACTCCCTTTTTCTGTTCTCAATCCGAATGCTCTTTGGCCTAGCTTAAATTAGCATCTTATGTTTGGATGTTCATGTGACTAATCATGTCAACAATAAATATTGACTTAAAAACAGACCTGGAGTGAAAGATGTACTACTTTACAAACGGAGTTTATAACCAAACCATTAAATCTGTCTGAAATTAGAGATTTTGATTAAAAAATAATCAAAATATTTTTATAATATCATGAATTTTCCATAGATTTGTGAAAGCACAGTTTTAATAATATGCATGTTAATTGTGAAGTATTCACTCAGATAATTCACCAAATAGTCCTTGAAAATAAGTATTATTTGTACTCCTATTTTAAAGAATAGAGCATTTGGTCTACAGAAGTTAAAGGAATTCACTTGCTCATTTCACAGATATTTATTTTGTGTATCTATCATCTATGTGCTAGTCATGTATGTTCTCTGTCTATATATACATATATATGTGTGTGTATGTTATATGAAATAGAGAAGATCCCCTTGCCCTAATGGAGATTATATACTAGAAGATACCATATTAAACTATAACCATAACAATGAAGTCAATTTACGTAGAATGTTGTAAGTTAAGGATAACTATGCAAATAAAACAGAAAATTAGGATGAAAGCTAGCTAGATTACATGAGTAGTCATGAGTGTTCGGTTGCAAGTTAAAAACAGAGATCAAAATATACTTTATTGAGTGAATATTTCTAGACCAGAAGCCCAGAGACTTAAAAGATGTGATGAAAAGAAGCGTGCACATGTATGTATGGAGCGTGTGGTGTATGTGTGTGTGTGTGTGTGTGTGTGTGTGTAGAGAAAGACAGGGAAGGAGGCTGTAGGCATACATCATAGAGTCTTAGAAGTCCATCGGAAAGATTTTTATTCTGTGTGAAATGGTGACCAGAGAGTTCTAATGACATGAGTCACTTTGTCTGACTCACATTAAATTAACTACTCTAGCTGAAAGGCAAGAACCTATTCTATAAGATAAAACAAATAAGTGGGAGAGCCAGGTCAAACTTAGTTTACTGAAAATCATTGCAGTCTATTTCACTTCAGTTATATTCTAACTGAATTCAGTTGTATTCTCTAGTTCTCACTCTCAGAGAACCCAGCAGGCTACTGAGAGTATCCTGCCTGCATATATATGCCTGACTGGGAACACCTGTAAAGGTGATTAGAGGCTGCCCCAAAGCCTCCATTCCTCTCAGAGTGTCCGGCAAGCTACTGAGTGTATCCTGCCCGCATGGCAGAGCCTGGTAAGCTACCCATGGCGTACTCAATTTGCCAAAAGCAGTAACAATGTTAGTCCTCATTCCCTTGACCCTGAAAGAGGCCCCAGTATGCCATTGGGCTACACTAGCAGGTGACAAGGATGGATGGAGACGTTACTGGTGCCCGCTTGAGCAAATCGATGAACAACAGGGTGATAGTGATAGTGATAGAGTGATATATTCTAAAGTGATAAAGTATTTTCCCCCTGCTGTATGTTCTATAACTTTGGGCTCTATTTTTATTATTGTTTTGGGGCTTTTTTTTGATACAAGAAATTTCTTCAGACCTCTTAGTTTTTTGAAACTTCATCAGATTATCAGTTAGTATTTACAAGGCATAAGATTCTTATACATTGTATACGAACTGGGACTGAGTTAAATGTAAAAACGGGGATTTTATCCAAAGAACAGCGCTACAAAGCTAAGGTATAATCGTGGTCATGATGTGTACATGAGGATTAGAGACTTGGAGAGTTTCTTTACTTACCCTATCCTCAGGGAGCTCTTCCTCCCACAGACTTCTCAGAAGATGTATATTGGGAGAGGAGCGCCTTTTCTTTCAAGCAACTTCTCCTTGAGAAGCCTCCCCATACTCTAAAACCAGAAGACATGTACTTCTCTTTACTGATGTCTGTTCCTAGGGCATGGGAAAATGTCTAAAAAATTTATCTTGGGTGATTGACTTACGTTAATAACAAGTTTTGGCTTAGTTTAAATATATCTTAGAAGCACCAAGTATTTGCTTAGGAGGTTATCTTAATGCCATTTTAGCCACAAAGCAGTCTTGTCCTTGGATACTATGGGTTAATGAAATTTCCAGTCGGCAATGAATTTATATTTGTATTTGATGCCCCAATGATACCTACTAGAGAGTCACTTTCCTATGCATCACTTTTTTTGGAAAGCTGTCCTGTGTGGGTCTCAATTATTTTCTTTTTAAGAAAAGAAATAGAAGTTGTTTAGTCAAAGTTCCGGCAAGCTACCCGTGATATATTCAATATGCCAAACACAGTAACAAGTCTCAAAATGGAGACATTACTGGGCCCCGCTCAAGCAAATCGATGAACAACGGGGTGACAGTGACAGTGACAGTGCCTGGTCACACTGTTGGTTCCTTTATTCTAGTGTAAGCTTAGAATTTCTTTTCTCATTTTTAGGGATGCTCAACTAAATCTGAAACAGATAGAATTAACATATGCTAAAAGAAATAGCAGGTCTACTGCTTCTTAGACCTTTAGAAATAATGTGCCATAGGGACCAGGGAAATAGCTTTCATGGGAAAACTCTTCTCTAGCATATGCAAGGCCCTGAGTTCAATTTCCAGCACACATGCTCTTCCCGCAGCACCACCAGGATCATCCCAAGCCTCCAAGCACTGCTGCATGTAACCCCCCCTAAAAACACACACATATGTTATAAATAGAAGTGTTTTCTGTTAAATATTTAACAATTGGCTCGCTCATTAAAACAAAACCCAAGAAGGTAAACCATACTTGTAGCATTTGCCAATTTCCTTGGTATAAATAATCTCACCATACCTGATTCCAGGTTACTAAAATGATGCTACTGTGCATGAAGTAGGGAGGACTAGTCTATGATTGGCTCTTACGAACCCAGTCTCAGCTGTTTACCACCATAGCTTCTTTCCTCTTGACAGCTCAGCATATATAATCAGTTCAAGATGTGCTAACTCAACCTCTTTTTGGCTCCACAGAGGGACTTCCCTTTACTGCTTGTGAAAACACGACAACTTTTGAACACCGCTTTTTAAAAGCACTTATAGAGTACTACAGTCTAAACATGTCACACATCTTCACTCAATGAATCAATAAACATCCTTTGAGATAAGCGTGATTATTATTCCCATGCTATGGATGAAGAAACTGAGGGCCAGAGAGATGAAGTGACTTGCTTGGGGTCACAGAGCTAGTAAATGGCAGAGCCAAAATTCGAACTAAATGGCCTGGCTCTGAGTCCATTTTTTATTTCTGCTCTGCTGGCCAAGACACAGAGTTGTTGTGGACCTGATCCAGATCACTAGTCAGAAGGAAGTCCAAGAATTCTATTGGTCTCTCTCCACTGGGTTTGGACCAGCCCGGGACCATTTTTGCTGCATGTTTCCTGTTTCTATAAACCCACTTTTCTACATTGACTGCAAGCCAGTCAGCATTAGCAGAAGCCTGGAAAGTGCCTCATTCGCTTCTCTGTTTGGTGCCAGCAGCCTAAGGGCTGCACCATGACAAAGGTGCCTGGGAGCCTGAGACTGAGGCTTCATGATAAATATTGCTTTTGCATCTCCCATGGAAGGTGCAATTCCAAAAGCTTCCTTAATCGTCTTTCATAGGCTGAACAGAAACCCCTGCTACTTCTGGGACTGGGTTTCCAAAGGTTGTTCTGGCAGCCAGAGCACAACAGCTGCTCTGCAATGTGATGATCCAGCAGCCCCAAAGGAGGAGGGTGCAGGGAGCCCCAGTGCCCTGTGCCAAGCCCAGCACCCACCAGCTGCCTCCCTCCCCCTTTCCTCAGAGCAGAAACAGCATTAACCCTATCAGCACCAACCCATCCAGGCTCAGGGAAAAAGCGAGGCTGACGGGAACTTAGGTTGTTCCTATTTAGCTCAGCGCTGAGTGATTGACTTCCGCTCTTCCATATCCTTTGCACTTCATACTCTTCTCTGATTCTGACCACCCATATCATGAAGCCACTTGACCAAGTCTCCTTTTCTCATCTTGTTTCTATACCAACCCTGCTTCCTTTTCAGGCTCCTGCCATAGCCACTTACATCGCAGTTTAACGGGCAAGTTGTAAGGGAAAGAAAACACACATCACAGCAAGTTAAGTGTCTTCTAACATTTAGAGAAATATATAATGATTAGAAATCCCCTTATTATATCTTTTCACTATCTTTGCACAGACTCATTAGCATTCTTGGATACAACAAAGCATGAGCAAAATCACAGTAAGATTCCCACTACTTGGGAGGCAAAGGAACTGCTTCCTTCCAGATAACAATTCTAAACCAAAAAAAAAAAAAAAAGATTAAGATTTTGAATTTCTACCTCAAATCAACTTAAACTACATTTGAAATGGGTCCTGAATGCCCAAGGCTTTCAAGAATCTTTCAAGAATTTCTGGAACCAACCAGAAAATGAATAAGACAAAATATAAATGTATAAATACAGATATAAATGAATCCAGTGGACAAATCTGCTTATGGAAGGGTGTCTCCCTTCCTGTTCTGTGCCCTACACTCTATGTTCCCTTTTTGCAAATCTATTGCCCAATGTTAGCCTAGAAAAAATATAGCGTGGGTCCAAAACTTTTTTATGTTTGCAACACACACACACACACAACACGCACTCACACTCCTCCACACACCCCAGCAAAATTCTGGTTTCCCCACCATTTCACTGATATTTTCCCCTATGGGGATTTTTAAAAATTATTTCTTCAGCTGTTGACTGGATAGAGTTGTTCTGTGTTAAAACCTCAGAAAAGAAGCCAGAAGGCAGACAAAAGCCAGATTCAATCACCTGGTAGGAGGGGAGGAGGACAGGAAGACAGACTTTGTGTTAGACATACTTAGGGATCTCTTTCCAAACCCAGTTCTGTCTTGGTGAACATCATCTTGCTAAATACACATTCGTGAATAAAAGCAACGGTGAACTCAAATAACTGTCAGCTGTCAGTTTTCTAAAATTAATTTAACATCAAAAATAAGATTTATTCATGACTGAAGAAAATTTTAAAGATATATCTTTAAATTGTTCTGGGATATAATGATTAAACATTTCTGTTTTCTACTGAGTGCGTATCTGTGTGTGAATAGATATTTAAAATAATTAACCGTGGACTGGAGTGATAGTATAACGGGTTGGGCAGTTGGCATGCATGCAACTCATCTATCTAGGTTGGTCCTCAGCACCACATAGTTTACCTGAAGCACCACCAGGATTGATCCCTGAGTAAAGAGCTAGGAGAAAGTCCTGAGCACTGCTCCATATGGCTCCAAACCAAAACAAAAATTTTTAAAGGATTTTAAAAAAATACATAACTAAAATAAAGGGAGGACAGAAATAGTTTTGCTGTGAGGGCACATTTCAAGAATGTGACCAGCTCTGCTTTGATTCCAAAGAGCATGTGTCCTCACAGCAAAACTGGTAGGTGTGGCCCTGGAGACTCCCTGAATTATTGAGATACCCTGAGTACCTCTGATAGTGCAGGGTCTAAGCAGGATCATATCTTTAGTAGTTTGCATTAAACTATTGGTTTGGTTGACTGAGAACCGGGTTGGACTGATAGCACAATGCGTAGGGCGTTTGCCTTGCGCTCGACTGACCTGGCTGACCCAAGTTCGATTCCTCCACCCTTCTTGGAGAGCCTGTAAGCTACCGAGAGTATCTCGGCCACAAGGCAGAACCTGGCAAGCTCCCCATGACATATTCGATATGCCAAACACAGTAACAAGTGTCACAATAGAGACGTTTACTGGGTCCGCTCGAGCAAATCGATGAACGACGGAAGGACAGTGACAGTGACTGAGAACCATTGGTTGTCTCCACTTCGCATCCTGAATGAAGCACTGCTTAAGAGATGCCCCCTAAATAAAATCAAGTATATTTTTTAAATGTGCTTTCTATTTTTGTTGATTTTTTTTTTGTCTCAGAGAGCCCGGCAAGCTACCGAGAGTATTCAATATTCCAGACACAGTAACAACAAAGTCTCCAATGGAGACGTTACTGGGCCCGCTCGAGCAAATCGACGATCAACGGGGGGGCCTTTTTTTAAAAGTGTAATTTCAGAGTTTGCATATTTTATTTTTTGGGATGGGGAGTGGACTGAGGTAGACTTCTAAACTATACTCAGGAGGTCTGGAATCTTCACAGAAATTATTGACAACCATGATAGAAGTTCAGCAATCAGATCTAAGGATTTGCTGCTGCAGATTTGGTGATTTTGTCTCTTTGGTGCTGGGATGAGTGGATCACTCAGAGATTCTGGGAGGTTTCTATGGCTACATGGGAATCATGTGGTGTCAGGATCAAACCAGGGCTGGACACACTACTATCACCTGGCCTCACACGTTTCAGGTGACCAGATTTTGAAAAAATGTATACTCTTGCAGTGATTGGGCATTCTAACATTGATAAAAATATTTTTTATCAAAATGTTTTGTTTGCATCCATAAAGCATATGTTCCACGAAGACTTCATAGGCTTTGGTAAATCATTTGGTAAATCATTTCCTTATATTAAAGGGCTGGAGCAATAGCATAGTGGTAGGGTGTTTGCCTTGCACGAGGCCGACCCAGGCTCGACTCCTCTGCTCCTCTCAGAGAGCCCAGCAAGCTACTGAGACTATTCTGCCCATACAGCAAATCCTGGCAAGCTACCTGTGATGGTATTCGATATGCCAATGACAGTAACAAGTATCACAATGGAGATGTTACTGGTGCCCGCTCAAGCAAATCAATGTACAATGGGAGGACAGTGCTATAGTGCTACACCCACGCCAAAAAATTAAGTAGTTGGACTGACTTAACTCTAATCTAACCAATACAGGTGGAGGACTCCAAATTCCACTAAGAAGAATGGCTGAAAAAATAAAAACTAATGTTTGTTACTTAGGTTACAAATTGCCATATTATCCAGAAACATTGAATTGATTTTCCAAATACTGTCACCATGAACATGAACCAATGATGCAAAATTTTCACTAACTACAGGGATTGCTGATTTTATTTTATTTTAATTAGGCCATATAAAAACTCCACCATCATGCTGAGACCACTCTCCGCAAACATGAAGGTACTGGCAGAGGGACAAATCCACGCGGGTTCCGGGGCCGAGATCTCCCAGCCTACTCGGATTGGGGCTGAGCATCCTCCACCCAGATCCTCCAAATTCCAGGAGGCGGGGGTCACACCCACCACCTGGCCCCCTGGCTCCGTGTAATCCCATCAACGGTCAAGACTCAGAGACTATAAAATCCAGCTCCCGGACGAGAACAGTGCAGTCTTCTGCCCCCGCGCCTGGCTGTTCCTCGCCGGGGCCCGTTGGAGGGGAGCAGGTTGAGCTTTCCTCCCCGCCCCGACCAGGGCTCCGGCAGCCGAAGACCTCCAGAACCAGCCACCACCATGCTGAGACCACTCTCCGCACACATGAAGGTACTGGCAGAGGGACAAATCCACGCGGGTTCCGGGGCCGAGATCTCCCAGCCTACTCAGATTGGAGTCGGGCATCCTCCACCCAGATCCTCCAAATTCCAGTAGGTGGGGGTCACACCCACCACCTGGCCCCCTGGCGCCGTGTAATCCCATCAATGGCCAAGACTCAGAGACTATAAAATCCAGGTCCCGGAACCCCTTATCAGGACATCTTTTTATGACATCCCGGACATCTTATCAGGACATCTTTTTATGACATCTTATTATCTCATTCCTACTTTGGACAAACTTGCAGGCTATCAAATGTAGCCTGCCCACAGGGCAGAGTCTGGCAAACTCCCCATTTGGCATACCAAATATGCTAAATACCAATAACAATGATGGGTCTCATTCTCCTAAAGAGCCTTGAATATAATCTCAGGGTTAGGATGAAAGAGACGTTACTGGGGCCTGCTCGAGGCAATCGATGAATAACAGGATGATGAAATGAAATGAAATGAAAAAAAAAAACTCTTTAGTCTTTACCCTAAAAGTCAACATTATTTATATTGACTGTAGAAGTGCAATTGCAGTTAACTGTATAAATTTGAAAGAATTCCACCCATATACAATGCAATTTGGACCAGCTTATAAGAGAGTGCTTTCACTAAAGAGCCTCTTTTCTACTAGAGTGGGACAGGAAGTTAATGGTTTAAAAGTAAACCACCCTGTTATCAGTTACAAGGTAGGCAATTCTAAAGAGTTCCACTTTAGTCTAAAGTGGTCAGGAATTTTTTAATGTTGTATATGGGAATTCTACATAAAAGGCTAATATAAGTGTATCTCTTGAGCTGCTTGCTGGATTGATTTTTCAAAGGTCTACTGGTAGCGTCGCAAGGTTAGCGACGCATAGAGTTTCAAAGAATCTTTCCTGGATACTGTATCTCTTAGCCTCTATAAAGCCAGTATTTGCTTCTGTTAATAATCATGAGAATAAGAATAAGAAATAGGAAAAAGTAGAAGATGAACAAGGAAGAAGAGGAAGAAGAAGAAGAAGAAGAAGAAGAAGAAGAAGAAGAAGAAGAAGAAGAAGAAGAAGAAGAAGAGGAAGAAGAAAATTGTTTTCATTTAGTCCTCATGTACTCTGTCAATTAATGATTGGTGAAAAAAGAGATATATTTGCGCAGGGCCATGCATGTTACTAGTACTCAAAACCCGGAGTATCTGACTTCAGAGCCTCGCTCTCCTCAAACATACTATAGAGCACATCTTTCAGTAAACTTTCCACTAACATCTCTATTATTTTCATCTTCCTTTCCTAAAACTTTATAGAGAGGCTTTCATGGTCAAAATAAGCATTTGTGTTTGTGAGTTCCATGAGTCTTAAATATGTCCTCCCTTTTGTCTTGCAACCACTGTGAACTGAGCAGTGCTCTTGGGCACTGTAGTCATCCTGAACTCTCTTTCACTCACTGGGAGTACTTATGCCTTCTTTATCTAGTTAATACTTTGAATTGGAATCAAATAGTAATATTAAAGTTCTACGGTTTCTTCTAGAAAAGTTCTCAGATTATGTTTTTGGCAAACAAAATATGCCTAGTGTCTCATTCTGTCATGCCTAATTTCTTCCCAGTAACAGGCTGATGAGACAGTCTCCAAAATGCTCACAACACATACTATCATTAAATAGTAACCAAGGTCAGTGGTTCAGATCTGAGTCTACACTTTGGTCCATAAAGTCCATCTGGGCATTATGCCTGTAACAACACAGACTTAGAGCAGTCATTTATCCAACTTTTCTTCAATTTCCTGGCCATAGGAGTGTGAGGAACTGCTATATTTTCATATTACACTAAGACCTGACTAAAGAAGGTCTTATTGTTGGTGGTGCAAATGTTCTACTGTTGATCTACATCATTAGCACAGACTAACAAAGATCATAACTAAATCCATTACATATTGTTGTGACTAGAGGGATGAAACCTTGTATAAAATGTGCTGCCTTTTTAGCTTGGTTACTTTCTGAATGAATACAAAATTTAGACATGCATAACACCAGGGTGGCAATTTAAAATCTTAGAAAGACCCGAACTCTTTCTTCTTGATTGCTTTATTCAATCAAGTTTATATTCAAATCATATTATACTGCAAAGGATTTTAAAAAGAAGAACACTGACAAGGTCATTCTCTGGTTAATCTTTTACAATTACTTTTCCACATAGGGTCAAAGAATCAAAAATGCCTGGGTAGCTGATTAAATGCCAACTTTTTTCCTAACTGACTAACAAAATTTCTGGAACTAGGTCAGGAATTGCAGCTTTTAAATTGTTTTTCATTATCATTACTCACGTTATTCGTATTCATCCTAAAGTTTGAGAACTGCTGCTATACTGTATCTACCTCACATTCCCAGTCACATGCACTGCAAACTGAACTGCTGAAAATTATAAAACCCAAGTTGACATAGAGCCTCCTTAAAAACTCTGGACAAATTTTCACCCCATTCTGCATCTTCCTCTTCTAACAATTTACATAGAATTCTTAGAATTTAGTAGATTAGTTGTATAGATTATAGCACAAAAGACTTTTAAGTATCCAAGCCTATTATTGAACAGACATTTATGAATGTTCTAAAAAAAAATCCATGACAGTCTTCTTTTAGGATTAAAATGAAGTAAGGATGCTAATTTAGCCATTTAGGTTCACAGAAAGGAACACAGAAATGATGTTAAATACAGCCTGGCATATTCCCTTGTAGGAACGACAAATCACTTCTAAATCTCTGGAGTTGAGTTTTGTCATAGGGAAACAGAATTAGACTTTAAATAAAACTTGTGAGTAACCTTTGATCTCAAATGTTGTGTACAATATGATCCTCTTCATTGATTTGGGGCTACTATTAGGTTGTGAACACTAATTGTACATTTATAAAATACTGCTACAGTAGCTGTAAGAGATCTCTGTGATTCTTGACTTACTATGCTTTCTTTAAAAGGCATGCAAAGGAAGATAATGTTATTTCTTTAAGTTCTTAACATAGAAAACCTTCCCTATCTGCCATTTATTTAATCTCTAATATCATTAAAAGAATGTAATAATGAAATTTAGTAGCTCTTGTAATTATAATCATTCACTTATGATTTGCCAACTATTTATAGAGAATATATTATTTAAGGCTCAAATATTCTCTTCAATATTGGGGAAAAATGTGAACTATTTGGTATAGTCCCTGCTTACATAGAGTTTATCTTGATAGGGAGTGGGTTTTATTAGTAAATAAGCAAACAGAAAATTTTATCACAGAATGAGTATGAGGATTGGATAATGACTTCTCAATGGGAGAGAATAAACTGTGCATACAAAGAAGAGAAGAATGAGAGTCAGGGAACTTGGAGATAAGGGATAATTTTTATCCATCCATGTGAAAGAGAAGTGATGTGGGCCTAGAGAACCATTGATCTTCCTTAAGTTTCTTTGCTCATTTTTCTCTCTAAGTATTTGAGGTCACGAAGATCCTAATCACTCACTCCTGTTAATGGATTCTGATCAATGAATCAATTACATAAGGCCAAATGTGAACCCAAATATATTATTAGAGAGTAAAACCTTGCTTTGCTCTTGCATTCTAGTTTGAATCTCATCACTGAGTTCTAGGACAATGTCTTTGCTATTCAAACTGTTACATAAAAAATGCTATTGACTGGACAGCTCATAATCAATAGAGATTTTTTTCTTTCAAAGATCAGAACACATTTCTAGCCTCCAGAAAATGAAGGTGCCAGCTTGGTTGAGTTCTGCCAGGATCTCTCTGATGGATGTCAGACAGTTAATGTCATGCATCATCATTTGGTGAAGAGCAAGAAGGGAAAACACATATCTTGTCTCTCTTCTATTGGCATTAATTCTGGGACCTCATTGTATGCTATTCACCTCCTAGAGGTTCTACTTCCAAACCCATCGATGTTGTGGTCTAGGATTTCACAAATGAAACTGAGTGTTGGGTCACACACTTTCAGTCAGACAGGAAATCCCTGGAGAGATGGCATATTGAGCTTGGGACAGATACTGAGCACAGGAGTTCTCATCTACACACAACCACGTCTGTAACCAGTAACTAAGGAAAGCTGAGATGGGATGACAGGCATTGCTGGCATATAGTTTGAGAGAGTTGAAAAGCATAGAGGTCTCACCCACAAGCACATTGCAGCAAACTGGAGACTAAGGAAAGCCAGGAGAAGACATAAGGGAACCACTGGGATACAGTGCAGAAAAGGCCCCTGGACATGAGTCCAGACCACGGAAGCTAACTTTGGGATAGGTAGCTTCATGGGGGAGGCACATTTCTCTGTAAACTGAACAAGTAGACCCTGTGGGAAGGGACCCTGGAGGTGGTACATGGGATGGGGCGGCACCAAAGCACCAGGGACAGGTATATAGGGAAAGGCCCTGGACAATGAAACAGGCTAGCAAAACTTCTGGGAGGAAATTCCAAGGCTGATCCACTTTGTGGAATTGGATAAGACCTTGAGCAACAGATCTTGAGGAGATTGGACCCCTCTCCATGAAGAAAATTCCTCGAATACTCCAACTTTAGTGATTCTGCCCAGAGAAGAATCCAGAATGTTCCAGACCAGGACTACCCAAGAACAGCCCATAAAACATAGCCCAAAAGCCCATTCAAAGCTCTCTCTGCCCTTAGAGAAGCCCATGTTCTCTCTTGAGCCTGTTACTCTCTATTTTATTCTCTCGCCCTCCAGACCTTAAAACCCTCCAATAAAATTGTTGTACTTCACTGCTTGTCGACTTCTGAAATTCTTTTCTGCGAGCAAGACAAGAACCCCGAAAACCCGGGGTAAGGCCTGGGACTGTTCTCTCCTTTCCTGAAAAGAGAAAATCCTTGCCCCAGCCTGAGTCCTTGGCTACCCAATAAATCTGGTGGTGGGGATCAACTCTTGTGCCTGGCAGACCAAGCAGACTTCAGGTGTGGCCTTATGGCCACCTGATGGGGCTGGCAGGGCTCAAGTCTGTGTGAGCAGGGGCTCATCGCAGCAGAATTTACTAGTCCTAGTTTCCCCAGCGGGACCTGGGTGGCAGAGATGGAGTGGGGGAAGGTGACCGTCTTTCTCTCTCTCCTCGCAATTCACGTGAGCCACGAGTGACATTATTCATGGGGAGAAAAGAGAGGCTTGGATATTTGGGAATGTACCCAGACCCACATACTTAAACTGTTCAATAAATTATAACTGTTAGTATTCTAGTTTTGTATGCAAATCTCTCATAGAATTCTCAAGAATCCATCAGCATAGGAAAGCAATAACAAATGCTATCCTTATAAGCCACTAAGTTTCTATGAGTGTTGCAGGCTGAAGGGAGGGGGGAGTAGAATGGTAATCTATTTGGGGAGAAAATAGCATCTGAAACCAGAAACAGCCTGAAGGTATGGAGGCCTTTGACACAAAAGAGCCTGGAAAGCCATTGACGGGCAGAATTTCAAGCCAAGTGCTAGGAGGCTTCCAGAGAAGAGACAGAGCTGAACCCCAAGGATAAGAAGCTCCGCCTCTGGAAAAAAGGCCAGGTGAAGAATATCAAAGAAGACCATCAACTTTTCCCCTTTGCAACCACCCTAGCAGTAGACTGGTGGGGGGGGGTGCAGTTGCGGACGAGGGGAGTGTATATAAACTAACTTGAACAATGGACGCAAGATGTGTTATCAATATCTATGTTTCCTGAGAACAGAATAGGGTGTTCAACACTTGCTACCTATATTTCCCTTCTTGATGTAAGTAGGTAGACAGAGAAGCCCCCACCCACCCCCATGGCAGTGGAATTCCTAGAAAGTAATAAAACCAATAGCCCCAATGCCTGATAAGACTTCATCTGGTGCCAACAGATTCAGAGAAGGCTGGAAGCCCTTTGGAGAGAAGCTCCAGCAGAAACAAAGACCAAGGAAAGGAATTTTAAAGAGGACCATCAATCACTCCTAACTCTATCCCTTTGGCAGCCACACTAGCTATAGACTCTTACCTAGGTAAAAGTCCCTTGTGGGGACAGTTTGGAGAAATCCTATAAAAGCCACCATGAACAAAGGGGCATACATAGGCTGCTTGAGCCCAATGTGCTGCTTGTGCCCAAATACATGTGGTACCTGAACACATGTGTCACCCACATCTCCCCTCTTGAGATATCTCTCAGTCTTTAGAGACGCTACCATTCTCTCTTAAATGTGATACTCTCCCTTTTACTCTCTCTCTTTTCCTTTCTCAAAAAGTTCCAAAATAAAATCTGTTTTTATTTCACTGATAGCACAGTGGGTAGGGCGTTTGCCTTGGACATGGCCAACCCAGGTTCGATTCCTCCATCCCTCTCAGAGAGCGCGGCAGCTACCGAGAGTATCCCGCCTGCACAGCAGAGCCTAGCAAGCTAACAAAGTCTCACAATGGAGACGTTACTGGTGCCCGCTCGAGCAAATTGATGAACAATGGTATGACAGTGCTACACAGTACTCCTCTTGAAATTATTTTCTGTGAGACAAGACAAAGACCAGGAAAGTCCTAGGTATTGCCTAGGACTGGCTTTCCTTTCTTGCAAATAGAGATTTCTCACTCCAATCTGAATCCATGGATCCCCAAGAAATCGGGTGGTAGGAATTAGCTCATGTGCTGAGGAGAACAAGCTGACATCAGGTATGACTTGATGGTCACCTGGTGGAGTTGGCAGTGCTCTGGTCCATGCTGTGCAAGGAGCTCATCCACAGACTTTATTAGTCCTAGCCACCAAGGCAAGTCCCAGGATGGCAGAGGTGGACAGGGAGAAAGTGATCTTATCTCTCTCCTCTCTGCCTCACCCCTGGGGACCCACTGACTTCACCTTCATACTTTAATATTGAGCAATTGTACTGGCTCTCTCTCTCCTGGAGTAGCCTGTATTCTCTTTTGAGCACATATATTAACTTATCTCTTTCTACCTCCCTTTACATCCCAATAAACTTATTGTACATCATTGTTCATTTCTTGCTGGATTTTTTTGTTGTTGTTGAGGAAAAAACAATAGACCAGAAGTGCCTGTGTAAGGTTTAGGACTGGTTTTCCTTTCTTGCAAAGGGAAATTCCCCCTTCTCACTACCCCCAGTCTAAGACCATGGCTCCCTGAGAAATCTGGTGTAGGGGTCACCTCCCATGCCATTCACAACAAGTGGATGTCAGGCACAGTTTGATGACTGCCTTGTGGGGCTGGCAAGAAGATTGTTTGTGCTAAGCAGGAGCTCACTGCATACTGTCCCTGGATGCCTCCCAGGGTCCCAGACGTTGGTGGAGGGAAAGCAGTAGATTTCGTTCTTGAGGCTGTCGTCTCCCTTCCCTCAATTTACAGAAACAACCCCGGAACCTCCACTGGCAACATCTTATTATAGCAAAATATTTAGCAAATCACTTAGACTTGAGCACTAAGAGACCCAATAAACAGGGCAGACAGAGAAAGGAAACTATTGCCACATTTATTGCCATACTTTATAGCTGGTTACTATGGCCCAGTTGACACCAGATTCTCTCAGATTTAATCAACCATTAAGAGGAAGTGAAGATATTTAAGGTTAGAATCAAATACTTCTGCACTCTTGTGTGAAGGTCTGGCACAAAGCTTTCCTTGGAAAAGTAACCTTTTTCTTCAGGATTACAAAGCTGTTTACACTACTGGCATATTAATTCTTGACATAGACTCTGCTGGTAAGTCATTCTTCATAGAATATGATAAGGTCATCTGAGGGCTGTGCATTAGCAAGGACAGGAAAAACCAGTATTGAAAAACATCACAAAGCGAAGCGAACTTAATAGACTTTTCATCTCATTTCTTTATTGCTCCCCTAAAACAGTACCCATGCTTAAGTGTAACAAAATATATATAAAAACAAGCTGTCAGGCTTCTGACACAGTGGATGCCTGGAGGCAAATGTTTCTGCTAAACTTGTGATGGAGCCCTGGGGAGAGTAGGAACGGGCCCCAAACTGAGAGGGATTGGCAGCTGGGCTGGGGGAGCAATCTGACTCTCTCTTCCCATCTCACAAAGAAGGTTTTGTTTGCATTGTGGGGCATGGTGAGTGACTCCTCTAGAGCCATGGGGATATGCTGTGTTCTGGGGGAACATCTGGGCAGCCCGTTGAAGCCAAATGAAACCTTACACTGGCCAGAGCTGCTCCCAGGAATCAGGTGTAGGTGTATTTTTCCAGGATGTTCAAAACCACATCTTACCCTGAGAAACAGGGTTTTGTCCATAGACACTTCATTCCAAAGGGCAAATGATCCTTCTATGTTCCCATAAAGCATATGTTTACCGAGGCTTTATGCCCAAATATTTAAATCCAATGGCTGAAAGCATGGCTTCCACACATCCTTCTTCAAAGTGTATTAGGACTCAACAACAAAATCTCTATTTTCATCAGTGGACTTCACCCTATGCCATTGCCATCTTGTGTTTATAATATAGTCTCCAGAGATTGATCCATCACTTTGAGCTGAAGGATTGCATTTTTTAATGTGACAAGCCACAGCAAAGTTTATTGTGCATCCCAAAGTCCTAAAATGCAGTTATAAGGTTGACAAAATGTATTAGGAAACAGTCAATGTAATGAAGTTTTCAGTTTTAACATTCTCTTTTTTAAAATGAATGCTGTCTTTTTCGGGGCTGGAGGCGATGATAGCACAGCGGGTAGGGCATCTGCCTTGCATGCGGCTGACCCAGGTTCGATTCCCAGCATCCCATATAGTCCCCCAAGCACCGCCAGGAGTAATTCCTGAGTGCATGAGTCAGGAGTAATCCCTGTTCATTGCCGGGTGTGAAATATTTTTTAAAAATAAAAAAAAATGTTAAGTGAATGTTGCCTTTTAAAAATGTATTAAAGTAAGATTGGTTTATATGATAAGATATATTTGGGGTAAACAGTGATATAATCTGACATTTGTATATTATGTCATTATTATATTTAAATATTTGGGTATAAAGCCTAAATTATGATTCCTTCTAATTATACTTCTTTCAAAGCTCTGGTTTCCAGCTATCACCATACAATTGACTACTTTCACCCAATAGCACACTAGCTTCCACCTTCTGCTCTCATGAACTCTGTTTTGTTTTCATAATCTAAGAGTTCGTTTTCTATCTTTTTTTAAACCTCAGGTATTCAGCTCTATATTTAAACATCTGCATGCACTACATTTTGATCACCACCAAAAGTTTTCTTTCCATCCAACACAATACACAGGATCCCCTTTCTCATTTTACTTGATAGCTTACACTGCCTCTCTAGTGACCATTACTTTCTTGTCAGAATCTAAGGATTTGTTTTCTCTTTGGTTTTGTTTGTTCATTAGATTTACTTTTTATCTTCCACATATGAGTTAAAACAACTGATATTTGTCTTTTTGTCTGACTTTTTTCACAGAGAAAAATCTCTCCAAGCCCTTGATACAAAGGGAAATATTCCCTTTCTACAGATGAATAATATTCTATTTGATTAAAGTTATAAACATTTTAAGATATAGCATTAGTTTGTTCTTTTTCCCCTCACAGGAAGCTTAAGTTTATTGAACTACTCCCACCACAGTGGTCACAACACACACCAATTCCATCAGACACTCCCAATTCTCTGTGCTTATCTTTAACCTCTCTTTGTGCTTTTCTTCTCCTATCTGTTCATCACTTATATACAAAGTCAGACCCTATAATTTGTAAAGTCAAATTCTTCTGAGGGTTCTGGATTATCTATATAAGCACTTTATTGCTTTTCTTTTACCTTTATGTCCTTTGCATAGCTCATTTTAGAGCAATGTCCTTTTTATATAGACACAGGAAGACACTTATGCTTTTGTAACTTGGGAGTTAACTGAATCAGAATAATATTTACTCCTGGGCATCCATCATATTTACTTGATTTGAGCCCCAATTGCCCTTAGTTCCTAATACCCCAAAAGGAGGGTCTTGAATGTACCCAGGACAATCCATAAGCTACCCTGGCATCGAAAAGGGACAGGCTAAATACCAT
This sequence comes from Sorex fumeus, assembly GCF_029834395.1. Lineage (NCBI taxonomy): Eukaryota > Metazoa > Chordata > Mammalia > Eulipotyphla > Soricidae > Sorex > Sorex fumeus. The sequence goes on along the minus strand of NW_026606101.1, from coordinate 6,707,078 downwards.
TAGTTAAGAGCACAATCATGGAACAAACTCTGATATGTCTTAAATACAAGTGACTGCTAATCTGGCCTGACGACTGTAGTCTGGGATGTGTAGCGAGATGTCCCCAAGAAGAGCCACTCTTTAAGCATAACATATCTTACTGTGTCTGTACAAAATGCCTAGAAATATTATTAGCTCTGTAGCACTGTCCTCCCATTATTCATCGATTTGCTCTAGTGGGCCCAGTAACATCTCCGTTTTGAGACTTGTTGCTACTGTTTTTGGCATATTGAATACATCAGGAGTAGCTTGCCAGTCTTTGTCGTGCAGGCGAGATACTCTCGGTAGCTTGCCAGGCTCTCTGAGAGGGGCAGAGGAATCGAACCCGGCTCGGCTGGGCTGGCTGCATGCAACGCAAACGCCCTATTGCTGTGCTATTGCTCCAGCCCAGAAATATTATTAAGAAGTAAATTTAAGATGAATGTTTATATGTATACTGACTAAGCAAAGAAGAAAGCAATATAATCTCAGATGGAATTCTGCCCTTGGGTGGATCTCCTAGCAGGAATCTAGAGTGCTGAGCACTTAGATGAGATTTTGTCCTTGAGAAATTCTCCTATAAGAATTTCCCCTGAAGGTACAGCTTTATATCTGTTTATTGTTTATGATAATGTTCTACCATATCTATGTGTAATTGCTACCCCTAACCCTTCATGATTTCTCTATAACTAATGCTTTGATACATAAATAAATGACCACTGATTACCAACCAGCTTGGTGGCCCCCATTACTTCTCATGTCCATTGCCTTCAGCCAGCTGTGGGGGGGGGGGGGTTTGATAGGCACTGAATGTACCAAGGGACTAGGGACCTTCAGGTAACCGCATGCAGGCTGGTGATTACACCAGAAGAGTGACAATATTCCATGTGTGTCTATGTCAAATAATCTCTATCCAGTCATCTTTTTATTAGTTTTGAGTTATTTCTGTATCATGAAACTTGTTAGTAATGCTATAATGAACAGGTATGTACAGACATTTTTTTTACTTCATTTTTTTTAGAATTTTGAAGAATCCGTGTGAATTCCTTCTAAGGTTGGGTTTTCCATTCGTTATATAGTAGAGAACCTTTCTGTTCTATTGTGTGTATTGCCTGCTGGCCCTCAACACTAGGGCTGCAGTCTTCACTCTGCAGAGACAGTTGGTAGCACTAAATTACTTGAAATATGGCATAAGATTCTCCCCAAGGCAAAGCTTTCAACCTTTGCAATATTTCCCAAATTGCTTTACCCACAGTGGGTTTTCTCATTTTTGCAAAAAAATGAGTCTCTATTTCCTATCAGTCATAGAGTTTTCCTTTCAGTCTTTGTTATGGAACCCCTGTCATGGCTTCCACACATCCTTCTTAAAGTATATTAGGATTCTTCAATAACAAAATTTCTATTTTCATCAATGGACTCACCCCATGCCTTTACCATCTTGTATTTATAATAGTATCCAGATACTGTCCTCCCTTTGTTCATCGATTTGCTCGAGCGGACCCAGTAACATCTCCATTTTGAGACTTTGTTGTTACTGTGTTTGTTATATTGAATACGTCATGGGTAGCTTGCCAGGCTTTGCCGTGCAGGCGAGATATTCTCCGTAGCTTGCCAGGTTCTCCGAGAGGGGCGGGGGAATCAAACCCGGCTCAGTCGGGCTGGCCGCGTGAAAGGCAAATGCCCTACCACTGTGCTACCGCTCCAGTATATATTTATATTTATATTATATCATGTATGTTTATATGTTTATATTTATATAAATATAAACATATAAACATACATGATATATATTGTGTTTATATTATAGTCTCCTATATCAGATCTTCTTTCATGGAAACTGTTTCACATAATAGCCTTAATTGTTGTACATTTGTTGTGTCAGTGGGAGATGAGTTGAGGTTCTTCCTAAGTTTTCAGTTTAAACTGTAAAAATTGCATTTTTAAATAATCCTCTTTTCTTCATCTAAAGAAATTTATCATAGCATTTATTAGGATAGCATAGAAATCCTATCCTATCCTGATACTCTCCTAATAGTAATAATTCTATTTTCAATACTCTTTTATTATAATAGTTACCAGAGACTCCAGGGACATTGTAAACTATTATATTACAAATGTCAATATTTGTATTTATAGAATCCTTAATATTTAAAGTAATTTACATAGATCACTTTAACTTGAATCTATTGATAAAACAGTAGAATATTTTATATTATTTCTGCATCTTTTGGCATTCTAATGAGGTTAAGAGAAAAAAGTTGTATTATTTTCCTTCATGTGTAAGGTAACTGAGTCATGAATAGTTAGAGATGAATCTGAGACGATATTCCAAGGTCTTGGTGCAAATGCTGAACAGTGATTCATTGATGGTTAAGAAATGGTGGAACAAAGGCCATGAGTTCAGTACAGTGGATAAAAGCAGTAAACAGTCCAGTGTGATCCAAAAATCAAAAAACAAATATTAAAAAAGAGCAATAAACAGGCTGGGATGTGTGTCAGGGCTCTAGGGGCTGGGGGCCAGAGAATATTGTGTAGAACAGAAAACTCATCATCAAGAGATATAGTAAGAAGCTAGGGGTATCTGGGTTAAATGCAGGACAAAAATAAGATAAATAATTGCAGCCTCCTTAAAGATTATAATGGCTGATCTAAAACTATTCTAGGGTCAGTGATCTGTGAGAAATATTGATGTAAAACTAAATTTTATAGAATACGAATGTCTGCTTATTACAGTTATTGGCATACTGAATTCAGTTCAGACGCTCTTATATTGTATGCACACCTGAGTAGGTATATTAACAACATCTTATAACTGTTATTTGCCCCAGCAGCATTTTATTCTCTTCATTACTCATAGATCCTTGACTCTACTCTGGGGAATTCACATCACTGTCTTGATCATCCTTGTAATTAGCCAGGGAGATACCAATCTTACACTACATATAAGTGTCCAAGCAGGATTCAATCAATCATATCAATTTTTTTTTTATCATTTTCTTGTTGTTGTTGTTTGGAAGTGGCAGTTGGGCCACACTCTGCAGTGCTTAAAAGGGCTATTTCTGGCTCTTTGTTCAGGAATCACTCCTGATGGTACTCAGGGGACTATATGTGCTACTGGGGATTTGACCCAGGATCACAGCCACTGCAGTCACAAGCAAAGCAAGTGCCCCTATACTATCTTTTTGGCTTTCAACAACTTTTTTTTTTCTATTGTCATTATGATTGGTTAAGAGATTGACATATCACCCAAGGCCTGAATAAAAAAATCAAACAAGTGTTTTGTATACCTTCATATACCCTTCTAATTAAACTTTTTTTGAAAAACTGGCAGCTTGTCATGTTCTAGGATTAAGAGATACTGATGAAGAGGAGACTTGCTCTCTGTTCTCAAGATGTGCACAGTAGAAAGAGAAACATTAAAAATCATTAGAATAACTATACAGAATCAGAAGTATCAATAAATCATAACTAAAATCAGAAAAGAAGAATTATCTCAACTATTCTGTTTGAAGAAAGTAAAAAAAAAAAATATATATATATAGGGACTGGGCATGTAGAGCAAGTGATAGAGCACATACCTGCATGTATGACCCCCTGAGCTGGAATCCCAAACAGCACATGGTCCTTGTCACCCAGAACTGCCAATCATACCCACGCACACCTTATGAGGCTATGCTGGGTTAGCCACTCTCATGGGAAGATACAATAAGATAGATGTGGAATCTCTTATGTTATAAACATCCGAATAATCTCCTAACGGGTATTGTAAGTCTCAGGATTCTCTGGTTTTCCATGGACTTAGATAACTTCTTTCCTGGATCATGCTATAATAGGGCGTTTGATTTCTCCACAAGAAATACACATTTCTAGTTAGGCCAACTAATTTACTTTCCACAAGTGGAATTGTTCTCTTCCAGCCAGTCAAAGTAATTACTTTACTTGCCTTATTCGATAACATACAGCTAGATAAGGCCTAGATAAGTTCTTTTGTTATCTGACTAAATAAAGTTTGTTTAAGAGATGGATTCCGGGGAAGATCATTTGATATCAATGTCTAAGATTACAAAATAGAAAAAAATCTCAAGGCATACAAATAGAAATTGAGATTAAGAATAATGAAATAAATTTTACCATGGAAAAGCCTCAGATCGTCTATAAAGTTTATTGAGATGATGTAAAGAGGTTATACTGGAAGGTTTGCTCGACACCAAATAGTCAGCTGAGCACATTCCATCCTCCCTTTGTGGTTAAAGGAATACCAGAGCAGCCATACCATCCTCTACCTCCTTCACACCAGAGAGACACACCTTTCTGTCTTTTTTCAGCCACAGAAACCATGCTGTCCTTTGTTCAGCTTCCTGTCAGAAAGACTTTAATCCCCCCCACTGTGAGCCTGTCCCAGGTGTGACTCTGCCCCCAGCCTCACTGGAGGTCAGTAGAGCCACTCAGGAGCACATCTCAATAAACATTGTTCTCTCACTTTACTTATCTTGACCCTCTGTCTGCTCTGGGTGAAGTCAGAGACCTTTCAACTACTATAATAGCATTATGATACACTGCAAGTCAGACGCGATCATGTTAATGACTTTGAATTGACAGATATTGGAACTTGAAAAACAAACTACAGGTAGTTTGTGGAAGCTAAGCAAAGCCTGGTTAATCTAACATTTAACTGATTCCCTTACATTCTACAAATACTTATCGAATATCTTCTAAGTAAGTCTCTTATAATTGGAAGCCATCAATTGAAAATAAACCACTGAAATCTGTTTTTTAAATAAAAACTAAAACTAAAGCCAAAATAGTTGCTTTCTATATCTGAGTTAAACATTTCCAAAGGACCTTCGCTGAACATCTGACTCAGGCTCTAAATTGCTTTTCTCATAATTTCTTATAACATATTACTCACAAAACATGTTTAATACTATAGGATAACATTTAGGTACAGGGGAAAAGTTTGCTGCTGTAGAGGGCTGAAGAATCATCTGGATTTTGTAGATAACATAGATAGATGTACATGATGAAAATTTGTTTTACGTAATAATAGGTAAGAACATAATGAAAATTTAATATTTTATCATGAATTCATCATTAAAACTCATATTTGATGTCAGAAATGTATAAAGTGGCATCCTGATGAGTTACTAGTTTAGGAACATTATTTAAAGTGTTTCAGGCTATATTATTTCTTTATATTTAAAATGGAGGAATGATTATAAACTTTGCATTATTGGGCTGAGTTAGAAGGCATTTTCTTAAAATATAAGGCCAGTACTTGGCACATAAGATAAGAAATGAGTTAGTAAGTGAATAGATGAATAAATGAACGATGGGAAGAAATAAGACAGAGAAACAACGTAAGGCTAGATTTATTTCTTTGTGGGAACTGTTATTCATGATGAAAAAATAGCAGGTACATTCAGGGCATGAATAGATGCTTCCAAATTAATGGCATGTCCTTAATTTTGGTAATTTATTGTGTCTCATAAAAGTTATACATTAAAATTTTCACAAAATGTGATTTAAAGTTGTGTATAATGGTACTTTTTTCCATGCTAATGAATTTATTTTTCAGTGTATCATATCTGTGTGCATATAACCTATTTACATATTTAGATATATTTCCTATATAATCAGAATTTGAATTACTATACCAGTTTTTAGCTGAATAGTTTATAGCCAAATTGCTTCTTTATAAGTTTGCTATTTTTTATCTATGAGAGGGATAATTTGCTTTCATCTTCTTTAAATTATTTCTTAGTCTAAAAAGTGTATTTTTGTTTTGAGAAAAGTTCTAAAGTAGTATACAGAATATCTCTAAAATATAATATTTTATATTATAACTTATAAAATTGGTTTTACTAATTTGTATGCAAGCACCAAATAAATTTCTTTAAGATAATACTTAAATTTAATTGTCAAATAGGAAATATATTTTATATACAACATGAGCAATAAAATTATTTTTAAAACAATTGATCCTGATATCTCAGTTGGCACTGTGCTGACTCTGAGTCTTTAATATTTTTTTTTTAAGTTTAAAGCAAGGAAACAGTGACGAGGAAAGAGATAATAGAATATCTCAGCATTTTAAAATAATTTTGCAAAGTGCTAATATGTGACCCTTTAAATGTTTTGCTCCTCATAGAACATCCTAAGAGGCTATATTTTACATTTCCCATTGCACAGAATCACTTATTGTTTAAATATTTATGTTCTTTTCTCAGTATATTCTACCCAAAGGGAAGGAAAAACATCTCAGGGTTTTTGAAGGAATGAGTTTGGAAAGAACAAGTCTCCCTTACTGAGAAACAGAATATCAGATAACAAAAAATGAATTACAATTGTCTTCTTAAAGAAAGTTGAGTAAGTTTTCTCTAGTGTGATTTAAAAACACAAAACATTTTAATTATGGTAAGGGGTAGCAAGTTTACTTCTCTCATGGATGAAGTTGTCCTTGTGAAAATATTTTTAAAAGTCAACTTGGGGAAAATAGTGTAGTGAATTGATTACAAAAATAGCACCAACGTTTCCCATCCCTGTATCTATTCCTTTTTGTCATGCATCTTTGCAGCTCCTTTCATCAACAGATTCTATTGGACTACTATTAAATCTTAACTGGTCTTGTGATGTGCTTTGGCCTATAGAATGCTGTAGAAGCGACATTTTACCAGCCTCAAGATGAGTCTCAAGAGGTTTTGCACATTTGTTCTCACCCTCTTGAATTCCTGCTCAGCCATGTAACTCCACCCAGGCTAACTTTATGGATGATGTCAGACCATTGACCCAAATATCTTCATTTCCATAGCCATCACTCACTCAGCCAAGCAATTGAGACCATAATAGAACAAGCAAACTCTAGTTGACCTGTCAGTAGATTTCAAACTTATGAGTAAAACCAACTAATACCCAGTGTAGCCCAGCCAAAGTCACTAGAAATACCTAGCTGATAAATATTTGAGGAAGCCACAATGCTTATTTTTATGTCATTGGACTTTGGTGGGTTTTATGTTCAACAGTACTTCATCTGTTATCAGGGTTACCAACCTATATTGAGATAGCAAAGGCTATGATCATCACAAGGTGACAGATGTGTGCTGCCCTGAAATGATATATTTACTACTAAGAATAAGTTCCAGAGTTAAGTGGTATCAAGAAAGGAGAGGTCAGTAAAATGGTTTGTGTATGGTAGTGTGTGTAGGAGGGTCATGGATGCTCCATGGAGACAGGGGGGCAAAGGGAATTTAAGAGTGGGTGAGTGAGCATACTTGCTGGAATGAGGATTCCAATCCATTTGACTTCTATAAAGTGTTCCATATGAACTCATTTAAGGTACATGAGAGTAGATAGAGGTTCGATTGTGGTTGTATATGAAAACAAGAGGATAATTTGCACATTTACATTGGATAAAGTGAGATGATTTAAAGTTAGCGTGTTTGAAAGTCACATATTCGGTTGCTGAGCAAAAGTTAAGAATACAAATATCCGTTTTTGCTCTGTATTGACAAATCCGCAGCCCCTCCCCACAAAAACACACACAGAACTGGAAGTTAGGACTCACAGACTACTGAATATTTAGAGACAATATATAATATACAAATAGAAGTAGTACATTGAACCATAGTTAACTTTGTCTATGGTAGAACATTAAGCCAATACCTATAATAGCATTCGTTTTATGTAAAAGACAAAGGGAATGCAGTAACATGAATAGAACACCTAAGCCTTTTCACATGTAATTCTTACAACATCCCTACAGTGATATCGTTTGTTACCCATGTTATGTTCAAATGGAAACGCTCTTTTAGAGATGTTGAAAATTATCTAGTAAATTTCATCCTGTTGATGAGTGATAAGTGGTATTTTAAGTCCAGGATTGTTTGACCCCAACCCAATAATCTGTCGCTTCCACCACAACTGCCAGAAACATTTACACACATCAGGCATGGGTGTACCACCAGCTGTTTTGTTTGTTGTTGCTGAAACCTAAGCCTAACACCTCCCTTAGCAACTAAAAAGGCCCTTAGCTACCTGTGATGTTGAACAACTGCTTTCCACATAAACAGCTTCTGAGGGTTTTATCTTCCACCAGAGTGGGTTCATGAAAGCTATTATCCAAGATGATGCAACAGGAGGGAAACCCTGGCTATCATTGAGTGGCTCATGGGCTGGTCAGATATTGTCCCTGGGGAAGGACGAAGGGCACTAATCACCCAAAGGGTCAAAAGATTTTTTTTTGCCCTCTGGAGCATGAGTGTAGAGTTAGACAAATGTCTCACTCGTCAGAAGCAGATTTAGGTGTTCTGAAGTCAGTTAAAGTGCTGAATTTAAACTCTTACTCCATAGAGCTCTAGAATTCAGTGAAGATTTCTGAAAGTGGCAAGGCTAGAGTAAGTACTTTAATAATAATTTAAAAATCTACCTAAATCAACATGGAAAGTATCATGGTAAGTGAAATGAGTCAGAAAGAGAGGGACAGACATGGAAGAACTGCACTCATTTGTGGAATATAAAGTAACAGAATGGAAGGCTAACACCCAAGAATAGTAGAAACAAGTACCAGGAGGATTACTCCACAGCTTAGAAGCCAGCCTCACATGCTGAGGGAAAAGGCAGCTCAGTTAGAGAAGGGACCACAAAGTAAAGGGTGCTTGGAGGGCCCCTCCGGGATTGGAGATGCATGCTGAACATGATGGCCACTTAATACTTCTATTGCAAACCACAACACCCAAAGGGAGAAAGAGCAAAAGGGAATGAATGCCCTGCCACAGAGGTGAGGGGGCGTGGAGGGGATAGGGTGGGGGTGGTGGAAGGGATGCTGGGACCATTGGTGGTGGAAAATGGGCACTGGTGGAGGGATGGGTACTCAATCATTGTATGACTGAAATGCAAGCACGGAAGTTTGTAAGTCTGTAATTGGACCTCACAGTGATTCACTAATAAAAACAAATCTACCTAATATGTGTGGAGTACTATTAATGTGATCACTGTTTATAAATTTTATTATTCCATGCAATTTGTTGGATGTTAGTGCATGGGATCCTTTTCGATCGTAGAAGCATGGCTTCACCTTTGCAGGCTTCTGAGTTTCCTTGGGTAGGTGGACGCCAGGAAATTGGGTGAGCAAAAAAACAAATGTCCCTTCCAATCCTTAAATACTTCTCTGCCTCCTCTCAGAAAGGGGAAACATAGTAGAGACTATTCTGATCCTAATTCTTTGTGCTTTTCCCAGCTTGTCCTGTAGGAAAAGGTACCAAATCCAAGCATACATCCTCAGTTGCACCTGCCCTGAGAGATTATAAAAACTTAAAGCCACTGGGCTTTTTGAGAAGTTTGCTGTACCTCCTTTGGAGACAGTCCTGGTTCTCTTCCAGATGAAAGAGTTTGCTTATTTGGGCTTAGAAAAAGAAACCAGCTTCTCGAGTGCCCAGCTGTCTCATAATTCTTCTCATGTCAGTTCAAGCTCCCAGCACACACAAACTGGAAATATCCCAGTTGATGATACTAGACATATCTATGAACCAGTTGTATATGTGAATATATATCATTCCCCTTTCACATTGTAAGTGCTACATTTGCTAGGCACCTGTAACATTATGCCCATTGATGTTAGGAAACTAAGGAAACTGAGATAGAGAGTGGCTGGAAAACTGACTCAGGTTAAGCAGTAACTAATTCACCAAAAGTTTTAAAGACACAGTTCAGTTCCATAGATCATAGCTTATTATTTTTAGCCAGAGTTGCTGCTTTAAACTGCACACACACATTACTTCCATCATAACAAAGGGCATCTTCTTGATTCAGAGGTGTGTGAGTGTGTGTGTGTGTATTTGTGTGTATAAGTGCACTTACATATACATATGTGTTCTGAACTATCAAGACACAAAGGCTGTCATCAAGAAGCAACCTCAATCCCCCCTACAATTTCCCTTTCAGATCTGTGCTAGGGCACCAGAACATGCCTGGACAAGACCAACTCCCACACAGCCACACTGCTTACCTCTTTCCTCTCTGAGATAAGAGAGGAAACATAGGCACCTTAGTTGCTTAAAACATCTTTGATGACCCTGCCTGTTGGCTCCATCAAAGTCTTTGGGGGACCTTAACTTGAATTAGAGCCTCATCCCTAGCTTGATCCTACAACGGTTTTGAAAACCCACCTTAGATCAAGAGGAACGTTTTATCTCTTTCCTCCACATGTACATCTGATCCTTCTGTTTGAGATAGGAGAGGAGGAAAGTGAGAACTTGAGTCTGAACTGAAGAATCCCTTATCTATTTGACTTCATCGGCCAGGTCAGATAATGAAAATTAACTATTATTTGAGGGTGATTTTTATAAAGTTTTCACCTACAAACCCTTGATACATGTAATATATTCTTTACCTGGCTCATTATCCCAGAACTACTTTCCTGGGGGTTATTCAACTAGCTTGAAGTGAGAAAAATCATGCATTTATTTATTTATGACCCCTAAACTATTGGAACACGTTATCAATTGTGAATATTAAAATTCTAATTCATCATTTATTTTTATTTTTAATGAAGCCTTATAAGAAGTATTTGTAACTTTGTTACCAATAAAATCATGATTTCATAGGATATAACAGTTGTAAAATGGCTTCAGAATTCTATTTTTATTGTTATCCCATTTCAAAATTACAAAATGTATTATAGTTGTTAGAACTTGTATTAGATTGAGTTATTTAATAAGTGAAGACATTTTAGTTTTTTTAACACCAATGATATATAACTGTGGTTCTTTGTAATTCTGTGATTTTAGTGACTAAAAGGTCATCTAAGAAGGGATTGCTAAAACTGTCTATAACTCAAAAATATTGTTCTTTCTTTCATTTGTTCTTGTTTTGGTTTTCTACAATATAGAAAGTGGCTTTTTATGCCACTCTCCTATTTCCCTTCCAAACAGTCTTCTTAGACAAAGTCTCTATGGCAATTAAGACAATTTTCTCTGACTGACATCTCTCCCCTGGGAATCAGGCAGCCTTACCAACAAATCTGTCCACTGCCTCATCAGTGCCCTCTGCTCATGTCTGAACATCTCTGGCATTCACTCAGCACACACATACTGGCTGTGCAACTATAGAATATCTCCACATCTTTTGGTAAGTAGTTTCTGCTCTGAGCACCCTTCAAACCCTTTTGTTGATACGCTCTGACCTTCCTAAGTTCCCTCAAAGTTTCCCCATACATCCTCACTAATCTAAGAGTCAATACTTCGCAAAGCAGGAGATACCACCACCAGTAATACAGCTGATAATGGTCTTCATTTGTCCTGATCATACCTCACCAATTATTGGAAACTTTTAGTGTATTATTCCTGTTTCCTCTATCTGGAAGAACCAAAGCAAACTCTCTAATTGGTTCTGCCTAACCCATTTTACTTGACGTGATGAAAGAGGCCACATGCCCTACCACCTCTATTCTTGAATGGCAGCAGGGGAAATGCTCACATGCATCTCCCAAAGAATTTCTATTTCAGGGGCTGGAGCGATAGCACAGTGGGTATTGTGTTTGCCTTGCATGCAGCCAACCTGGGTTCGATTCCCAGATTCCCATATGTTTCCCCAGCACCACTAGGAGTAATTCCTGAATGCAGAGCCAGCAGTAAACCCTGTGCATCATCGGTATGACCCAAAAGGCAATAAATAAATGAATAAATAAATAAAAGAATTTTTATTTCACCTGCAACCTCCATTTTTCTCATACCTTTGAAGATGTCTTTGAACCCTACACAGTAGGGTTTCATATTAACATTTCTTTCAGTTGAAATGGCTGCTCACCAATCAACCCCCCTATACCCACATCTCCACACACCCCTTCCTCCATTTGATCAGAAATTTCGTAGAATTACCTTATTAGACAAGAGTTTTCAACACTGGCCTTGGGAAAAGTCTTAAAACGGAAGGTGGAGAATACTAACTACCCAAGGAAGACATATTGTCTAAAGATAGAGGCTACTAATCCTGGACTGGCCCGGGTGTGTAGTATTACAGTGTCTCCTCCACCCATCAAGTTGCCCTCCTGTTTCTCCAGGCTCCTCTTTCCCTGCTCTCTGGCTGGCTTCCCACTAGCATAACTCTCAGTCCCTGCAGGATCTGGTTACACACTAAGAATCAGCTGCCTGCCAGAGCACCCTGCATGATTTCCTGAGTCACCCATCTCTTTCTCCAAGCCCAAGTGCCATCTGAAGGAAAAGAAAGGAAAGAAGACTAGAGCAATGCTAAAGCAGATTGGCCCATGCTCATGTTAGCTTTGAGAGCTTGACTCTTGGAGCACAGGTCTTGTCTCCCAGCCGCAATCCTGTTGTTACTCTGTGGTATTTAATGGGATCTACTTTCAGTGACTCACTCAGGGTTTCCTCAGACAGTAAACAAACCGCTTACTGCCTTTTATGCCATGGAGAAAATGAGATTACTCCTTGAGGAGATCTTCAGCTCACAGTGGCTGTGAAAGGGCATTCTGCCTGTTTGTTTGGCTGCGAGGCACCACCCAGCCTAAGCATGGATAAAATTAGCTTTCCTCATAAATCACTTGCACAATGAAGTGCCTGCCTCTGCCCTCTGAAATATCTGTCTCTGTTTATTTTTAATAATAACATGACTTTTTTGGTCTCCCTCTGCCTTTTTATCTTCCACACTCCCTGACATGGAATTCTACGCCAATAGTCTAGAATCTGAGAGATGATAAAAGGGCAGAAATATTTCTTTTTCAACCAGTCCACAAAGTGGAGGGGAAACTGAGTTAGTTCGGGATTTGGGGGAGTGGATATTACTTTAGCCTTACTATCACATTCTGAAATCAGTCCTTTGTTAAAGATTCAGAGGCTCTTTCTTTGCTTTTGCGAAACTCAGCGAATGTATATATAATTTAGAGATCTGTATTTCATTATATGTAAATTTTACATTAAAAATAAAAATTATAAACAAATTATGAACTCTTCTTCATAATATGCATGCAGAAGTAAGGAGAAGTGTACAGTTACTTGCTACTTTAAAATGCATCCTGCACTGTGATGAAATAATTGATGGAGAGAGAAATAGAAGTGTGATGAAAGAAGTATAATAGCAAAATGTAGGTGGTAGGTATAAAGCTGCTCATTGCAAACTTTGCAATAGCTTTGAAATTTTTCATTAAAAGCATGAAAATGCATGCTTGAAAACCTGGTTTGAATCTTCAGGGACATGAGAGTTGCCGCTACCAAAATTCTGTCTTTGATCCAAATTTCATTTTCTAAAATACATATTTTATGCACAATTGAACTTCACTAATTTACAATAACCAGATGAAAAGAATTAATTGTTCAACCAGTGGGAAAGAAATGAAACATAGAATACCTCAAGTGAAAACATGTTTAGTTATTAGACTACAGTGAGAATGCCCAATAGGGTGGACCCTTAATTTAATACTAAAAATTTATACAGAAAATCTAAATTAAGGAGAAATCAAGGAATTTCTCTCTGACTTATAGGAGTTTGATTTCTGAGGCAAGCAGTGTTTTCCTTTTCTTTTCTCAGCTTTTGGAGACTTTGACTTTCAGACAGCTATTAGAGAATTGGTAGAGGGACCATTCAGAATACCTTGCTTCTTGTAAAGGACAAGAGGAAAATTTGCTGAACTCTACACAGGAAAACTCATGGTAGCTACACATATTGGAAATAACAGTTTGTCTTCCATTTCTCCCTATACAGTATAAGGTGGAGTTGAAGAAGACTCTGATATTGCATAATTTATGCCCCCACAGGTGCAGACATCTTTCTATAGAAAATAAAATAGAGGATCTAGGCAATAAGCTAACCTAATATTGAAAAATAAGTTTTTCATATGAAAAATTTTGAACTCTGTATGTGGGTAATCATAACATTCTGATCAGTTTTCTCTCACTTAAAACTGAGAAAATTAGAAAATATTTTTAAGAAATTTAATTGAATATCCAGGAGTTTATTTTATAGCTTGCTGCAGGTTGACTTTAGGTTGACCTTGAGACCACTCACTACTTTCGGACTAGCCATAAAAACACATTTACAAAACAGCCAAAATAAAAATTATTTTATATAACAATAGAAATATAATAATATTTAATATAACTATATCAAATGGCATACATTAAAAGTCATATAAAATAATGATATAAATATAACAATATATAAATTGTTACTATATCCAGGATATATATATATAAAATATAAAACAAAACAACAAGGAATAAAGTAGAAGTCTGAGCAAAAGGAAGAGAGAGAGAAACAGGATACAAGTTTTAGACTTAAATGTATTTCCAAGGAAGCACCCAAAGAGTTGGAAAGGAAGCAATAATAAAAACTGAGAAAATATCTGAGAGTCCTTGGCCCAGGAGTTCATTCCATTTCAGGGAAGCTCATGAGCAGGATCCAAATGTGGTTCTAGGCAACTAACCATGCAAAATGGGTCAAAGATAAAGAAAATCTGTGTTAGAAAATTCAGGTCACTCACTTGATCAAAGTCAAAAACTAGATAGGGCTTTTAGGAATTTACTCGTGAACTTTACTTTGAGAAACAGAAATCTGGAATATTAAGTCTACTTTACAAAATACTAAGTGATGACTTTGAGGCACAGCCACTTAGAGTGATCAGCTCTCTGAAGCACATTGCCTTTCAATATCCTTCTAGCTTACTCTGAACAAGTCCTTTCTGCCATTTGTCATGAAATCTTACAGATGCTTTGATAAAAATTTCTGATAAAAAACTGCAAAGGCTAGTGCTATTGGTAAATAATTTCCATATAAAACAAGAGTAACAATTAAATTATTGAAAGAAGCATAGAAAGAACATCAGCAAGAAATTGTGGGGGGTTTTGTTTTTTTGGTTGTTTTTTGCTTTTTGGATCACATCCGGAGATGCACAAGGGTTACTCCTGACTTTGCACTCAGGAATTACTCCTGGTGGTGGTCAGGTGACCATATGGTATGCTGGGAATCAACCCCCATTGGCTGAGTGCAAGGCAAATGCCCTACCCTCTGTACTATCACTCTAGTCCCCAAATTGTGTTTTCTATAGAACTTTCATTTCTAATTTACTCGCATAATTGTTTATTTATATCTTCTTCAATATCTCTGGGATCATTTTATCTGGGATCTTTTGATAACATCTTTGGGAGGTATCCACTAATATTAAACTTTTTCTGTTTTTTTTTTCTTGGTGTTAAAAAGACTTTTTGAAATATAATTCCTCTGGCTACAAATACTAGGATATGAATTATTTTATTTCAGCACATAGAATATGTCATTTCCATATTTCCATTGTAGCTTCTGAGAAGTCAGCTATCAATCTAAATTCTATTCATTTGAAGGAAATTTATTATTACTCTTGAATATTTCCAAAAACATTTTTTTTAATTTGGTTTCCTTTCCTATCATTGGGGCTGGAGCGATAGCACAATGGTAGGGCGTTTGCCTTGCGTGCAGCCAGCCCAACTGAGCCGGGTTCGATTCCTCTACCCCTCTCGGAGAGCCCAGCAAGCTACCGAGAGTATCTTGCCCACACGTCAAAGCCTGGCAAGCTACCCATGACGTGTTCGATATGCCAAACACAGTAACAAGAAGTCTCAAAATGGAGACGTTACTGGGCCCACTCGAGCAAAATCGATGAACAATGGGAGGACAGTGTTTGACAGTGTTTCCTATTATTATGCGAGTCTAGAAGACTTTTATTTATTTATTTATTTATTTTTAAATTAGGGTTGTATGAGCTCCTTGAATTTTTGAATTCATATCTTTCATCAGTTCTGAAAGTTTCTCATTTGTTTATGGTCCTCTTATTACATATTAGACTTTCTTTATCTTTTATATAAGCACTGTTTACCGTATTAGTCTCCATTACAAGTGGCTATCTAATTTTAAATGCTACCAAAATAAATATTTAAAAGTATTTTTTGGCTTGCACTTCAATCCCATGTTCCCCTTGATCACATATCTCACTTGCATGTTTTTATATTTCTTTGCTTCCTCAACTCTAGAGAAGCCATGTTCTCTCTTGAACACGCATTCCTCTTTTTCTCCCCTCACCTTTTTCTAAGTAAGTTTAAATAAAAGCAAGAGAGCTTCACATACACACAAATTTAGTTCTTCATTCTCAATAGATTCATTTCAAGTATTCAAGAGTGGTAATTACATTGGATAGTCTGGATATTGAAGTTTTATATCCAATACAAAAGTTTCTATTTGACATCATTCTTTTGTAGTGATGTGCTGTATTTTCTATCCTCTTCCTTTCCATTAGTCATTTTGCTTAGACTACTCCCATCTTTGAATTGAGGCTCCATTCAATTCTGCCCACCCAAATGTTTAACTTATTCGTTCAGTTATGTTCCTTTTAAATTTTATAATGTATATATGGTTCTTT
Organism: Sorex fumeus; assembly: GCF_029834395.1. Classification (NCBI taxonomy): domain Eukaryota; kingdom Metazoa; phylum Chordata; class Mammalia; order Eulipotyphla; family Soricidae; genus Sorex; species Sorex fumeus. The sequence continues at coordinate 6,690,667 of NW_026606101.1, read as the reverse complement.
TAGAATTTGTAGTGTAACATTTTGTAACATTTTAGATCTTTGCTATCATTTAAAATTTTTTATGCAATGAGCATAGTGAGTAGAGTTGTTACTGATTCTTGTTGTTCTTTGAGTTGGATTTGGATTTCACTGGATCTTTCCTATTTGCATTACTTTTCAATTATTTTTTATAATTGTTGTTCTTTTTAATTATAGTTCTCTAGAGGTATTAAGAGCGAGAGTTGTCAGGTCAAAAGGAGCCCAAAACTCTGCTCAGTTAGCATAGTTTATGAATCAAAAGACTATTGGGACTGTGGTGTCCCTGTATCACCAGACATCCAGCAACGTTCATCTTTGACCAGCTTTGCACCTGCTCATTGCACACATATGGTTACCACATAAATGTGCTTCACTTTATTTAAGTAACATCACATCTTGTTGTTGTGACTCCATATGGAATTCTTGTGGATCATTTCCTTAAAGTTTTCACCTTGTGCAACAGTTGTCATTGTGAATTGTCAGTGCCCTGGCATGGGCATGAGTCTTCCTTGAGAGTAGGGTGCCACATGTCTCTGGTACATGTGAGCCATTTTCTTCCAAGTTCTCTCCAATCACCAGGTTAGCATGTGTACCTCTCTTGGTTGACTATTTGCAAGTCCATCTATCTATGTACCTAAATTTCCTTACTCTCCTTTTCAGAGTGACTCTCCTGAGTGAACCTGCCAAGATCATTTACTAGAGCATAGTATATGATGTAATTCTCATAGATCTGAGATTGTAACTTCAGCAAGTTGAATATGATTCTGAAAAAGAAACAACTTTCCATTAATTATCAGTCAAATTAAACATATTCAGTTAGCAACAGCATATTTGCCAATTTAAAATTGGATTAAAAATTCTATGAAATGTATGCAAATAAAAGGACTGAGAATAGTATGGACTCTTAAAAAGATACACTTAATTCATAATATAGCCAACGAATTTAAAATTAATATAAATATCCTTATTACATTTGTAATTAGAAACTGGTTTGTTAACAAAACTTAACAAGACTAACTGCTTGTAATGAAGATGCAGCTTTTTAATGGTGGTATAACTGACATATCACATAACATTACTTTTCAGGCATACAACATTGCAACACTGGATGTTTGTATGTATTGCAAAATGATCACAGTATTCCAAACTTCTGATCAGCTGCACAAAATTGAGTTTGGGGAGAGCCAGTGTTTTCAACTGTATTGTACTCAAATCACAAATCACAAATCATCCTGTTATTCATCGATTGCCTCGAGCAGGCCCCAGTAACGTCTCCTTCATCCTAGCCCTGAGATTATATTCAAGGCTCTTTAGGAGAATGAGACCCATCATTGTTACTGGTATTTGGCATATTGGGTACGCCACGGGGAGTTTGCCAGACTCTGCCATTGGGCAGGCTACATTCGGTAACCTGCCAGTTTGTAGGCGGGGGTCACACCCACCAACTGGCCCCCTGGTGCCGTGTAATCCCATCAACGGCCAAGACTCAGAGACTATAAAAACCAGCTCCCGGAACCGCATGGCCATGCGACATCTTATTATGACATCTTATTATCTCATTCCTACTTTGGACAAACTGGCAGGTATTGTACTCATTAACTTTAAATCCCACCTTTTCAAAGTCCAACTGTATTACTGTGCTATTTCTGCATGAATCACACATTCATTCATTTCAAAAATGCATATAGTGAATTGCATTTAAAAATAACAAAATGGAATTATGAAAATGCTCTAAAATGTTACCATTCACACAAAGTTTTAAAACACAAAAAATAGAGACCAGAGAGATAGAACAGCAGGCAGAGTGGTTTCCTTGCATATGGCCAGTCCAGTTCAATCTCCAGCACCATATATGGCCTCCCGAGCATCACTAGGAGAGATCTCTGGGCACAAGGCCAGGAGGAAGCCTTGAACACAGGCGAATGTATCCCCCAAACAAGTATATAAACACATATAAATTATTAAAAATAACATAAACTTAATACAGATGTGTATAAACATAATTTTTACATATTTAATAAATAGGAGAGATACACATCAACTGGAAGGTAGAGAAAAAGTGAGATCAATAAGGGTAAAATGAAGACCTGATATTTTTTTCCTTTTTTGGGATCACACCCAGTGACGCTCAGGGGTTACTCCTGGCTCATGCACTCAAGAATTACTCCTGGCAGTGCTCAGGAACCATATGGGATGCTGGGAATCAAACCCGGGTCTGCCGCATGCAAGGCAAATGCCCTACCTGCTGTACTATCACTCCAGCCCCTGAAGACCTGATTCTTTGGAAAGAAATTAAATCTTTAGAAATTATTTGAAGAAACTGAAACTCAGTATCACTTGATCACTTGACATCCCATTACTCATCAATTTGCTCAAGCGGGCACCAGTAAATCTTCATTCATCCCTGTCACGTGCTAATGTAGTCCCATGGTGTCTGCTCATTCTAGGAACACAAATAGCCTCAAACCGATAGGTCAGGGTCTTGAGGATGAAGTCTGACCATCTCATAGGTGAGCGGCCATGCGATCTTTTGACATCCCGTGGAATCCAGTCAATGATAGTTCTAGTCCAGCGGTCATCTCCAAATCTCATTATGTGTCCAGCCCATCTGATTTTCAACGCCTTGGCAAACGAGACAGCGTCCCTGATTCTTGACCGTAGACAGAAGTCAGAACTCTAGATTCTTTCTCTCATTTGAGTGAAGCGAGATACTCCAAGCATAATTTTTTTGATTTCTCTTTGGGAGACCTGAATAGGGTTCTCATCCTGTTTTCGTAGGGCCCAGGTCTCTGAGGCGTATGTTAATGAAGAAAGAACAGTGGAATCGAAGAGATGTGCCCAGAGTCAGAGGTTCTTCGTCCTCTTAGCTATTCGACATTCTTGAAGGTGTTCCAAGCTGCTCTCTTCCTCCTGCACAACTCAGGTGCTAGGTCATTCATCATGTTGACTTCTAGACATAGGTACACATAACTGTTGCATTTGGAGATGTTCATCCCATTGAGAGTGAATGGAATGCCAGGAATGAAACCGATTCTCATAAACATTGTCTTTGTGTGAGTCAGCCATAGTCCGACCTTTCCACACTCATGGTCGAAGTCGACCAGCATTTGGGCTATTGGTTGATGTTTAGTGTTATAAGAATGATGTCATCAGCAAAGCAGAGGTGTTGTAGTTGCTGACTGTCTATCTTCACTCCCATTCCTTCCCATCCAGTTGTTGCATGACATTCTCGAGTGTGGCACTGAAGAGTTTTGGTGAAATGGTATCACCCTGCCGAACCCCTTTCTTGACTTCAATGATCACCTCCCTGTAGAATGGTGAGATCCTGGTAGTGAAATAAAGCTCACAGAGGATCTTGTTGTATTGACTTTGGACGTCCTGTTTGGCAAGGACCTCAATGACCACTTCAGTTTCAAGAGAATCAAAGGCCTTCTTTAAATCAATGAATGTTAGACAGAACGGCATCTTGAACTCCCAAGAAACCTCAATGAGCTTGGTTATCATGTGGATATGGTCAATTGTGCTCAATCCTTTTCAGAAACTACCAGAACAACAACCAACTGGGAGCTCTTTGGCACTATTGCGGCAACATGGGAAGATGCTGTCATTGACAACATTGACGAGGAATACGATCGACTGGTTCAGTACCCCCATGATTGTGCGAAGAACGCTGAGAAAGATAAAGCCACAAAAAGACAACTGTCTTTGAAAACTCTCCAGCTCATTCGTCAACATGGCTTGGCACAAGCCTCAGGCAACCACAAGCAAATGTCCGAGCTTACAAAGCAGTGCAGAGAAGTGATAAAGGAAGACCTTAAAGAGAGAAGATCAGCAGTGCTGGCAGTTCCAGCAGAAGCTGGGAAAAGCATTTGAAATGCCTGCCTGTCCTTCACCAACTATAAGACCAAGATGACTGCTCTCCGACGTCTTGATGAAGCTATCACATCTTCCAGAAGGGAAATGGAGAATATTATCCATGACTTCTACTGATATCTCTTCAATAGCCACGTCCACCTGCCCACATACCAAATTCCACAGGATGGATATGTCGTACCTAAAGTTCTCCCTTCGGAAATCCAACACGCCATTTCATGGGTAAGGAACGGAACAGCACCCAGACCAGAGAAGGTCAGACCCGAACACCTGAAGAACCTTCCATCAGTACTCATCAAGACACTGGCTCGACTCTTCACATGCTACCTGTCTGAATGCAAGGTTTCCTCCCAATGGAAAACTAGCAGGACTGTACTACTGTACAAGAAGGGAGACATCCATGACATTGGCAACTATCACCCAATCTGCCTGTTATCTGTCATCTACAAGCTGTTCACTTGAGTCATCCTGAATAGGATTGGCAGAACACTAGATGAAGGACAACCACGCGAGCAAGCCGAAAATCAATATAAGAATTTTAATATCTGAGTCTTGGTAATATCTATTAGATGTAGTAGTAAGATCTCACTTCATGGAAACTGAACCCATTCATATAAAAGCTTAGATAAAGTGTATGTCATCTATATACTCTGTGTTGTTTTAATTGTTATTACCTAAAGGCTGAATTTCTATATATCAAACTTACTTATTCATCTGTCTATTTCCTATGCATACCATTGATCTAGCATAGTGGAATTTCACAGTTGGGTTCACTGAATATATTCATCTTAGTTTTTTCTTTTATTGTTGTTTTTGAACAATTCCTGTTGGTAGTCAGATCTTACTCCTAGCTCTGTGCTTGAGAATCACTCCTGGTAGAGCCCAGGGGAACATATGCAGTACCAGAAGAGAAGAAGGGTCAGTAGCATGCAAGGCAAGTGTCTTAAGCCCTGTAACATCTCTCTAGCCCTTACATTCCTCTTTATCTCTAGCTCCATAATGATCCTCACACATGAGCTTAAAAAATCACATACATAGGAAGAAGAAATGGATTGGCATGGACTGCTTGGTAGAAGTTTTAAGACTTTTTATTATATGTATATTTTTAAAACACTTAATCACTGTGAATCACAGAGTTACCAAATTATTCATTATTAAGTTTCAGGCATGAAATGCTCCAACACCAATTCCTTCAGAAATTTTAAGTCTTAGTATTTGACTGTTACAACTGATTCCATATGTGACCTGGTTAATGATTTAAGGACAAGTTATTACTTTTAAGCAACCAATGAACAGAGTTTATATGTGTTTTGAAATTCTTGGAAGTACATTTATTACATGCATGCCAGCTACATTTAGTATTGATTGCTCAAAAAATTTTTAAAAATCTGCCAAACTATTTATTATTCATTTTCTTCTTTACCATTGCAAGTATATTTTTGGGGTGCATATTTCAAAACTATTTCAAATATTATCACATTCCTTAGTAAATGAGACCTTAAACAGAGAGAAGTGGGTCTTAGCTGACTTTACCCAAATAGTGAACTCCATAAATACCATACAGTTAACAAACTACCCAGATACGTCAATTTTATAGAGTTGTATGTCTGTACAGTTTTTGTTCATGGAGATTTTATTATATATTGAACATAAATATCCAACTAAAATATAATTGAACTAGTTCTTTGAGTTTTGGGCAGCATAATAGCAGAATTTACAGAAAAGAAGACTTTTAAATGATAGAATATAACAGAGGTCATGTTATGTATAGTCTAAATAGGACACACCTTGCATGATTGATTTAAAGCTATACTTGATTTGAATTAATGTAATCTCTAGAGTAGTTAATCTCCTAGTGCAATGAGTTGTATTCTGGATTCCAGATCTTTATTAGTTTAGAAATTTTACATTGTTTGTTCATTCTTACAGTGCTTATGGGTTTCAGAATAATTCTCCTGGAACCCAATCCCTGCATGCTAAGGAAATTCACTCAGTTCTAAAATAACTATGATATAGGCTAAGATTGTATTTACTATGACACTTGAAGCTCTTTTTAAATTTTAATTGGAGAAGTGTTTTGTCCACTATAATATTAATCTGTCCCTATTTCCCTGGATTAAATTTCTGTAAACTTCCCATGGAAAGAAATTTCTTATCTTCAGAAATTTTATCATTTCCATTATTATGAAACAAGGATATACTATTAAGTGGTTCTTTTTATTTTTTGTCTTTTTGGGTCACACCCAGCGATGCTCAGGGGTCACTTCTGGCTCTGCACTCAAGAATTATTCCTGGCGGTGCTTGGGGGACCATATGGGATGTTAGGGATCGAACCCGGGTTGGCCACCCTACCCACTGTGCTATCTCTCTGGCCCCTATTAAGTGGTTCTTGACTAACAGTAAGGAGGCATTGAAAGTGTATTATACAGTACAAAGATTTGAAGGAATGCATAAGTAGAAGGAAAAATCAAGAAGGCAAGCAAGCATGAGTGATATAAACTACAATAGGTTCTTGGATAAAGGAGCTGAATGGTACTGGCAGCCACTTTAGAGTCTGTTAAAATCTAAAACTTGACCCACATGAAAAGAATAGTCAGTATCTCAAGTTATAATAGCTTCCCCAAACCACAAAACATGCAATTGACCTTGTAACTAGAATTGCATATGGCTTCCAGCCAAAACCCACCATCCTCTCCAGGGCAAAGAGTGACAGCTTTGCTGCCCTGCAGCTGAAACAGGTTGGAGCCCATATTAAACAGTGCCAAGTAGGTTCTGCCACTAAGCTGAACACCTGTAATTCACCCATCTGTGTCCCTTAAGTCCTCACCCCAAAGTAAATTGATTCTGAGTTCTAACAGCTGTCTGGGGGACTCTGATGGGCTGCTCACAGCAGGAAAGTCTTTGGGAGGAGATAAAAGCTGTGGGTTGTGCTTTCAAGGTCAGAACCCCCCAAAAAGGGCAGTTCCTTTGATTCTGTGTGGAGGTGACAAAATAGTGCTGGGTGAGACTCAAGCTTTTTAGATCATTCGGGAAACTCTAAACATTATTAATCCTGTAATTTGATTTGAAAATTAACATGGTTGATGAAAATGGAGAAAGTCTGCTCCCTTTCACTACAGAAAGTGAAGAGTAAGAAAAATGGATAGAGTTCCAACAGAGACACATGCAGTGTTTCTAGGAAGGGAACTGTTTCTAGGAAGGATTTACTGAAGGATACCACACTTACTGCAATAAAATGGAAAGTAGAAGTATATGTTCTGCTACCAATAAAGTGAAAATTGTTTAGAAAAGAGGAAACAAATACATACATAGTGATCACCTACTTTAGATGTGTCTAATTTTCCATGCAAAACGGTTATACCAGCAGACTATGACCAACAGTATGACCAATTTGTCCACTAGAACAAATTGTCTTTCACATAGATGATCACAAGTAAGGAAAACAGTTATATTCTCTGTAATAATTCTTTAAGTGAATACAATTTTTAAAAGATTGAATAGCTAAGATTCCATTATGATTTGATCCATAATCGCTTTTTTACACTTTGCAATCTTATATGTAGAACTGTATCACTCTCCTCCTGTTGTTCATCAGTTTGCTCGAGCGGACACCAGTAACTTCTCCATTTGTGAGATTTGTTGTTAGTGTTTTTGGCATATCAAATATGCTGTGGGGAGCTTCCCAGGCTTTGTCGTGTGGGCAGGAAACTCTCAGTAGCTTGCCGGACTCTCGAGAGGGGCAGAGAAATTGAACCCAGGTCGGCCTGGGTCAGCTACGTGCAAGAAAATGCCCTACCTGCTGTGCTATTGCTCCAGCAATCTTATATACCTTAATTATTCTTTACCTTTAAAAGTTATTTTATATTTTTCATTTTTTGGTACTTAAAAAAGTGGATCTATATTTGTATTTTGAATAATTTCTATATCCTGGTAATAGAATAATGATTTCTCATTCATTTTCTCTCATTCACCAGCCATACATGGACTGGGTGTTTAGACATATTTATTCCCTAAATACTGGAAACATAGTTGTAAGTAAACAGAACAGTCTCAGCTTGCAGAATGATTACTTAAGTACTTGAGAAGTGGTGAGTACCAATGAACCATTTATATTTTGTGCAAGTGAGAAACTAGAAGTAAGAGAAACGCTATTGTCAAGTGTAAATCCCTGGAAAAATATTTTTTGTGGCAGGAGAGGACTCAACAACAATGCTCAGGGCTACACTTGGCTCTATGCTCAGAGTTCTCAGCCTGTAGTGCTTGGAAGACAATAAGGTGCTAAGTATTGAACCTGTGCCTCCTGCGTACAAAAATTGTATCCTGCCTATTTAGATATCTCTCTGGCCTTTAGAAATCATTTACAATCAGAAGTCACATCTAGGAAAAGCTTAAATGAATTCAGCTCATTGTCACTGCACAAACACTTATTGAATACTAACCTGCGCCTGACCCTAAATGAATCTAATGATACTGAGATTCATTCACAGAACCACATTCTAAATGAGATCAACTTGACTGAGCAAAAGACTACAATCCTTATATAACCCTTGTGCATTACATGGGTTACAATTTTTCCTTCATCTGTATGTGACAGAGCCAGTTAGCACTTACATGTGTTTTGATAAAATACTGGATTGTTTCCTTATAGATGTTGGACATGAAGAGGTACATTTGCTCTGCCCAATAATTTACCCATTCATCCTTCCATCCATTCAATCAGTTCGGAACATTCAAAGGAAGCCAATTAGTGAAAATTCTTCTAGAGATTGTGAAAATATGACAACTGAGAACAAATTGAAACAACAGTTAAACAAAATAATTTATAGTAGAATATAATACTAAGGGGAAATTAATAAAATGTATCTAAGTCTCATCTACAGAAATTACTAAAAAATTATAGTGTAACATTTTTACAGAGTTAAAGGCTAATATTTTAATTATATATATTTTTTCTTTTTGGGGGTCACACCCAGAAATGCACAGGATTTACTTCTGGTTCTGCACTCAGGAATCACTGGGAATTGAACCCGGTTCAGCCATTTACGAGGCAAACGCCCTACCTGCTATGCTATTGCTCCAGCCCCAAAGGCCAATATTTTAATATAACAATCTTCGAAATTTTATCTATTCTGTGTTATTCCATTTAAAGTAATATACCTGCATCTAAAACCTGCATGATTTTAAAATGTATATGGAAATTAAAAGAATGACCAAGAACAATTTTGAGAAAGAAAAAGCATGTTAGAGGCTATATTCTACACAATTTGATTTTAAGATTTACAATAAATTGAAAATTTAGTGTGGTATTGGTATAAATATGGTATTTATATAAATAGGAATTCCAGAAATGCATGCACTTATATGTGCTCAATTGATTTGTGGTGACAATAAAAATGTGATAGGATAAGAAACAGTCATTCAAGAAATTATACTAAATAAAATACTACACTGGCAGAGAAACAAAGGCATGCGGGTCCCAGGACTGAGATATCCAAGCCTACTCGGATTGGGGCTGAGCATCCTCCACCCAGATCCTCCAAATTCCAGTAGGCAGGGGTCACACCCACCAGCTGGCCCCCTGGCGCCATGTAATCCCATCAACGGCCAAGACTCAGAAACTATAAAACCCAGCTCCCGGAAGCACCGCAGCCGCATTTGGGGCGATGCGACATCTTATTATCTCATTCCTACTTTGGACAAACTGACAGGCTACCGAATGTAACCTGCCCACACGGCAGAGTCTGGCAAACTCCCCATGGCATACCCAATATGCCAGTAACAATGAAGGGTCTCATTCTCCTAACTCTGAAAAAGCCTTGAATATGGCACCTTTTTTAAAAAAATCTCAGGGCTAGGACGAAGGAGACGTTACTGGGGCCTGCTTGAGGCAATCGACGAAAATACTACACATGAGAAATACTACTCAATATATACATAAAGTCATTCAAAATGGATTGAATATCTATGTAAAAATCCAAATCAATGAAATTTGTAGAAGAAATATAGGGATATCAAGGAAGTAAATTTGACAAGAAATACTTTTTGTATATAATAACCATAAAGTGCTGGAGCAATAGCACAGCAGGTAGGGCCTTTGCTTTGCACACCCGGCCAACCCGGCTTCTATTTCTCTGTTCCTCTTGGACAGCCGGGAAAGCTACCAAGAGTATCCCGCCCGTACGGCAGAGCCTGGCAAGCTCCCCGTGGCATATTTGATATGCCAAAAGCAATAACAACAAGTCTCACAATGGAGATGTTACTGGTGTCCACTAGAACAAATCGATGAACAATGGGAGGACAGTGTACAGTGCTCCTAACCACAAAAAGTAGAATGATAAACTAGCTTTCACCAAAGGAAAAGTGATATTGAAAAGACAATAAGGGGGAAAACAAAAGTATTTAAGAAAGAATCTGCGATTCTTGTATATTTACAAAGGAAGGGATAGAAGTGGAAAAGAACTTTCACTTATCTAGTTTACAACCAAGATCAAATTTCATCATAAAGGAAATCCAGATATATCTTTAGATTTGCTTCTCCAGGCTGATTCCAAGGACTATTGCTGTTGGCATTGCCTGAGATCTTAAAAATAAAAATTCTCGAGATTTACTGGAGACTTACTACATCAGAATTCTCTTTCCAACCAAGTTTCAGTAATTTACATATGCATTAAAGTTTTGGAATTCTGCTGTTTTTTCACTATATAAGAAACTGGGTTTTTGCTTTTGGAACCTAGAAGATTGCTACCACATCCTGGGAATTTCTGAACTGTGTCTCTAAACCAGGTGGTATCAGCAAGAGCAGAATTCCCAATGCAACTTATAGCTGGATTGGAATCCATGCTTTGACCTTCGCTAACCACATGGAATTTTTTAGGCACGTAATTTAACATCAGTCAGACTCAGTTTCCTGTGTATCAACAGAGGATAGCTACATTTTCTTCACAGATTTGTGAGAATCAAATGAGATAACGGGGATATGATTGTATCTGGGTATGACACACCACTCAGAACGATGCTTGGCAGGGGGAGACCTGGTTTTTCAATATATGCAGCTCTTTCAAGTGGTCAATAAAGAATTATTATTTTGCATTAAATAAATAACAAAAGTCAATGCCTCAAAGCCAATCCAAACCTCTGACATTTCCCCACTTCCAGAAGCAGGATTATTTGCATGTCTTTCAGCACATATTTTTTTTCTTGGCCCAGCAGTGGTCTCAGTCGATGCAGGAGGACAGGCAGCGTTAAAAGAGCCCTTGCCTGTATTCTGTGGCCTTCTGCCCATTTGTCCCCAACCTCAACAGCCTACTTAATAACAAGAGCAATAACGGGTGCATTATGCATGCAGTTCTGCAATCACTGCAGAGGACAAAATTAGTTTGATGCCCTGAGCGACAGTTGAACTCTGGAAAGTGCCTAAATAAAATAAAATACCAGAAAAATATATACGTATACATATAATAAAGAGCAAATGAGAAAAGTTATAAAGAGGCAGTTACAAAACTTACTCCTTTTGATCCTTCTTTGCTCTTTAGGAAGGATGGTTGGTTACTGAGAAGTTTATTATCCTAACAAAAAATTGCTATTTCCTTGGGATGGTGGGAGAAGATCATGGAGACTAATAAATGTTGTGGGGTTTTTTTTTAATGATTTTTTGTGTTTGTGTGTGTGTGCTGCACCCAGTGGTACTCAGGACTTACTCTTTGCTGTACACTCATGGTTCACTTCTGGAGGGCTCGGGTAACCTCTGAGGTGCCAACCACATGTAAGGGATGAAGAATGAGCTCCATTTCTCAGGAGCTGAGTGTTGAAAGTAGGTAAATGGATATACCTGATAACTTTTCATTATCTATATTACAAACCATAAGGCCCCAAAGGAGAGAAAATGAGAGAGTGAGAGTAAGAGCTAGCAAGCGAGTGAGCAAGCTAGAGAGAGGAGAGAGAAAGGAGAGGGAGAGAGAGAAAGAGAGAGAGAGAGTGAAAGAGAGAGAAAGAAAGAGAGGGGTGCCTGCCATAGTGTCAGTGGTGGAGGTGCTGGAAGGGGGGAGGTAAATAGGAACCATGGGACCATTGGGGGTGGGAAAAGTATACACTGGTGAAGGAACAGGGGTGTTGGAACATTATATGACTGAAATCCAATCATGAACAACTTTGTAATGTATTTATCACTGCGATTCAATTAAAAAAATTAATGGAAAAATTTCTTATGGTTATAAGGGAACTGGGAATGTATTTTTGCCTAGTTTAGATTTATTCCTAGTTCTCAGTATATTTCTGCAGTTTTCAGATGAACTTTCTCCCCTAGACTGTGAAAATTTTCTTCTAATAGAATTGTGATTATCATATCCTCATCCTTCTGATCATATTTCTTAGGACATTAGGACATTTTTTTCCTCAGGAAAAACCCATTATTTCTATTTTGGATCTTTGTCCTCTCTATAATTGTATTTCATTTCTTTCAAATAATTATTTTATTTTCAGATGTTTATTCATAATATCCCTCCTGCCCCCGCGCCTGGCTGTCCTCGCCAGGGCCCCTTGGAGGGGAGTGGGTTGAGTTTTCCTCCCCGCCCCGACCAGGGATCCGGCAGCCGAAGACCTCCAGAACCAGCCACCACCATGCTGAGACCACTCTCCGCACGCATGAAGGTACCGGCAGAGGGACAAAGCCACACGGGTTCCAGGGCCGAGATCTCCAAGCCTACTCGGATTGGGGCTGAGCATCCTCCACCCAGATCCTCCAAATTCCAGTAGGCGTGGGTCACACCCACCAACTGGCCCCCTGGCGCCGTGTAATCCCATCAATGGCCAAGATTCAGAGACTATAAAACCCAGCTACTGGAAGTGACATCTTATCATCTCATTCCTACCTTGGACAAACTGGCAGCCTACCGAATGTAACCTGCCCCCACGGCAGAGTCTGGCAAACTCCCCATGGCGTACCCAATGTGCCAAATACCAGTAACAATGAAGGGTCTCATTCTCCTAACTCTGGAAGAGTCTTGAATATGGCACTTTTTAAAAAAATCTCAGGGCTAGGACGAAGAGATGTTACTGGGGCCTGCTCGAGGCAATCGACGAATAACAGGATGGTTGTGATTGTGATTGTGTTATCCCCACTAGTCAAAATAAGCATTTCTGCAACATCAATTAGACTTTTTTTCTATGATCAATGAGGACTTTTTTCTATAATCTAATTTTATTTTACTAAGTCTTGTTTAAAGTATTAGTTTGTATTCTTATGTACTCTGGTGGTTATGAGATAGAGTAACTTTGATACATCAAAACTTTAAATGTTGAGGCTAGAAATACAGGGACAAAGCACTTGCTTTATATGCTGCTGACCTGGGTTCAATTCCTAGTATTGAAAATGGTCCCCTGAGCACTACCAGAAGTTATCCCTGAAGGTAAGGGCTAGTAGTACCACTAGGTATGATCCCAAAAGTAAAACAAACAAGAAAATATACAAAATATCCAACAAATTGTATTTATGCAAGTAACACACTATAGAACAAAGGTATTAATAGAAACATAAATAATTTCAAGTTACTTACAATAAGATATAATTTGTTTGTTGCAGCAATAGCACAGTGGTAGGGCATTTGCCTTGCACGCAGCCAACATGGCCAACCCGAGTTCGATTCCTCTGCCCCTTCCGGAGAGTCCGGCAAGCTACCGAGAGTATCTCGCCCGCTCGGCAGAGCCTGGCAAGCTACCCGTGATATGTTCGATATGCCAAACACAGTAACAACAAAGTGTCCAGTGGAGACGTTACTGGGCCCACTCGAGCAAATCGATGAACAACGGGAGGACAGTGACAGTGACAGTGACATTTGGTTAAAAAGAGAAAAATGTTACTTTGACAATGGTAGTTTAGATATAGTCCTAAAATATAATCCCATATTTTAGTTAATAATGTTAGTCATCATATAGTTCTTAACTAGATGCTTATAGGTGTTAAAAATAATATTAATAATTATAGATTATTATAGGTCTTTCTTGGGCTCCCGGAGGAGAAGAGTGCAGTCTCCTGCCCCTGCGCCTGGCTATTCCTCACCGGGGCCCCTTGGAGGGGAGCGGGTTGAACTTTCCTCCCCGCCCTGACCAGGGCCCCAGCAGCCAAAGACCTCCAGGACCAGCCACCACCATGCTGAGACCACTCTCCGCACACCTGAAGGTACCGGCAGAGCAACAAAGCCACGTGGGCTCCGGGGCTGAGATCTCCAAGCCTACTCGAATTGGAGTCGAGCATCCTCCACCCAGATCCTCCAAATTCCAGTAGGCGGGGGTCACACCCACCAACTGGCCCCCTGGTGCCATGTAATCCCATCAGCGGCCAAGAGACTATAAAAACCAGCTCCCGGAACTGCGCGGCCGCAACATCTTATTATGACATCTCATTCCTACTTTGACAAACTGGCAGGCTACTGAATGCAGCCTGCCCACACGGCAGAGTCTGGCAAACTCCCCGTGGCGTACCCAATATGCCAAATACCAGTAACAATGATGGGTCTCATTCTCCTAAAGAGCCTTTAATATAACCTCAGGGCCAGGATGAAGGAGACATTACTGGGGCTTGCTCGAGGCAATCGACGAATAACAGGATGATTTGTGTGATTTGTGATTCTTGGGCTGGAGCGATAGCACAGCGGGTAAGGCGTATGCCTTGCAAGCGGCCAATATGGCCCACCCGAGTTCGATTCCTTCACCCCTCTCGGAGAGCACAGCAAGCTACGCAGAGTATCTCGCCCACACAGCAGAGCCTGGCAAGCTCCCTGTGATGTATTCAATATGCCAAACTCAGTAACAAGTCTCACGATGGAGATGTTACTGGGCCCACTCGAGCAAATCGATGAATAACGGGAGGACCGTGACCGTGATATAGGTCTTTCTTACTCCAAAGTTCAAGCTTTCCCTCATACATATTTGATTCCCATAGATTCCATATTACACCTCTTCTGTTGGCTTACTAGCTCTTGATCTATTTGACTACAATTTCAGTTTTCTTTCTAAAAACAAATCTGTGAGTTGGAGGGATAGTATATAGTTAAGTGCTGAGCAATAGCACAGCGGGTAGGGCTTTTGCCTTGCACACGGCCAACCCAGGTTCGATTCCTTCATCCCTCTCAGAGAGCCCAGCAAGCTACCGAGAGTATCCCACTCTCATGGCAGAGCCTGGCAAGCTCCCTGTGGCATATCCGTTACGCCAAAAAAAGTAACAAGAAGTCTCACAACGGAGACACTACTGGTGCCCGCTCAGGCAAGTCGATGAACAATGGGAGGACAGTGCTATAGTGCTACAATTATAGATATTAGTAATAATTATGATAATCTCTATATAGCTTATAGATACAAGTAATTAATAACAGATTTTTATAACTGCTAGTCAAGATATAGTCCTAAGATCTCAAGATGCTGTAGGTCGATTAGAAATCTGTATGCCAACTAAGGACTAAAACAGGGAGGGAATGCAGAGGATGAAAGGTAAGAAAAAGTTCTACCTCCAATATTTAGTAATGGCAAAGGGCATCATACTCTGGATCTAAGTTGGGTGCCAAAATAAAATGAGGAGTACTAAAAAAGGGAGTTAGCTCCAAGTTTATACTTTAATGGAAATTACATGTATCCACCAAGAAACGAAGCAGAACTTTTTTAAAAACAACAAAAAAATGTGTTTCCAGTGGAAATGTGTCATTAAAGTTAAAAAGTGATATTCAAATGTATAGGACCCATGGGTCCATTTACTGATATATATGGATATATAATCCATAGATAACACAATGTAAGAGGAGTTAAAAGGAAAAGTGTTCAAATGTTGGTTGAGGTTTGAATAAGGAAAGGTTATAATGAGATTCTGGTCTTGGGGGAATCAACCATCAAATGGGATAATAAAATTCTTCACAGCCAGGATCTGTGTTGAAAAATGTTATACATATGCCAGTCTTTTATTGGGTAAAGCTTTTATTTTCCTCAGCTTTTACACTTAAGTTCCTAAGGACCAGATCAGCTGCCAGCAATCTCACAGACTGTGGTATGGCATTTATTTAAATTCACATCTCTATTTTTAGGGTCAGTCCTCTATTCACTGCACTAGCTCTCAGTAGTGTTTCTGCTTCTTATAAGATCTGCCATTATATAATAGGCAGATTTGAATTTATACATCAATATTTGTCACCAATTGTACTTGCAGGAGAAGTTGGCATCAGGACAATGACAAGAAGACTCTTATCTTTACATTAAAGTGGATATGTTATCATTAACCTGTGCAAAGGCATCTGATCATTGCCCTGAAGATAGTTATGTTATCTCTAGTTGCATATGTGATCATTACCCTGAGGGCAGAGATGCAATCACTGCCCTACAGGAATACCTATCATTATCACTTGGCAAGTGGAAAGCGATAATTAACTTGCACAAAGAGATGGGATCATTGCACCACAGATAGAACTGGTATTGTATTTCTCAGGGAAGTGCAACCTTTAGCATGCAAATGTGTTAATTACATTTATGGTAGAGATATGCTGGTTGTATTGCCCATAATGATGATATCAATTGCATTTCAGGTAGAAGTAGGTATCATTGTATTGCTGATAAACCTGTTATAATTATATTGCAGAAAGAGATGCAATAATTCCCCTGCATTTAGTATATATGGATACAGGCTCATTATAGGACAGGTAGAGAAGCACTCATTATGCTCTCTATAAAGCCACTTTCATGGTACAACATAGCAGGTAGGATTGAACCAGTTCTTTATATAAAACTCAGTGCCAGTTAAGATCCAAATGATTTATTTATTTCCCTAAGTAAGAATTGGAAACCCCACAACTACATGTATTTTACATGAAACTGTGAATATTACGCTGAGGGTATGGCGTAAGTGAGATGGCAATTGTCAGAGGTATTCCTTCGTGAGTTTTAGGGTTTCCACTTCTATAACCTCTTGTGTTAAAGTTATTCATGAGAAAATCTGGGATAGATCATGTGGGAATGGAAATCCTGAAGAACGAAGACCCTCAGGGGAAAAAAAAACAGCCATTCAAAATGAGGTACCAGATGATGAGTGAGGCTATCTTAGATCAACCTGGTGTACTGGAACTTCCAACTGACAGCATTGTTATTAGTGAGTTCAGCCAATAGAACATGACATGGAAACAAATCACCCAGCTGAACTCAACCTGGATGATATAATCTTGACAATAATCAGTTGTTGTTATTTTAAGTCACTAAGTTTTGGAGTAATTCCTTACATGGTATTAACTGAAATAACTGTGTACACTTTAATGATTTATAATCAATCTATAGCATTATGATAGACTTTTGAACCGATCTGAAGTAATAACTCTTCTTCCAATGCAAAGCAATTTAATGGTAATCACTACAACTACCCTGAAATGATTTTGAAGTCTCATGAAGTTGATTTAATATACAGTTATCCAAAATGCCTGATCACATGTCCACTTGATGCATGATGACTTCATCTCATTGAATAATATCTTTCTACCCTTTCTGCTTTTTTTACCTGAATGATTATATTATATTGTAAAAAAAAGTTGAAGTTGCCTGTATTGCAGTTATGCAGATTTATTTTAAATTTCAGCTCTATTTCATGATAGATGAATGATCCTTGGTAGATTCCTTACTTTCCTTAAGGCTCCTGTGTAAACTGAGAGAAACAATTTCAGATATATTCAACAGAGAAAATTAACTATGGGTATGTAATACACTTCACCTAGTTACCAGCACATATAATAGCCTTTAAACTATCATTCTCACTCATGTTTTTATATGATGGACTATGGCCACAGTACAACTCATGTTTTTGATGTTGGACTATGGCCATAGTACTAAAAGACTTAACTGATCAAATTTTCGTTAAGCAAAAAGAATTCTTCCCAAGTGAAAATTCTGGGAATCCCTTGGTATCATTCAATAGCACATATTGGCAAGCATTCTTGTTTGCTTTGTTTTCTAAGTTATTCAATTAGCAACTCATTTATTTATAAAACATTGCACTAGCAAAATAATTCCTCTTCTATTTTGTTTTGCTGTGGTTCAAATATGGAAAAGTTATGCTAGAATGAAACTATTCAGTGGCCACCCAGAAAGAAAAAAAAATCACCAGGAAATAAAAGATATTTGTGAAGAAGGAAGAGAGTGATAGTTTGGAATCTCTTCTAGCTTAAAAAGATCTCTCACAAAATATCTAAATAAAAGAAAGAATCAGGTGTTGATGAGGACATGAAACATTCTAACTCCTGAATTGCTAGTAAAATAAATAGTGGTTTTCATCACTTTGAAAACTGATAATATTTATTTAATTTGGACCTAGTTCTACCTTATACCCCTCAAATTTCAACTCTTTCAAAAGATAAATTCAAGAATAGCCATAGTAATAATAATAAAAAAATCTAGAAATCACTCAAAAGTGCATCCACAGAGTAATGGGAAAATTATGGCATATCTATACAATGGATTGATCTATAGCAGCTAAGAATGAACAAACTACTTATATATACACACATTTGGATGAAACTTACAACATTATGCTGTGTGAAACAAGCAAGAATTTAAAAATATATAATGTGTCACTTTATTTAAAGTTCAAGAACAAGTTATTTATAATGGTAGAACTAAAATAGTTGTTAACTCCTACTATAGGAAGAAAATAGGCCAGCATAATACATGAGCGATAGCACAGCGGGTAGGGCATTCGCCTTACAAGCGGCCAACATGGCCGGCCCGAGTTCGATTCCTCCGCCCCTCTCGGAGAGCCCGGCAAGCTACCGAGAGTACTCGATATGCCAGACACAGTAACAACAAAGTCTCCAATGGAGACGTTACTGGGCCCGCTCGAGCAAATCGACGATCAACGGGAGGGCCTTTACCTTTACCTTTACCAATACATGAGCAAATCTTGTAGGTTGATGTGATTGCTCTCTATATCTTGACATGGGTTACTTGTGTAAAGTACTTGATATGGGTTACAAGCTCCCTGTGACGTATTCGATATGCCAAACACAGTAACAACAAAATCTCCAATGGAGACATTACTGGGCCCACTCGAGCTCGAGCAAAGTTCTAATAATTGGAAGAAATTACAAGTCCTATCCATGCTATAATTGAGACCATTTTATCTTATTTGACTTTGTCATATTAAAAATATGACTAGGTTCTACCTCTTATCTTATATGTGATTTGATGCATATATGAACATTGATTAATCAATCCACCATTGTGCCCTTTACTATATATGATGTATTCATCTATATGTCTTATCCATCTATCAAAGTAAACTGATACATGTCTTTCGGGCTCAGTGTGGAAGGACTAGAAAGCTTCTGGGATGCGGGTGAATATGGTATCCACTGAAGTGGAGATGCCACATCACAGTAAAAACACTTCTTTTTGCCTTTTTTATCTAACCAAATGAACATAGGTTACTCTACTTTCCTGCCAGAAAACCAGAACCAGGACTAGGATCACCATAGTCCTTCAATTTCTTAGTATACTCACCAAAAAGGCAGGCCACAGTGACTTCCTAGTTTTGGACCATTTTATTTGCAATTCAGGCCTGGAGGGCTTTCAGGACTAAAAAGCTATTCAAAGCAAATGACAAGACACAATTCCCTTTTAGACTTGTCATTTACTGGGTAAAGGATGCTGAGCTGCTTCTTTCCCCTCCTCCACTGACCCCAAGGGAGTCCTCTGATGTTTCCTTTGGTTATGCTAAACCCTGGTGGTTAGCTCCTCCAGGCTGGTCTTTCAGAGCACTCAGAGATGTCTGGACATGACCCTGAAGAACAATGCCTTGAGCCAGTGACCTCTGATGTGCAGGCCAACAGACTCACAAGGCAGACAGATTTATGAGCTATAGGCAAAAAAGCTGACATTCTTGTGGTCATCTTTCTACCTCTTCCTTTCCATGTGACCATGTCCTTTGCCAGATCCTCATGTCCTTAAATGGCTGCAACCTTCTGGCAAATTGATAATTAAGAAAAATAAGCACATTTATCACAGCCTTGTGGTTGTCCATTCTGAATTCCTCAAGGAAAAAAAAAGAAGCTGCCTGACCTTTCCTAATCAGAATTTGCAGTCTTGACACAGAGAAGGAATCTCTTCTAAAGTTCCTCCCCTAGGGACCTACTTCTAGGATTTATATGCTGAAAAGTAGCAGTTGGTTTTCAGTTAGGATTGTTGCATTTTCAAGAGGGAAGGTGGGATCGTAAAGTTAGGCTAGTCTGCTTAATATTTTATCTTAAGTTTGTTAGTTTTCTAAATTGAACTGTTTTATCTGAGTTTCATTCTCCTTGTTGTTGATGTTCATTTGACTATACATGCGTAAAGTACTTTTTAAGAAACCACAAAGTTCTAGTAATTGGAAGAAATTGTAATTCCTATCCATGCTATGAATGGAAGCATTTTATCTTATTTGACTTTGTCATAGTAAAAATATGACTATTTAAGTTATACCCCTTATCCTCTAAGGTGATTAATTCTACAATTTGTCTCTTGCTCACTTCCGACATAATAAGCTATCTGGGCCTGTTGGAATCATCTCTGGTCAATCTTTCTTTCTTCTCCATTCCCACTGCCATTAATCACGCCAGTGTCTTTATTCCATGATAAGACTTCTATCCTCCACTAAGAACGAAGGTCTTTAGTAACATTACACATAAATAATTTCTAATCTCAAGTTTCTAATATTAACTTTAGTTAGTAAAGAATATTACCAAATTTTCACTTTACATATTTAATTTAGTCATGAATTTCTACTTCTCTGTATCTACTCAACAATTATGAAAACTGAGCCGAAGAGATAGTACAGCAGGTAAGGTCCTTGCCTTGCACATGGCTGACCCAGGTTTGAACCCTGACATCCCATATGATCCCCCAAACCCCAGAAGGAGTGATCTCTGAGTGCCTAGGCAGGTGTAAAGTCTGAGCATTGCTAAGTGTGGCCCTTAAACCAAAAACAAATAATAAATATGAAAATTCATTTTTAGTCACTTCCTATTCTTTCTCTCTTCTATGGATACCAGAAATATTCCAATGGCAAATGAATTTTTTTGTGTGTAAATATATGGTCACAGTCACAGATCCATGCTCGGTTACTTAACCCAAGTTGAATGAACTGAATTTTAGCTAAATATCTGAAATCATCATTAAGAAGGTATAAGATATCACTAGCACTTGCATTATCCTCCCGTTGTTCATTGATTTGCTCGAGTTGGCCCAGTAATGTCTCCATTGTGAGACCTGTTGTTACTGTTTTTGGCATATCGAATACATAATGGGGAACTTGCCAGGCCTTGCTGTGAGGGCGAGATACTCTCGGTAGCTTACCAGGCTCTCCGAGAGGGGTAGAGGAATTGAATTCAGGTCGGCCAGGTCAGCTGCATGCAAGGCAAACGCCCTACGTGCTGTGCTATCACTCCAGCCCAGTATAAAATAGATCTGTGTAATATATTATATAACTAGATCTGATATAATTTTCTAAGAACAGTATTAAGTTCTAACCCAACTTGGAAATAAAAAAAAACAATGTTTAGAGTATAGAACTGTATCACTGTTCTCCCATTGTTCATCAATTTGCTCGAGTGGGCACCAGTAATGTCTCCATTGTGAGATTTTACTGTTTACTATTTATCAACAATTTACTTATGAAAAATTATTATTTTTGGCTTATCAAATTATGGCCAAGTTTTAGATTTGGGAGTCAGAAAGTTTTATCTATATCAGGATATACTGTAATTTACTAAAATGATATTTGTTTTGGGGGCACACCAGACAGTGCTCAAAGCTTACTCCTGGCTCTGTTCTGAAGGGCTTGAAGAACCATATGGGGTGATGTTTATTAGATCAAGTGCCCTACCCAGTGTATTATCGCTCCTGTACCTGAAACGTTATCTGATCATGCTCTCTTATCTATCTATCTATCTATCTATCTATCTATCTATCTATCTATTTCAATTGAGGAACTTTTCTGAGTTTTTGAAAATGTTAGGAGGCATATAGAAAGGCAATATTAAAATTCTCTTCTCGGGTCAAAAATACTCTCTTCTCAGATAGTTTTGACCCGGAACTCTCCATCTCACATTTATTTCTCTTCCCTACCATCCAGTACCACCTCACTTAGCATCATTTAGATTATTAGATTCTCCTTTCCCCACCCATCTTCCAATATAAGTGATGTTCCCAAGAATTTTCCTGGATCCTTCCTTTGTCTTCTTATCTTATACATTCTTCATTCCTGATCTGAAAATTTCCCAAATTCAGCTTTCAGTATAAGGTTATTGTTTTCTGAACCTAGTAACATAATTTCATTTAAATTTCTCAATCTGCTTACTCTTAGGGGAAATGCTTATCTTCCCTTTAATCTCAAAGTCCAGCAACAAATGGTTCTCAAATGGGGCTAACTTTGTGCCCTAGAGACATTTAAATAAGCTTTGATTATCATAGGTGGGTGGAGAGGTTCTCCTGGCATCAAGTGAGTAAAAGTCTAGGTGTATCACTATTCTATATTCACAGAAGAATCTACTACCACAGAGAATCATTTGACCCATGGTTCTGAAAAGTCCTCCCTAAATTAATCTTAACATGGCCTGTATTTCCTCCTGTATCAAATCTGGTTATTTTCTTATATCTTCTTGCTTGTTAGAAATTTTAAATTCTAAGACACTCAGGCCAGGATATAGATTTCAGTAATCCTTGATTAATTCTATGAAAAGGATGAATTAGTGAAAGATGAGCGCTGGAGCGATAGCACAGTGGTAGGGCATTTGCCTTGTGCTCAGCCAGCCTGGCCTAGCCAGGTTCAATTCCTCCACTCCTCTCGGAGAGCCCGGCAAGCTACCTCCACGCGGCAGAGCCTGGCAAGCTACGCATAACTTATTCGATATGCCAAACACAGTAACAACAAGTCCCAAAATGGAGACGTTACTGGACCCGTTCGAGCAAATTTATGAACAACGGGAGGACAGTTGTTTGTTGACAGTTATAGTGAAAGAGGAAACCTCAGTTTCCCCTTGCCAGCAGTTTCATTTGTTCTCGTGACTGAACACACTCATCCTCAAGGTGCTCTCTAACATTTTAAACCTTCTTGTAATTCCCCAAGACTATAAAATTCTGCCCCAGAGCTCATGTTCACCAGATTAGATGATGGGAAATACCCAAGGCAAATGGTCAGACAACTCTGTATGATCCTTGCATTCTCTGTAACATTCTTGTCCATGGATAAGAAATGAAGAGTTCAATTTTCATTTAAAACAGACTACATAAAAAAACCTTATCTCTAACATCTCTTCTTTCCCTATAACATTCTTCTCACTCAGTGACATAAAGACCCAGTTTTCATAATTAAAAATCCCCCACAAAAAATAAGCCATAGCTAACTTAGTCCTATACTAAGTTCCTCCGTTGCGTTGCTGAGGACTTTCCTTCCCTTTCTTTCCTACTTTCCAATAAATCTTACTAATTCGAGCTCTGAGTCTGAACATCTTTATTACTCAATATTTTCACTTGAGACTATTGAAAAACCTGGAAGCTTGGACAAACACAGAGACACGTTGCCACTATTTCTGCATCAACATCACATACTCTTTGACTCTTCAGAAATAAATTTAAATATTACAAGAGTTTCTCAAGACTTCTCATTAAAAGTAAGTATTACTTGCTGTTTTCCTGCACATTCATCTTAGAGTATACAAGAATCTAGTATACAAGTTACAGTGAAGATTGCAAGACTTTACCATGGCTAATGGAAGAATAAAGACACTTTTCTATTTGTTTTAGAAGGATAACCCAAGAAAAATTCAAGGGGAAAATATCTTGCCAATTTCATGGAATGGTAAGTAACTTCATAATGTTAATTTCTTTGCAACAGCATATGATTTACCTCTATCTAATGTTTATCTTTTTGTTTAACTGTTTCTTCTCTTTGTCTTCCCACTAGAATCTAAGCTTCAACGAAGGATCTTATTTATTTTGTTTGCTGTTTATCTTCAGTTAGCAAAACAAAATCTTGTTTTAGGTATGCTATATGTTGACTAAAAGAATGAATGAATGTGAATTACAATTTGTGAATTGTAATTAGAGTTTGTGAATTGAATAAACTTATTTAGACTTCCTGAATAAGTCTACATTAGAAGAGATTCTATTAATGAGGAAAAAAAGTCATGATGTTTAACTTCTAGGTCTCTGGGTGGTGGGAGAGGCCTGTGACTAGAGGCCATCTGGAGCCATTATCTTTTAGAGTCAGAGGACTTGCTGTGCCACTTGGCAGAATTACTTAGTATTCACCTGCTTGGGTCATAGGTATAGCAGGAGTTTCTAATTTATGCTCATTCCTAAACATGATTCTGGAAATTAGTAACAGAGGTGGCTACCAAGGTCCCTCCTCTCCAGATACTACTGATTTCTGATGCAAGAGAATTACATTAAATGTATTCATAAAGGAGTGCATTGCTTTGACAGGGATGGCACGGGATTAGATACAAAGGGATTTACTTATACCTGGTGAGGTTGCTGTGTCTATGACTACTCTATAAAGTAAAATAAATACAAACTTCTCTGATGCTGTTCTCAATAAAACAAATATAGAAGAAAATTATGAAATTATTTGGGCAGAATTTAGTGAAGAAAATCTGCTTGGTAAATATTGGATCCATTCTTTTATGTTTCCTCTGAACATAGTATCAATATTTGGGAACTGATGCACTTGGGTACTACAGTAGACCAAGCACTCAGAAACTCCAAGTTCTTCCTGCCAACCAGAACAGGACCAATTCCTAAGCATAACTCTAAATCTTGAAGGGCTGTACATCTGCCCCAAGTGATGGTTACAGAGTTTGCAAAATTCTGCTACGTTCACTATCGAGTACTCTTCCTATATTGCTGAAATAAACCATGATGAATCTTTCTTGCACTGTCTGTTTGCTAAGGAACTGCCCCTGCTTCCCGATTATTTATTTTATCACTTCTTGACTAGGACAATCCAGACAGGTCAAAGTGATCCGAGTTTATAAGATACATCATTCATTTGTCAAAGGTCCCTTTATGGGGATATCCCTGACTTCTATATTTTCTGAGATTCTCCCAGTTTCTCGGTGTCCAAGCCTATGGGTAGGGATTATGATGAGAAAAGGGACCTCTAAGGACTAATGACATAGGCTAACCCTTTGCTAAGCACTTAACCTGCATCATCTCCAACCACATTCCTAATTTTTCTGTGACGAAAGCAGATGTGTATCTGTATTTTACAGATGAAAAAAAAAACCTGTCTTGAGGTTAAATAACTCCTCCAACTTTACATATATTATAAAAATAGAACTAGAATATGATTCTGGCTAATATAATACTAGCCTCATCATAGAAATTGCTACATTATGCTGACCTCATTGAGTTAATGTGACTATTGAATGAGATGCTATATAAAATGCTGTGCAGCATAACTGATAGTTGTAATTATTAGGGTTATTATTGTTGTTGTTATTTTTATTATCACGATCTTCTAGGTATTTACAGAGTGATTCTTACTTAAATCAAGGAGTTCAGAATATTAATATTCACTAATATTCTGATAAAATTGAGTATAGAATAAAAGAAAGAATCTGTTAATCAGATGTGGTTGAGGGAGAATATAAAGCATTATTTATAACATAATCTTATTTCTGTAATATACATGTGTTAATCATTTAAGTAAGCTGAGATTTGTCAGTGATAGAAAGCAGATGTTAATTGTCTATATAAATTATAGCACAGGGACATGCTTATCCCAAGTCAATGTCACTCTAGTATTTAGGTGCTCCTCCAGAGAATAGAGGTTTTTTTAAAAAAATCTGGGGGAGAGGAGTTAAAGCTCGCTTCACAGGTGAAAATACTACAACAGTGCTCACTCCTATCTTGTGTAATTTATTGCTACAATGATTCCATGTAGCAAACTAAGGCAAAACTTCAGTGGTGTATAGACATGTGTGTTAATTGCCCATGAGTCTGGAGTAGTCAGCTGGATAACTCTTATGTTGTTGATTTATGCATTCAGAGTTTGAATGGTTGGCTGGCTGCCTATCAAGACTACATGGATCGGAGACAAGCAGGATGACTTGAATCTGCCCAAAATGTCCCTGACCTCCTCCTGGAGTAATAAGAATCTGCTGGGCCATATTCATGGAGATTGAAAAGGCTTGAAAAAGCAAGAGAAATATGAAAGACCGCTTGAAGATAAGGCTCATAACTAGCCTGATCTCTAATCTATTGGCTAAAGCAATTATATGACTAAATCCCAAAACGATAGATTTGGCTTTTTAAAGAATTTTAGTCATGAAAATAACAAAGTCATAGGTTACTGAATGAAATAAAAATAAGGAATAATTAATTCAATCAATTGATCAAATCCTTTCTTGATAAAGGAATGTGCTTTATTTTCATTAAAAGAGTCCATATGGTTGTCTAGTTGTAATCTCTGAGACCAGCATACAACACACACTGCAAACCAGAGGTCAGTGTCATATTTGGGTCATGTTCATTGTCTTACACAAGATGTACACTTAAAAGTCCATTTGTTTTTTCATGCTAAGATGATGATTTCATTAACAATTAATTCAGTATATATAGACAAAAACTTACTCTCCCTTTCTTTCAATTTATGTCTATGTTTTCAGTCAAGGAAATTAAAGCACAAATATCAATTGTTTTTGTTTGGGAGGCGTACCCATTGGTGTTTAGGGACTTACTCCTGGCTTGATGCTCAAGAGTTAGTCCAGAGATACATGGGAACTCATGTAGTGCCAAGGATCAAACCCTGGCCTTCGGTGCACAGACCATTCACTCAACCTGAAGTTTTCTCTCCATTCAAAAGATTGACTTTTTAAGCCACCATGTTATTAACATTGAGGATGATCATGTATGCCCCCATGTCACAGAAAGGGCAGAAGTGTCCAGGATTGAAACTTCATCTCATATATTAATAGTAGGATCTCTGCTTAGCTACTTTAACTTCATTTCTTTAATGTTCTTTGGGAACAACTAATCCAGAAGGTTGTAAGGTCTAAATAAGATAACACGTTTTTAAAATCTGTACAGTGCCTGGCAAATATAAAGCAACTAATAAATTTTCTTGTTAATACTTTTAAAATATGCAATGTTAATTATGTATATATAATATATTAGTGTTTACCTGGGACTGGGGTTTAAGATTAGGGATGACAGCATATAAATAGTTGAAAAGAATTTTTAATTTTTTTATGGTTTATAGATTACATCTTAAGTTTTATGGAGGAGCTCTAAGCTGTGTTTATGTAACTCTGGGGCCATTCCTGGTGATATGCAGCCAACCTAATCAGATAGTTTAATATGTGACGCAGCATTGCAGTGCTCAAAGGCCACAGGATGCTGGAAATTGGATGCAGGTTCTTGAACATGAAGAGCATGAAACCCTGATCCCTAACCTAGCTCTATAAACCCCTCCCTCATTTCTTACTTTTTAAAGGCAGAATGGGACACAGAAATCTAGTCGGAATCTGGTTAGTGCAGCAAGAGATAGAGTTGTTTTCCTCCAGAAACAAGTAAGGTTTTATATTCCCATTATCAAGTCATATTTGATTTATATTCAAATGTAGTTTATCAGTTATCTTTGGATTCCTTCTGTATACCCAAATTGCACTTCTGACATTATCTTCATAAAATTTCTTAATATTATGTTTTCTTGTTTTCTTAAAATTCTATCTTCAACTGACCATTCCAGTTTGAACTAATTCTTGTTAGATTTTTATTAATGTTCTTGTATATAAATGATAATGCATAGATTTATATGTAGATAAGCTCTATTTTTGTCCCTTTTATAAATGTATCACTAAAGAGACAAACCAGAGAATACTAATGATTTATTCTGAGACACCAATCACTCTATTCCCTCACCTGATAATAAGCTCCCACCCAGAAGGAATCAACCAGTGTTAAATCTCATAATGACAAAGAGAAATGTGCAGTATCGTTATCACTAAGCCAACACCATTAAAGGCTAGTGTTTATTGACACTTCAGGTGACTGGATGATGCCTCTCCAGGCCAAGCTAATGAAGGGAATCTCTCCATTACCTCTTATCGAGATTTAGCAGCATCCACAACTACCCAATGAAGGTGGAAATGACTGGGAAAGCATTGACATTAGCCAGCTGCTGGCCTTTAGTCATAATGCATGAACTCACAAACAGCTTGGTAGACTCAGAAATTCAGCTGATGAGGATTTTCACTTTAGCCTGTTTGTGAGAACCTATGCTCTCAAATATTTTGCCGTTTTCTACAGTCTAATGCAGAAGAGATTATTTTCATGGAAATCGTTCCTGCTACTGTCTTAAACACAGGAAAGGCTGGAGTATATTTTGAGTATATCTTTGGTTCTTGTTTCTGATAATCCTCTAGCCACTGTTACTTATTCTTGGGATATAGTTACTCATGTCTAATCATCTCTTTAAAATATCTCTTTGAATTTCCCATTTCTACATGCACTACCAGCACTAATAAAGTACATTTTTCCTTAGGAATCAACTCAAAATTTTATTTTTCCATAAAAAGTATGAAATTACTACCATAAATGGAAGATGAAGATTAAAAGTACATTTAAGTATAGAAAGATGATACATGGCATGGGTACTATTTGCCTAATCTCAGTACAATCCTCATACTGCATGTCCCCAACTTGCATCCATGAAAGGAGTACCGAAGAGACCCAAACACCATGGAAGAGCCCGCCTGGTCCCTGAATGCCATTGAATTTTAGCTTCATTGCATTCTTAAGCCCTAACATCAAGTTATCAAGCTCCATTCACCAAGGATCACTGTAAGAGGTTCCTACATTCCTTGAACACTTCTTGGCCTTAAAGCCACATTGAAACAAATATATAATGATCGATTACTGTTTTTCTACCTAAGATTTTTCTTTCTTATCAAAAGCATGTGTTTGGCCCCTCCAAACTCATGCCACAGATGCAATACGTCTAGACAGTGATTATATTTTCCTATGTCCTTTTCAGTTAGTTTGGACTTGAATTTGGTTCAAACTAACAAGACCTTGAGTTGTTCAAAGGAGATTCTAGGAAAACCGATTAAGAGGGGCCAAAATAGCAAACATATTCCTTAATTTGTTTTTTTTCTTTCTTACCCTAAAAATGGAGAGTGGTCTTAAGCATGGCTGTGACTGGTTCCAGAGATCTTTGGTTGCTGGGGCTCTGCTTGGGGAAGGGAGGGAAACTCAACCCACCCCACTCTAAGGGGCCCTGGGGAGGACAGCCAGGCACAGGGATAGGAGACTCTGCACTGTTCTATTCTGAGAGCTGGGTTTTATAGTTTCTGGGTCTTGGCCATTGATGGAATAACACGGTACCAGGGGCAGTTGGTGGGTGTAATGCTGACCTACTGAAAGATGGGTAATCTGGGAAAAGGAGGCCCAGTCCCAATCCGAGGAGGCTTGGAGATCTCAGCCCGGGTTCCGCATGCCTGGGTTCCTCTGCCATTTCCTTCATTGTGAGGCTTGTCCGAACATGTGGTTGTCCTCACTAGGGCCCCTTGGAGGGGGGGTGGGTTGAATTTCCCTTCCCGCCCCGAACAAAGCCCCAGCAGCCGAAGACCTCTGGAACCAGCCACAGCCATGCTTAAGACCACTCTCCACACGTTCGGAGGAGTGTCACACATGAAGGAACCAGCAGAGGAACACATGCATGTGTGACCTGGGGCTGAGATCTTCAAGCCTGCTCGGATCAGGACTGGGACTCCTCCACCCAGATCCCCCATCTTCCAGTAGGTAGGCATTACACCCACCAACTGCCCCCTGTGCTGTGTTATACCATCAACGGGCCAAGACCAAGAGACTATAAAACCCAGCTCCCCGAAGTGCGCGGCTGCATTTGTGGCTGTACAACCTCTTATTATCTAGTTCTTACTCTTGGAGAACCCAGCAGGCTACCAAGAGTATCCTGCCCACACAGCAGAGTCTGGCAAACTCCCCATGGCATATTCGATATCCCAAAACCCAGTAACAATGGTGGGTTTCATTCCCCTGACCCTAAATGAGTCACGATTGTGGCACTTTCTAAAATCTCAGGGCTAGTACTGGTGCCTGCTTGAGGAAATCGATGAACAACAGGATGACAGTGACAGTGATAGTGACACCCTGAAAATAGACCAAGGTTAAAGAAAAAGTAGACAGTGTGGGCCAATGAGGCAAAAAGCTTGCACACTGGGTGAGTGATTTATTAATTGACAGCTAAGCTGAAATCTAGACAGATACTATGATAGAAAGAATGCATTCCCAATTTGTGTAAGCAACTTTTAAACCCAGTTTTCTTTTTTAGATGCCAGCATAGACCTAACAGAGATATTTATCACTGTTCTACTTAAATCACATTATGTTCTACCAGTGATAAAAGCATAGCATATTTTTTGATTTAAAAAATGTTAATTCAACATTGCATCAACTTTCTTTTCTGAGGACTAAGGTCATTTTTATTTATTTCTGTATCCCATCAGCCAGAACTAAGTTTGTAGGGCCCAAAGTACTACCTCTCTCACCTTAATATGTATTATGTGTACACAGTATACATTTTTATGTATTCTCTGTTATTTGAATGAGGGGACCTGTTGAGCAACATGTGGCTAGGGCTGTAGCCCCTATACTGTCTCTTCAGCCCTCTCCCTGTCACTTAAAAAGATTTTAAAAAATCAAAGATTGATGCAAATTTCTTTAAATTAAAATGGTTATAACTTTAAAGAGCAAGTTTATAGCAGACAGTACCTATACTCCCTTTCCAGAAAGGAAATGTAGGTTTTTTAGAGGTGTCCTGTCGTTTTGTTCTAGGGTCTAGTGGCAGCTTCCGTATCTTTGAGTTTTAAGAAAGATGATATCTTTGGTCTTTAATCACCTTTTTCCTTTGAAAATGGGGAGTTGAATTTCAATGGTCTAAGAGTAGTGATTTCACGTGGTCAAATGTTCTGAGCACACTCTCTTTATCTTGCTTTACTTCCCAAACAATAACAACCTAATATAAAGCCTTTGCAGATAATGTAATGAAAATAGTAACAACACCAGCTAACATTTTTTGAACAGGGTCTAAATGTTATTCATGTAATCATATTTAATCATCAAGGAACCCTATGAAGTAGCTATTATTTTCTCTTAACTCCATTTTACATTTGAGGATACTGGGTGTTAGAAAAATCATGTCCTTGATCGAGACCACACAGTAAGTAGCAGAATCACTTAATCACTTAATCACTTAACTTCCCGTTAGTCGTCGAGTTGCTCGAGCGGGCGCCAGTAACGTCTCCATTTGTCCCTGTCGCGTGCTAGTGTAGCCCAATGGCATCTCTTCGCTCCGGGAACATGGAGGGCCTCAAACCGATCGTTCATGACCTTGACAAAGAAGTCTGACCATCTGGTAGGTGGGCGGCCACGCGGTCTCTTGACATTCCGTGGAATCCAATCAGTAACAGCTCTAGTCCAACGGTCGTCTTTAAATCTCATTACGTGACCAGCCCATCTGATTTTCGACACCTTGGCAAATGAGACAGCGTCCCTGATCCTTGATCGTCGACGGATGTCAGAACTCCGGATTCTTTCTCTCATTTGAGTGAAACGTGATATTCCAAGCGTAGCTTTTTCTATTCTTCTTTGGCAGACCTGAATAGTGTTCTCATCCTGTTTTCGTAGGGTCCAGGTCTCTGAGGCATATGTTAATGCAGGAAGAACAGTGGAATCAAAGAGATGTGCCCGGAGCCGGAGGTTCTTCGTCCTCTTAGCTATTTCTTCGACGTTCTTGAAGGCGTTCCAAGCCGCTCTCTTCCTCCTGCGCAGCTCGGGTGCCAGGTCATTTCTCATGTTGACCTCTCGACCTAGGTACACATAGCTGTTGCATTCGGAGATGGTCGTTCCATTGAGAGCGAATGGGGCGTCAGGAACAAGGCTGTTTCTCATAAACATTGTCTTCGTAAGATTCAGCTGTAGTCCTACCTTTCCACACTCACGGTCAAAGTCGGCCAGCATTTGTGCCGCTTGGCTGATGTTTGGTGTTATTAAAACAATGTCATCAGCAAAGCGGAGGTGGTGTAGTTGCCGACCATCTATCTTCACTCCCATTCCTTCCCATTCCAGTTGTCGCATGATGTTCTCGAGGGTGGCACTGAAGAGTTTCGGTGAAATGGTATCACCCTGCCGCACCCCTCTCTTGACATCAACGATCACTTCTTTGTAGAATGGTGAGATCCTGGTAGTGAATCCGCAATACAGCTCAAGGAGGATACTGATGTATTGGGCTTGAATGCCCTGATTGGCTAGGGCTTCAATGACCGCTTCCGTCTCAACAGAATCAAAGGCCTTCTTTAAATCAATGAACGTTAAGCAGAGCGGCATCTTGAACTCCCGAGAAACCTCAATGAGTTTGGTTATCGTGTGGATATGGTCGATGGTGCTGAATCCTTTGCGGAACCCTGCTTGCTCACATGGTTGTCCTTCATCTAGTGTTCTGCCAATCCTATTCAGGATGACTCGAGTGAACAACTTGTAGATGACAGACAATAGGCAGATCGGGCGATAGTTGCCAATGTCATGGATGTCTCCCTTCTTGAACAGTAGTACGGTCCTGCTGGTTTTCCATTGAGATGGAACCTTGCATTCAGACAGGTAGCGAGTGAAGAGCCGAGCCAGTGTATTGATGAGTACTGACGGCAGGTTCTTCAGGTGTTCAGGTCTGACCTTGTCTGGGCCGGGTGCTGTTTGCTTCTTTACTGACGAAATGGCGTGTCGGATTTCGGAAGGGAGAATGTTGGGAACGACATACCCATCCTGTGGAATTTGGTATGTCGGCAAGTGGACATGGCTATCGAAGAGATTTGAGTAGAAGTCATGGATAATCTTCTCCATTGCCGTTCTGGAGGATGTGATGGATCCATCAGGATGTCGGAGGGCAGTCATCTTGGTCTTATAGTTGGCGAAGGACAGGCGGGCGTTACGAATACTTTTCCCGGCTTCTGCCGCATCTACCAGTACTTCTGCTCTTCTCTCTTTGAGGTCTTCCTTGATCGCATCTCTGCACTGCTTTGCAAGCTCGGACGTTAGCTTGCGGTTGCCTGAGGCATGCGCCAAACCACGCTGGCGAATTAGCTCAAGAGTTTTCGAAG
Source organism: Sorex fumeus (assembly GCF_029834395.1). Lineage (NCBI taxonomy): Eukaryota > Metazoa > Chordata > Mammalia > Eulipotyphla > Soricidae > Sorex > Sorex fumeus. Next base: position 6,657,611 of record NW_026606101.1, on the reverse strand, counting down.
ATAGGCGACTTTTTGTGGCTATCTCTCTCTTGGCGTTCCTCGCACATTCATGGAGGTGCTGAACCAGTCGATCGTGTTCCTCGTCAATGTTGTCAACAATGGCATCTTCCCATGTTGCCGCAATAGTACCAAAGAGTTCCCAGTTGGTGGTCGTTCTGGGAGTTCTCTTTTTGAACTTTGCAGCCCTTTCTCCCCACTCTGTGAAGTAGAATTTTGCACGAAGGAGACGGTGGTCCGATCCCGTTCGAAATTTTGGGACAACAGCGACATCAGTCAGGCAAAACCGTCGATTGAATATGATGTGGTCTATTTCGTTGTGGAATCGTCCACCGGGAGACTCCCATGTCCATCGTTTAGATTCTGCCTTCTGGAACTGTGAGTTACCATGAATGGTCTTGGTCGACATGATGAACTCAGACAGTCTCTCACCCTGTTCGTTCCATTCTAGGCCATGGGTTCCGATGTGAAGTTCTTCAGCTGATCTTCTCGGTCCTATCTTGGCATTAAAATCACCCACAATGATCTTGTAGAAGGTGTGGTCTTCTTTATAGAACTTCTCTAGCTCCATGTAGAACTTCTCGATTTCTCTTTCATCATAATGAGATGTTGGTGCGTAGACAACGAAGATAGAAACTGCAGGCAGTGAGCCACATCTATTCAAATGTAAACGTCCGATTCGGGTTGTTAGGCATTCGAATGAATCAATGCTCTTGGCCAAGTTTGTGTTGATAAGGACACCGACGCCTCCAACACCTCTTTTATCGCATGTTCCGAGGAACAATTCTTCTCCAGTGTCGAAAACGGCATGGTGAGATTCGTGCCTTCTTGTCTCGGTCAGACCAATGATGTCGTACTTGATCATTCGCGCTTGTACCATCAGGTCCTCGATGGATGCATCTGATGCTAGCGTACGTGCATTGAAAGTACAGACGATCATTTTTGTCTTCCTTCGTTGTGGCAGCCTAGGTCGGCCTTGAGATTTTGTCGGCCTCTCCTTTCTCATCCTTCTCAGTGCTGCCATGTCGGTGAAGCCTTCAGGGTCAGGTGAATGAGACCAGTTGTAGTTACTGGTTTTGGCATATCGAGTACACAGCGGATAGCTTGCCAGGCTCTTCCGTGCAGGCGGAATACTCTCGGTAGCTTGCCAGTCTTTCCGAGAGGTATAGAGGCTTTTGGGGTGACCTCTAATCACCCTTGTAGGTGTTACCATATTTGAACCCTATCAAATATGGTACGACAATTCCAGAAGACGGGTACTTAGTGTCTTATGATGTGTCGCGCGGCCGCTTGCGGCCGCGCGGGTCCAGAAAGCGTCCTGGAGTGTGGCGACGGCTGGGTAGTGGAAGTAGTGTAGAATAGAATAGAGAAAGAAATGTCCTTTACTATGTAAATCTAAAGAGAGAGATTTTAATTCTTGCTATCAATGGATAAAAAAGTCTTTTGGTATCTTTGTATCTTAGCTAATTTCTATTAATTATTTATACTTAAATTATTATAAAATATTGATGTATATTTATATTTCATATTAATTCAATGAAAATTTTAATAAACCTCTAATAACATGAACCAATTAGCTTTCTGACCCCAGGCAAGTTATTTATTTATATTTATTTATATCTAATTAACACATATGGCCTTAACTATGTGCCAGGCACTATCCTGAGGACTCTAAAAGTACTATCCATTTAATTAGGATGTCAACTTCATGAACTGAATACTCTATAATAAGAGGAAACTGAGTCATAGAAAGTTGAAGTTTCCCCAAAGAATACAGCTAGTAATACATCCAATACCAGTGTAAGGCGCAAAGTGAGGAAGTTGAAGTAGATAATTTCCAGGCTTTCATCCCAGATGAAGTAATTTCCTGCCCTACTATAAATTGTGAACATTGAATCCCTGGTTTTACTAATGGTTGATTTATTGGTTTATCATAAAGTAATATGCTGTTACTGGCTTTAATAGCCCTTTCTACCTAAAATATTTTTACCTAAAATATTTCCAGTTTAGGAAAATGTAACCCTTTCTCTCTATGAATTTCTAGAAGTTCAGCCTATAACCAATGTGACAATAATTTGTAAGAAATTTAAAGAATCGCTTTCCAAAGATGGATTTGCAGTGAGAAGATGTCTTCCTAGAAACAAAATGTGCTTTGGGGTGAAGTGCAAGATCTTTTTGATAGGCTATCAAGCATTTCCAAAATTCATTTAACTTTTAGTCTTCACATTGCACAGTAATACAAATCAGAGGGGCTGACATTGTTTTGATCATGACCTGATCATGATCAGAATTTGGGCCTTGATTAGCCTGGGCAATTCAAAGGTTTTAGTCCAAGCACACATTCTTAGGCATATTAGCATCTTCTATTTATGTGAGGAGCTAAAAGTCATTACTAACAGAGAAGTGGTGTAAATTGAGTTTCTAGGAACCCATAATATGCACAGAGAGTGTCACCATATGTTAGAGCAGTGGTTTTAAATATTTTTTACACCTTTTCGGGTGGCTCCTCTCCGAGCACCAGCTTTCAGGCAGTTGAAAAACCACAGTGCAATTTTAAGAAGCAAACAATGATGTTAGCTGTTTATTGACAATGTTATATCTCAATATGGGATGGGGTTCCTGAGTGTGCATATCTATTGTAGAAATTCACTTTACCCAGGTAAGTTTACCTAGGTAAATTCATCAATAAATCATTGTATTGTGTGGTCTTACAATAAGTGCAACTTATCCCCAGAACTTTCTGTGAAAATAGTGAGGTGAGACTTTTCCCATTTGCACTCTTGTCTGTTCTCTTCCCTCACTTCCACCTCAATGAATCTCTTTCACAGGTTCTGGATCTAACCGAGTTAGGGGGCTCAGTCAATGCCATTAGAATTTTTGTCTTTAACTGCAGCACCCACCCCTGTTCTCAGCTAACATGTACCTCTCTATATGGAGATATAAGTTGTGACTGCCTCCTTGAAAGTAATGCTTACTCGATGTAGTTTAAATCTTGTGGTTTCAGGTTGTCGAGTCTGTGCTTTGGATTAACAGCTGTATCACTCCCCACATTATCAGTATAATGATCCCTGTCTTCCCATTATTCCCCTCCCATTATTCTCATCTTTCCGCCTCCCCCAATTTCTTTTCTTTTTCCTCTTTCTCCTGTAATTCTAATCATTTGCAATAAATATTTCCCAAGAGCTTATTTAGGGTCAAAAAGAGTTTCTGAATGTATAAATAGATGCAAACACAATAATCATGAGGTCAAAAATAAATACCACTTTCTGTTGGAGAAGGTAGCATGGAGGAAGTAATAGATGACATTGACCATTTGGAATAGTGAGAATTTACATAGTTATAAATAGACATTGAAATAAACAGTGGCAAGAAGTAATGGGGCTATAAGTTCCTCAAAAGAAAAGATTAGCTAGCATTCAAGAAGGACGGAAGAGTATTTGACACAAAGGATACTGTAGAGAAGTGTAAATAGAGGGTTTGAAAAGGCTTATAGCTGTGGAAAGAGAATTTAGAACCTCTAAGCTTAAGTGAATATGAGCATTCTGGGTCAGTGTATGTTTGATTAGAGTGAAAAGATCTTACAGATAGCATAAAGTGATTATTTAGGCAATTATCGGAAACAAACAGGAACATTAACATTCAAAGATAGTGTAAGCCAAGAGAAACCAGAATTGGAGAGGAGAGATATGCAGAATACTACAGGAAGAATGAGGAAGATGAAGATGAAGATGAAGGCACAGTGATAGGAACTGGCAAAAATGATATTTGGTCCACCAAAAGCCAGGACTGGTTCTGTAGAGACTTAGTTTAGGTTTCTCTGAAAGTCAACATGAATACAGTGTGTAAACAGTGGCATTTTGTTTGGGAGGTGGTTCTAAGAAGGAACTAAAGACAGTAAAGCTAGCCTGGAAGAAGAGTCAGTCAAAAGTATCACTGTCACTGTCCTCCCGTTGTTCATGGATTTGCTTGAGCGGGCCCAGTGACGTCTCCATTGTGAGACTTGTTGTTACTGTGTTTGGCATATCAAATTTGTCACCAGGAGCTTGCCAGGCTTTGCTGTGAGGTTGAGATACTCTCAGTAGATTGCCCGGCTCTCCAAGAGGGACAGAGGAATCGAACCCAGGTCAGTCAGGTGTGCAAAGCAAACACCCTGCCTGCTGTGCTATCACTCCAGCCCATCAAAAGTATAATCCTGATAATTGGAACCCTCTAGAGGAAATTGTATATATTGTATCAAGGTGGACCCAGGGAGAGAGAAACAAAGCTCAGGTAATTACACAGTGAAGTCAACCCCTAATTGTTTGGGTAATTGTTTGGGAGTTGCCCTTGAGGCATCAGATCCTCTCCCTTGGACTACACCACAAGTTCATGTCCTTTCTCAGGTGAAGAAGTAGAGAAATGCAAGCACTTCTCTTATGCAGGAACCGTGCACTGAAGCCTGAGTTAAACATACAGGTGAAAGGATTTGGAATAGGGTTATAAATAGCAACTGCTTCAAGTCCCTACAAGGGCTGGGAACTTTGAAGTGACTTTAGGGTCACCCCACAGTCTAACCTGACTATTGTAATACTTTACGGCCATCAGAAAACAGAATAAACCACTTTTAGACAAGCTTATTTCATTTACTGAATCTGTCTGTGAGGGTTCCATAACAGATCCTCTAGAATTGAGTGATACGGCCAAATCTAAGGATAAGAAAGGTTGAGAAATATACATTCTAGTTGTGCAAACTTTTGTTCCACATAAATACAGGATTTAATCATTAATGAGGGAAGGGTTGATACATACAATGAGTAACAGAGAGCAGTTCCTACCACATCAAATAAAAGTATATTTAAATCAGTCTCAGTTTCCTTTTTATTTGTTAGTCCTTTATCCCACCTAGTATATTTCTAGTTCTTCAAATACAAGGAGTCAGTTATGTAATCAAATTATTCTTCACTGTGACTAATGCAGTGAGATTTACCTCTCCTGACCTCCCAACAGAGTTGATCTTATTTTACCATTTGGTACAGGAAATAAGAATCACTAAACCAGTTAAAGATAAAAAAGATGTCCAAAGTCAAGCCATAATAAAAAGTAAAAGATGCCCAATTTCATTTTAAGTTTCATCTAAGAAGCAGAGGATCATAGAGATGGAAATTGTGGGATATTTGATATATTTAGCTTTTAACAGTAGAAAACAAATTTGCTGCATGAAACTCTTCAGGGAAAATTTTCTTCATTTTTCACCATACAGTCTTCAACTTACAAATCCATATTACTGTTTTCTGCTCTTAATCAGGTCTGAATGTATTTGTTCTTAATTACCTGTTGTGATACTGGAAATACCTGTTCAGTAATACACATTGGCTAATAGACTGGGATTTGGGAAAGAACATTCTTGGTTAGCAAACAAAACCCAAACTGGACATTTACATTTGAATAGATGTGGCTCACTGCCTGCAGTTTCTATCTTCGTTGTCTACGCACCAACATCTCATTATGATGAAAGAGAAATCGAGAAGTTCTACATGGAGCTAGAGAAGTTCTATAAAGAAGACCACACCTTCTACAAGATCATTGTGGGTGATTTTAATGCCAAGATGGGACCAAGAAGATCAGCTGAAGAACTTCACATCGGGACCCATGGCCTAGAATGGAACGAACAGGGTGAGAGACTGTCTGAGTTCATCATGTCGACCAAAACCATTCATGGTAACTCACAGTTCCAGAAGACAGAATCTAAACGATGGACATGGGAGTCTCCCGGTGGACGATTCCACAACGAAATAGACCACATCATATTCAATCGACGATTTTGCCTGACTGATGTCGCTGTTGTCCCAAAATTTTGAACGGGATCGGACCACCGTCTCCTTCGTGCAAAATTCTACTTCACAGAGCGGGGAGAAAGGGCTGCAAAGTTCAAAAAGAGAACTCCCAGAATGACCACCAATTGGGAACCCTTTGGAACTATTGTAGCAACTTGGGAAGATGCCATTGTTGACAACATTGACGAGGAATACGATCGACTGGTTCAGCACCTCCATGAATGTGCGAGGAACGCCAAGAGAGAGATAGCCACAAAAAATCGCCTATCTTCGAAAACTCTTGAGCTAATTCGCCAGCGTGGTTTGGCGCATGCCTCAGGCAACCGCAAGCTAATGTCCGAGCTCGCAAAGCAGTGCAGCGATGCGATCAAGGAAGACCTCAAAGAGAGAAGAGCAGAAGTACTGGTAGATGCGGCAGAAGCCGGGAAAAGTATTCGTAAGGCCCGCCTGTCCTTTGCCAACTACAAGACCAAGATGACTGCCCTCCGACGTCCTGATGGATCCATCACATCCTCCAGAACGGCAATGGAGAAGATTATCCATGACTTCTACTCAAATCTCTTTGATAGCCATGTCCACTTGCCGGCATACCAAATTCCACAGGATGGATATGTCGTTCCCAACATTCTCCCTTCCGAAATCTGACATGCCATTTCGTCGGTAAAGAAACAAACAGCACCCGGCCCAGACAAGGTCAGACCTGAACACCTGAAGAACCTGCCGTCAGTACTCATCAATACACTGGCTCGGCTCTTCACTCACTACCTGTCTGAATGCAAGGTTCCCTCCCAATGGAAAACCAGCAGGACCGTACTACTGTTCAAGAAGGGAGACATCCATGACATTGGCAACTATCGCCCAATCTGCCTATTGTCTGTCATCTACAAGTTGTTCACTCGAGTCATCCTAAATAGGATTGGCAGAACACTAGATGAAGGACAACCATGCGAGCAAGCCTGGTTCCGCAAAGGATTCAGCACCATCGACCATATCCACATGATAACCAAGCTCATTGAGGTTTCTCGGGAGTTCAAGATGCCGCTCTGTTTAACGTTCATTGATTTAAAGAAGGCCTTTGATTCTGTTGAGACGGAAGCGGTCATTGAAGCCCTAGCCAATCAGGGCATTCAAGCCCAATACATTAGGATCCTTCGTGAGCTGTATTGCGGATTCACTACCAGGATCTCACCATTCTACAAAGAAGTGATCGTTGATGTCAAGAGAGGGGTTCGGCAGGGTGATACCATTTCACCGAAAGTCTTCAGTGCCACCCTCGAGAACATCATGCGACGACTGGAATGGGAAGGAATGGGAGTGAAGATAGATGGTCGGCAACTACACCACCTCCGCTTTGCTGATGACACTGTTTTAATAACACCAAGCATCAGCCAAGCGGCACAAATGCTGGCCGACTTTGACCATGAGTGTGGAAAGGCAGGACTACAGCTGAATCTTACGAAGACAATGTTTATGAGAAACAGCCTCGTTCCTGACGCCCCATTCGCTCTCAACAGAACGACCATCTCTGAATGCAACAGCTATGTGTACCTAGGTCGAGAGGTCAACATGACAAATGACCTGGCACCTGAGCTGCGCAGGAGGAAGAGAGCGGCTTGGAACGTCTTCAGGAACGTCGAAGAAATAGCTAAGAGGATGAAGAACCTCTGGCTCCGGGCACATCTCTTTGATTCTGCTGTTCTTCCTGCATTAACATATGCCTCAGAGATCTGGGCCCTACGCAAACAAGATGAGAACGCTATTCATGTCTCCCAAAGAAGAATAGAAAGAGCTATGCTTGGAATATCATGTTTCACTCAAATAAGAAAAAGAATCCGGAGTTCTGACATCCATCGACGATCAAGAATCAGGGACGCTGTCTCATTTGCCAAGGTGTCGAAAATCAGATGGGCTGGTCACGTAATGAGATTTAAAGACGACCGCTGGACTAGAGCTGTTACCGACTGGATTCCACGGGATGTCAAAAGACTGCGTGGCCGCCCACCTACCAGATGGTCAGACTTCTTCGTCAAGATCATGAACGATCGGTTTGAGGCTCTTCATGTTCCCGGAGCGAACAGATGCCATTGGACTACACTAGCACGTGACATGGACAAATGAAGACATTACTGGCGACCGCTCGAGCAAATGGACGACTAACGGGAAGTTAAGTTAAGTGATTAAGTGAAGCAAACAATAAGCATCAACAAGCCTTAGTCTATTACCAAGCCTTAGTCTCTAAGCTTTAGTCCCCTCTCAATCATAGTGCAGTAACTTAGAAAGTTATTGGAAACTGGGACTGGGACTTGGAACTGAAAATTTTTTTTGGAAAGTTATTGCATACTTCTTACAATAGTTGGCAGTCAAAACATGATCTCGAGAATGATTATATTCTGTTCTTTAGAGATTATCTGAATCTCTTCGTTCATACCCTAGATTACAGAAGATTCTTTTATCTGTTTTTGGAGCCACACTTGGTAATGTTCAGAGGTAATTTCTGGTTCTGCATTCAGGAACTACTCCTGGTTGTGCTCAGGGAATAGAGAATGCTGGGAACTGAACCTGATTGGTAGCATGCAATTCAAATACCTTATTTGCTATCCTACCTCAGAAAATTCCTAGAAGATCATTGTTAATGGGGAATCATTAACACCATCCTATTGCACTATAAGGACCCTATCCCCACACGCATACACTTTAATATTTCTGTAAATCTGTCTTAGACTTTTAGCATCTGGCCTTGACTTTCCACCCTATGCCTCACCAGGAGGCCTCTAAATGATAGACCCCAGATGGAACACTTCAGAATGGGTCTTCCAAGCACAATGAATCAATTTCTTCTCCTTGAATATTCTGAGAATTAGGAGAGAGCACATACATATTTTAGAGTTACTTCTTAATACAATTATAGTTCATTTAGCCAGCAATTACAGTAATAGAAAGATTGGCAACCACCGGAAATCAAGTTTAAAGAAATTGATGACCTAAGCTGCTAAAAATCCATTTTTCCCATCTCTAGTATAGGACTTGCTGGGCAATATTGTAGGATCTGCAAGCAATGAAGAATACAAGAGACAGGACACTCCTGGTGGGGTAAATTGACTAGTCACATGACCATTTAAGGGATTACATATTTCTAAAAAATCTTTGTGTTCTGTGACTATTTTCTACTCTAAAAAAGAACAAATGTATATAAAGTACAACCATAAAGCATGGCTTATGAGACAGGGAGAAGATATGTTGCCTTGGTTTTCACTGTATCAATGTTGATCCCAAATAACTTTTTTATAGACTTTATGTAAGCCTCAGAGGAAAATATTTTTTACTTTGTCTCATTTCTTTAAATTAAAACCCATGTCTTCCTTCAATACATTTGCCTAAATGTCTAAATTCAAATGTCACTGCGATCAAGGAAAAAGTCAATACATTTTGTTTTCTAATAAAGTTATACAAAATTTTAAGGATAAAAGATTAAAACATACAGGCAAAGTAGCTAAAGTACTATCAGACAAAGTGAAAGATAGAAGAGAATTATAGGACAGTATTGGTAAAGAGAAAAAATGAGAAAAGTAGAGGAAGAAAAGAGAGGAGAAGAAAGTACTGAAGAGAAAGGTTGAGAAAGGGAGAAAAATGGAATGGGAGGAAGAAGTAATGTTAGGAATAAATAAAAGAAAACTAGGAAGGATGGGAGGAGGAAGGGAGGAAAGGAAGAAGCAAGGGATTCTCTGCATTGAAGATCAAACAGGGTATGCGAATGAAAATACTTATAAATGACAAATTATTAAAATGTAGGAGGATAGAATAATTTTTTAGTCATTAAGGCAGAAAATATATATTCATACTTCATTGAATACTTCACAGTTCATCATGTTTCACTGTTGCAACCTTGGTCTTTCTGTCACGTCACCCCCATAAATAGTTCTCCATAGTATACTCAGAGTGAGCTTAGTGCATGTGAACTGGCAATGTGGCTCCCTCATTTAGAACTTTCAGCACGGACACATCTTTGTTGATTCAGTGGGTCCCAGATATCTGAGAAAGTTGCAATCTCTACTTCTCCCTTAGCTCCTGGATTCATAATAGTTTAGTGTTTTAAGCCACCTCTAGAACTATGCTGTCCTAATCCACTTAGGTGGACCATCTAATTTACCATGCTACTCAACTTTTACATTTCACTTGTAACTTGTTTAATTTTTCATCACCTCCTTGGCTCCATCCACAAGAGTATAACAAAAATACACCTCTATTATGGCACTTCTTGTACTGCATTGAATATATTCATATATGTTTGTAGTAATTTCTCTTATCAATCATGAGTGCCCTCAGGGTTGAATGTGTGTTCTATCATTAAAAATGAGATCTAGTCCAAATGTCAAGGTGTGGGATTATACCTGCTGGCTTAAATCATGGAGTATCACAGAACCTGTATGAAGCACAGGATGAGAACTGAGATGAGAAAAGCAGCATTGGGTAAGGTGAGATGTTCATATCTCTGTCATTCTGGATCCAACAATTTAGAGAATGTAGTTTCAACTCAGTTCCTTAACATCTAATTTTTCAGACCATTTATAAATAAAGGATAGCAATGCAAATATGTCATTTTTATCTGTATAGCATGGCAAAGCAAGGTGTAGCAAAGAGACTGTACTAAAAGCATATTTTAAACATGAGCTAAACAGGTCCCATGGTGAATTGCATATGAGTTAAGGAAGATTGTTGGTGTTAAGACAGTGCAAAACAAAGAAGAACAGGTGGTGGAAACTTTGTGTCATTAGGAGAATTCTACTGAAGTGAAAAAAGGGGGATACCAATGTTCTAGGCTATGAAACTAGAACTAATTCAAACCCCAAAGAGATAACTGAAACAAGAGAGGCCTTCGTTTTCTGCATCTAATCCTTACTGTCAAGAGATTTTAAAGCTACATAAAATTATTAATATTACAAACAATTTAAGACCACTAAGAGATGAAAAATATAATTTATCACAGTTGTCTCATTGTTACATGAGTGGAGCACTTACACAAACACAAACACACACAGAGCTCCAATTCTTTGCTCCTTTCCATTATGACATATGCTATTATTCAAAATGTAGTCTTTTTCATTCATCATATAGTCAAATGCAAACAGCTATATCAAAGTTCTGCTTTGTATGATTTTTATTCACATCAGTGGTCTTATGCTATATAATAACAGTATCGACTTATCATTTTTTTGTTGTTTTATTTTGCTATTTAAAATCTGAATCTTCAGGTCTGCTTATATTAGACAAGAATTCCATTTGTATCTACTGACCTAAATACATATGTACCATTTTAATTAATTATTTTTATTAATTTTTATTAATTCACCACAATAAATAAAATTTTAGGTGTACGATGTTCCAGCACTAGTCTACAACCAGCAACATCCCACCAACAGTGTCCCCACATTTCCTTACACATCTCTTCAACTTGTGTCCTTTAGGAGCACATCTTTAACTGCAGTTTTGATTTGGATCTCATGCTTTCAGTGTTGACTCTGTCATTAGGATATATGTCTATACCACTCCTATACACCACAAATGTGCCCATGGCCCTTGACACCTGTCCCCTATTCCTTCCCAACCATTTCTTCTTGCTACCCCACTCGATTTCTTTCCTTCTCTGTTATTATTCTTCCTGTACCCTGAGGTGTAATTGACTTATCTTTCCTTTAATAGCTTGTATTGTCTCAGTTAGTTATATATCACATATAAATCAGATCATGCTCTGTTTGTCCTGGTTTACTTCACTTAACATGATATCATCCAGTTTCATGCAAGTTGCAGTGAAATGCACGATTTTATCACTCCTTAATATTGCATAATATTCCATTGAGAATATATATCACATCTTCATAATCCATTTATCTTTCTTTGGACACCCAGGTTAAATCTATAACTTAGCTAGTCTACTAAGTGCTGAAGTAAATAATGGTGTGCATATGTCATTTTGAATTAGCACTTTTGTATCCCGGGACTAGATACTAGAAGTGGAAATGGCTGGGTCATGTGGTAACTCAATTCTTATTTCACTGGGAAATTTCCAAACTGTTTCCCACAAGGGTTAAACCAGGTACCAATTCCACCAGCTATGTTTGAGAGTTCCTTTCTCACCATATCCCAACCAATAGAGATTATTCCTTGTACTTTTGACATGTGCCATTTTCACTGGTGTGAGATGTTATTCCACTGTCATCTTTATTCAGATTTCCCTAATAAATAACGATGAGAACTTTTTCATGGCCAATTTGCCATCTCTCTGTCTTCTTCAGAGAAGTACATGTTAATTTTTTTTCTCCCTATTCTCTTTTTCAGTAAGATTTTTGGTTGTTGTTTTTGTTGTTTTCATGAGTACTTTATATATCCTGGTTATCATCCCTATATCTGAGTGGTGAATGTGAATATTTATTCCCATTAGGTTAGGTAAGTGCCTTTTAGTTTTAACCAGTGTTTCTTTTGTCATACAGAGACTCTTTAATTTGGTTTAGTCCATTTGTTTCTTTTTCATTCTGTTGCCTTTATCAGTGACATCAAATCATTAAAGATACCTTTGAGGTCCAAATCTTGGAGTGTTCTGCCTATATTTTCTTCAGTGTACTTTCTTTTTTTCCCCCAGTTCAATGTATTTTATAGATTCTGGTCTGATCTCAAGATCCTTGACTCATCTGAATTGACTTTTTAGTAAGGTGTGAGATAGCTTTAATTTTTATGCACTGTTATCTAGTTTTAACAGCATCATTTGTTGAAGAGGTTATTTTAACTCCATTTCATATTCTCAACTCCTTTTCAAAAATTAGCTTACTTTAGATATGGGTACTGTCTTTGGGTATTTTATTCTGATACCTTCATATGGGAGGATAAGTTTGCTTGTATTTTGCTGAGAACTTTTGTGTCTACATTCATCAGGGAGATTGTCCTGAATTTTTCTTCCAGAAGTGTCTCTGTCTGCTTTGGATATTAGTGTAATATTAGCATCATATACTATGTTAGGAAAGAGCCCTGTTTCTTCAGTATTTAGCAAAAGTTTAAGGTGTAATGGCAGTAAATCTTTGAAGACCTCACCAGTGAACCCAGTGAAATCACCAGTGAAATAAGACTTTTGTTCTTGGTGAGATTTTTAATAATTGTTTGATTTTTTCTTTCTTGTGATTCACCTGTTCGGTTTCTTTAGATTACAGCATTCTTTATTTTAATAGAAAAGTTTATTGGAAAGTAGAAGGGAAAGAAATATTTATTTAAACACGTTTTTTACAAAGTTGTTCATAATACAGTTGTTTGGGACACTTAATTTTCTAGCACCAATCCCAACACCAGTGTGACCTTCCCTGCACCATTGTCCCAAGTTTCCCATGCTTCTCTAAGACTTGTTTCCTAGTTAGGCATAAAATAATTTACTTTATATTGCTTTTTTTCAACAAAAAGTAGATTCTATATTTGGTTCTAGGGATCAAGCCTTCATAAATAATCAGATACTTGCTGCTCTATCTCTTAGGCCTTCATATAAAAATTTGATATGAAAATTTTATTGGCTGTAATTGTATACTGTAATTTTATGACAGCTTATTAAGTCTTTATTCCATTTTTTCTTTATACTGTGGTTTTTAATTCAAAATTGTCTTGATTTTATAAATACTATTAAATATTTCAGTCTTGTTTGGAAAATCTCATAATTTCTGCATTTTATTAAACTCATTGATAACATAGGTGATAATTTTATTTGATATGGTTCTTTTATGATTGTTATATTATTGCAATAACCATGTTCAAAATGTACTTCTTTTGATGCATAATTGATTTAATGTGATTGAGATGAAATTTTAAACATTCACTTCCTTACTGGTCATTGATAATAATGAAGTCATTACATTGATTTTTTCAACTATTTGTTTTATGTCCAACTATTTGTTTTATATTAACTGCTTTAATAAAGTATATATATGTACATATTTGTACACATATATACTTTCTGTGTAGACAATCATATTCTGCAAATCATGAAATTACTTTCTTTTTTCTCATACATGAGAAAGTAACTATAAGAACATATTAAAACTTTTGAGAGTAATTATTGTCAATTTTATTCTTTTTGAATTAAAATTTTATAAACGTATACTAAACTTTGAAGTTATTAGATTACTGTTTTTTGTCAAACTAAGGCATTTTCATTTCTATTTTGTTGAACTCCACCAAATCAGGGAACTGGAAAACTAGCACAAAAGGTAAGATGCTTTCCTCATACACTGTCAACCAGGTTGGATTCCCAGCATCCATATGATTTTCCAAGTCCCTCCAGAAATGAACCCTGAGCACAGGGCTGAAGAAAAGCCTGAGCATTGCATGATTCAAATAAACACATATTTGTTTTCTCTTTAAATCTAATCACTATCACTATCATCCCATTGGTCGTCGAATTGCTTGAGCTGGTGCCAATACCATCTCTATTTCTCTCAGCCCTGAGATTTTAGCAGCCTCTCCTTAATTGTCTTTTCCCAATGATTGGCAGCTCTTTCAGGGTCAGGGGAATGAGACCTATTGTCCATACTGTATTTGGCATATCGAATATGCCATGGGGAGCTTGCCAGGCTCTGCCCGTACAGGCAGGATACTCTCCGTAGCTTGCCCAGCTCTCCAAGAGGCATAATTGGATAGGAAGTGTCTTATAATGTGTCTCGAGGCTATGCAGTCCAGAAAGCGGCCTGGAGCATGGCAGTGGTTGGTCGGTGGAGGTCGGCTGCCTGGACTGGGTCTCTTGGGATGGGAAGGGCTCTCACCCGCCTCATAGCCTGTTGCCGAGTCCGGTAGCATGGTTCTGGGAGCCTCCTTTTATACTCTGGGAGGAGCATCCGTGAGTTCTGGAGGGTGGCCAATGAGGAGATTATCTGGTGCCGGCAGGGTGTGGCTTGTGGGTGTGATCCCTGAGTCACCAGAGACTGGGGAAAGCAGGCAAAGGATCTCTAATATCTTGCTACTGTAGTATCACTGTAATACACATAGGCAAGCATATAGCTTTTGAAATTAGTGCTTTTGTGTGCTTTAGGTAGAGAATTAGGAGTAGAATGCTGTGCCATGTGATAGCTCTATTTTTATTATTTTGACAATTATCCATAACGTTTTCCTTGGAGACTGACAAAAGTATATGGAGATTGAAAAAAAAATCTTAAAAAGCTTATATTTCTATTCACAGTTCACAGGGTACCTTTGTCTCTATCCATTCCAGTGCTTTTCAGATAGAATACTTCTTATAGGTTTGACCATTTCTTTCTTGTCAGCGTTTTGATGAACTGAAACAAACAAAACAACAAACAATACTGTCTTCCTGTTCATCGATTTTGCCTGAGCGGGCCCAGTAACATCTCCATTTTGAGACTTCTTGTTACTGTGTTTGGCATATCAAATACGTTATGGATAGCTTGCCAGGCTTTGCCGTGCTGGCGATACTCTTGTAGCTTGCCAGGCTCTCCTAGAGGGGTGGAGGAATTGAACCTGGCTCAGTCTGGCTGGCTGTGCACAAGGCAAACACCCTACCACTGTGCTATCGCTCCAACCCATTTGATGAGCTAACATACAAAAATCTTCAACAAAATCTTGGTGACCCAAATTCGACAATAAATATTAAAAAGTTCTACATAATTTCCAAGTGTATGTCTTTTTTTTTTTTTTTTGCTTTTTGGGTCACACCTGGCGCAATGCACAGGTATTACTCCTGGCTCTGCACTCAGGAGTTACTCCTGGTGGTGCTCAGGGGACCATATGGGATGCTGGGAATCGAACCTGGGTCAGCCGCATGCAAGATAAACGCCCTACCCACTGTGCTATCTCTCCAGCCCCTCCAAGTGCGTTTCACTCCAATCATTTATTCTAGGGATCCAAGGATAGCTCAACATACACAAATCAATCACTATAATATGGAGATATTAAAATAATACAGTCAAATTAACAGACTCAGGAAGATTTTAACAATATTAACACTAATTTTAATAAAAACTCCCCAACAAAATGGGAATAGCCCATGACTATATAACTAACATCATACATAATAGTGAAAAACTGGAAGCTTTTTTAGGCTAAGCTCAGGTAGACCAAAGGTCTACTCTCGTACCTGTTATTCAAATAGCACTAAAGTTTCATCATATTGATTAGGCAAGAAATGGAAATAAGTGGATACAAATAAGTGGATTTAATTGCAAATTGACACTATTACTATTTTCAGATGGCATGATAATACCAGTAACCTGCCAGTAACTAGACAGTTACACCCACCAACTGCCGTGTAACTCCAACAACGGCCAGGATCCAGAGATCATCACACTCAGCTCCTGGGAGAGAACAAGACAGAGTCTCCTACCCTATGCCTGACTGTCTCCACCAGGGCCCAACAGCTGAAGACCACCGAGGCCCAGCCAAGGCCATGCTGGGAGCACTCTCCACACACTTGGATGAGCCTCATGCATAAAAGAACTGACAGAGGAACCCAGGTGTGTGGGACCCGGGGCTGAGATCTCCAAGCCTGCACAGTTTGGGACTGGACCTGCCAGTAACTAGACAGTTACACCCACCAACTGCCGTGTAACTCCAACAACGGCCAGGATCCAGAGATCATCACACTCAGCTCCCGGAAGCGCGCGGCCGCATTTGCGGCCGTGCGACATCTTATCATCTCATTCCTAATTTGGTCAAACTGGCAAGCTACCAAATGTAACATGCCCACACGGCAGAGTCTGGCAAACTCCCCGTGGTATACCCAATATGCCAAATACCAGTAACAATGATGGGTCTCATTCTCCTAACCCTGAAAAAGCCTTGAATATGGCACTTTAAAAAAAAAAAATCTCAGGGCTAGGACGAAGACATTACTGGCACCTGCTCGAGGCAATCGACGAACAACAGGGTGGTCGTGATCGTGATCGTGATGATAATATAAAAAATCTTTAATACTCCATTAGAAGTCAAATAGAAACAATAAACCAATAGAGTAAATAAGTGGGCTACAAAATTAATATGCAAAATGTTTCATATACAAGCAATATTCTGTTAGAGAAATAAATCAATGAAAAGTTTAACTTACAATCACAAAATTAATTTAATACCTAGGAATAAACAGCATAGGAAGGTAAAAGACTTGTATATTTAAAGTCATAAGTAACCTGAAAAATAAATAAAAGAAGCAGATAGAAAGATATTCATGCACATTAAATTAAAAATTTAATATTATTAAATGACCATTTATCCAAAGTATAGATTCAATGAAATTCTAATATCTTAGTGACTTTAGTTCATTAATTTTGAAAGATTTGTTTTTAAAGGAATTATATATACATATAGTACATGTATGTTTATATATTCTTTTAAATATCAGTTTATCTTCATCCTGCAATTTCGGTATATAATAATTTTACTTTTATTAATTACTAAATATTTTAGAAATATGTCATTTTCTCATTTACTTTTTAAAGTAAATAACCACCAGGCACTGCACAGTGAACGGTGTTTTGATATTTGTAGTTATTTTGTAGATTTTATCAATTGATTCATGACTATTCATCTAGTGAATGAGTTCTCAATGACAGAAACTATTTCTTAAATTTTTTTTATTGAGCCACCGTGAGATACAGTTACAAAGCTTTCATGTTTAATATTCAGCTATACAATGGTCGATCACCCATCCCTCCACCATGTAAACTTTCCACCACCAATATTCCACATTATCTCCTCCACTTCCATCCTAGTCCTTACCCTGCCTGTACGGCAGACAATTGCTCAGACGCTCTCTCTCTAGTTTTGGGCATTATATTTTGCTCGGATATTCCTGCCACCATTCAAGCCTACCTTCAGGGGGCAGACGCTAGATAACTTATTTTCCATTGCTACTTTGCATATGGGCTGGGGCAATAGCACAGCAGGTAGGGCATTTGCCTTCCACGTGGCCAACCTGGGTTTGATTCCTACTTCCCTCTCAGAGAGCCCGGCAAGCTACTAAGAGTACCTTGCTCACATGTCTGAGCCTGGCAAGCTCTCCGTGGCATATTTGATATGCCAAAAACAGTAACAACAAGTCTCACAATGGAGACATTACTAGTGCCTGCTTGAGCAAATTGATGAACAACAGGAGGACAGTGCTACAGTGCTACACTTTGCATATCAGGAAAGGTCGTGTGGTCACATAAGCAGCCATGCACTTCGGAGGAATAGTCCTGATAGCCACATACTGGACCCATATTTGTAGAAGCTCATGGTTGCCGGGATTCCATCTGGATAAGGCAGGAAGACTGAACCTGCTCCATGTGGGGTTTCCCATTGATATTGGCTCAGAATGGGGCCAAGAAAATTCTCCGGTGTTGTGGTGCCCACCAGGGCTCTTCACGGCTGTGCAGCAAGATGGTGCCAGGGGCGGGTTGAGCCAGAAACTATTCTTAATTTTTATCCTTTCCCAGGCTTTAACATAGCCGTGAATATACTATAGCAATTGATAAATATAAATCAGTCTCTCGGAATAACCCATACATTGATTAATAAATACCCTCATTCAATTAGTAGATTTTTAAAGAAATTATTGAGAAGAAGATAATAGAGACGTTCTAAACAATTAGATTTGCTATAAAGTTGACACTTTTAACAATGGAATTTCAGGGCCCTTGCTTCTGAAAATATTGCATATAGTATTACCTCTATGTACACAGGCACTGTATTTGTGGATTTGACCAACTGATGTTCCCTTTGGTTGAATTTGTGAATGCAGATTCCTATATATAAAAAGGAGAATGCATATTAAGTGGACCTGTATAGTTTGAACTTGTGTTCAAGAACCAACTGTACTTTGAACACTCCCTAGGATAAAAGCACCTCAATTTCATGGGGTAATACAAATAGAAGACACTACACAGGTGCTGTTTTCTGTATAATCATTTGTCCTCAATCCTTGGTTTTATGATGTTGTCTACCTGATGGCAGAATCAGAGCCAATAATATGAATTTATGAGGTAATGTGTTGCAGAATAAGAAAAAACAAAGTGGATGCTTTTAACTTTTCCCTTTATTTGTTTGCATATGTGAGGCAATTTGATTTCAGTTGGAGCCTACTTTTTTTCCTAGTCCTATCAGATGATCTTAGAATGCATTTCAAAACACAGCTATCGGGACACAAGTGCAGGATAAATTTAGGAACAAAAAAGTGCAAATCAGGTGTGGGCCTTATCATCAATGTGTTACCACAAATTCCCAAACAATTTTACAGTGGATTCAAGACTAAATCAATAGTAAAATGTCAGTTTCAACTGTAGTTGAGCGCTTCTTTTCACTATTACTGTCTATTCTTATTCCTGGATTTTGTTTACTATGTGGTTTCTGAGGAATTCAGAGTGGAATTTGGACATGGAATATACAGACATGGCTAAACACAGTTTTCATATTATTTTAAACTAAACATTAAAAGTTTATTTCTATACTGCCTGAGATAAAGAATTTATCAATATCAAACTACCCTCCTTTTATGAAAATAGAGAAGTGTATTGGAATTATGAAGCTTCCATAGAATATAGGCAAGGTAAATCCTTTTGGAGGGCATCCTGTGAAAATGCCAAAGACCCTCAGAATCTACCTATATGCCTCTATTAAGTACCTGGATCCTTGTACCTGTGATACCTGCCAATGCAAGAAGAAAACTTCTTCCCCTAGAGGAGGAAACAAACACCAAACTTAAGAGCCTTGGGTATTCTTTGCAATGCTAAAATGGGGTTGAACGGTGAGAGTAGGACTCTCCTGTCTTTACTCTTTAACTATCAGGTTTTAACAAATGAGCCTCTATTAATAGAAAACAAAACACCACCGGACAATAGCTTCTTGTCATCTGATTTCCGTGACTACTTTTTCTGCACTCAATATCAGTAGAAGTCAGGTACTAAGTGTTGTGACTCTGCAGCATTACAGCTAACATATGATGAGGTAGCTATGGCTGCACACCAAGGTCCCCTCACACTCACGGCAGGAATATGTTCCTTACAGTGAAGAGGGAAACCTGTGTTATAAAGGCTTGTGTTCCACCAGTGAAGTCACTTTTGTTGTCTGTTCTTGCCAATAAACTGCTCTGCCCTTAACTAACCTCCTTTCCTCTTAACAATATGCACTTCAACAACCCTAAATAACTATCACAGGGAGAGAAAATGCCTTTTATTGAGATAATTAATAAATTTTTTGAGAATAAAGTCAATGCTAATGAAGGCCGAATTTCATCTGGAAGAAATCCTCTGGAAGGTGTTTGGTTTCTTCCAAATGATAAATCCTCTCTCTTCTGAATCATTTTTTGGAATAACTTTTACTGCTATCTTTGGGGGATCAAGTAAGGTCAATCAGAAATGTTATATTCATAGCCAAATAATTTGTTCTACTTGTGATTAAAACATTCAGTCCAACATTCTGTACAATTTTCTAAAAGAAAAAATGGCATATTCCTATACAGATGTAGCAATTTGAGGAAATTCTTCATGTAGCTAATGTAAACACATATTGTGTCCTTGTTGAGTCTAGGAAACTGGATTCCCCAAATTATCCCTCTTGCAGAAAATTTATCTGTTAAGTAAACTGCAGTCCAGGCCACTTCCTCAACCTTGCCCAAAGAAACACATTGCCTGAACAATCAGAATATTGCAACTTTGGAAGAAAGTTTAAAGATCAGCTAACTGAAACAACTACAGACAGAAGTCACCCTACCTTCTAGAAACACTTTTTATTTCAGGGACTTTTGCATGTAGTAGAGTCTAAGCAGTTAGGAGATATACATGGATTTGACTCCAATTAAACTGTTTGTTAGCATTATTTCTGCACTAGAGTTATCGGTATACTGCTTTGGTTCTCCAAATTATAAATGAACTTTCATCCTAAACGGAGTTATTACCAAGCCAAGGCAAAAAAAAAAAATGTCTGACAGTACAGAAAAAGATTCTCAAAGATTCAAGTCATTGGTACATAAATGAACAGTTTTTTTTTAACCTTTAACTGTTATAATCCACCTAGAGTTCTCAAACTTTATAGATTGATAAATTAATTTCACAAATTGAGAAACTATAATTTTATCAATTGTCAATCAATACTCATTAAAAAGTCTGAGGACACTGGCAGCAGGAAGTTGACTGATGGGACTTGGTGGGACTGATGTTGGAACATAATGTGCTTAAAACTTAGCTATGAATTTTGTAAATCACAGTGCCTTAGTTAAATAAAGTTTAAAAGTCTGAGGGAACTTATCCCAAGACTAAGATTACCAATCTGTATTCTTTTTTATTTATTTGCCTTTTGGGGTCATACCCAGCAATGCATACCCTGGTTCTGAAATCAGAAATTACTCCTGGTGGTGCTCAGAGAACCATATGGGGTGCTGGGAATCGAACCCTGGTTGGTTGCTTGCAAGGCAAATGCCCTGCCCACTGTGCTATTGCTCTGGTCCCCCAATCTGTATTCTTAACCAAGTTTGAAAACTCCTTTCCAACTGTATTTTGAGAATTTACATATTAAACTTTTGCTTCGCAAGAGATACATATCCAATCTGACAAAAATATTCATTCCCAGAAGAAATTGTAAAAGATTTATTATCCTTATCGTCACTGGTTATTGAAATTCATATTTGTTTTGTCCTGTGGGGATAAAGCTATTAAAACTAAGTATAATTTATTAATTTAAATGATGCCAATAAACAGTTTTTACAACTGTCCTATGCTATAATTTAACTTTGATGATTGAGACATCTCCCTAAAATCTTCCATAATAATGACTATTTAAGCCAAAGGTCTAGCATTTATAATGAAAACAGTAGAGCATTTTAAAGTAATTATGTAATTATTACTTTATGCCTTTACAAAATGTTCACTTTTTAATGTTGCAGATGGAAAACGATGTACAAGATGTTCATCTCAATGTTGTCAAAAGTTAGTGTGTATTTCTGTGTGTGCTACCTTAGTAACTATGGAAACAAGCAAAATAAGTTCTAAAATTGGGGAAATCTTTGTTTCCCCAATGGGAAAGGAAGGAGGAACTCATCCTAAATAAGGAAGTCACCAATGAAACAGGAAATAAAAAAAATCAAACCAGAAATCTAAGCAACTAAAATATGACAAATTATATGCAATTACAAATATAAATTATGTCATTATAAAGGTATAATGTAGCAATACCATTAATTTTATGAACATTTAAAGAGATACAATTCTATATTTTTGTATCAGTTGGGGATATTAAAAACAAATTTTTAGCTCACCTATTACAATTATTGATCCTTTATGATACATAGATCCAAGTAGAATTTATAGTTTCACCTTATAGTTCTGCACCTTTTGTATATATTAATCACAATTATCACCTTCCATTTAATAATTAATTTCAATTATTAACTTTTCAATTTAATTAAATCTTTGTTGCCAATGTAGTACTTAACATTAAATTATTACATTTTATTATCATTTTAAAAATAAACACAATGATTAATAACAAAATTATGGTTATATACAAACAAGTTATATGACATATTCCTCAATGTATATCATTCTAAAATGTTGGTAGATCTTATAATTATAAATAAGCATTCTTGGCAAATATAATTTTACAGTAAGAAGATTACTTTATGGTTCATTTTAGTCTGAAGAACTACCAGATTCATGCACAAACTTACTCTCAGTAAAGTAAAGTAAAGTAAAGGCCCTCCCGTTGATCATCTATTTGCTCGAGAGGGCCCAGTAACGTCTCCATTGGAGACTTTGTTGTTACTGTGTCTGGCATATCCAATACTCTCGGTAGATTGCCGGGCTCTCCGAGAGGGGCGGAGGAATCGAACTCGGGTCGGCCATGTTGGCTGCATGCAAGGCAGACGCCCTACCCGCTGTGCTATCCTAAAGGATTGTCAGTAGCCTTTACTCCACTTGTAGATGAAAGAGAAAGGGTCTCTGGATAATCTCCCAAACATACACATAGAAGGATATGAATGTAAGTAGTTAATTTGAAAAATAATCTCAAAAAGCACAATGAGGGAAAGGTGAAGAAAAGAGATATGGCAACTGAGGGTCAGTAATGAGCTAAAATTCATGGGCATCCTCTGGGTATAGTTACAATAAACCTAACAGATATTACCAGAATATGAAGGGAGTAGGCTACTGTTCTACCATTTCCCATTTCTCATTGAGTTTGAAGGCTGGTGTCAAGGGTGTAGAGTCTCCAGAATCAGTGAACTGATAACCCTTGTTGAAGCATTGTGCCCACTCACAAGCTCTCTGTGAAATTATAGGCATTTGCAGGGGGAAACCTCTGGAAGTAAGCACTGGGCATATGTGAATGAGTCACCAAAGACGGCTGCTTTAAAGACCAAGAGAGACCATGAAATATCAATGTGTCTTAGAGCAGGTTCTTCTGTGCATCTTTTGAACGATTTAATAGAGTATTCATTCAACTCCAGATATCAAGCAAGAGGAAAACGTTGGTTCAATGTTAGGATATTAGTATCCTGTTTTAGCCCCTTTCTATATTACCACAAGGACACATTTCAGAGTCAAACACACCTTAAACCTGCCACCAAGGAATATCCCTGCTCTTTAAAAAAAAAAAAATAGTCCTACTTCTGGAAACCCAGGCAGCTATGTGCTATGTTCAGGTCCCATCACCGCTATCATGTAAGTTTGTTTGTTGGCCCTGATCCAGAGACTTTTAAATAAATCATGAGAGAGAGAGAGAAAGAGAGAGAGAGAAAGAGAGAGAGAGAGAGAGAGAAAGAGAGAGAGAGGTACGATTTTCACAGCATCAGCTACTATCAATTGCCAATTCTGGGGACAAAGAGAGGATCAGGAATAATGCTTCCTTCAATCATGGCTGCAGGATTGTTAGACATATTTCATCTAGTTCCCAAGCTCCTAATATTTTCATGTTTTACCCCAACCTTCTTCTGAGATAAAGTTCAGACTAACTTTTCTTCAGACCCTCTTTCCTGATCTTTTAATATCTCCATTCATCAGCTGCTGTCAAACTTGTGGGAAATAAAGGATTTTAAAGATGCTGAGAAAAGATCAGAGGCACAAACCTAGTTAAAAATTCCAAAATCGATATCAAAAAAAGGGATGAAACCCCCCAGGAAGCCCCCAGGTTGTCTAAGAAGTCCTCAGTTCAAAGGTAGTACTTCAGGGATGAATCTGAGGATCTGAGTGTCAATAGGATCTTGGTTTGATAGGAAAAGAACGATCTTTCTCTGTGAGTCATGGGACTATTTGACTTTATGACCGTTGTACAAGGTGAAACTATCAGCTAGATGCATTTGGGCCAATGGAAGAGTATGTGGAGGAAAATCATCCTGCTTACCGCCAATGCCCATGGATTATCTTTCTGAAGAAAAAAGCAAACTAAGCGAATAAAGATGTCAGCAGTTTGTCCGAAGTTTCATGTTAATACATAGTCAAACTGGTGAGGTCTAAAAATGATCAATTGTGTGTGGGAGCTTTGTTATCTGTCTATTCATTCTGGTTATTGGGGTTCTGCAGAAATGATAGGAATCAGAGTGCAGATTTTATGATATCCTCTGAAACATGACTGCAAGTATCACTCTTCTGGTCAAACAAACTGGCATCTTCATCCTGTTGAGCGGACTTTACTTTTTTTTAAATTTTTTTTTATTAGTGAAACACCATGAGGTACAGTTATAGACTTATAAATTTTCGTGCTTTGGTTTCAGTTATACAATGATCAAGTACCCATCCCTCCACCAGTGCCCATCCTCCACCACCACGGGTCCCAGCATCCCTCCCACCCCCCGTCCCCCCCCCCGCCCCACCCTGCCTCTGTGGCAGGTCATTCCCCCTTGTTCTTTCTCTCTTCTTTTGGGTACTGTGTTTTGCAAGAGAGGCATTGAGTGGCAATCATGTTAGGTCTATAGACTACTTTCAGCATACTTCTCCCACCCTGGGAGGATCCTCACAACACCTTTTATTTGGTGCTCTCTTCTCTGTCTGAGCTTCCTTTTCCCCTAGCACGTGTGGCTGGCCTCCAAGTCATGGAACAAAATTCCTGGTACTAATCTCAGCCATACATGGGTGTTAGTCTCCCATTTTGTTGCTTTATGTTCCCCAGATGAATGCAATCTTTCTGTGTCTATCCCACTCTTTCTGACTCATTTTGCTTAACATGATACTTTCCATGTAGTACCACTTGTATGTAAATTTCATAACTTCATCTTTTCTAACAGCTACATAGTACTCCATTGTGTAAATGTACCAAAGTTTCTTTAACCAGTCATCTGTTCTCAGGCACTCAGGTTTTTTCCAGATTCTGGCTATTGTAAAGAGTGCTGCAATGAACAAACAATTGCAGATGTCACTTCGACTATACCTTTTTGACTCTCTGGGATATATTCCCAGGAGTGCTATTGCTGGGTCAAATGGGAGATCACACTGTCTGGGGTCAGGTCAGGAAATCAGGACACTCCCATCAGATATACCTCAGATCTAACAAAAAAAATTGTAAATCCCAGAATGTTATTTGTCTACACCCTCCCCTTAAGTCCACTTCATAGAACAAATTAAAACAAATGCAGACCTCATTTTCTAGCCAAATTCACCCATTCCTCTGTAAGTCTGAAAACCTGTCTTGATCATATTTGCTTTAAAAACTTTTACCCAAGATCTAAACTCTCCCAAACACTTGTTTCCTGCATTAATATGTAATTTATTTAGACACCAATATCACTATCTGAATGACTTTGAGTTTTTTCTGACAGCTGGATATTCCTGGCTGCAAGAAGTTCTCATAATATCAGAGTCCTTACTCTAACTCAACTTGTCCAGGTGTTGTGACCAACAATAAGTCAACCTCATTCTCTAAAAAGTTATATGGGAGCAGTTATTTGTTTCTGTTGGAATTATTCCTGCTACAGTGGCTCAAGATTCTAATCTGTTTTTGTTCAGCATATTAAATGTGTTAGACCATCTGATTTGACAGAGCTCCCATGACAGTAGGATGGCATTATTGGAGGAGCCCCAGATAAGGATGGCAACTTCTGGCACTTGAGAAAGTACTTCTTGTTTCCAAGGAGGGATATACTCAGATTTTCTAGTCCTATTAGTTTGAATTTACACATCTAGGCCAGACCTATCTATAGGATTCTTATGACTTTATATAACTAGTCCCAATAGATCTCAATAAATTAACCTCATATTCTATGCCTGGTGAAGGGAGTTCACTTAGAGAATGAGTTTGTGGGGAAAGACAAAGTCCCTGTAGACACAAAAGAATAGAATTATTTGAAGCATATTGAAGGTTTATTATTAAAGCATTATATTGTGGTAATGACTGAGTGAAACTTAAATCCTTGGTTTTGGACAACATTTAATTTTTCAGTAATCTCAGCTCAAAACACTGGGGTCAGAGGAGACAAAGGCATTGATTCACATTTTGTAAGTCTCAAGAGAGCACGAAAAAGGACCAGCAATGAAAAGGTGGGACACAGTCTCATCCCATCCTATTGAGAGTTGGGTACATAGACTGGTGTTGGTATCTCTCCTCACTCATCTTGGTTAGGATAGTGAACATAATTTAGTAGGAGCAGTGATTTCTTTTAGAGAGACCTTACTTCATTACAGGGAGGAAAGCATTTTAGCACAAAAGAAAATTTAAGCAATATTGGTTAGTGTTCTATTAACAAAGACTAAGCATATCTTACTATAGTCTTGTCACATTTATTATCTTTTCTCTCGATGTCTACCTAAGTACTTGAAGATCTTTCCCCATCTCTAAAGTCCTGGTGCTATACATACTCCTTTCTAGTCTCACATCTCGAACTAGTCTTAATCAGTTGGGCATTTTGTAGCAATTAGGGTCCCAGTATTTGCCTGGACATAGAACAAAAGCCAGTATCTTTCTTGGAGAAAGAAATGAAATGCTTCTAATATTTATAACTTTGCCCTTGAGATTGAGGAGCACATACTTTAATTCTCCCCCTTTAAAAGCACAACTTTATCCCTACAGGAAGAAACCCCTATGGTCATATATCTAGAGAACAGAATATTCTTTGGGACAATAGAAATGAAGGTAGAGTGGACTGGCCCATGGTAGAAGGCTTGTCATGGGAGTGTACAGGGGGTAGGCCATGTGAAGTGCGTTTAGGACAGAGCAGAGACTACTATGACAAGCATAGTTGAAAACAATCACTCTGGGCAAGAACTGGGTGCTGAAAGATTGTAAAGTGGCATTCATAATACCCATTCAGTAGTAGTATTATCAACCTCAGTACCTAAAAGTTGGGAGAGAGAGAGTGAGAGAGAGAGAATGAGAAAGATAAGAGACAGAGACAGAGAGACAGAAAGAGACAACAGAAAGAGTCAGAGGGAGAGGAGAGGGGGAGAGAGAGAGGGAGAGGGAGAGGGAGAGAGAGAGGGAGATAGATAGAGAGAGAGAAGATAAGTGCCATAGAGGTGGGCTGGGGCCAAGTAGAGAACTGGTGGGCATTGGTGACAAAAAATATATGTGGTAAAGGGATGGGTGTTGGGACACTGTACGACTGAAACTCAATCATGAACAACTTTGTAACTGCGTATTTCACAGTTATTCAATAAAAAAGAACATTCTTTGGGCTATATTTTCCAGTAGATGGTAATACTTCGCCTTAAATATGTGAAGACAGGAAAAATATTCATCTTCATTTCTTCAAAATAAACTTGAGAGTTCCTGTCTCATCATGCCAAGCTTTCTGCTTTGTCTGTGATTGAGTAAGCATGTGGTATGGATACTTGGCTATTTAGAATTTACCAGGGGGAATCCGAGGCCCAATTTATGCATCCAGGACTACAAAAAATATGTAAATTCACCTCTTTAAAGAAAATAAAGTGAATTTTAAAATAAGGGAAGTCTCAAGCATTTGTCTAACTTTAAATAAACTGTAATGTGCTTCCCATTTTGCTTTTGATCCCTGCCCAATTGCCGAGATCGCTGCAATAACCCCCCTATTGACTTCGGCTTTGTGGCTGTTACAGAATATTGAGTAATAGTTTTAGGCTATTGAAGTACTTCAGTACTTTATCCTGCTCAAATTACCAAAGGAAATTTTGTAGGTGTCATTCTTAGCAAAATAAACAAAACAAGCACACATGAAAGTAGCCATCTAATGTCACAGCAAAAAAAAAAAAAGATCATCTGAACACAAATAGAAATTTAAATCTTGGGTAATTCCAATACTTGAAGAACTACCTTACATGAAGCAAAAATATCACCATAATTTAAATATATCAGAAAGGATATTTATTTTCCTTATTACTATGAATATACACTATAGCTTTATGACAGACGTATTTATACATGTAGTTCTCAACTGATGAAAACTTCTTTCATTTTCAATGGAGCCTCAGTTTAGGGAGTAAATGATATAGTTACTCTACAAGATTGGTTGAAGTACACTGTAAATCTGAGTCTCAAAATATTTATTAGGGTCCAGAGAAATCATATAATGGTTAAAGTGCTTGTTTTGTTTGAGCTGACCTGGGTTTTGTCTTTAGCACCACATTGACCACAGTGCGGAATGATCCCTGAAAACAGAGTTAGGAGACTGTCCTGAGCACAGCCAGGTATGACCTTCAAAGGCAAAAAATATAAAAACATAAATTGAAAGTAAGACACTTCTAAATCTATACTAACACTACTTATTCTCCTGTGTTTCCAATCAAGCAGGCAAATCTTGATGCCCATCTTAAGTAAAAGCTACCATAAGCTAAACTCTGTATATAGACATAAGAATTCAAATTTAATATTTATAATCTATTTTATTATGCTATTAGATCACAATGTTCTAGAATGCTAGATGCTATTATTTTGGTAGATGAACTAACATGAGAATACAAAGAATTGCTTCTCAGATGACTCAAGACACAACACTCCTAGCAACTACAAGGTAATGTCATATGAAAATATTCAACTGAAAGAAGTATACATATACTCACATACACAAATAAATTCTTTTAAATTAATATTGTGATTTAAAATGTAACCAATGACACCAATGCATATAATTATATTTCTATGACAAGTTCAGTGGTGTCTGCATGTTGAAGTCACAGAATAAATAATGTCCTTGCACATCACAGCAGTAACTCCAGCCAATTGTGCAAATGGGCTTGGGAAATTGCTTTCAGAATCATTTCTCTCAGGGGGAAGGTTTATTGGTAGGGGAAGCAGAGATGCAAAAGTTTTCAAGACAGATACAGAGGAGAAGGTGAAAGGTAACTCGGAACAGGTGGTTTAAAGCTTCTTCTTGCCCAATAATCCTGGTCATTTTTAGCAGCACCAGTTTCTACTTGCATGGATCGCAATTTTATATTAATTCATTTTAACTTGCAATAAAACACTGAGCCCAGGGTAGAGGTCCCAGGCATATCACTGTAGGAAAATATTTTTATTTAGTAATACAGATTTTCTATTTTCAAATCTGAACTCAATTTCATCTGATTTAAAAAAATGTAACACCTTCTACTCTATTTTTTATACTCTAGAAGATTAAAATTCACAAAGTCAAAAATATAAAATAAGATAAAGTAGGTCCCAGATCAAACTAATCAACAAGTTGTTCAGACGTAAGAATGAGCTTTATTAACTAATATAATCAGTCACTGTCACTCTCACTGTTCTCCCGTTGTTCATTAATTTGCTCGAGTGGGCCCAGTAACGTCTCCATTGTGACAACTGTTACTATGTTTGGCACATCAAATATGTCATGGGGAGCTTGCCAGGCTTTGCCTTGTGGATGAGATACTCTCAGTAGCTTGCCGGGCTCTCCGAGAAGGATGGAGGGATCGAACCCGGCTCGGCCATGTTGGCTGCGTGCAAGGTGAATACCCTACCCACTGTACTATCACTCCAGCCCGATATAATCAGGAAGGAATCTAATCAGAAAAGAATTCAAGAGGAAGATTACAATTGATGCAAATAAATGTGTAGTTTTCAGTTGGAAAGAAGGACTACATTCTTGGAGAATTTCCCCTAGAATAAGCAAATAAAAAAGAGACTTTAAGAGTCTTGTACTGAGAGGAGTAAGATTATTTCACTGGGTTAAGAAGATTTTTTAAATATTTAAAAAATATATTAAAAATATCAGGAAGTTATGTCACATTTAAAATTTTTTCTCATCTGTATTTTTAAAATAATTTGACTATGAATTATCCAAGGTCTTTTATAATCTACAAATTGGCATTAATTAGAATTTAATCCCTTGTATTAAATTATTAAAATTATTCTTTGAATAGCACTATAGCACTGTCCTCCCATTGTTCATCAGTTTGCTTGAGTGGGCAACCAGTAACGTCTCCATTGTGAGACTTGTTGTTACTGTTTTTGGCATATTGAATATGCATAGCCTGAAATGTGCATAGCCATGAATATGGCTGAACCTCATCAAATTTTGCATTGCTCACAGTTATGCTATCTCTGAGCCAAGAAGGGTAGGAAAGGAAAGGAGCAATTCCTAGCTTAATTCCCCACATGGTTGTCGGTGACTAACTAAAAAGATTCGCCCTCTGCACCTCAGAGCAGGAACATAGCAAGCCAAAGTCTGCTCACCAAGATCAATGAGTGAAAACAGTAACATCAAAGGCTCAACCAGCACCCATCAGCTCAGTAAATCTTCAGACAATGACTTTAGTGACATTATGGTGAGGATGCTTAATGAGTTCAAAGAAAGGATAGCATAGGTAGTCAGCAAAGAACAAGAAAACTGAAATGAGAAAGCTAAAGGCATAAATTAAGAGTTTGGTAGGTGATATTAAAAGAAAAAACTCAATAGAAACTTGGACCAGCAGAATAACAGCAGCTGAAAAGATCAAGGTCTTCCGAGATGAGACGGAGGAAACCACTGAGAAGAACTGAAGGTAGAAAATGGTCTGAAAAAAAAATTGTGGGGTATTTCACCACACCAGAGGAATATGGGAAGAGTTTAAGTGAGACAATATAGAAATCATAAGAACCCCTGAAGAACAGAAAGGCAAATTCGATGAAGATGCTAGTACTCTAGCCTCAAAACATATATAGCACAAATTGATATATACCTTTAGGGATTAATGTATATACCATAGTCATTGGCAACTTAATAATTATTTAATTAATTGGAAATTGAAACATATAAAATGTTAGAAAAAATACAGAAGGCTTGAAGGCATAATTATAACTTTAATTAAGTGGTCATGGAGAAAGTTTTATAGCACATTGTCCAAGAATGCATGTTGTCTTTATAGACTATTGAATTATTTACAAATATGACCATAGGCTAGGACAGATATGAACCTTCAACAACTATCAATAGATTAACATGCTATGCATCACTTTGTAATATTTTAGAAATTTAAATGCTGCAAGATTCTAACACAATCACAAACTAAAAGCTGTCTAATAACATGGATAAAAAGAAGGCATAATAGGCTAGAAAATTATAACTAAAGAATTTATATACTTAAATCTACCCCTGGATGTAAAATCTCCTGCCCCAGTGCCAGGCTGTCTTAACAGGGGCCCCTTGGGGGGGAGGGGGCAGCAGCGGTTTGAGTTTCCCTCCCTGCCCCAAGCAGAACCCTGGCAGCCAAAAACCTCCAGAATCAGCCACAGCCATGCTCAAGGCCACTCTCCACATGCTTGGATGAGCCTCACGCATAAAGGAACTAGCAGAGGAACTCAGGCATGCGGGACCTGAGGCTGAGATCTCCAAGTCTGCTCAGATTGGAACTGGGTCTTCTCCAGATCTTCCATTTTCCAGTAACTTGACAGTCACACCCACAAATTACCCCTAGTGCCATGTAATTCCATCAACGGCCAAAATCCAGAAATCATAAAACAAAGCTTCTGGAAGCTCGTGTCCGCATTTGTGGCCATACCTCTTATAGTCTAGCCCACTCATGTACCGAAAGCAGCACACATGTGTTTGGTTTTAACATACTTGGCTTGTATTCTCTTAATACATTCTCCGTCCCTCTTGGAGAAACCGGCAAGCTACAGAGAGTATCCCGCCCATATGACAGAGCCTGGCAAGCTCCCTGCGACAAAATTTGATATGCCAAAAACAGTAACAATAATGGGTCTCATTCCCCTCACCCTGAAAAAGCCTTCAATAATGCACAGTTGGGAAGGATGAGTAAGGAGAGGCTGCTAAAATCCCAGGGCTGGGATGAATGGAGATGTTACTGGATCCCATTAGAATAAATCGATGAATAATGAAGATGAATAATAAAGATGAGGGAGTAGGGAAGAACCTTCAATAATAATTAATAAAGTATGAATAATGATACAGTGATACCCCTGGAAAGAGATAGGACATGACCAGCTCTTCTCCCATCTCAGAACTTGAGAAATCATCGTTCAGAGCACATGATTCCTGGTAGGTCAATGTATTCAATCTTTTAAAGAAAGCTCCTTATAGAATGCAGTCTTTGAAGATTAAAAGCACAGATATTTTGGTGATGATAGCACGGTCACGGTCCTCCCGTTATTAATCGATTTGCTTGGGCGGGCCCAGTAACATCTCCATCGTGAGACTTGTTACTGTGTTTGGCATATTGAATACATCACGGGGAGCTTGCCAAGCTTTGTCGTGAGGGCAAGATATTCTCGGTAGCTTGCCGGGCTCTCCAAGAGGGGTGGAGGAATTGAACTCGGGTAGGCCATATTGGTCACTTGCAAGGCAAATGCCTTACCTGCTGTGCTATTGCTCCAGCCCGGTGATGATATAACTAAAATAAATGTGGAAGTAAAAGACAGTTAAAGAGTGGTTTCACTCATGTGTGAGATATGAATATAAATAACCAAAGAAAACAAAATGGGCCCCCAAAACAAAACTAGTCCCTAAACTCTATTAAAAATAATAGTAGTTTTCAGAGTGAAAAAATAAAGAGTATTGAAAAATGTTTAGAGGGATATTTTGGTTTTGATTTTGGGGTTTTTTGGTGATAGACATAGAACTTTGGTGATGTGTGTAATATTACATATATGTAGAGGCATAAAGCCCAACCCCTGAAATTCCAAAGCAGCGTAAACCAATGACAAGCCTATTTTTAAAATATAGTGTCATGTATTATAATTGGACTCAATATTCCAAATTGGGTTTGAAAAAGAAAAATGTTATATCTCCTTTTATATCAGTTTCTTGAATGGAGAGGAATGTAAACAGGAAAGACAATGACTTAGTGAGAAATGACTTTTCATCTTTTCACTCTGGTTTATTTGAATATGCTCTTGGGTGCATCATGTGTATGTTATTGGCTAGGATATCGATTTGCCTCGTATGGATATATGAAAACGAGAAAGAATTCTATTCCAGTACAATTTTGCCATGTGGCCTTTGGCAATTTTTTTTTTTTTTTGCTTTTTGGGTCACATCCAGCGATGCTCAGGGGTTACTCCTGGTTCATGCACTCAGGAACTACTCCTGGTCATGCTCAGGGGACCATATAGGATGCTGGGAATTGAACCCCGGGTCGGCTGTGTGCAAGGCGAACGCCCTACCCGTTGTGCTATCACTCCAGCCCTGGGAAATTTCTATTGTGACTCTGTGTCTTTGGATTTTGACTCGAATGGTTCAAACAGGAGAGGGTATGTGTTAAAAAATTTAAACCAATTTTTAAAAAAATGTTAAAAAATTCAAAGCAATACTTAAAAAATTAAAATAATATCACACTATTCCAGTATCTGTCTCTCTATTTTCTTTCCTCTCTTTTCTTTTTCTCCCTCCCTCCCTCCCTCCTCCCTTCCTTCCTTCCTTCCTTCCTTCCTTCCTTCCTTCCTTCCTTCCTTGTTTCTCTTGGCCCATAAATACTCCAACAGTTCAAAAACTAAAATCTAGCACACAAAGAATGAAATTTGTCCCCAGTGATTCTGGATGTAAGCAGAAAGAGAACTTTTTTATTATGTTTAGTTGAATTTACTAGTTATAATTTGTAGTGAGGTACTAATTTCCCTGGTCAAGCTTATTGAACTTTCTGTAGTAACACAAAACTCCTAGTCTAAGAGGAACCACCTGCAAAGAAATCCTTAAAATGTGACTTGAAACAGCAGAAATTCAAATGAGGTCTTTTGCTTTTGAAAAAGACAATAAAATACCTCAGAGTTTATGACAATCCTCTGTTCAATACCATTCCCATCCTTTCCCTACCACAAGTACTTTACAATCATCTGGAGCTGACTGCCAACATCCCAAATGCCTCAGATGACATCTGACTACTCAAGGCACTTCAATTTTCACTGAACATATGTGGTTATTGTTGTCTATATACACAGGAATACTTTGTAGCCACAAGAAAGGTGAAATCATGCATGTAACTGGAGATTGAATAGAACTGGAAAGGTACCTTGTTAAGTGAAATAAGTCAGAAGAGAAGGACAAATATATGATGATCTCACTTATCTATGACATAGAAACAGGATAAGGAAATGTAAGGTCTCAAGTGATGACAAATGCTTGACTTTGGGTTACAGAATTAAGAACCCATTGATGGTAAAGTGGATTGTGTGAGTGATGAGGCTGACTGAATGTGCCATAGGAACATTAGTGAAAGGTCTTGAACAATTTGTTAGTGGAGAGGTGAGGTAACTGTTCCCATAAAAATCATAAATATTAGCACTATTGTAAATACATTACCTTAGCTATAATATCTGAATTTTAGAAAATGACAGAGTATGCCAAGGGTTGCGTTGAGGGAGTAGGGAAGAACCTTCAAAGATTGATAGAAGGATATGACATTCTGTTGGTGGTTGTGGACAAGGAATATTTAATGCCTCGAATGCTATTACTAAATTTATTTTAAATCATAGTGTCTAATTGAAAATCAAGGGGGAAAAAGAAAAGATAGATAGATATTGTGAGATATAAAAGTTCCCTTGCCCAGAATACTGAGGAGTAAGGCATCTTTATTCAATCTGCATAATGTATAGCTTTTCTGGATTTATAGTTTATAGTTTAATCCAGATGCTTGGGGTGAACAGGGTCCATATGGGAACGGATAATGGAGTGTTTATTTGTAAGGTATACATATGCACTAGGTTGTCAGAGAAAGTCATGGTATTGTGTCCATCTCTTTTGGTACAGTTATTAATAAGACCCCTTGCATTTTTAAATGTGCCCTGGTTTTTGAAGATAAATTATATGGTCACTCAAGATATAAATGACTTGCTCAAGGTGTACAACTAATCAAATTCATATTAAAAACTCAGATCACTTGATTTTTTTATACAGTGATATTTTCCTGGGCTATAGGTTACTCTCATGAAAAATGACATCCTTCAACCAACATCTTTTATGCTTGAAGTTCCAACTTCTTTCTCTAAAATGTGTTCTCAATTCTTTTTGCTCCCTATTCCTTCCTTTCTTTAGCAGAAAAGGTGAAGGGCTTTCTCGGGGTTATTGCTTTAGCACCTGAGAACCATTAGTTATGCTGAAATGGAAACATCCAAATATTTGCACATGCTAATGATTTCCCTACATAAGTGAACCTGATTTTTATCTTTCACCAAGAAATGCAATTTCTGGTTGGAAAGGGAAGGTAACCTGATTACTTTGTTGAAGGCAAGGGAAAAAACTAGGCCTTGGTTTGAGGTATACCACTGGCAAAATGTAATCAGAATCCTGCCTGTATGCATGCATGCACACATATACACATACCCTCCACCTGTTTTATCTCAGCAGCTGTGTATATAGGAGTTGTCAGAGAGAAAAAATCCATTAATCTCTCTTAGAGAAATTAACCAATAAATTCAAACTAATTAGCTATATCTGGTTTGAGTCAAGAGAACCATTTGTTGGATCTGGAAGAAGACTTACAGAGGCATGGTTAGAACATGGTCTTAAGAAAGGCAAAGACTCTAAATTCTGCAAAGTGGCGGCACAGGACTTTCTTGGAGATGGTTCTAGAAGCAGGGCTACAGTATCAACTATTACCACAAAGTTGGTTGATTTTCAGAGTGTTGTCAGATTCCTAATGTTCATTGTTCCTTCTCTTCTGATGGCTTTGAGGAAGAACAGGAACTGGAATGGCTTCCCAGAAATCTTCAAATAACAAAGAATAACTAAAACTAAGCTTTCTGTCTAAAATGGGGGATTTTTACCAATAATAAGTACTAATAATTAATTAATGTTAAGAACATGAGAAGGACTGAGGACGTGGCCCAAAGATAAAGTACTTGACTTGCACATGTGAGGCCCTTCTATATATATAAACATGAAACACATGCGTACATACATACACTATAAAGGACCTGACTCAAGGAAAAGAAGGGATTTCTAAGATCTCCCAAGTATTTTCAGATCCAGGAGATTCCAGCCCTGTGGTATGTTAGCCCACTAGAATTGGAAATATCTTTCTTACACTGGTCAACTTCAATCCACTAGTGCTCAGATGCCCTAAAGTGGTAAGAAAATAGAATTAAATGGATACTGAACTCATACTAGTTGATTTCCTGCAGAAAATAATATAATTCTACTTATATTTATTTTATTTATTTTTTATAATTCTACTTATATTTAAACTCAAAAAACTTTAAAAAAATCTAGGAGCAAAACCATTAAAGTTTGAACATATGAGGCTTTCCAAAGATCTAAAGGTCACAGACATTCATATTCAAAGTCTGTGTAAGATTTCTGTGCAATAGGAATGTCCAAACCTACATTACTGCAAAATTTCATACACAAGTGTAAAGAGGATATCCCAAACTTCCCAAGGTGTGGAAAAGTTGCTTACAGTGAAATAAGAATCAAACTGACTTCCCGCTTCTCAACAAAATATTGGATTCTTAGAGTTATTTTATCCTGAGGCAGTAAGATATAAAACCTAGGACCTATGAGTTTGTTTCATTTCTATGAAAATGCTTTCTAGAAGAGGAGTCCTATTATAGGGCTTTATATCATTTTTATAAAAACATTATCTAAATTTATCTGTATATTTACTAATACATATATATGTTTATAGAGAGATATATTTATAAAAGGAACATATGTAATATTCAGGATGATCTGTGCGTACATTTAGCTATTTCAGAATTATTCTTTTGGTTACTGAAGGAAAAAGGGGGCACTAATATTTCAGGATTCTCCTATCGAACTATTCCTAGACTGGAGAGATAGTACTAGGATTGAAGCACTTGACTTTCACAGAGGCAGCACTGCTTGAATCCCTGGCACTGCTTTTGGTCCCCAGAGCCCCACTGGTGTCACTTCTGAGCACAGACCCAGAAATAGTCCCTGAACATGACTGAGTTTGGCTCTACCCCCAAATCCCTCAATTATTCCCAGACTAATTCCTGTTATTCTATTGAAAGTAATGTTTTGCTAAGCTTTCATACTGCCTAAGTACTTAAAACATTCATTAAAGACAAACATTTGAAAGAGATGTCACCAGTAATTCTCTGAAATTTGTCGGAAGATAGAAACATAGGAGCCATAAGACAACCACAAGGAGGTCTTAGCTTTTTATCTCCAAAACACTTGCCTGAATAAGTGGCTGCTGGATCCAAGCCCTCTAAGTCTTGGTTTATTCATGTGTCTAAGGTGTATTCTCTTAAATCCATTCCAAAGTGGTTCCATCCAGGACAACGTCTCATACACATGCATAACATTGCATCAGGATCTCATCCCATCCACAAGAGTACACCTGGAACATTGCTTTATTTTTTTTACTGGATTTACTCTACATTCTTCTTCTTCCTAGATCGTTAAGGCTCATTAGAAAAAAAATAAGCCCATTACAGTTCAATTCATTTTTCACTAACTAAGCCATCATGGGTATCATCATTTCCCTCGATTTTATAAACTTTAGTTATGGTGGCATTTCAGACTTTCCCAGTTTCATCCTCTCTTCTTCCCACCTTTCGTTTACTTACCTTTTAAAAGGGAAAAGGTCTATCAGCCTTACCAGATAAGTCTGAGTTTCTAATTGGATTGTGGAGATAAAAATACTATACCAATTTTAAAGCACTTTGCAGACTCAGAGATGAAAGATGGATTCATGGAAAGGTTACCTTGGAGGAAAGAACCTAATAAAGGCAATTTCAAAGGCAAGCAAGAGCTGTATTGTCTTGTGGGCAAGACAGTGTTACTAATGTTGCTACATTATCCTTGTCCCTCAACCACTAGGGAAGGTGAAGGACAACTGCTTTCTCAATCTATGCTACCAGCCAGGTACGTTTGCTTTCAGATGAGGTAGTCCTTCTGCCAAGGAAATCTAAATGGAGAAATATAAGTCTGGGGATGCTAATGGTATAAAGAATGCCTGCCCAAGCAATAGAGGGAAAATTGGACCCCAAAAGAGTTCCCTCTGCAAAGAACAAAAAGCGCTTGGATGGTCAGGTGGAGAGGAATAAGGTAGGACTTGGTTAATAAGTAGAAAGGAGGCAAATAAAACATTGAATTGTGTACTTCAAACAGATTTCATTGAAAATTATATCTCAATATTGCCATTTAAAGTAAACCAGATGGTAATGTCAAGAAACCCTTGTTTGTACAATAAAAAGTTCAAATCTTGGGCAAGTATCTATTGAATGTGAAAAAGTAAATTATATTAATTATTTTATTTCATGCAATATGCTTCCTATACATCTATTTTCTTGAAAGAATAGAATTTGCACCTGGAAATCACACTTAAAAACAAAAGCTTAGTCATTATCCTTTTAGAAGGCTTTATTAAGGGAAGCAACATTTTTCAGACATTGGAGAGAGCAAAGGAGACTTATATTTTAAATTCTTCCACATGGTTAACCAAAGGCTTAGCCTTTAATCCTGTACCCTATTTACCTATAGCATATTTTTTGTTTTATTATACAAGCAAAAGTTTCCCCATCTATAAGGAAGTCATCATCTTTTAGCTTTAGAGCTTGCATGACAAAGTGGTATTTGCTGTTCAGATTTCCTCAAGAAATTTTCTAGGAAGGGAGCTTCCTTTCATGTAGTGAACATTTGTAGAATCTTATAAGTGTTATGCCAAGATACCCAGACCTGCATAGTCTGATGAACTGAATATTTGCTTACTCAGTCCCTATCATAGGCCAAGCAGTCAGTGGGGGAAAAATGAGAGACATGCCTTTCTCTGAAAGGGACTGAAAACAGGCATGTGGAGCCTGAGTTTGGGGGTAGAACATTCAGAAATATACTAAAGGGAGATATAGTGGGAATTCTTATTCTGGTAGAAGTACGGCATAGAACAAAATCTTATTTAATAAGATTTTGCTCTTTGAATAACAAAACATCTCCTTTAGTTATAAAGAACCATTTCTTGAACCTGAGTTTGAATAGATTTAATAGACCCCATTTGAGTACTAATCAACTTTCCTTGTCAGGAAAAGTTAGATCCAAAAAGAAATATGAGGCCTGACTTCCAAAGAACATTGAGATTGCAGTTTTATTTTCTTAAGCAGTTTCCTTTTATGAAGCATGTTTGTCTTTTTTTTTTTTGGTCCACAGCTAGGCTTACCAATGGCACTGCTGCTGTCAGGGATCATTCTTGGTGGAGTTTGGGATAACATATGTGGTGCTAGAAATTGAACCCGGTTTGGCCACCTACAAAGTAAGCACCCTACCTGCTTACTGTGGCACCAACTCCATCGACCGTAAATATAGATATATGTATGTATACACAAATAATTATATTTATTTAACATTCATGGCCGACCCGAGTTCGATTCCTCCGCCCCTCTCGGAGAGCCCGGCAAGCTACCGAGAGTATTCGATATGCCAAACACAGTAACAACAAAGTCTCCAATGGAGACGTTACTGGGCCCGCTCGAGCAAATCGACGATCAACGGGAGGGCCTTTACCTTTTAACATTCACAAGATTATAAAATAGTAAGTTGCTAACCCCCATTTTCCCACAGAAACAAATATTTTTGCATTCATCCATAGACAAAAATGGCTTTGTGAAAGTTTTAGAATCCAATAGGTGCTATAATCTGCTGATAAAACTCAAGACTGACAAAGGAAGAAGAGGGAACATTCACCACTAAACTCAGGTAAGCAGGTCAGACAAATCAGACAAACACAAAATCTAGGGAAGGACATTACAAGAACAGAAAATTATGATCAATATTTCTGATGGACGTACATGTAAACATCCTCAACAAAATTCTAGGAAATCATATTCTAAAGCACATTAAAATGAAAATGTATGACTTTATCCCTAAGATGCAAGGATGGTTCTAGATACACAAATCAATAAGTGTGGTAGAAAAAGCGGTAGATAAAATTATATACTGTCACATAAGGAAAAATCACTGGAAGAGGTTCAACATAATTTCATGTAAAATACACTCAAAAAATTAGGTATAAAAGGAATATAGCACTGCTCTGTAGCACTGTCCTTCCAGTGCTCATTTATTTGCTCAAGAGGTCACCAGTAATGTCTCCATTGAGAGATTTGTTGTTGCTGTTTTTGGTATATCGAATACACCACAGGGAGCTTGCCAGGCTCTGCCGTGCAGGCGGGATACTTTCGGTAGCTTGCTGGGCTCTCCAAGAGGGAAGGAGGAATTGAACCTGTATCAGCCACATTCAAGGCAAATACCCTACCTGCTGTGCTATCCCATATGCCAAAAACAGTAACAAGAAGTCTCATAATGGAGACATTACTGGTACCCGCTAGAGCAAATCGATGAACATGGGAGGACAGTATTGCAGTAAAAGTGAAGTATAAAAAATTTTAAATGCCATTCTTGGATATAATAATATTGTTTTGAGCCAAAGAACTAGTTTACAGTACTGTCCTTACCATGATGGGGTAATGGGGTATAAGGGGATGGGGGAGGGGGCAGGTTGAGTGAGAAAAGACTCTTGTGAAGAGTGTAGTGTTAGAACACTGTATGCATAAACTCCCGCCACTTACAGTACCGTGATTAACAGTAATCATGGTGCCAAAAAAAGTTTTGAATAAAGAAATTAAGTAAAAAAAATTTAAATGCTAAACCTAACACACTGAAATAAGCGAGATAGATATATATATATACACATACATATGTATATACATAAACACTGATGAAACATATAGAATAGAGCACAAAATTTTTAAAAATACATACTGTGTTTATAAGTTTGAAAAATTTTTATTTTAAAATTGTTAATACCACCTAAAATCATATGTAAATTCAATGTAATCCCAATCAAAATTTTACTGGAACTTTTATTTTACAAAATTTGACAAAACAATAAAAATTCATGCTCAGAAATCCCCAAAGATTCAAAGGAATCTTTTTGTGAAAGAAGAACAAAACCAGAGGATAAAAAAAAACATTACTAACCCAAAGATATCAAAAGTGTATGATATGGACATATGAATCAGTTTAAATATGATAGTAATGTTATAATTCAGAACATCTTTCAGAACATCAGGTATGTGCCTCATTCTAGGGGTCACCTACAACACACTTGCAACTGAGAGATATACTTTCTTTCTTCTACTTTATGGGACCCTTTACACTCTCCCTTCTGGAAAAACCCAGGTTTTCTTATGAACATCCTTCTCTCCCAAAATGAAGTTATTTTTTCACTAAAAAAAGAACATTGCGTTATATCCCTTAAAATATATTAGTTCAATTTACCAAGAATACCACAGCAAAGTAGAAAATACATTTTATGGAGTTAGATACAAAATTATTTTATTCAACTAATTAATGATTCTATTCCTCAGTGAAATTTCAAGTAAATGTAAATTTCAGCTAACTGTCACTGATAATCTTGTTATTTACCTCCTATCATCATGGTGTCCTCCTCAGATTTAAGAAAATAATTTTCACTTTAATTCATTTCTTTTTATCCATTGTACTTTGTATTGGTTATGCATAGATATTGTATGTATATGTATAGTTTGCACCACACATTGACATTTTTTACATATATGGTAAGAAGAAATGCATTCTGTGCAATTTTATTTGGAATACTAAAAATCAATTATTTTTTATTTTAAAAAGTATATATATATATATTATTGAATCACCATGAGATACAGTTACAAGGTTTTCATGATTGAGTTTTACTCATAAAATGATCGAATACCCATCCCTCCACCACTGCACATTTTCCACCATTAATGTCCCCAGTAACTCTCCCACCACCCCCACCTGAACCCACCCTCTCTCTGCCTGACAGATAATTTCCTTCTTACTCTCTAAAAAAGCAATTCTTGAGGTTCTTTGTTCTATGGAATGCTTACCTGTAGATTAAAAAATGTTAATTTATTTTACCACACCCTTAATCATGTAAATTTAGGTTTTCCTCTTACTTCACCATTGTAATGAAAATA
Organism: Sorex fumeus; assembly: GCF_029834395.1. Taxonomy (NCBI): domain Eukaryota; kingdom Metazoa; phylum Chordata; class Mammalia; order Eulipotyphla; family Soricidae; genus Sorex; species Sorex fumeus. Next base: position 6,615,528 of record NW_026606101.1, on the reverse strand, counting down.
TTTAGCTATGCCTTTAAGGCACATAATTTCTCTAGGAAATCAGTTGAACTGTAGAGATTCTTAGAAGGTAAGCATGTTATTAACTTAAGTAGATGTGGTCAAAGTAATGCCCCCAAAAGACTATTGTCAAGTTATAATCTCTTTTATAGTCTGAACCCATTCTGAGAAAACCATTCTAGACGGTAGAAAATTGTAGATTTTTAGGTCTGAGTTCTGTACTTCAGGGGAGTAGGACCATAGGCATTGAGCATTCCGGTCTACCATTTTCTGGGAGGGTTTGTCTCTAGACCCATCATGATCCATGTGTTGTTGCAAAGATCAGATTGTGGAGTGTAATGAATCCTGGAAAGTGCTCAAATTCCTACACCTTTTTCTGTATGCTTTCCAGGCAAATTGCAACCAAAAGTAAATGTTTGACTAACATCTCTCCCCTTTTTTTAATTATGGAAATAAAAAATAAATAAATAAACTGATTTTTGAAGGAGGAGAAATAGGTAAAGAGAAAAATCACTGTTTCTGAATCGCTGTTTGCCAGATGAGGAACATGTAGCATCATCCGGGGATTTATTAAAAATGAAAGTTCATAATGCCATTACAGATCTATCAATACAAATAATCTGGGTGGTCCCCTTAATGAGTAAGTGCCGTGGAAACTGAGGTCTGAAGGATAAATAGAAGTTGAACAGGCTTGGGGAAAGTAAGTAAAAAAAAAATTCAAAGAATAACAATAGCTTGTGCAAAAATTCTGTGCAACTGCAAACATCAACTTATTAAAAAAAAATAAACTATGGGGGCTGAGTTCAGAAAGCCCAGGGAGTGTCATTAAGATTAAACTGGAGGATTATATAATGGAAAAAGGTACTGAAAATACACTTTTCTGTTGTTTGGTGGTGGTGGTGGTGGTATGTATGTGTGTTTGCTAAATATATTTCATTTCATATTTTTATTTCTGTGTAGAAAAAATTTGTCAAAGTAAGAGTCCAGACACTTAAACACATGGTGTGAGGCTGCCCCAGCCACACTGATGACTGGCCTATCCACAACATTGTGGAAAATTCAGTTTATGTAGAGCAAAGCGGTTCTGATGTAACAGTGTCTATGGATCTGAGGTGTTTGGCTTTTCTCATTTCCTGTCTCTTGTGAGTTTTATCAGTACACTTGGAGGCTGATTGAACAAAGTTCTTTTCTGGTCATTCTCTAGCCATGACCATGTCTTAAAATCCCCTGAGTATAATAGAAGGAGGAATTAAATCTCGTTGTTTTCCATACAATGTTTAGGCCCTAGTCCTTTGGGCCTAAGCAGTGGCTGTTACCAGCTGGCATAGGATTTTTTCCTAGATCATTTTTACTGCCAGTGCCCACTGCTGCTGGAAGGCTTTCCAGGATTCTGCATGCATATGGCTTTTGATGGAAAAATGTCTCCCTTGGCACTTCCTTGTAGGAATCGCATACATCAAAACCCAGCTTCCAGACCACCCTTCCAGCCAAACATTCATAAATGTCCAGGAGGGAAAGAAGTTATGCAGGAAGACTATATCTCTTAATAAAATCTTGAAAGAGTTTCCATTTCATTTCTCATAAATCCTCTGTAAGTGAGTGTCGTACAATACTTTCTTAAGAGGCAAAATTGCCTCCGAATCTTTTCCTGGATCAGGACTCCAGAATCATTTGTCCCTGTCCAACACATCATAATCCATCTTGTGCTTGACAGCAGGAGACACGATTTTTTTTATTTCATTATTACATTATTATTCAAACTCGTTTTTTTAAAAAATAAATAGGCTTTCACTGAACACAGCATCTTCTTAAAAGTCTAATAAAATTTAGCATAAATGTCACAACTTTTTCTTTTAATAGAACTTGTTTCAGGTGCCTTTGCTCTATATTTTCATACTCTAGAAAGAGGAAGAAATTTGGGGAGTTGCCATAGCATTGGGAGTAAGAATCAAATGTGGGGGCAGAGAGCACTATAGTACAGGGGCTAAGGCACTTGCTTGAATGTGGTTGACACTGGTTCAATCCCCTGCACCACATATGGTTTCCTGAGCACCGCTGGGAAAATCCCTGAGAAAAGAGTTAAGAGTTAGCCCTGAGTAAGGATCCAGGAGTAAACCTTGAGCACCATCAAGTGTGGCCCAAGATTTTTGCCCCACTTCAGAGTAAAAATTTTTAAATCTATGATCAAAAAGACACCCAAGTTTAGACCCATACATCTCTCTTAAACAGGAGAGAGTAATTTTACCTCTTGAAGCAGACTTTTATTATTTATGGAATAGAAATAAGCAAACGTGGATGGAGACTATAGCACCGCTTCTTCTACGTATGAGGTTGCAAGTTTAATCCCAGGATTGGCTTGGTTATGACAAACATAAGTTGGGCAGTTCTGTTGTCTGAGATCCCCAGTGTCAGTGGCTAAGAGTCTGACCTCAAGAAGCACATTTGAGCACAGCAGCAATCATCAGAAAGCACTATAACTAGACTGCAAAATCATCACAAATAGAGAGTGCACCCCTGTGAGTACATGTGCAACTAAACAAGTGAAACCCTTGGTAAACATCAGGACTGAGTGTCAAGCACCACACCCCACATACGACTTTCAGCAAACACAACAACCAAAAGTGTTTGCAACTTCCACTCATCACAGCAGCAGCAACATCAATGGTGGTAAGAAAAGGGTGCAATAAAATGGGAATAAGCAGAATGATTACTTGAATGATCACCTGGAGAATTAAAAAGAACTCACTATCACTATCACTATCACTATCACCCCCTTGTTCATCGATTTGCTCAAGCGAGCCCAATAACGTCTCCATTCGTCCCTGTCACATGCTAGTGTAGCCCGATGACATCTTGGGGGCTCCTTCAGGATCAGGGGAATGACTGATCATTTGACAAGTAAAATGGTGGTCAGAATGTTTACTCATTCACAAGGTTATTTCTTTTTCTTATTTTGAGTGCATATCTGACAGTTAAAATTCCAGTCCCTTCCATCTTTCACTGGAACAAAACTTGGCCTCCCAGTAACATTGTTACTGTTTTTGACATATCAAGTACTCCACGGTTAGCTTGTCAGGCTCTGTTATGCAGGCAGGATACTCTCGGTAGCTTGCTGGGCTCTCCGAGAGGGATGGAAGCTTTTTGGGCAGCCTCTAATCACCTTTACAGGTGTTCCTAGTCAGGCATATAGGTGGGTATGATACTCTCAGTAGCCTGCCAGGTTCTCTGAGAGTGAGAACTAAAGAATAAGAGTTTTCTCCATTTCTGGGAGCTTGGTTTTAGAGTCTCTGGATCCTGGTCGTTGATGAGGTTACACAGCAGTTGGTGGGTGTAACTGACTAGCTACTTGGAACGTGGGGGAGCTGGGTGGAGGAGGCCCAGTCCCAAATGAGCAGGCTTGGAGATCTCAGCCCTGGGTCCCGCAAACCTGAGTTCCTCTGCTGGTTCCTCATCCAAGCGTGTGGAGAGTGATCTCGGCATGGCTTTGGCTGGATCCCGAAGGTCTTCAGCCTTTGGGGCTCTGCTCAGGGCAGAGAGGGAAACTCAATCTGCCTTCCTCCAAGGGGCCCCAATGAAGACAGCCAGGCGCAGGGGCAGGAGACTCTGCCTTGCTCTCTTCCAGGAGCTTGGTTTTAGAGTCTCTGAATCTTGGCCATTGATGGGGTTACACGACAGTTGGTGGGTGAAACTGTCTAGCTACTAGAAGGTGGAGGAGCTGGGTGGAGGAGGCACAGTCCCGAACTGAGCAGGCTTGGAGATCTCAGCCCCGGGTCCCTCGCACCTGGGTTCCTCTGCCGGTTCCTTGTCCAAGCATGTGGAGAATGTCAGCATGGCTTTGGCTGGGTCCCGGAAGTCTTCAGCTGTCAGGACTCCGCTCAGGGCGGAGAGGGAAACTCAATCCGCCCTCCTCCAAGGGGCCCCAATGAGGACACCCAGGCATGGGGGCAGGAGACTCTGCCTTGTTCTCTTGTTAAGAACAGTGACCTTAATGTAACACAGTGTCAAACACATGATCTATACTTGTTAAGCTATATTTATTATTTATTATTTCATCATGCCACTAAGCACAACAATATCTTCAGTCTTTCTATCTAAATATAAATTTTTGAGTTACTACTACATGCCGCCAACCACATTACAGGAATAACCTCATTAAGTACTTTCATGAACTCTCTATATAGACATGTCACTATCATTATCATTGCACAGGTGGACATTGAGTGGCAGGGAGATTAAGTTCCTCATAGAAGATCACAGGGCTACAGACTGGTACTGTGTATTTCTTTGAGGCAGGAGAGTAGGGACACATCTTTTTGATGCTTGTATTCAGGGTATGCTGCAAGTCTCAAGACACTGGATCTTGAACTTGGACGAGGACTTGCCCTGGGAGGCCAAGTTTTGTTCCAGTGAAAGATGGAAGGGACTGGAATTTTAACTGTCAGATATGCACTCAAAATAAGAAAAAGAAATAACCTTGTGAATGAGTAAACATTCTGACCACCATTTTACTTGTCAAATGATCAAAGAAATGTTAACTATCTCCCACGGACTTTCTGAGGAGGCTCGATGATATAGCAGTTTAAGTATCAAATTTGTGGGACTGTCAGATGAACCAATAATACTTGGTCCTGGGGAAATTACTCCGTCATTTTACTCTCAGATACTTCTGTATTGCTATCACTCTTAGTGATACTGAAGAACCACCATTATAACTTGAGTAGAATAAGTTTGACTGAAAGAAGAATCAAGAACACAGTTTCACCTACTTCTTTCATGTGGGGGATTCCTTATTAAAGGCTCAGATATACGTTTTGGAGAATTTAATGAGTTTGCCTAAGGAGGTGGAGCAGGGAAATGGCTAAGGACCTGGGGACACTGATGAAGGGAAACTAAAAATCTGGTGGTTAGTGTAAACTGGGGACCTTGTATGCCTAAAACATTGCTATTAACAATATTTTTTAATCAGAGTGCCTAAATAAAAACTGCAAGAAAAATATAGAATTAAATAGCTGTTGTCTATCATCAGTTATAGGACTTCTCAACTTCTCAATAACAGTAATGAAGTCACCATAGCTCCCATTTTGAGTTTTAAGTTGACAGCTTGGCGTGCCAATGAAGCAACTTCTCAGGCTGGAGAGATAGCTCAGTGAGCATATGCTTTATACACAGGGGGCCTTGGTTCAATTCATGGCACTCTATGGTCCCTGAAGCACCACCAGGATTGACCACCTCTCCCCCCACCAAACTAACAATGGTCTCTGAGCACCACTGGATATGGGCCCAAGACCAAAAAATAAATAAATAAAATAAGATTGACCATTAGTTATTGAAAACAGCTCACATAGCAAGTGTACACCTCTAATGCAGGGTGTTGATAATGGGGGAAATTGTCAGTATATAGGTAAATGGTATATAGACAATCTCTGTACCTTTCTCTTGCACTTTTGCTATGAACCTAAAACTGTTCTATAAAATAAAGTCCATTAAAAAAAGTTAAGTGTGGGGTATGCTTGACTAGCTTTTTAAGATAAAAACTTCAAAAAAGTGCCAATTTATATAAGGTAAAATTTAAAAGCACTCTTCATCACTTATTCCCTCTCACCAAAGATAACCATAATTACTGTTCTCTCCTGTGTCCTTCTTGAAATGCCTTAAGCAGATGCATGGAAATTTGTTGGATGTATTTGCTAGGAATACATTTTGTTTGCACTAATAGAACCATACAATATTTACTCTAGGCAACTATCTCTTTTGACTTAAATTACATCCTGAGCCAAATGTCCACTTTTGATTCCAAATAGCCACTTCTATCACTTTTATCCTTTCTAATATACCCACCTCTTTCTTCCTTCCACTCTGTAATGTTGTTCCCTCTGTTACTTAGAGATTAGACTAATGGATGTCTCACCATCATCCAAATAAGGATAAATGTCTATAGATCAGAGGTTCCCAAACTTATTTGGCCTATTGCCCCAGTTTCAGGAAACAAAATCAGTGTCTACCCTGAAATCTATCTTCTTTAAGTGAACAAATAGAAAGTGCTTTCCACAGTTGCACCTGGCCTACTAGCCCTGCCCCCTATCATCATAGCGTACCCAGGGTGCAGTATCACCCTCTTTGGGTAAAATGCTATACATAGATACATATTTCTGAAAATGCAATTAAACTCTCAAAATGAGCTTTATATTTCTCTGGGCTTTATCAGAAAATACGCTCACTGCTTTCCTCCCTGATTGACCTATTGCTTTAGGGACTGTTTATACAATAGGTTCTGTAGGTACCAAACCCAGATGAGATGAGGTACATAGAGAAGCAGTAGCCCCGAAGTACAGCTGGGTGTGGCTTCAAAACACAAAAACATCAGCAATACTGGTGCTCCAGCATTCTATTGTCTGGGGAATCTGCCAACTCATTTTGGTCAACTTGACATGTGATTTGAAAACTATTACAAAGGGTAGTAAAGCACTGATTCACTCACAAAAACTACTCCATTTTAAACATCACTGTTAATTTGGAGAATAAGTAAGGCAACCATTTCCAGTGGTTAAAAAAAAATACTCCCAGAAGCCTTAAGACAAGCAAATGAAATTTGGATTTACAAGATATAAGATGCATACTCCAAAATCACAGAACAGAAAATCTGCTTATCAGAAGAATTTGGCAGTACCACAAGGGAAATGAAGTTTCATGAGCACTTACTGAAAGACCAGCAAGCGTCAGGTCGCTGAGGAGAGGGTTCACCCCTCAATAATTCTGCCATAACCACATTTCCTTCTCTGGTGTAGTTGCCAGACAGGCAGACCAAGAATATGGGATAAACACAGCGATCAGGAATGTAGCAGAGGTTTTCACAAAATCATTTGAAGAGTAATTTGTTCAGTTGAGTTCATCTTAGGGAGTGCTGACAAACACAGGCACATTCGACTAGCCTTAGATCACTGATGGTTCACCTCAAAGCTGACTGATTTGGAACCTCAATGATGAAACACTCTTGGAAGTGGACTCCTGATATTTCTACTGCTTGAAGAATGCAAAAGTCCTGGGAGAGGGGTGGGGCTGCAATTATGGACTATTCATTTTAAGCTATGCACATGAAAACTGATAGGGACAAAGAAAATAAGCATAGGCTATGGTCAGTGCTAGATGGGAGGCTGGTTGGCAGAGCGGGCGACAGGGAGAAAAAGAAGTGTGCTCTTCCATTGGGCAATTGGCTTGGCAGAGGGAATTGCCTTTGGGGTTTTTGATCTCCTGTGAATACTTTGGAGTGAGCTACCCAGAAAGGAAAGAGAATCTTCCCTATACTATAAAAATAGCAATTCACATGCTCTTTTCAAAGTTGCTCGACAGAAGGGAGCAAGTAACAAGTGGTTTCCCATGGATTTCCCAAACTCCTTCAGAGTAGTCTAGACAACTGGAGGTCAGAGTATTCAGTAAAACTTCACTACCTTCTGAAAATCTGACCTCTTGCCTCTCTTGAACAATAATCTCTGGGTAAATGAGTATGAGTGACAGGAACATTCTTTCAATCCATTGTCAATAGACCCTGCCTGCCCTAGAACCAAGCAGTCTGCCGATTTCTGCTGGGCAGATAGCAATGTCCCCAAGATCTTGTTTTTTCGGGGATCTCTGCCAAGACAGTATTTCCCAAGGCAGAGTGCTTAGACAGCCTAAATTAGTATCATCTGACTGCCTGTGTTATAAACAAACACACATTTGTGGCACCCACCCTCGATTTGCCTCGTCTACATTTTGAGCGGTCACGTGGGCATAATTATGAACAGAAAGTTTAGCAAACACAGTTCTTAGAGAGGTGTGTGAGAATCTAGCTGTGAAGAGAGGATGCAGGTCTGAGTGGCGCACGGATTGAGGTGGGTGATGACCCTTACAGACATATGTTGGAAGGCCAGCCCTGGAGAATCCTCTGTGGCATGAGCACCGTGAACGCATGCAAGAGGGCTCAAAACCTGGCATCATAGGCCTCTCTAAACATGCACACACATAATACTAACGACAGATTCAGAAAAGAACAAAGAACCGGACATTAAGTTTGAAAATGAATTTTTAAAAAAATCATGCTTCATCCAGACATGCAGAAAAGATTTGAAGCCAGGAGCCTAGAACACAGGAACTTAAAAAGAAGCAAGTGCATGAAGAGTGAGCAGGTGGGTAGGTAGGAGAGTAGCATTCCATGGCATGTGGGTGGGGACCTACTTTCAACCTGTAGTGCTCTCCACGTGAAACAGCTTGCTCTGGAAGCAGCTTGAGGGGCATCCTAGCCAGTCTGAAGAAGTCTGAGCCACACCATCCTCCAGGTGGTAGGATAGCCATCCCGACTTTGCATTTGTGATATTCCTTGCCCACCAGATCTGGCATGAGATCCAGAAGAGGGTAAGAGAGACAGGATTTGCAGGTGAGAGCCGGGGGCTGAGAAGAGACATTAATCATTACAAATCATTACTTCTCTGGGTGCCTATTACATAGACTCCTGAATTCGCAATCCAGCTGCTGTATCTTTCCTCCTTCTTCTGCGAAGATCCTGACAATCAGCATGGGCCTGAGCAAGTGAGCCTCCTTCAGGGATATTGGGCTCCCTGTGGGGAGAAGAGTCTGAGCAGAAACTGGAGCGTGCAGGAGCCTGCCCCATCGTCCACGAGACCGTGACTGTGGGCATCTGTTGTCTCCCAAACTTGGATCCCAGGATGCTGTGGTCCAGGTCTCTTGAGCCTTCCTCCAGAGTCATCCTGATCAGCCAAGTCGTGAGCACATGCCCAGTCCCCCGGCGGAGGAGTCTCTCCCTGGCCCTCTTGCACACCAAGAATAGCTCGGATGAGTAGCAGCAAGTTTGCCAGAAGGTCAGACTCCCCAACCCAAGATTCCATCCAGCTTCCCTCCCCCATACTCATGCCACTCTCCACTCTTTTCCCTGTATAAGTAAGGAAACTGCAGTCCACACCATGGGTCTTTGCCCAGTGAACCCCAGAACAGGATGGGGGCAGCGTAGGTCTCCCCAGACCATGTTACAACAGCTTCCTACCAACCGAGCTGCCATATGTTCAGGACTGTGCAATTGCCAGATGTATGTCAGAATTTTCCTTTTTCAAATGTAATTTCCCCCAGAATTTATTGGCATCCTACAAATGCTGCTTCTTGGCTGTGGAACCTGCTTTTCTGCCATTTGGGCCCAAAATAGAAACTCAGCACAACCTTGAAGATTCTCCTGACCCAAAAGAGAGAAGGCACATCTATTTATAAGGTGAGAAGGTGAGTTCTGTCTCTGGGATCTGGCTTTGGGGCCTAGGCATGTATGGAGACTATGCTTCTTATAGATTATCGGTCAAAAATTAACAAGATGACAAATCACTAGCAAATCCTGAAAAGATCAGTTGCAGATACTACTTACTAATAAAAGCAACTTTTGCTTTTGAGTTTTGAAGAATGTGGCCTATTTCGTAGCACATACAAACCACAACACCCAAAAATCACGAGAGAGAGCAAGAGGGAATACCCTGCCAGGTAGGGTGGAGGGTACAGGTTGGGGGTGGTGGGAGGAATGCTGGGACCACTGGTGGTGGGAAATGGGCACTGGTGGAGTGATGGGTACTTCATTGTATGACTGAAACGCAAGCATGAAAGTTTGTAAGCCTGTAACTGTACCTCACGGTGATTCACTAATATATATATATATATATATATATATATATATAGTAGCACATATTCTGTCTACCACTTACTCAGTTTTACTTCCTAGGTGCTCATCTGCTGGCTGAGATCTTCCCATTGACCCCTGTTTCAACATCTAGACTCTGATGTTCAATAGAGATGGAAGAAGTCTCAGGTTTTTCAATGGAAACACCTGCTGGTGTGTGGCATTTGTAAAACATTGTCTTTTTCTTTCTTTTTTCTTTTTCTTTTTTTTTAAATGGAGATGGCAGGGCACATCCTGCTGTGCTCAAGGCTCACTCCTGTTTCTGTGTTCAGGGGAACATATGTAATTCCCTGGATAAGAAAGAGGTACTTAAAAAATTATTAGGTACTTAAAAATTATAGTTTAGGTAATATGGTTAGAATCATGTTAAAGTTTATGACATTGATGTACGAAATCACTGATAACTACCACCACCAAGGTGCTCCACCCCTGTGCTCATGTCAGCCCTGGTCATTCTTGAAAATGAATCATATTCGTGTTTGAAAATTTCTCACTCACTGGGGCTGAGTGATAGTATAGTGGGCAGGATACTTATCTTCCACACAGCCGACTCAGATTTGATCCCAGGCTTCCCATATGGTCCCCTGAGCCCCACCAGTAGTGATCCCCGAATGCAGAACTAAGAGTAAGTCCTAATTAGACAACAATAGTTAGAAATGATAACTCTGGATAAGATCTGCATGCTAAAAGTAGGTAAAGAAGCAAGCACGATAATAACCTCTCAGTATCTCAGTACCTGTATTGCAACCATGATGCCCAAAAGGAGAGAGAGAAGGGGAGAGAGAGAGAGAAAAGAAAAGTGCCTTTCATAGAGGCAGGCTGTGTTGGGGGTAAGAGAGGGTGGTGGAGAGAAGAAAGTGGTGGGAGAAAAACTGAGGATATTGGTGGTAGGAAATGTGCACTGGTGGAGGGATAGGTGTTGGAACTTTGTATGACTGAAACCCAACCATGAAGAGCTTGTAACTGTGTATCTCAGGGTGATTATATTAAAAAATATTTTTAATAAATAAATAAGAGTAAGTTCTGAGCACCACTGGATGTGAACTCCACTAGTATTGATCCCTGAGCAAAGAGCCAGGAGTAAGACCTGAGCACTGCTGGGTGAGACCCAAAAACAAAGAAAAAAGAAAAAGAGAAAAATTTTCACTGGAATATTTTAGCTAAATACTAAACATTTTTGTTAAAGTTTTCCAACCTTGGAAGTTGGAGTGGTTCAGGAACACCTGAAGAATGAGTGTCTGTTAATTCCAGAAAACTCTTGCTCACCTCCCTCTCTGCTTCTAAAAGTTTCCTTTTTCCTTAATTCCTGCTCCCTGTCTCAGGCTAGTCTGTTCCAGGAGATTCTTGCTTCCTGACCTGGATTATTTATGCCACTGGTGTTGGATATAAAAATATAATGTCTATTCAAATATGACAGAATGAAAAGCAGCAGCACCAGAAGAATGCTACCCCATCTTAGCCACTGGAAAATTCTTTATCTGGACTCTGGTAATTCCAAATAAGAGCGTATCTGAGGAAGCAGACACATAGCAACAGTTTAGACCTTAAGATAATGTCAGCCATGTTCTGTTCACACTTACACTGGCTCTGCTGAGAATCTTGATGAAGACTAATTTGGGGGCTCTAGGGCAGGGTCTGGATGCCAGCTGGTGTGGAGATGGAGTTTTCCCTCCAGAGTAATCAATTATCGTTTCCCAAGACGAGCTGCTGGCATGTTGCCAGCACAGTGGGTTGAAGCATCTTGGAGCAGGAACTCCTTCCCAGATGCAGAAGTCAGTCCACGTGTGTGGGGAAGATAAACCAGAGAGATTGGCCAATAAAGTACTGCTGTATTGGAAAGAAATTCTTAGGTAAAGAAAAGTTATAATGCAGGTAAGATGATCATGTGGTAATGCTGCCCTAGTTAACAACGAGGTGATATTAAAGAAAGTAGAGACAGACACAGGGAACAGAAGACCTTAAGTCTTATCTGTTCTAACTCTCACTGGAAAATGGGGAGGATGACTTTCCAATAAGCAATTGATTTTGGTGGAGAATTAAATATATAGACAGACAGACAGACAGGCAGGCAGACAGACAGACAGACAGACAGACAGACAGATAGATACTCTCATGTCCTCCACTTTACATAAGAAGAGGCATAGTGTCAGAGCAATGCTAAGGCTAAGGAAAGGAAGAAAGACACTTGTCTTGAGTGTGACATGAGAGGAAAATCAAAACAAAAGATAAAAGAAGTGCCGGACTCATTCATCAAGATTTTATCATATCTGAGTGGTTACAAGAATATTCACAATGACCAAAGCATCAACCTTTAAAATCAAAAGTCCTGGGGACTGGGAGATGGATCAAACGACTGGAGTATGTGCTTTGCATGCAGGAGCCCTAGGTTCAACCACCAGTACTGCTGGAAGAGATCCCCAAGCAATGAACCTGGAATAGACCCACACACCTCAGCACTATCTGGTGTGCTCCTCCCCAAAACAAGCAATGGAGCCAACAATAATAAGATATGACTTCTAGGAGTTGACCACTGAATATGGTCAGGAGTGCCCCTGAGCACTGCTAGATGCAAAGTGCCAATCAAAAACAAATAAAAAAAAGAGATCATCAGCTGATATTTATCTATTTACCTGGGACTCCAGTCTGACAAAGCACAGTGTAAATTCAGAGCTCTGGTTAGACTTGCCAAGTCTTTCCAGGCAGAAAGTGGAGCTGGTACAATTTGATTATGCAGCTTATCTGTCAAGCTCTGCCCTCCACGTGGGACAGCAGCACAAACCAGGGTTTGGTCTTGCTGATGAGGATCCTGGATAGGGAAAGACACTTTCACCCCTGATCTGCATGTGGGTTAAGACAGAGCAGATGTGCAGAGTGAGAGAAAAGAGGCAGCCTGCCAAGCCCCCTCCCCTGGAGAGGAAGATGCAGCTGGGCCTGGGGAAACTGATTGTGAAATACTAAGATGGAAAGGGCATGGTGGGAGCAACACAGCAGCAGCTGAGTTTGCACAAGGGAGTCGGGACTGGCTCCATCCTTGAGTTAGGGGAAGCTTCTATGAACTCTACGAAAAATGAGGTGCAGAGGAACAGGCAGTTCCATGAAAGGACCTCAGGATGGAGTCAGTACGCATCTTGGACCACAGATCCTCAGTTCAAACTCACTCCAAATTGGCAATCTATAAAATCAGGATTTTCAACTTTAACCACCACACCATACTTTCCTGTCTCCAGAGAGTGGGTAATTGCCTTATGCACTTACATAATTCTACCCACACCCCTGCCCCCACAAATATTTGACCCCTGAAATGGGACAGGATGGGTTGATAGCTCCTTGGGGCCAGGGTGGACCCTGGCTTATAGACACAGAAAGATTCCTTTCTGCTGAACTTCTGTATTCTTGGGAAGAGCACTTCACTAATACAGGCTTCTTACCTACTTTTTCTTTTTTTAATTGTTTGAATTATTCACTGATCCTCAAGCAATCTGAATTGTCTTCAGAGAGGCAGATAGTATTGCTCAGACTCCCAAGACAGACCTAGCAAGTGGTTGCAGGGGGAGGGAGGGAGAGTAGGAGATGGAGTTCCAACTGAAGAAATATGGAATTTCACTTACAAACTTATGGAATGCAAAAGCTGTTGGAATTCCATTTCAGAGGACCCAGTGAACTATAACCCAGTCTCCTCCCCCGACTCTGTTGTGATCATGTCCCAGTTAATAGAAAAGATGTTTCCCCAGATACACAGTTATGTAGAAAACATGTTATTCTGATTTCAAGGGGGAATTCACCTAACCAGCTTGATCTCTGAAGGTTCTAATTTTATACTTTTACCCCAGTTCACTGATCTTCACAAAATAGGTGTCATCAGTGAGGAATATTTCCTTTTATTTGTGTCACCAGACTTCACAGCCCCCCAGACCCCTGTGTAGCACTTGGGTCTTTTCCGTCTGTCTCCACCTCCAACACAACAAAGCTTAGGCAAGGAGCCAACAAACTTGCTTGACTATTGGCACCTTGGAATGGAAGTAAATCCCTAATCTTCTGATTTATTATTTCCTGTTCTTCAAAGAGAAGGGAAGGCAGCAATGCTTGAAGTGTTTAGGCAGTTAGTCACTGTACAAATCCATCTCTTGTCTTACCCCCAATTCAGGGGAATAATATTTTTCCCTGAGTTATATAAGGCATGATAGAAAGCCGTTCTGAACCCTCTCCCTCAGTACTGATTTCTTGCAGTAAATCAAAGAAAAAAAATATTTTCTTGTTTCTAAATTTGTGGCCAGGCTTTGGAAATAGAACTTAGCGTGTAAGTAAGCTCAATTCACTCATGTGTTAACTTTTCCTTCACTTTCAGCCTTTCCTTAATTTCTCTTTCATTCTAATGCATTTTGCTTCAAACCATAGGTGTAACTCTTTGTGTTTATGTATGTTACGGGCTAGACCTGTGAACCTTTGATACTAGTGCTCAATGCTAAGTCAAGAGTAGAAGTTAAAGTGGTGATGAGGCTTGATTTAATGTTTAATGAAACCTGAGCAATTCCACAATCAAATGACTGATTTCTCTATCATCTGGAATCTCCCAAACACACATTTTCCTCTTTAACAAAGGCAGCTGATATGACATTAATCCCTTGGGGTTTTTGTCCATATTTATGTTGATCTGTAAATATATGCTATTGTGGTATTACCAAGAAATGCATATGGGAAACAAGACAAGTTGGCATATCTGTACATCAGTCATTGTAATGATTGTTCAATGGAAGTTGATCTTTGGATAAAGCATAGATTATCACAGATCTTGGAGTAAATGTCCTACTATTTGGTTTCTATAAGCAGTGTAAAGATGGTCTATCAGGCTGCAAAAGTAGAGAAATTTAAAACTGAGGATAGGGCCTGAGAAATTTCTCTGTACTTTATTATATCTAATTTGTTCCTTCAGCAACACAAGACTTCCTTACTTTAAATTGCTCTATTCCCCATCACCTCATTTATTGGCTTTGCCTTCTTCTGAGATCTCAGAATCCAAAGCCACAATTCTTGGCTAACTATTTAACTTGCTAACTATCCTCCTTATTTTCATATGATGAACTTTCAATTGCCACTTTGGCTTCTGCTTCTGGCCTGTTCTCACATCTGCTTCTTGTTTCTGGAAATTCCAGTTCTTATTACAAAAGACCCAATTGTCTATAATCTATGACTGCTCAATTTATCAGTACCAACAACTTAAACATGCATTAGAAAGCATTAATGATGACCCCATTGCACACATGCACATACACAATGACTCTTGGTTGAACACAGCATATCTGAGGCCTGTTTGCCTTTGAAAACTGGAAGTGTCACCCCCAGATTTATAAATCAGCAAATTCTAATCCTGGTAGTAAATCTGCATCTTCTAACCCATGAACCAAATTCCAACGGTATTTCCTTGGTTACCATTTTGACTTTATTCAATTGAAGTCTATCTTGAATTTCTCCTATTCTGACCTAAAATTGGCCTCCTATGAGATACCACCTACTGCCTCGCCTCTAAATGGAATGAGTGGTGCGAGATTCCAGGGACACATTGTTGTACGTCTGATAACACAACTGCCTGGAATCAGGATGTTTTTCTGGATGTTTCGGGCTTTGTATGTTTATCTGACTTTCTATTTCTGTGCTTAGGCTTTATTGGCATGGTCTAGTCCTGCTGAGGATCAGTCATGACCATAAAGTAACTTCCCTAGACAGGAGCAAAAATAATTTGAATGTTCTGTGTCCTATAAAGAAGAGAGAGAAAGTCAGAGTTAGATATACTAGTTAATACTTTTCTTTCCCTCCCCCTTCTTTTCTTCCTCCTCTTTACTCAACAAACTAGCATATTAATTACATACTTTGTATAAACTTGTACAAATATGAAAGAACTTCCTTCACCCAAGTTTTTGTTTCAAAGATACACACAAATTCCCCCCATCCTCTCTTTCTCTCTCTCAAACACACACACACACAAACACACACACACACAAACAAACACACACACACATGAACACACTGCTACGAGAAATATGGCTAATGAGGATAGAACACCACCCAAATGAATGGTGCAAACAAAACCACTTCTGTTTCCCAAGGCGGGTGGCTCTAACCCTTAAGAATTCTGGAAAAATGGGTCAACAGATACAAATTGTTGGCACTTTCTGTTTGTTGAAAGAAGGTAGATTTTTCAGACAGATACTGAGTAATTTTTTTTTCTGAAAAGGGGTCAGTAGCCCAAATAAATTTAGTTAACTTTGGTAAAGAGAAAGGAAAACAAAACAATATTTAACAAAATCCTAAAATAAATATCAATAGCCCATGTAAGAAAATCTATTAATCAATGAGCATTTCTACATCTATATATAATAGGGTAAATCAGTAGTTAAAGAGATAGTACTGTAGATAAAGAACTGTTGAGGCTGACCCAGATTCGATCCTCAGCACCACATTTGGTAACCCAAACCAGATGTAGAACCTGAGCACAGAGCCAGTAGAAAGCTCTGAGCAACACTGGGCATGGCTCAACAGATTTTTTTAAATAATAAGGTAAATCTATTCTCTGTGCTAATCACTTCTCAGAGGTTATTTCTATTCACTAGATAGTGACTCTTCTCATGGTGTATGTGAGTGTGCATGTGTGTGTGTACCTGTCTGAACTACTGTTGAATTTTTTAAAAGACCTGTTTACAACTCGTTTCTCAAGAAGGTTGGAATTATCCATAATTCACAAATGAAGAACCTTAGGTAAAAAAAATTCCTTATAATAAGTATAAGAAGGCTGAGTTTTTCTATTCTGAAAACAATATGTTGTTGTTTTGTGGCAGGCTGTGGCCTTCAGAGAAGTTTTCCAGAAATCTGGGATCACTCCCAGTGTGATAAGACAAACTGAATCAGATGGTTCCATTCAAGGCCAAAGGAGAAATATATACGAGGAAACACGAGTAATGAGAAATAGAAGCTAAGTCAGGAACTATGTTCATGAAAGCTGAAATGAAGAATCTGAGCTTGAATCAAAGGTAATGAGAATACCTAGAAAGTTTTTGATAGAATGATAAACCAATAATGTAGTTTTTAAAAGTATTATTAGGCCAAAGAGTAGAAGCATTGCAATAGGCAAATAGGGAGAAAATTTAGTCATTGACAAATGATCAATGTCCATCTTTATGTGAGCCTCTCCCTTTACCATCCAAAACATTTTGAAATAGTTCAAAATTTCAGTGACCTGCCATACAAAATCCTTCACAAATGCAGTTCTAGGAAAACTTGTTTCTTCAATTATTTGCCTTGAAATCAATTCCCCAGAGCACCTCTTTCCTCTCAATTTTAAATACTTAAGTATATAATACCATTAAATCATTTTTTCCAGAAAGACAAGAATATTTATTAAAATAAGAGGGTACTTTCTCTGATCTCTCGCCATTTCTGAGGAATCAATGTGGGGTAAAGGGCCTATGCAAACAGAGTAAAACATGCTCAGAATTTCACCAGCAGCTTCTGAGAGCAGATGGAATTTTGCCAGGAGCTGAGGGTGACTGAGATAGCTTAGCATTTGTTATTTGATGGAATGAGCTCCAAGATTTCAGCTCAGTTGCTGGAAAGATCTCTTTAATCTCAGGCTCTTAGCAGAGTCATGGGATGAGGTTTCAACATTCAGAGGAACTAGAGAGATAGCATACGGGTCAAGGCATTTACCTTTCAGGAGACCAGCCCCCAGTTTAATCCTAGAGACATGGTCTCCTGAGCATAACCAGGGACAGTGGGGCTGTCATTTTGGGGGTTGATACCCTTTCCAGAAATTTTAAGTGGATGTGTTCCCCAGGGAAGGCACAGAAAGTTAGAAATGATGGGTGTCCTAACTAATCTATCAAACCCATGTCCAGAAGAAGCAGGAGTTAGAACCATTTGTTTATGATTAGAGATGCAATGGGCTGTGTGACTTGAAATATCACAATTCAATGTTGTTGGTGAAAGTGCTCAATAATAATTCAGAAAACAATCAGAAGCTTAAGCAAGAAATATTTGAATTTATATCAGGGAGTTTCTCTTCAGTCCTGATGCACAAAGATCTTCAAACAAGTCACTACTTCAAAGACTAAAGTTAAACATCACGTTAAAATTGTCACTAGAGCTGTTTCTATTTAAGGCAAGAGGGTCCAGAGTAGGATGTAGGGAGGCAGCTATGACTTCTCATGCCTAATTGTCAGGCCTGACCTTGGCAGAATGTGTGCTCACTGCAAGGATTCCTCCCAGGGTGTGAAAGCAAAAGTTACTGACATCTGCAATAGCAAGAATTAGAAACCAACTCAATGTTTACCATTAGAAAACATTTGGGGATATTTGAGCCAAGGTGTTAATTGAATTAAAAATAACATGAAAAAATACAGAATATTAAATAGGAGGGGGAGCAGAATCAGAATGTGAACACCTGGTTTCATGTTCAGGTACAGCTGAACA
The DNA here is from genome assembly GCF_029834395.1 of Sorex fumeus. Taxonomy (NCBI): domain Eukaryota; kingdom Metazoa; phylum Chordata; class Mammalia; order Eulipotyphla; family Soricidae; genus Sorex; species Sorex fumeus. The sequence continues at coordinate 6,597,365 of NW_026606101.1, read as the reverse complement.
AGACTAAGATATGGAATTTGAGAACAATATGACTAAGTTTAAAAGTAAAGTAAAGTAAAGGCCCTCCCGTTGATCATCGATTTGCTCGAGCGGGCCCAGTAACGTCTCCATTGGAGACTTTGTTGTTACTGTGTCTGGCATATCGACTAAGTTTAAGACTGGAAAAATGTTTTGCCCAGGATTATCTAAAGGCATTGCATTATTGATTTCATGGATAGGAAAACTTGCCATTGTTCAGAATTCAATTCTCATCATGAGAATGGTTTGGAAAGAAATGGTGTGAACTTTAGGCATTTTCCAAAGCAAATATTTCTTGAATAAGAAAGGTAGCAGAGCTTAGTGAACAGCATTGTGACCTCCATAGTGACCCAGCTTGTCATTTTCATGATCACAATCATTAGTATTCATCTCAAGGTTAGTCTAAGGTGACAACTTCCTTAAATGTTTTGTGTCTTACATGGTTTATTCCATGCAGTTAGCTTCAGCCCTGGAGTATTCCCCTCTTACATAACACATGGTACCAATGTTTACATAAACCTATCTCAGTGAGCTTTGACAAACGTGGTGCTGCATGTGTGGTCAATAAAAGCTTTTATGGTATGGTGCAATGAATTTATTCGAAATCAGATAATTATAATTAACATCACATACATTTCATGATATTATCACTTTTGACATGCCTACATTTTTTATAAGCATCTTAAGGGGTTTTCTGTGGCTACTACCATATGAGGTATCTAGAATTCAGGAGATATCTCTCAGTCTCTCAGTTCCCAATGCAAGCAAACATTTGATGTGTCTATGATGTATCTTATTGGGAATTTTCCTTTTAGAGAAGTCCTCAATATGCTCCAGGGTCTTGAAATATGAAGACTATTTGAAAATAAATGAAATATTTTTAATATTTAAATTAATATCCATTCTCTCCAAATGCTTTTCACTAGAAATGACTGGCAACCAGGAACAAGAGAAATCTTTTAACAAAATTGTTGCAGTTACTGAAGAATGTCTCGTAAGATCCTAGAGTATACTCAAGATGTACCAAGAGGCACAATCCCAGGATATTTCCACATCCTCCCATCTTTCAAATACATAGCTCTCATAATAATGTCATTGCATATAGACCGAACATGATGGCCACTTAATACCTCTATTGCAAACCACAACACCCAAAAGAAGAAAGTGAGCAAAAGGGAATGTCCCACTACAAAGGTGGGGGGGGGAGGTGTGGATGGTGGGAGGAATGCTGGGACCATTGGTGGTGGAAAATGGGCACTGGTGAAGGGATGGATACTCGACCATTGTATGACTGAAATGCAAGCACTGAAGTTTGTAAGTCTGTAATTGTACCACACGGTGATTCACTAATAATAAAATAAAAGAATATCATTGTATTCAATAGCTACCCAGATTCTGAAGTTCTAGCTCATGGGGAATCTGTAGTGTGTCCTTCAAAGTAGAATGGAATCCATACTCTCTTAGTGCCCAATATTGAATTTTACTGATTCTAGGAAACAACTAATGTTGCAGTTGTTTGAAGTTAAGCAATCATACATTAAGACATGCAGGAATATCAGTCAGCTAAAGGACATACTTATTGCCTGTACAGGACGATCAGCATTTTCAGAATGAATGTCAGTGACTTAGATGAAAATCCAAAGGACAATAGTTGTGACTCTTTTTAGAAATGTTGATGCCTAAGAGATATTACAGCAGATAGCACAACGGTAGGGCGCTCGCCTTACAAGTGGCCAACATGGCCGACCCGAGTTCGATTCCTCCGCCCCTCTCAGAGAGCCCGGCAAGCTACTGAGAGTATTCGATATGCCAAACACAGTAACAACAAAGTCTCCAATGGAGACGTTACTGGGCCCACTCGAGCAAATCGACGATCAAAGGGAGGGCCTTTACCTTACCTTAGGGCACTTGCCTAGCACACTGCCAACTAGGTTCAATCCCTGGCATCCCATTCCCTGATCCCATAAGGAGTGATTCCTGAGCACAGAGTCAGGAACAAATCATAAACACTGTTAGATATGGTCTCAAAAAATATATAAATAAAAATGTTTCTATATGCACTTCAAAACACAAAAGACTAGGCTGTGTGAGAAAACTCTGGGCACCAATATTCTGAATCAAACATAAAATGGTTTAAGAGCACCTTAACTATTTTATTGTACTATTACATTTTATTTTTACATGTTCAAGAGCATGATATATAGTTAATATCTATATTTAAATAAGTTTGCAAGAACACTTATGATACATAAAAATGTGCTTTTAAATAGAAATAGCCAAGTTTTTTAAAAGAAGCAAAACCATTTTATTGGTCTATTCTATTATTCTCCTATGGGATATAGGTCTATACTTTAGAGCTACACAAGTCAATGGTATGGAAAAAATTACACATTTACAATTCCATTACACTTGACTAATTATCCAGAAAGACATCAGATTATTCAAGACAGTGGTCTTCCCATGAAGACCTATCTATACCTCTCCACCTGAGCAGAGCTGACAAATATTCCACGGTCTGATGAATCTTCTACCTGATTTGATAGAAATCTCCTCTTAAATGAATTTTGGAGTAACACAATTTGAATAGGCTAGAAGCAAAAATGTACTAAAAAGCTACCAAATAGAAAATAAAATAATAAAAATATTTTATTTATTGAACATATGCTAGCTACTGTGTTAGGCACATTGCATGCATGAATGCATTCTCTCCTATCAAGAAATTTTTAAAAGAGGTATCGATATCCATAAATTACAATAGGAAAAATTGACCAAAAGAGTTTTTGATTTGCTCCAAGTTACACAACAAGTATAGTATGAACATTGGGTTTGAACTCCCAACACTGTGTTCTTTATTATATATTCTTAATACAAGGTATTGAGTTATCCTTTAATCAATCTACGCCAAGAATCATCCCACACACAAACACACAAACCAAATTGCTAACCCACAAACTAAGAACAAGTAATGAAATGTTTATATAAGTCAAAAGAAATATTGAGCCAAGTAATCACTTATTTCATCAGAGAATGCATTAAAACATAAAATGATTGATGATGATGTAAAGGAAAGTGATCAGTGGACCTCGGGATCTTGACATTGTGTGATACATGAGCCACACTTGTTATGGAAAGTCCCAAAATTGTTTAACCTGTGTGAGTGAGGGGTAGGAGGTCATGCTTTTCAGGTCGGTGACAAATTTTTCTACTTAAGAGAAAAAACATTTCTGTATATGCTGTACACCCCTCCCTGACAAAAAGCTCAAGATTCATGATGAAGGAAACACTTGCACAGTGTTGTTTTAACCTCAATGAGAATGCATTCTGATTATGAGGTTTCTGAACTTGCAATAGACTTTATATGGAATGGTTCACATTTTAAACACCAGGTTCAATTACTATATCACGAGAAGCTGATCTCAACCATAACTTTAGACCAAATAGGCAGGGGAAAATGTTATAATAGAAAAGTATTTATGGTTGATGTTATTTTATAAAATAAGTGTTGATAATAGTGTAGAGGAAAAGGAACCTTCATACACTGTTGGTAGGGATATAAAATTGGCATAGCCAGTTTGGAAAATGGAAATAAGTCTCCTCAAAAAAAATCTAAAAATGGGATGCCTATGTTGTCCATAAATTCCATTTCTAGACATTTTCCTAAATGTTATAAAAATTAGTCCTAGGAAATAAATAGCGCACCCCTAATTTATTGCAGCACCATTCACAACAGCCAAGTATGGAAACAAACTAAGTGCCCATTAATTGATGATTTGATAAAGACAACAAATAAATATCATATATTTGCACTATTCATCTACAAAAGCAATGGAATTTGGGTGACTAGAGACCTAATCAGCAGGTAAAGAGCAGCTGACTAGGGTTTGATTCCTGACACCCTATGTGGTCCCTCACGCATTTCCAGAGCTACATGAGTACAGCCAAGAGCCATCCCTGAGCACAGCCAAATGTTTCCCAATCACCCCAAATAAAAACAATAAAATTTTGCCTTTAGTGACAATAAAGATGGACCATGAGGTGATTAAGTTAAGGGAAGTAAGTTGCAAAGAAAAAGAAGTACTGTACAATTTTAATTATACATGGAAAAACGTCAAAGCAAGAAACAAAACAAAATCCAAGCCTTAAACTCTGTTAATAAAATGGTAGATATCTCAAGGTTGTCATCTTTCTCAAGGATGGTGGCAGATGGTAAGATATCTGGTATTGGGATTAGTGTGCTAGGTGCATTTGTTGAGGTGTGAAACTATCCTCCAGAAGCTTATAAGCATTGTAAACAAATGATACATTAATGGAAAAAATAAATACTGAGAGTAGCATTAAAAATATTTATTCTTGATGATTGTCAATGAGGAACATCAAACTAGAATGATGAGCAAAAGTAAAATCATAAGTATGCTTTACAGATAGCAATCTGCACCGTCTGTTCATTTTTTAATGTTCCTCAAGAAAAAAAATCATGAGAATATATATGTATGGCTTATAAATGTAAATATTGATGACTGATTGAAACTAGACTTCTTAAGCCAATGCCAACTTCATAACAACAGATTGTTCTCTGCAAAATTGAATATGTTCTTTAGCAGATTGAGGTATCCTTTTATTTACTAGATTTTAAGCAAAAATACAAAGTATAACAAATTCACCTGGTTCATGGCAACGGCAACAAACTCACTCTAAAGACCAAACAATCTGAGGTTTCATTGAAGAATCTCAGTTGATCCAAATAAGACATGTTTTTTTTGGATCAGAGAGATAATATAGTGGATATAGTGCTTGCCTTGCATGAGGCAGATCCAGATTCCATCTCAAGCTCTGCATATGGTTCCCTGAGCCTGCCAGAAGTAATTCCTGAGCACAACCAGGTGTGTTGTCCCATCTTAGAGGGAGACAGTGAGAAACAGAGAGGCACTACTCTCCAGCTATCAGCATCACACACCACATCATTTGGTATAGCCCCAAAGGCCTTTACAGTACTACCTGTGTGGCACTGGGGGCTCCAGCTCCACAGAGTAACCTGGAGAATCCCTAGCAGCATAGGACCAAATCAGCATTGCATCTCCAGGCCCTTGCATTGAACTACCTTTCTGAATGGCTGATAATCATTGATGAGACCCGTAGGCCTCATGAGCACCACTTGGGGAGGCATCTCGCCCACCTCCCCCAAAATGTCAAGAACAATATGATAACTAAGACACTGTTGTTTGGAATTAAATTATCTTAGACATGTTCTCTTCACTTTATGTATCTTTTTAAATTCTATCACTCTTTCTTTCACCCTCAGTCAGTGTGTTAGAGGACATTTACATAGTGCAAAAGCATAAGAGGTGTGCCTACTCAATGTGCATGTATCTTTTTAATAGGGGACACACCGAGCAGTGCTCAAGATGGTGGTAGAGTTGACCTCCAGAGACATACCCTTTGGTGCTCAGGGTCACCAAGAATATACATAGCAAAAGTTGAAGACCTACAAGATGCCATAATTTGAACTCAGAGCCTTGAACCATGTGCTTTACCACTGAACCATGTACTTTATCCCCGGTATTCCATATTTTTGTTTGTTTTTATTTGGGAGCCATATCAGATTGTATTCATTATTTAATTCTGGTCCATACTCAGGGATCACCCCTGGAAAGCTCAGGTGACAATATGCAGTGCTGGCTATCCTACCAGGATCAGCTACATGGAAGATGAGTGCTTTGACCCCAGTACTAACTCTCTGGCTATGGGCTTCTGTGATTTAAAGAAGGAAAAGGAGACTGTCTTTACCTTCAAGTTCATACCACTGATCTTTTAGTGTTTTTATTTTATTTACCTCTTTGGCTTATTATTTCTTCCCAATGATCCCCTTTTAGCTATATATTATTTTCTGTAACATTGTTCATATAAAATCAATATTAATTCCCAATAACGTTATAAAAGAATGGATCCTTTAGCCAACATAAAACTTTAGCCAACACATGTCATTTTCAGTTTCTGAAATTTCTACAAAAATAATTTATCATATGAGAAAATAAAACAGCAGTTAGATGTTTGTTCTTTGTAATGGATGACATGGAAGTTTGAAAGAAAAAGAGGAAAGAGAGAAACAAATTGCTGCTATTTGGGTTTTATAGAGGAGTTAGTAATAATTGGGGAAAAAGGATGCAGCTCTTATCCCTTAATGAAGGAGATTATGTGTCATGCACCGCTTCAGCTGCTTTATGTGCATAATTTCTTATTCAATCTCAAGTAGTTGCAATTTTCTCCTTTTGTGATATGAAGAATATGAGGATCTGAAAGCCTAGAACTAAGTTACTTAGTGGAAAAGAGGTAGGGTTTTATCAAGTTCTATTTTCTCTGCTTCAAAGCCCTATCTCTAGCTTCCAAGATGATTTCTCTCCAGAATATTCCCCCAAATTCTCAAAAGTCATTACACTGGACAAGAATCTGTCTATTATTCTTCATTTCCACATGAGAGACATCTTAGTGGATCTGAAGGGAAGAGTCAAAGACAATAACTGAGGGATGTTCAATACCAACTTTTACCTACTCTTCATGCTCTGCTTCTAAGAACATATAGACAGTTTTATTTTTGACTTAGGAACACTGCATTTTAAACTTATTCTAACGAGTTCTTCAATTTTGCAATCTTCTTTAACATTTGAGAAAATGTGATTTTATTAAACATTTTACTTTAATTTTTGAATAAACATTGAATGTAGCCAGAACAAATAAATAGTAATAACATTCCAAAAAGCTTTTATTACCATTATTTGCACTGCACTGTCCTCCCGTTGTTCATTGATTTGTTTGAGTGGGCCCAGTAACGTCTCCATTTTGAGACTTGTTGTTACTGTGTTTGGCATATCAAATACGTCACAGATAACTTGCCAGGCTTTGCCATGTGGGTGAGATACTCTCGGTAGCTTGCCAGGCTCTCCGAAAGGGGTGGAGGAATCAAACCTGGCTCAGTGGGGCCGGCTGCGCCCAAGGCAAACACCCTACCACTGTGCTATTGCTCCAACCCATCATCATTAATATTATTATTATCATGGTATATCACGGTCCTCCCGTTGTTCATAGATTTTTTTCGAGCGGGTCCAGTAACATCTCCATCATGAGACTTGTTGTTACTGTGTTTGGCATATCAAATACGTCACGGGTAGCTTGCCAGGCTTTGCCGTGCGGGCGAGATACCTTTCGTAGCTTGCCGGGCTCTCTGAGAGGGGCGGAGGAATCGAACTCGGGTCGGCCATGTTGGCTGCTTGCCAGGCAAATGCCCAACTGCTGTGCTTTCGCTCCAGCCCTAATATTATTATTATTATTATTATTATTATTATTATTATTATTTATTTGGACTGAAGCGATAGCACAGCAGTAGGGCGTTTGCCTTGCAAGCGGCCAACATGGCTGACCTGAGTTCGATTCCTCCGCCCCTCTCGGAGAACCCGGCAAGCTACCGAGAGTATCTCACCCGTACGGCAAAGCCTGGCAAGCTACCCATGACGTATTCGATATGCTAAACACAGTAACAACAAATCTCAAAATGGAGACATTACTGGGCCTGCTTGAGCAAATCGATGAACAATGGGAGGACAGTGACAGTGACAGTGATTTATTTATTTATTGAATCACCATGAGAGCAGTTACAAAGATTTCAAGTTTAAGTCTCAGTCATACAAAGATCAAACACCCATCCCTTCACCAGTGCACATTTTCTACCACCAAGAACCCCAGTATACCCTCTATTCTATCCCTACCCCTGCCTGTGTGGCCTATGATTTCCACTTACCTCTTTCTACTTTGATTACATTCAATATTTTGACAAAAGACCCACCATTATTATTTAGAATTTCCCCCCAACAATCAGATCTGTTGATAAGTCATCATTAGATAATTTGTTTTCTTTTGTTGATTATGAAGAGCATATAATGTAGCGGATTTTGGAATTCCGATATTTTAGTAATTAAGTCTGGAGGAATTATTTTCAAAAGCCGCTGGGTTCCAAGATTGGTTTGTGTGCCTCTGGGATCATGGCTGTTCAGAAACCGAAGGAGCCGTTCATGGATGGCAACTTACGGTCTTGTCCACATTCCAAAAAGCCTTTAACTTGCTTCTATTTCTCAGTCTCTCTGATTTGAATTCTGTGCTCTGTCAAACCTGTTAGCTCACTTTAATTTGTTTTAACTTTAAAAGTTTGCTCAAATAGCACAGTACAAATGACATCTGTATCTGTATTTTTGTTGCAGTATTGTTCAAAATAGGCAAAATTTGAAAACAACCCCAGTGTTTGAGAACAGAAGACTGGTTAAAGAAACTTGGTACATCTACACAATGAAATACTATGCAGCTGTTAGGAAAGAAGAAGTCATGAACTTTGCTTATCAGTGGATGGTCATGGAGAGTATCATGCTAAGTGAAATGAGTCAGAAAGAGAGCAATAGACAAAGAATGGCTGCACTCATTTGTGGTGTATCACTGTACCACTGTCATCCTGTTGTTCATCGATTTCCTAGAGCAGGCACCAGTAACATCTCCTTTGTCCTAGCACTGAGATTTTAGAAAGTGCCACATTCAAGGCACTTTCAGGGTCAGAGGAATGAGACCCATCATTGTTACTGGGTTTTAGCATATCGAATATGCCATGGGGAGTATGCCAGACACTGCTGTGTGGGCAGGATATTCTCAGTAGCCTGCCGGGTTCTCCAAGAGTAAGAACTAGATAATAAGAGGTCGTGCAGCTGCAAATGCAGCTGCGAACTTCAGGGATCTGGGTTTTATAGTCTCTTGGTCTTAGCCATTGATGGGATAACACGGCACCGGGGGCAGTTGGTGGGTGTAATGCCTAGCAACTGGAAGATGGGGTATCTGGGTGGAGGAGGCCCATTCCCAATCCAAGCAGGCTTGGAGATCTCAGCCCCGAATCCCGCATGCCTGGGTTCCTCTGCCGGTTCCTTCATGTGTAAGGCTCATCAGAACATGTGGAGAGTGGTCTTAAGCATGGTTGTGGCTGGTTCCGGAGGTCTTCGACGGCTGGGGCTCTGCTTAAGACCACTCTCTACACATTTGGGTGAGCCTCACGCATGAAGGAACTGGCAGAGGAACCCAGGCATGCGGGATTCAGGGCTGAGATCTCCAAGCCTGCTCGGATCGGGACTGAGCCTCCTCCATCCAGATCCCCCATCTTCCAGTAGGTCGGTGTTACACCCACCAACTGCCCCCAGCGCCATGTTATCCAATCAACAGACAAAACCCGGGGACTATAAAACCTTCCAGTTCCCGGAAGAGAACAGCACAGAGTCTCCTGCCCCCGTACCTGACTGTCCTCACCAGGGCCTCTTGGAGAAGGGCGAGTTGAGTTACCCTCCCTGCCAGAGCCCTGGCAGCTGAAGACCTCCAGAACCAGTCACAGCCATGCTTGTGGAATATAAAATATCATAATTTAAGACTAACACCAAAGGACAGTAGAGACAGAGTCAGGAAGATTGTTCCTCAGTTGGAAGCCTGCCTTATGAGCTGGTGGATAAACAGCGTGGATAGAGAAGGGATCACTAAGTCAATGATGGTTGGAGGGATTGCTTGGGATGGGAGATATATGCTGAAATTTAGATAAAGTACCAAACATGATGGCCTCTCATTATCTGTATTGAAAACTGGAATATCCATAGGTAGAGAGAGAAAGAGGGAAGTTGTCTGCCATAGAGGAAGGGGGAGGGCTGTACTGCGGAGGGGGTAAGGTTACTAGGGACATTGGTGGTGGAAAATGTGCACTGGGGGAGGGATGGGTGTTCAATCATTGTTTGACTGAAACTCAAACATGAAAGCTTTGTAAGTGTAGCTCATGGTGATTCAATAAAAAAAAGGAGCCTTGAAGAAAGGGTGGTGACTAACAATAAAGTTATTTCTCATCTCTGAAAAAAAGTTTGCTCATAACTTCTTTGAATATATTTACTGTTAAAAAATTTAAATAAAAATCATTGTTCAGATGTCACTCATATCAATCATTTCTCTGCAACAGCAGTAGAGTAGAAATAATTGCAACTGTGTGCCCTGAACTTGAAGGAGGAAAAAAGAAAAATCAAAATACATTATTTTAACAAGCATCTGAAAATGTCCAGCATTTCCAAAATCCATTTTCTGCCCATCCACTTTAGGCAACTATCAATAACCTTTCCTCTAATAGTATTTTCAATTATGTAACACTCACATTTTAAATAATTGTCCCCTCCTCTCATCACCATAAACATACCTACACTGTAACCTTCTAAGTCATTTCACCATCTTTATGTTCATGCCAAAACCCATATTGGAAGCAGAATCATGCTGAATCAACTGGGGCTGAAGTGGTTATAAAATCAGTCCAGTACCAGATCTGAACTATCAATGTCAATCAATAATCAGGAGACAACTTGCCATGAACACATAACATTGAGAAGATTGCTCCCTGTGATTTTACCCACCTTTGCCTTTGCCCATATAAACTCTATGACTCAAGAAAATTAACATAAAATCTAGGGAAAACATTTAAGAGGTACATGAATTTTATAGTATTTCAATCATAAATCTTGAATTCAAGCTGAGAAATCTGACTTCTAGAAAATAAGTTCAAAAACTGGGATCCTGTCACCTACTCTAGCACTCAGAACTTTTCTGACTAAAAGTTAGTTTCTTGGTAAATATTTTGCAAAATAAAAATCACAGTCTTACCCTCTTTTATTTATCACTTCCGTGTACCCTAGAATAATAGCATCAAGAAGCTCAGACCATTTTGATTTGACTGTTGTGCTTGATGTTAGAAAGAGAATTGAGTTCATTGTTTTGCGTGTGGCCAACGAGTTTTCCCAAAACCACTGGTATAAGAGGCTTTTCTTGGTCGTTTCATTTATTTTGCTCTTTTATCAAACATTGACCATATACCTGAAGGTCTGTATTCAGATTTTATATTCTATTCCATGGGTCAGAGGGTCTATCCTTATCTAATGCCATACACAAAAGTCAAATCAAAACATACTAAAGATTTCTATATAAGAACCAAATCCATACGATACATAGAGAAATATATAGACAGAACTCACCATGACATTGAAGTTAGAGGCATCTTTAAGAATGAAATGCCACTGACCAGGCAAGTAGAAGCAAAGATAAACCAATCGGACTATATTAAATTAAGAATCTTCTGAAACTCAAAAGAGATGATGATGGAATACTAAGACATCCCACAAACTGGGAGAAATTATTTGCCCACCCCTCATCCAATAAAGGGTTAATATTTCAGATACATAAAGCACTGGTAGAACTCCATAAGAAAAAACATCCAATCCTATCAAAATATGGCGGGGGGGAGGGGAAAGAGAGAATAGATGAATAGAAACTTCCTTAAGGAAGAAATACAAAGGCATATAAAAAATACTCTATCACCAATCATCAAGGAAATGGAAATCAGAAAAACAATGAGATACATCACACCAGAGAGATTGGCCCTCATCAGAAAGAATAACAATAACAAGTATTGGTGAAAATTTGTGGGAGGGGGGGGGCGGGTGGATGGGCCTCTCATTCACTGCTGGTGGGAATGTTGACTGGTCCGGAATTTTTGGAAGACAATATGTACATTCCTCCCAAAACTTCCATACAACTCAACAATTTCAATCCTGAGAATATATTCCATGAGCCCAAAATCACAATGAAGGAAAGAAATCTGCATTCCTATGTTCACAACTGTCAAAATATGGAAATAACCCAAGTGTCTAAGAACAAATGGCTGGATAAAGAATCTATGTTACATATGCACAATGGAATACTAATTGTCATAAGAGAAAAAAATGAAGTTATACAATTTGCTGCTATGATAATGGATCTGGAGATTATCATGTTGAGTGAAATCGGAGGTTGATGAACAGACTCATAATGATCTCTCTTATCCATGGAAGATAAAGAAAATTCATAGAGGACCAAGTGACCAAAGGCAATAGAAACAAACAGTAGGAGAACTGGTTTTCAGTAGGAAGCTTGCCATTGGGGTGGAGCTGGGATGAATAAATTAGGGAAGGGACAATGGGCGAGAAGAAAAAGTGTCTGCCACAAAAGCAGACTGGGGATGGAAGGAAACTTGGGACACTGGAGCAATAAACTGATGTTGGACATTGTAAGCCTGAAATTCAATAATAAATATATTCATAACTTGCAATCCACAGTGGTTCAATTAAAAATAAGACCACAGTGGTAGGGCATTTGCCTTGCACGCAGCCAACATGGCCGACCCGAGTTCAATTCCTCCACCCCTCTCAGAGAGCCTGGCAAGCTACCGAGAGTATCTCGCCCACACGGCAGAGCCTGGTAGCTACCCGTGACATATTCGTTATGCCAAACACAGTAACACCAAAGTCTCACAATGGAGACGTTACTGGGCCCACTCGAGAAAATCGATGAACAGTGGGAGGACAGTACTGCAATGAACAGTGCTGCTCAAAATTTTTTTAAAAATTAAGAATTTCTAACACCGCTCCCCGACACACACACACACACACACACACAAACATGCAAAAGAAGCTCAAAACACTTGTCCTTATTTAACTTGACTTTTTTCTGAAAGTTGAAAGTTCTTTGTGCTGTTTGAGTAGAAATTTGGGGAGGTTAATATCAGACTTTAGACCGAGAATCACTTCAAATTTTATGATACTGACTGCAAGGGTGATTTCAATAATATCAACTTCACCGATGAAACAAAATACCAAATATTAATTTTTCACATAGATTTATAAATATGATTTTAAAAATATTATTTTATGAATGAATAAATTGCCCCAGAATGTTTACTGAAGCTATGATCTACCAGATTAATGTTTATTGTTAGCATAATGTTTACTCTACCCAGATTAGTCTTTAGTGAGACACTTGCTATACAGCTAAAGAGAAAGCAGTCACCAGAGAGCTTCCAGTTGCCTGCTATTCTGTAAAATTTGTCTTAGCTGCAGAAACTTGCCTTGCTTATCTTCCATCCTATACACACAAGCATATTTTCCAGAGAAGTCTGCATCCATAAATTATGCAAAGTCATAGAATAAAAATGTGATCACTTGTGCTCTATTCTTAGAGATGAAACTCACTGTACAGTTCTCTAATGGATTGGCCAAAGCTTTGGCAATTCTATGAAGAGGTTTAACTTTTCTCATTCAATCCTGATTTCTTTTCTTTCAGAGAGTCACTTTCTACTAAACATCTTCCATCCCAATCTCTATGCTAATATCCACTTCTACATAACCCAGTTGCTGACAACAAGATACAACCATATAAGCACTCTCTTTATCTTGGCCTTGCCTAGAATATACAACTGAAAGAGGTCAGAAAAATAGCCTACTGTTTGTACATTTCTGTCAGAGACTCTAAAACTCTGTTTATCAACTACAGGAATATACAAGCAGTATGCATGTCAGTGGAACTAACAGGGTGAGAGAATGTCTGAGTTCATCATGTCAACCAAGACAATCCATGGTAACTCACAGTTCCAGAAGGCCAAATCTAAATGTTGGACATGAGAGTCTCCCAGTGGGTTGTTCTACAGCGAAATTGACCACATCATATTCAATTGATGGTTTTGCCTGACCAATGTCGCTGTTGCACCAAAATTCCAATGGGATCAGACCACTGTCTCCTTCATGTAAAATTCTACTTCACGGAGTGAGGAGAAAGGGCTGCAAAGTTTAAGAAGAGAAATCCCAGAACAACCACCAACTGGGAGCTCTTTGGCACTATTGTGGCAACATGAGAGGATGCTGTCATTGACAATATTGACGAAGAATATTATCAACTGGTTCAGCACATCCATGATTGTGCGAAGAATGCCGAGAGAGAGAGATAGCCACAGAAAGAGGCCTATCTTCAAAAACTCTTGAGCTTATTCACCAGCGTGGGTTGTTGAAAGCCTCAGGCAACCGCAAGTGAACATCCAAACTTGCAAAACAGTACAGAGAAGCAATCAAGGAAGACCTCAAAGAGAGAAGAGCAGCAGTGCTAGCAGATGTGGCAAAAGCTGGGAGAAGCATTCACAACACCCGCCTATCCTTCTCCAACTATAAGACCAAGATGACTGCCCTCTGATGTCCTGATGGATCTATCACACCTTCCAGAAGGGCAATGGAGAAGATTATCCATTACTTCTACTTGGATCTCTTCTATAGCCACATCCACCTGTCCACATACTAAATTCCACAGGATGTGTATGTCATTCCCAACGTTCTCCCTTCTGAAATCCAACATGCCATTTCGTCGGTAAAGAAGCAAAGAGCACTCGGCCCAGACAAGGTCAGACCCGAACAACCTGAAGAATCTGTCATCAGTACTTATCAATACACTGGCTTGGATCTTCACACGCTCCTGTCTGAACGCAAGGTTCCATCCCAGTGGAAAACCAGAAGGACTGTACTACTGTTCAAGAAGGGAGATATCCATGACATTGGCAACTATCCCCGGATCTGTCTGTTGTCTGTCGTCCACAAGTTGTTCACTTGAGTCATCCTGAATAGGAATTGCAGAACACTAGATGAAGGATAATCATGCCAGGTTCCAAAAAAGATTCAGCACCATCGACCATATCCACATAATAACCAAGCTCAGTGAAATTTCCCGGGAGTTCAAGATGCCGCTCTGTCTAACATCCATTGATTTAAAGAAGACCTTTGATTCTGTTGAGACCCAAGCAGTCATTGAAGCCCTAGCCAAACAGGGCGTTCAAACTCAATACATCAGGATCCTCCATGTGCTGTCTTACGGATTCACTACCAGGATCTAACCATTCTGCAAGGAAGTGATCATCCATGTCAAGAGAGGGGTTCATCAGGGTGATACCTTTTCACCAAAACTCTTCAGTGCCACCCTCGAGAACGTCATGCGATGACTGGAATGGGAAAGAATGGGAGTGAAGATAGACAGTCAGCAACTACACCACCTCCAGTTCGCTGATGACATCATTCTAATAACACCAAACATTAGCCAAGCAGCACAAATGCTGACCAACTTCAACCGTGAGTGTGGAAAGGTAGGACCACAGCTGAATCTCATGAAGACAACAATGTTTATGAGAAACAGTCTCATTCCTGACATTCCATTTGTTCTCAAGGGAGCAAACAACTCCGAATGCAACAGTTATGTGTACCTAGGTCAAGAAGTCAACATGATGAATGAACTGGCACCTGAGTTGCGCAGGAGGAAGAGAGTGGCTTGGAACACCCTCAAGAACGTCAAAGAAATAGCTAAGAGGACAAAGAAACTCTGGCTCCGGGTACATCTCTTCAATTCCACTGTTCTTCCTGCATTAACATATGCTTCAGAGACCTGGGCCCTATGATAACAGGATGAGAACGCTATTCGGGTTTTCCAAAAAGGAATTGAAAGACTATGCTTGGAGTATCATGCTTCACTCAAATGAGAGAAAGAATCAAAGTTCTGACCTTTGTCGATGATCAAGAATCAGGGACCCTGTCTCGTTTGCCAAAGCATCAAAAATCAGATGGGCTGGACACGTAATGAGATTTGGAGACAACCACAGGACTGCAGTCATTACCGATTGGATTCCACGGGAATTCAAAAGATTACATAGCTGCTCACCTACAACACGGTCAGACTTTGTCAAGACCGTGAATGATCAGTTTGAGGCTCTTCATGTTCCTAGAATGAGCAGACACCATCGTGCTGCACTAGCACGTGACAGGGATGAATGGAGATGTTACTGGCACCCACTCAAGCAGATCGATGAGTAATGGGATATCAAATGATCAAGTGATGCATGTCAATCATGTTCACACCCAGCTGTTTCTGGTGCTACTCAAACACCATATTCCAGGAGCCTGTGCACAGGCTCTAGCCCAGAGTGTTATTGTCTATTTTTCTTTTGGATTTCAAGTGACTCTTGCTGATGAATTCTCAGCTTTCAAATTTGTGTTTTCTCTTAATTAATACCTCAATAAATACTCTAATGTTCTGTTTATAATGATCAGTATCTTTTTACCAAGGGTCCCAAGCTCAAATGCCTATAAAGGATTGTCCAATAAAATCAGTAATTAAAGTTAATCACAAAGGAAAGAATGGATAATAAACTACTAGTATTACAACTAGACATAACTTCCCACTCATGTCACCTAACAAACAATGTCTGGGTGAAAAAAAACATGCCCCATTGGCTACTATTGGGTTACCTCTTCCTTTGATGTTACCAAAAAGCTGCTAATAGACAGTTTGAAACTAAAACTGATACAAACAATTTTCTTTAACAGTCTAGATAAACTTGTGTTCTGAAGTATAATATTATTTGGTTGTATATCATGTACCTACTCTTGGAATACCAACCCAGTCTTCACTTTCCTGTCCTGTAGAAAGAAGACACATCTCTAAGGAACATTACTCAGTAAATGGCTTGTAGTTTCTTAGTGATAAAGAAGGAGCAGCTCAAGAAATGATAAATTATTTAGTTAATAACTCTGAGTATAATATATACATATGATGAGAATCCACTCTCAGATCCTCTTGTCTTCTCAGCAATATGGTAGTTCTCCAAAAATAAACACATTCCATGTTGATAGTTGCCATGCTCCCTGTAGAGAACATATAGAAAAAGTTTATGTTTTCCATATCCCTGAGCATCTGCTTTTCCATCTTCCAAGAACTGTTGTTTGATTATTCACATTCATTCATACTTTTATTTATTTGATAAATATTAATTTATAAGCAACATAGATGTGCCAGTTTTCTTACCTAAGCTACTTACCCAGATGATTACCATACAACCCTCTCTTATTCAAATTCCAGATCAGACTCAATAAATAATTAACTCCCAACTGTTTTTCCCATTATTTTTCATTTGAGTTAGAAGGATCACTATCACTTAATTTCCGAAGTCAGACACTGAAAAACTCACCTTAATTGCTCCTTTGCCTTTGCTACCCATCTATCTTACCACAGTTATTTCCATTATAATATGTAAGCCTCTCTAAGTCTATGACATTTTCTCAAGATCTGAAACCACAACATCTTTCACCACTGCAATTAAGTCTATTCTAAAATCCTTGCTTCCTCTCTTGTACTCTTCAAATTTATCTCCACTGAGTAAACAAAGTGATTAACTTAAAACCTAAATCAATTTATGTAACTTTGTTGTTGTTCAATTCAGTTTAATAGATTCTAGTACCGCTTAAAACAAAGTGTAAACTCTGTACCAGGGTCTACACAATCTTGAGTAATCCAAATCTAGTCTGTCTCTCCTGTAATTCCCAGTCCCTGATTTTAATCTTCTGCAATGATCTTGTTTCTCAAACTAGTCGACCACTTTTCAGCCGCAGTGCCTTTGTGTTGGCTTTTCACTTCACTTAATAAATATGCTGCCTAGATATTTCTCATCCTTTTGAGTAAATTAAATATACCTTCTCGGGAGCACCAAGTAAAGGGTACTGGGAGGATCCTCCCAGGATGGGAGATGCATGCTGAAAGTAGACTATAGACCGAACATGATTGTCACTCAATGCCTCTTTTCCAAACCACAGCACCCAAAAAGAAAGAGAGAACAAAAGGGAATGCCCTGCCATGAGGCGGGGTGGGATGGAGGGGATGGGAGTGGGTGGGAGGGATACTGGGATCATTGGTGGTGGAGAATGGGCACTGGTGGAGGGATGGGTACTCAATCATTGTATAACTGAAACCCAAGCACAAAAACTTGTAAGTCCACAACTGTACCTCATGGTGTTTCACTAATAAATTTTTTTTAAAAATGTACCTTCTCAAACTTTCTCCAACCATCTTATGTGAAACTTGTCACTTATTTCCATATCCAGCTATATTTTATTATTGTTCTTGCTGCATCTTTCATGCAAATCTTTTAAATTCATGATTAATTAATTTATTTGGTTGGCTTATCCAAATCTCTGTCTCTCCTATTGGAGAGCAGGTTTCAAATCACTAGCGGGGTCTTTTTGTTCACTACATATCCCTAGTGCTGACCAATGTGTCTTACCATTCATTCAGTAAATCTTATAATTAAATTAAACTTTCTTCTCTACCTCATTCTCTAGGCTCTCTTCAAACTTCATGATGTCACCAACAAGTTCAATCCTTCTGCCTAATCAATGTGAATCTATCTTCTCTAACACAGCTGTTTGTCCCTTTTCTCCATCTACCATGCCCTTGTCTTTCTATACTTTGACAATAAAAATACTTTCCTAACATGCCACCCAGCTATGCTTTCTCCCTCTCTATCATACATACTCTGTCAGGGTGACCTTTCCAATACTCAAACCACTCTTAGGCTTCAGAACTTTCAATGGCTCCCTGCTGCTGACAGGATAAAGTTCAACTTCTCATCATGACATACGAGGTACTCTGAGATCTCATACTGCTTTCCACTCTTTTTTCATGTCTCAGTCTTTTATGAAAATCTTTTCTATAATCTATGCATATGCTTTTCCTTCTTCCCACCATCTGATCCATCCTTCCTTTTCATTACATCCCCAAGTTGTTCATGTCTTTGTCTTTGCACAGCACCAAGTTAGTGTATTCTGCCTAGGTGATCACAACTTTATTATTGCACAGCAATGAATCCACAACTAGTTTAATCATGGAAACACCTGTTTACTCGAACTCTTCTGTTAATATCCATCTAAACACATAAGGTAACAGGTCATACAAGCATTAGTACCGTGCTATTCCTCCACCCATATCCCATACCACACCTCCATTACTCAAATCCTCTTCTACCAGACCCAGAGCCCTGTATCCTCCTTTTGTTTTTGCCTAAATGAGGTCAAAATTTTGCAGGTCTACAGCAACAGAAAAGATATAAGAGTCACATATGAAGTAAATAAGGGGAGGTTTATATTGAATAGGCCAAGTTAAATCCTGGGACAGTCATCAGTAGTACTTGTAGCTATTTCAATAAAAATCAAGATTTTCAAAGTATTTCTAAAATCTTGTAAGCTTCCTCCAAATAGTACGTAAGATCAAACTTCATCAGACACTGTCCTTTGGCTGCAGATACATATTGTATTCCCAGGATAATTTAAGCCAGTAGCCAAGTACACTGACAAGTAGGCCATTGTTGAGAGAGAACACATAAGGAACAGATAACAGATTAGGAATCTTACAAAATTATAGCTAATAAAAAAGACTAGAATACCATCCTGGACACTGGGACAGATACTCAAACCTCTGGACTAAACCAACAGGATATTTTCATACAATACTGCTCACAACTTTACGACTCATCTAGAAACTGAAGAACCAATTACAGGAAAACAGAAACTGGATTGGGCACTCAGCTCTGAGCAAAACTTCACAGAGGCAAGGGAAGGATGTTGCTACAGAAGGGAGAACAAAGAAAATGGGGTTAACACAGAACACATTTAACTAACTCTTCTATTTTTCTAAGAACCGCCACAATCAGAGGTTTAAGGCATAGAAAGTGGAAAAGAAAGGGGACAACAGGGAGGCATCTCTATAAATTAGAGTTTATGCCTTCCTTTCATTGGAATCTTCCTTTTATTCTTCTAAAGTATCATTGTTAGTACCCCCTGTGGCTTTGTCTTGGTTCTTTATTCTTTCATACAGATATTGCTAAAAATCAGTGACAGAATGGAGTACTCGAAAGACCTTGTAGAAGTCAGATGTAGGCCATGCTATCCCAGAGCTCAGCTGTGTTCCAATATCCACTGCCTCAGCCATGATTTTTGCACCAAACACTTTTACTTCTTAGGCTCTTAATGGAAAATTTAAGCTGGCTTTCCTCACCCTGCCAACCTTCGCCTTCTTGTCCTACACCCTTGCTAAACTGAAAAGTGTTCCTAGGAAGAAGTCCACAATTTCTTTCTAACCTCCTATAAATACCAGGCTTATTCTTCTCAGTTTTTTTTGCATGTTATATCCTTCTACTCTCTCTCCATTACAGTCCTGTCTTTTAGCTTCCCCACAACAAAGGCTGAGATTTTCCCTGTTACCACATAAGTGCGGCTGTCCTACTCAGAATATCACTATGCTTAGTGGCTCCACCATCACTCAGTTCTGCTGCTCAATTCATAAAATTGGCCCAGACCTGCTCTCTCTGGGATAGGCTTGAACTATTTTATATAAATCTCATTACCTTTTCATGACTGGCTCAGAACATTTAATATGTCACTCACTCTTATTTCCGAATTGGCTACCTATCACCTTCTCACCTACATCCCAAAATTAACTAATGTAAAGAGAGAAGAAAGTTACTTTCTAAACTGCACAGCAACACAATAAAATATCTTCAAAACTGAGCTAAAGGTGTCCTTTCTTTGGGTTTCCTTACTGTGCCAGTCTGATCAGTGTACTCTCTTTTAATAACTTGCTTTGCTTGCTCCTAAATCATCTCACACTCTTAGTAAATTCTTTTACAACTCTACCACTGGGACCCGGTGTTGGGTTTGAGCTCTTCTCCCTTTGGTAAACACAAACCAATGAGGGTGAGTGGCTAGAAGTTTGACAGGCAAAGAGATGGTGTATTCTGAAGCCAGACAAGGAGCACAGCCCAGCTGTCGCCTTGGTTTTAGACCTCTGACCTTCAGAGTTATGAGATAATAAAGATGCATTATCTAAAGACTTCACTTTGTGAAAATCTTCTATGGCAGAGAAAGAAAATGAGTATGATGGTAATACCTGTCAATCTCTATATTTCTTTGTTCCTTATTTTTTGAACTGGGGGTTTCTCTCATTTTACTTGTTATGCCTAATAATCATCTCTTTTCTCTTCAACTCATGCAGAGTGGGAATGTGACTTCCTACCTGCCCCACCCTTTTCAAATCATCTGTGAGGTAGATTTGTTCACATTCCATCTTAATTTGATTTAGCACCCAGATATAGGAGAAAGCAATTACTACAAGGCAGCTGTTGTACAAGCAGCTCAGCGGTTGAGTCTCAAATGTTCCATTTTCTTCTTCTGTGAACTCGGGTGACTTCATTGACCTTTTGGAGCCAAATTTTTTCTCTCCCGAGCAGGAGACCCACAGGCACTCCTCCTCCTTCCCTTGATTATGAGTTCTCTGCATCTATCCTTCCACCTAGTAAAGAGGGAGATTTCACAAGACCCTGAATTAAAATCTGCTTCATCCTATTGAGAGCTTACTTTGTAACTCCATCTTCCATCTGCTTGCAGGGATGTGTTGATGCTGATGTTGAAGGATGGGGGGAGCTGCATGGTCAGTAAAGTGTATTTTCCTAGAAGCTCTGAAGAGCACGTAATTAAAGTTTGACACCTCACAGTGGGGGTGACCTGAGGGTTACATAAAGACACCTTAGTCACCAGTTGTTGCAAATGAAGTGGGATAACTCAGGGAAAAAACAACAGGACCTGCTCCTTCTGATGAAATTCCAAGGCAGGGAGCTTGCCTGTCACTCTTTTTGTTGTCGGAAACTTGAGTATATTTGAATGCTTATAAAATCACCCCTGCCCTTCACATTTGCAAACTGAATTATCTGAATCTTCTTCATGGAGACTTTAAAGGAGAGCCTACATGCCAAAGCGCTTTGGGAAGGTAACAAATGCTAGATGTTCCTGTAAATTCAATTTTCTAATTATGTATTCATCTTTGTAAATCTTTTATTCCCAGAATAGAAGCACCCTGTTAGTAGAATGTGAAATGAAATGATAGAACCTGTTGGGGAAAAACAATCTGAATTTTAATTTTGGTTGATTGGTGCCCCCGCCCCTACCCTCACCCCCAACGTGCATTCATACAAGTTATCTGGAGTTCATTCTGGGATGCTGAGAAATCTTTAAGGCAAGAAAGACTGAACAGTAGAGGATTTTATTGGTGTCCTTCTGGACAAAAAGAGACAAACAATAGTGTTCTTTTTTCTCTCTGGTTCTTTCAAACATCTATCACTCTTACAGAGTTTATTCTGGACACTTTCGGATTTTGAAAGCACGCAGACCTGATATCAACTTTCAGACCTAGATACTGAAAGATGATCAGGAACTGACAAATTTTTCTACTGTGTTCTCTGAGAATGGTCATCACAAATGCCCAAAGAAGTTATCTGGGTGGAAAAAAATAACTCCTGTGAGTTATTGAGAAAGGGTGGGACCTGCACAGGGATGCTCCCTAGACATGATTTTCTTCTTTATTTGGGTCTCTATTGTTAGATTATTCAAATACATCACTTAATAGCCAAAAATACGTATATGTATGTATTCATACATATACATATATGGGAGGGAGGGTTAAGCAGAACACTGTTTCTACAGAAGTCATTAACAGCCTAATATTTCAAGGAAAAAATAAATTAGTAAATTCACAATTATGATCTGGTTTCATAAATACTTCATTGTTGTGATCGGGAAAACACCAAAGAAACCTGAAGACAAGATGTCTCTACCACATAGGAGGGTTCTGGAAGGACTTATGCCTGTATTAAGTGTCTGAATAAACTGGGGAAGAGATGGAGGTTGGAAACCCAAGAAAAGGAATCAGAGATGAATTTCAAGAGGACAGACATAGAAAGGCAATGTATTTTCAGAAAATTTGAGAGATTTTTATGACAGATATGGAGGAATCATGAATGCAGTGTGTGGGATGGAAAATATCCTCATAAGAGGCTGCAAAACTAAAGATTACATAAGTAATCATGTATTAAAATTAAGGTTTTATAAGCATTTATTCTAATGAGAAGCAGTGCACAAATTTCTAGATGAGAGTGGCCTGGTTAGATTATCACTTTAGAGGAACACTTTGACTGTTCTGTGGGGTCAAGAATGGGAAAACAGATGGTCACATTACTCATTCAGGTGAGGTGTGTCTACAATTAAATGAAGACAATGATGATGATATTGTTGAGAAATGGGTTGGATTATGTGATAGTAAAGTGAAACCAACAGTGTTTGACAAATGGATCTTGGGGGCATCGACATCGTGAAGAAGCTGTCAACAGTAATAGTTGGGTTGCTCAATTGGGTAGTGGGGTGAAAGGTGATTCCTTTTGCCATGGTTCCCTGGCGCCTATATTTTTAACACCTTCCCAGATGATGCTGATGCGTAAGAAAGTTTGAAAGCCTCTCCCCTGTATGATGCAATGCAGCAGTATCAAGTTCTTTTACAATGTGTACAGGCAGTGGAGTAGGCACTGTGAGAAGTGACCTTGACTTTTGCTGGGGTTACCTTGAGTAGCTGTGTGTTCTGTTTTGGGTGTAGAAATTTTGCCATGATTCTATAGGTAGAAATTGTCTCACTTTGTTCATGAGTATCCAGACA
The DNA here is from genome assembly GCF_029834395.1 of Sorex fumeus. NCBI lineage: Eukaryota > Metazoa > Chordata > Mammalia > Eulipotyphla > Soricidae > Sorex > Sorex fumeus. The sequence goes on along the minus strand of NW_026606101.1, from coordinate 6,574,100 downwards.
CTTCTCCATTTGTGTTTCTGCAGTTACTTGACTTGATTCAGAGTTGTGCAAATTTTTCTGATGTGTGAAAAAAATAACTGCAGATGTGAAGTTTTCCACAGACATGGGTAATGCTTTCACCATTTACAGAGGTCTCCAGCTCTCCTAACTCTATCACCGCAAGTTTCTTACACTTGGATTTAGAAACGCATACAGCAGTTTCTTCTTGTGTCCATGCTCTCTTGGCCACAGAGTATTTCCCTGTTTAGTATGTATCTTCTCCTTAAGTAGCTGTACAGTTTGCCCTGAACTGCATTTGAACTGTGCAGTTCTACTTCTAGAGTGTACAGAGTTTTACTTACATGTATTCAATGAAACTTGTATGTAAGTTGAACTCAAATATAGAGGACTAAGCATATGTTACATATGGATTTTCTACTATAAGAGGATGGGGTGCACCAAACCTCTGTACTTTCTAGAGTCAAATGTGGCTCTTGAAAATTACCTCCAGAAGGTTTAAAAGAACCCACTGCTTTGCCTTGTTTACTTGCTGAGACATCACCTCCTTGTTGCCTTGGGGCTACTGTGTTTTAGATTGGTTGGATAAGAACAGAAAAAAGAAGCTCTGAAACAGAGAAACCTGCTCTCCCTCATCGCTCTTTCTCTCTCTATCTCTCTATCTCTGTCTCTCTCTCTCTCTCTCTCTCTCTCTCTCTCTCTTACACACACACACAAAGAACATTATTCTGCGTTTATCAATTGACAATGTGGAAAATTAAAGTCTTTGCTGAATCTGAGAAAACTCTCTCACTGGCTTATAGAGAAAAGAGGATCATCTGCCCCACCACTAAACTGGAGTTGGGTAGCCTTGGACTGGGAAGTGCTTTCTGTAAAAGAAGTCCAGACTCTTATTCCGGCAATAGATTGGCGGTACTGTCTCTCCCTATCCCACTAATCCAGAGCAGTGCCAGAGCTTTGTTATGACCCATATGACTTGCCATTGGCTAAAATAAATGGTCTTCTAATTGCAGCAGGGGAGAATCTAGGATTGGAAGGAAAAGTCAGCTAAAATTTAAAAAATACAAAAAAAAACAGACAGATAAATCTTCAATGGATTGGGATCTAAGTCAGAGCATCCATTCCTCTGCCCTAAGTAAAATTCTTGGCTCCTGCAGTGAAACAAGCAAAGCTGGGCTCTCCCTATGGGGTCGAGAAATTATTGAGACTTGGGGACAGAAAAAGAAAGCAATTGTCACCATTAGCAATGAAGTACTATCACAGGAGGAAGGAAGGTTTTGGCTGTTCTCAGCCTGGAGGGTCCATAACAACAGTGAAAAGTTTTAATCCTGGATGCCACTTGGCTTTTGTAGGCAAAGCCTTTTGCTTTCATCCCAGGATTTCAAAGCACCTCAGACCATTAATTAGTTGTAAGCAATTCAAGCCTGTCAACTTTTCACACCTAATCAAGGGCTGATATCTGTCACCCCAAGGGATCTAATCAATAATTCCTCTCCACTCTCTCTCTCTCTCTCTGCCTTTACTCTTCTCCCAGGTCAGTTTTGATTTCAAGCTCACCCACCCTATCCTAAGCACTCCCCCCTTTTTCATACAGTATCTGATTTCTATGCCTTATTCTCTATCCTCTTTAAGGTTTTCTCTCTCAATATCCCTGGATGGAGTTGGGAGGGGGTGGTAATTTGCAAATTGAGGGATTTGAGGTCGGGGTACAGAAGTCCCTGAGTTCCAGGATCTCACAGTGAAAAGTTTTGCTTCTATAGACCCTGATTAGAAAGGAAAGTTTAAAAAATACAGCTTTGGGCTAGAGAGATATTACACTGGCTAAGTTACTGCCTTGCACACAGTCAACCTCACTTTGATCCCCAACACAGCTTACGGTCCCCTGAACACCCCAAGAGTGATACCTGAACACAGAGCCAGGAGTAAACCATGAATGCTACTGAGAATCTAAAAGAACAAAACCAAAATAAATGTTTATTTTTGTCTTTAATTAGCACAATCCCTACTTGTGCCCTCAATAAAGGCAAAATTCTCACCCCATTGGAGTAAATTACTTTGAACAAGAATGATCAAAATACTGGCTGTGTAAGGAACTTGTTTTCACATCCATGCAGGTATCACTAATGGAGCACAGTGCTTACCCCATGAAACTACCTTTGAACCCAAAGTTCTCCTCAAAAGAAAAAAGAAAATTTATTTCCGAAGTCCCTCTACTCAAAGCCCATTCTCTTTCCTTTGTTTTTAAAGTTTAAACTTTATTATCATTGATACCTTTTTCACTTTAGTGTGTAAATATAAAATATAATGGGAGACTAACACCCAAGGATAATAGAGATAAGGACCAGGAGGATTGCTCCACAACTTGGAAGCTGGCCTCACATACTGGGAGGAAAGGCAACTGAGATAGAGAAGGGACCACCAAGTAAAGGATGCTTGGAAGGCACGCTCGTGATGGGAGATGTGTGCGGAAAGTAAACTATTGATCAAACATGATGGCCACTTAATACTTGTATTGCAAACCATAACACCCAAAAGGAGAGAGAGAGTAAAAGGGAATGTGCCTGCCACAGAGGTGGGGGTGGGGATGGGGAGTGGAATGATGGTGGGAGGGATACTGGGAACATTGGTGGTGGAGAATGAGTACTGGTGGAGGGATGGCTACTCGATCATTGTATGACTGAAACGTAATCACGAAAATTTGTAAGCCTATAACTGTACCTCACAGTGATTCATTAAAAAATTTTAAAAAGATAATGTAAAATACTGTTTTCTGTTATGAGGTATAATTATAACAGGGGCTGGAGTGATAGTACAGTGGGTAGGGTGTTTTCTTTGCACACAATCAACCTAGTTTTCTAGTTTTCTATCCCTGGCACCTCATATGGTCACCCAAGCCCTGCAGGAGTGAAGCACAGAACCAGGAGTAAGTCCTGAGAGCCACTGGGTGTGTCCCAAAAATCCCCCTTAAAAAGAAAAGTATAATTATAACGTAAACATCTTGAATTTATTAACCTAAGGTAAAAGTGAAAATACTTCCAATGAATTGCATCTATTGAAGGATTTCTCCTCATTCCTCACCATGTCTTCATTTATGAATTAATGACTATACTGAATTTTCCTTATACATTATTAAAGTATAATTATGTTCATTTAATATTTTATTACATAAACAAACACATGTATACAGAAACATGCATGTATATATGATTTTATGAACTAAGTGTGTTTTTTTCAGGAACCCTTTCAAGTGTTGCTTAGGATGCCTAAGAGCTGTATCATTGTTGTATCACTGTCCTCCCGTTGTTCATCGAATTGCTCTAGCGGGTCCAGTAACGTCTCTTTTGTGAGACTTGTTGTTACTGTGTTTGGCATATCGAATATGTCATGGGGAGCTTGCCAGGCTTTGCCGTGCGGCCAAGATACTCTTAGTAGCTTGCTGGAATCTCCGAGAGGGGCAGAGGAATTGAACTCAGCTAGGCCGGGCCTGTTGCGTGCAAGGCAAATGCCCTACCACTGTGCTATCGCTCCAGCCCTGCCTAAGAGCTATTCCTGGTCATTCTCAGCCAACCCAGTCAGTGGTTCTCATTCTCAGCAATGGTTCAATGCAAGGATTGGATGATGCAGCTCTGCTTCAGTTCTGCAGTTATTACGACCATCAGAACAATATTTTGGGAGGTCCTATGCTGCCACAGATAGAATATGTTCTGGTGAATGTCTAACATACACCTTAACACCTATACTCCTGTAACTTAAATAAATATTCTTAAATAATATAAACATTGATTTTTCTTTCTGAGGCTGGAGCTATAGTACAGTGGGTAGGGTGTTTGCCTTGCCTGCAGACAACCCAGGTTTGATACCCAGCATCCCAAATGGTCCCCCAAGCACTGCCAGGAGTAATTCCTGAGTATAAAGCAGGAGTACCTCCTGAGCATAGCCGGGTAAAGGTAAGGTAAAGGCCCTCCCGTTGATCGTCGATTTGCTCGAGCGGGCCCAGTAACGTCTCCATTGGAGACTTTGTTGTTACTGTGTCTGGCATATCGAATACTCTCGGTAGCTTGCCGGGCTCTCCCAGAGGGGCAGAGGAATCGAACTCGGGTCGGCCATGTTGGCCGCTTGTAAGGCGAACGCCCTACCCGCTGTGCTATCGCTCCAGCATAGCCGGGTGTACTCAAAAAACAAAACAAAACAAAAAAAACCTTGCTTTCTGAAATTTTCAGTAGTAATATACATATAGTTTTTATAGTCTCAGAGTCTTGGCCGCTGATGGGATTACATGGCGCCAGGGGTCCAGTTGGTGGGTGTGACCCCCACCTACTGGAATTTGGAGGATCTGGGTGGAGGATGCTCGACTCCAATCCGAGTAGGCTTGGAGATCTTGGCCCCGGAACCCACGTGGCTTTGTCCCTCTGCCGGTACCTTCGCGTGTGCGGAGAGTGGCAGTCGAAAACCTCCAGGACCAGCCACCACCATGCTGAGACCACTCTCCACACACCTGAAGGTACCAGCAGAGGGACAAAGCCACGTGGGTTCCGGGGCTGAGATCTCCAAGCCTACTCGGATTGGAGTCGAGCATCCTCCACCCAGATCCTCCAAATTACAGTAGGCGGGGGTCACACCCACCAACTGGCCCCCTGGCGCCATGTAATCCTATCAGCGGCCAAGACTCTGAGACTATAAAAACCAGCTCCCGGAACCACATGGCCGCGCGACATCTTATTATGACATCTCATTCCTACTTTGACAAACTGGCAGGCTACCGAATGCAGCCTGCCCACACGGCAGCGTCTGGCAAACTCCCCATGGCGTACCCAATATGCCAAATACCAGTAACAATGATGGGTCTCATTCTCCTAAATAGCCTTGAATATAACCTCAGGGCCAGGATGAAGGAGACATTACTGGGGCCTGCTCAAGGCAATCGACGAATAACAGGATGATTTGTGATTTGTGATACACATATTTTTATATATCACTGTATCATTGTCATCCTGTTTCTCATCGATTTCCTCAAGCAGGCACCAGTAATGTCTCCTTTGTCCTAGCCCTGAAATTTTAGAAAGTGCCACATTCGAGGTTCTTTTGGGGTCAGGAGAATGAGACCCATCATTGTTACTGGTTTTTGGCATATTGAATACGCCACGGGGAGTTTGCCAGACTCTGCCATGTGGGCAGGATACTTTTGGTAGCCTGCCAAGGTCTCCTCAGTAAGAACTAGATAATGAGATGTCGTGTGGCTACAAATGCAGCCGCACACTTCCGGGAGCTGGGTTTTATAGTCTCTGGGTCTTGGCTGTTGATGGGATTACATGGCTCCAGGGGCAGTTGGTGGGTGTAACGCCTATATACTGGAAGATGAGGCATCTGAGTGAAGGAGGCCAAGTCCTGATCCAAGCAGGCTTGGAGATCTATGCCCCGGATCCCGCACACCTGGGTTCCACTTCCAGTTCCTTCATGCGTGAAGCTCATCTGAATGTGTAGAGAGTTGTCTTTAGCATGGCTATGGCTGGAACCGGAGGTCTTCAGCTGTTGGGTCAAAGTGTCCTGCCTCCGCACCTGGCTGTCCTCATGGGGACCCCTTGGAGGAGGGTAAATTGAGTTTCCCTCCCCACCCCGAGCAGAGCCCCAGCAGCTGAAGACCTCTGGTTCCAGACACAGCCATGCTTAAGACCACTCTACACACATTTTTATATATAATAAGAGTATTTGCTCAAATATTTTCATGGATCTAAAGTGTCCCATTATGTTAATGTTACATAATTTTCCTCAGTGTTATTAGTATTATTAAGACTTTTCTAATAAGACTCATTACTCTTTATGGCGCAGAAATTATTTTTGACAATTTTATTTGAGGTATCATATTTAAAATATTTTAATTATACTTTTTATGTGTACATCTTTCCAATACTATACTCATGACCAGAGTTCCCTCTTCAGTCCTCTGGCTCCTCCCAGTTACCTCCCACCACCCATGAAAGACTTTTTAAAATTAAATCATCGTTGCTCACTCATCCAGGTACCCGCCCTAGGGCAGGGCCCCTTCCCAGGGCTGCGCATCTAACTAGATCTCCTGAGAATGGCTGGTTTTCTTCCTTGGTCTGCAGGGGATGGGAATTGAGGCACACCGCTCAAGCACAAAACTGAGCTGTTCCGCCACCCTCTGCTCACTCATCCAGGTACCCACCTGGCTGCAGGGCTCCTTTCTGGAGCCACAGCCACATTAGCAGCCACGAGTTATACTCCCCCTACATATCCCATAGGAACTATAAGTCACCCTCTGAGATGGGACTTTCACTAGGTTTGCTTAACCATCAGAAACACATTAGCCAATAATTCATTAAGCCCATCTCAATTCTGCATCTTAAGCAGAATAGTAACAGTGAGCGTGAAGGTCTACACCACACAGGTCACAATGGTAAAGCAATGCAGAAGCCCACCGAGCTTACTTATTGAAGAGGATAGCCCAGAAGATACCAACAATAATGAAGTGCTAGACAACCTCTCTTACAAAAAATTTAGAAGGGAGCTACTGAGGATGCTTAGGGAGCTAAAAGAAACAATGAAAAGCAATGCCAATAAAAGACAAGAGGATTTGAAGGTAGAAATGAGGAAAATGCAAATAAAATTACAAACGGAAATGTCAGACCTGAAAAACCTGGTAGGCCAATTGAAAAACTCAGTGGAAGACCTCAGCAGCACAGTAACAGCTACTGAGAACAAAATCAGTGAGCTCGAAGATGAAGTCAAGAGACTCTCCAGAAAATAGCAGAAAATGGAAAAGAGGCTCACAATTCAGAAACAAGAGAAGATCGTGATAAAGCCAAGAGGAGTAACATAAGAATTATTGAAGCCCCAGAGGGACAGGAAGAGAACCCTGATGAAGAAGAAACTGTCAAAGACATCATTGATACAACGTTTCCAGAACTGAAGAAAACATGTGACCACATTCAGGAGGCCTGAAGGGTACCAGCTAGAAGAAATTCGAATAAAAATACCCCAAGACACATCCTGATCAAAATGACCAAAACGTTAGATAGAGACAAAATTCTGAAAGCAGCAAGATCAAAGAAAGAAATTTCCTATAAAGGAGCATCCTTAAGATTCACAGCTGATTTGTCTGATGAAACCCTCATGGCCCCAAAACAGTGGTGGAATATAGTGAAAAAAAACTCAATGAAATAAATGCCTTATCAAAAATACTTTATCCAGCGAGACTTGCATTCATAACAGAAGGAACAACACACAGATTCACAGACAAACAACAGCTCAGGAACTTCATAGGTTCAAAACCAAGGTTACAAGAGCAACTAAATGGGCTACTTTAAGTCAAAACAGGCTCCTAAAATACACCAAATTTCAACAGAAAAATGGGACTAAACCCCATAACAATAATATTGCTCAACGTCAGTGGGCTAAACGCAACAATTAAAAGACAGTGAGTGGCAGGATGGATTAGAAAATTGAACCCAATATTCTGCTGCCTTCAAGAAATGCATCTCAATAGTCAAAGCAAACACAGGCTCAGAATCAAAGGCTAGAAAACAATCCTACAGGCGAACAACTCCCATATAAAAAGCTGAGGTAGCCATCCTAGTATCAGGCCACATTGATTACACTGAAGAAGGTCACAAGAGACAGTGAAAGCCATTTCTTATTGATCAAAGGATCTGTGCAACAGGAAGAACTTACAATACTAAATGTATATGCACCTAATGAGGGACCAGCAAAGTACTTAAAACAACTACTCATAGACTTGGAGAAAGATATTGATAGCAGCACAATACTAGTGGGAGACTTCAACATTGCATTACCACCTCTTGATAGATCAACCAGACTCAAGCATAGCATGGATATACTTCATCTGAGGGAAAACATCGAAGAAAGGACTTAGTAGATATATACAGGACACTTCATCCTCAAAAAGCTGAATATACATTCTCCTCAAGTGTGCGTGGAATATTATCCAAGACTGCCCACATGCTGAGCCACAAAACATACTCTATAAAATTAAGAAGATAGAGATTGTATCCACAATCTTCTCAGACAACAATGTGCTGAAATTAGAAGTAAATCAAACACACACAAACAGAAAACTAAATAAAACACCTGGAAATTAAACAGCTCACTATTGGACAACGAGTGGCTTAGAAAGGACATCAAAAGATTACTGGAAATGAACAAAAATGAGGACATGGGTTACCAAAACTTATGGGACACAGCAAAAGTTGTGTTAAGAGGAAAGTTTATAGCTCTATAAGCATTTCTCAGGAAGGAGGAGCAAGCCCACGTAAGTAACCTATCCTCACAGCTTAAGAGCTTGGAGAATGACGAACAAAAGGAGCCCGATCCAAACAGGAGGAAGGGAATAATAAACTTCAGAGCAGAGATTAATGAGATGGAAACCCAAAAGACAATCCGAAAGATCATTGAAACCAAAAGCTGGTTCTTCAAGAAAATTAACAAGATCGATAAGCCTCTAGCAAAATTCACAAAGAAAAGGAGAGAGAAAACCCTAATATACTGAATCAGAAATGAAAAGGGGATCATTACAACAGAAACTACAGAATTCAAAGGATCCTCAGGGAGTACTTTCAGAAGCTTTATGCCACGGAACACGAAAACCTCGAGGAAATGGATAAATTCCTAGATTCCTGTAGCCTCCCAAGGCTGAACCAAGAAGACCTGGAATACCTGAACAGACCTATCACCATCACGGAAATTGAAAAAAAGTCTCCCCAAGCACAAAAGTCCTGGCCCAGATGAATTCCTAGTGAATTCTTCCAAATCTTTAAAGAGGACTTACTCCCAATCCTCTTTAAGCTTTTCCATGAAATTGAAATATCAAAAACACTTCCAAACAGTTTCTATGAAACAAATATCCCCCTGATATCAAAAGCCGACAGAGATACCACAAAGAAAGAGAATTACAGGCTGATATTTCTGATGAACACAGACGCAAAGATCCTCAAAAACGATTATCAAATAGAATCCAACGACTCATCAAAAAGATCATACACCATGACCAACTAGGATTTATCCCAGGGATGCAAGGATGGTTTAACATTCGAAAATTGATCAATATAATTCATCATATCAACAAAAGAAAAGATAAAAACCATATGATCATATCAATTGGCGCAGAAAAAGCATTTGACAAGATCCAGCACCCGTTTTATGATGAAAACTCTCAGTAAAATAGGCATTGAAGGAACTTTCCTCAATATAGTCAAAGCCATCTACCACAAGCCCATGACAAGTATCATTCTCAATGAGGAAAAACTAAAAGCCTTCCCTCTAAGATCGAGCACAAGATAAGTTTGCCCACTTTTGCCTCTTCTATTCAATATAGTATTGGAAGTCCTGGCCATTGCAGTTAGGCAAGAGAAAAGTATCAAGGGAATACAGATAGGAAAGGAAGAGGTCAAATCATCACTATTTGCAGATGATATGATACTATACTTAGAAAACCCTAAAGATTCTACAGAAGAGCTCCTAGAAACAATTGGTTCGTTTAGTAAAGTGGCAGGCTACAAAATCAACACCCAAAAGTCCATGGCTTTCTTATATACAAATAACAAAAGAGAAGAAATAGACATTAAAAAAACAATACCGTTCACAATAGTACCTCAGAAAATCAAGTACCTTGGAATTATCTTAACCAAGGAGGTGAAGGACCTATACAAGGAAAATTACAAAACACTACTTCAAGAAATAAAAGAGGACTCTAGGAAATGGAGACACATCCCCTGCTCATGGATAGGGAGGATTAACATTATCAAAATGGCAATACTGCCCAAAGCACTATACAAATTCAATGTGGTCCCTATCAGGACACCCATGACATTTTTCAAAGAAATAGACAAAATACTCCTGAAATTCATATGGAACAATAAACCCCCATGAATGATTAAAACAATCCTTGGGAAAAAGAATAGGGGTGGAATCACCCACACCAACTTCAAACTGTGCTACAAAGCAGTAGTAATTAAGACAGCATGTTACTGGGCTAGAAACAGACCTGCAGACCAATGAAACAGAGTCGAATATTCTATCACAGACCCCCAAGTATTTTACCACTTAATCTTTGACAAAGGAACAAGAATTGTGAAGTGGAACAAGAAAATCCTCTTCAACAAGTGGTGCTGGGAAAACTGGAGAGCTACCTGCAAAAAAATGAACTCTGACCTCTGTCTAATGCCAGGCACAAAAGCCAGATCAAAGTGGATTAAAGAGCTTAATATCAGACATGAATCCATAAGGTACATAGAGGAAAATGTATGCAAAACTCTCCACGATATTGAAGCTAAAAACATTTTTAAGGATGAAACATCACTGACCATGCAAGTGGAAGCAAACATAAACAAATGGACTACATCAAACTAAGAAACTTCTGCACTTCAAAAGAAATAGTGACCAAAATACAGAAAGAGCACACAAAATGGGAAAGAATATTTACCCAATACCGATCTGATAAGGGATTAATATCCAGGAAATACAAGACACTAGTAGAATTGTAAAAGAAAAAAACCTCCAACTCCATAAAAAATGGGGAGAAGAAATGAACAGAAGTTTCCTCAAAAAAAAGAAATACAAATGGCCAAAAGGCACATAAAAAATGCTCCACATCACTAGCCATCAGGGAGATGTAAATCAAAACAACAATGAGATATCATCTCATACCATAGAGACTGGCACACATTCAAAAGAACAAAAGCAACCAGTGCTGGCGTGTATATGGGGGAAAAGGGACATTCTTTCACTGTTGATGGGAATCCCCACTAGTCCAGCCTTTCTGGAAAACAATATGGACAGTCCTTCAAAAACTAGAAATTGACCCCGCAATACCATGCGGGGTGAAATGAGTCAGAAAGAGAGGGACAGACATATAAGGACTGCACTCATTTGTGTAGTATAAAACAACATAACATGAGACTGACACCTAAGGATAGTAGATACACTGGACAGATAGATTGCTCCATAGCCATAAGCCTGCCTCATGAGCAAAGAGGAGAAGGCAGCTGGAATAGAGAAGGGGTTGCTAAGAATATATGGCTGGAGGAATTGGCCGGGATAGGAGATGTGTGCAGAAAGTGGATAAAGGATCAAACATGGTAACCTGTCAGGGTCTGTATTGCAAACCATAATGCCCAAACGTAGAGAGGGATTATGAGGAATCATGTCTGCCATGGAGGCAGGGGGAGGGTGGGAAACAGGGTTATACCGGGGATATTGATGGTGGGGAATGTGCACTGGTGGAGGGACAGGTGTTTGATCATTGTGTGACTGTAACCAAAACAGGAAAGCTTATAACTATCTCACAGTGATTCAATAAAATTTTAAAAAATAAAAAAATTTAAATCATCGTGAAACACACAGTTACAAAGTTGTTCATGATTGGGTTTCAATCATTTAATGTTCCAACATCCATCTCTTCACATTATATATTTACAACAACCAATGTTCCAAATTTCACTCCTGTCTCCCTCTTTTCCCCCACAGCCTGCCTGTTTGGTTGACATTTCCCTTAATCTTTTTCTCTTTCCTTTTAGGCACTGTGGTTTGCAATACTGCTAGTGAAAGTTCATCATGTATATCACTTACCTCCTTTCAGAATTCTGTTTTCGTTCAAAGTAGTCATTTCCAATTACTATTTCATACTGGTCACTTCTTTATCCTAATTCCACTCCCACACCACTTGTGACTAGCTTCCTGCAATAGACCAGTCCCCTGGACCTCATTTATGTCATTGTCACTGTCACTGTCCTCCCGTTGTTCATCGTTGTTCTCGATAAATTGCCGGGCTCTCTGAGAGGTGTGGAGGAACTGAACCTGGGACCTCATTTCTACTATCTGAAAAAATAATAATAAATAATAATAATAAAGGCCCTCCCGTTGATTGTCGATTTGCTCGAGCGGGCCCAGTAACGTCTTCATTGGAGACTTAGTTGTTACTGTGTCTGGCATATCGAATACTCTCGGTAGCTTGCCGGGCTCTCCGAGAGGGGCGGAGGAATCGAACTCGGGTCGGCCATGTTGGCCCCTTGTAAGGCGAACGCCCTACCCGCTGTGCTATAATTTTTAAAATATTTTTTATTAGTGAAACACCATGAGGTACAGTTGTAGGCTTACAAATTTTTGTGCTTGGGTTTCCATTGTACAATGATTGAGTACCCATCCTTCCACCAGTGCCCATTTTTCACCACCACTGATCCCAGTACCCCTCCCACCCACCCCTAGCACCCCATCCCTCCCTGCCTCTGTGGCATGACACTCCCTTTTGTTCTCTCTCTCCTTTTGGGTGCTGTGGCCTGCAAAAGAGGCATCGAGTGGCAACATGTTCAGTCTAGAGTCTAGTCTCAGCATGCTTCTCTCACCCTGGGGGGATCCTTCCAATACCCCCCATTTGGTGCTCCCTTCTACATCTGGGCTGCCTTTACCCCTAGAGTTTGAAGCTGGCCTCCAAGCCATGGAACAAACCTCCTGGTATTTATCTCGGCTATTCTTGGGTGTCAGTCTCCTATTTTGTTACTTTATGTTCCCCGGTTGAATGCAATCTTTCTATGTCTATCCCTCTCTGACTCATTTCGCTTAGCATGATACTTTCCACTTGTATGTAAATTTCATGACTTCAACCTTTCTGACAGCATAGTATTCCATTGTGTAGATGTACCAAAGCTTCTTTTACCAGTCATCTGTTCTCGAGCACTCAGGTTTTTTCCAGATTCTAGCTATTATAAACAGTGCTGCAATGAACAGACAACTGCAGATATTGCTTAGACTATACTTTTTTGCCTCTCCAGGGTATATTCCCAGGAGTGGAATTGTTGGTTCAAATGGGAGCTCAATTTCTAGTTTTTTGAGTATCGTCCATACTGTTTTTCAGAAGGGCTGAACCAGTCGGCATTCCCACCAGCTGTGAAGGAGGGTCCCTTTTTCACCACATCCGTGCCAGCACAGGTTGCTTTTGTTCTTTTGGATGTGGGCCAGTCTCTGTGGTGTGAAATGATATCTCATTGTTGTCTTGATCTGCATCTCCCAGATGATTAATGATGTAGAGCATTTTCCCATGTGTCTTTTAGCCATTCATATATCATCTTTGAGGAAGTTTCTGTTCATTTCATCACCCAATTTTCTGATAGGGTTGGATGTTTTCTTCTTGTGGAGTTCAACCAGTACTTTTTTTTAATTATTTTTTTATTTTTTCCCTTTATTATTTTTTTTTACAGTTGTAGATTTACAATTTTTTGTGCTTTGGTTTCAATTATACAATGATCAGATACCCATCCCTCCACCAGTGCCCATTTTCCACCACCATGGATAATATCCCTCCCACCCCCATCCCCCCATCCCCCCTGTCTCTGTGGCAGGGCAATCCCCTGTGTTCTCTCTCTCCTTTTGGGTGTTGTGGTCTGCAAAAGAGGCATTGAATGGCAAACATGTTCAGTCCATAGTCTACTTTCGACATGCATCTCCCCTCCTGGGAGGATCCTCCAAACATCCTTTATTTGGTGCTCCCTTCTCTATCTGAACTGCCCTTTCCTCTAGGATACCCGGCTAGCCTCTAAGTTATGGAGTAATCCTCCTGGTGCTGATCTCAGCTATTCTTGGGTATTAATCTCATACTTTGTTACTTTATATCCCCCAGATGAATGCAATCTTTCTATGTCTATCCCTCTCTTTCTGACTCATTTCGCTTAGCATGATACTTTCCATATTGTACCACTTGTATGTAAATTTCATGACTTCATCTTTTCTAACAGCTACATAGTACTCCATTGTGTAGATGTACCAAAGTTTCTTTAACCAGTCATCTGTTCTTGGGCATTCAGGTTTCTTCCAGTTTCTGGCTATTGTAAAGAGTGCTGCAATGAACAAACAAGTGCAAATGTCACTTCGACTATACATTTTTGCCTCTCTGGGATATATTCCCAGGAGTGGTATTGCTGGGTCTAATGGGAGCTCAATTTCTAATTTTTTGAGAATCGTCCATACTGTTTTCCAGAAGGGCTGAACCAGTGGACATTCCCACCAACAGTGTAGGAGTGACCCTTTCTCGCCACATCCACGCCAGCATCGTCAACCAGTACTTTGTATATCCTTGATATCAACTCCTTTTCCGATGTGTATATGGCGAATATCCTTTCCCATTCTGTGGACTGTCTTTGTATTTTGGTCACTGTTTCTTTTGAGGTGCAGAAGCTTGAAAAAATATTTTTAAGATACAGAATTTAGAACAGAAAATTGAGGTTCTAAATGTGTTATTTAAAATTTCCCAGCATTTTGGGTATTTTTATGTTGATTTTCTTAAGTCTGTGATCGTCTCTACTAGTTTAGAAACTGCACACTATTTTAAGGGTTTTAATGTCAACATTGGTGTTTCAGTCTGTATATAAAATATTTAGCATATATTTAAATAGTATTAATTATAATATGATCCTTATGAGCATTAAAGGTAACAAATGTTAAATCATTATAAATACTAAAATGTTCCTAAAACTCTTGTAGAGTCATCATTGTCCTCTTAATTTCACTACTGATTCTGTCCACTATGCATTATTTACTGTCATGTATTCAAGTTAAATATCAGTTACTACTTATGTAAATAATAACTATATTTACATGAATGTAGATTATTTTATTTACTCACTATTACACCTTACTTCAAAGACAGTTTTTTAGAATGTTTTATTCCCATAGTACATTCTTTTCAATTCACTTATTCATGGTTTGTTGGTGGAAAACTTCTTCAGTTATGCGTGAATGGGTGTGTTGCTCAAAGTTCCTTTATTTCATATTCACCAGTAGGTAGGGGCAAACACAAACACACAATCAAGTTTAAAGGCAAAAATAAAGACAGAGCTTCTTTCTCTTTAAACAAGAAAATTAATACAGCAAAACAAATGCAATTTGAAATAAAGAGTAGAGGTAGGTTTAAATTTTTCTTTTGGCTTGGGGTAAATTATTCAGTGATATTTATTAGTTTATTGTGAAATAAGCATATTATATCTATCTGATAATTAGTTGCCTCTTCCAAAAGTTCATATATTAAAAATATAAAGCATGTTTTATGGTAATTCAGTAATCCAGTTTTCAGAAAGGATCAATCACACCACAAAGGTAGCTAAAAGATAATTTTTGTGTGTGGAGTAATAGAAATATTTATAGTATCTTAGGAAAAAAACCATGAGGCTATCCATCTGGATTCGGAGTGGAGAGAGTTGAATTCCTGAGACCATATGAGTCAGGTGAGAAATAGAGTCTGATACATGGAAGAGAAATGAAAAAATAAGAAGAGAAAAAATGAAAATATTAGAATGACTTGCACAGTTCTTACATGTTAGAGATAATGTAAGCACAGTTTTGGTCAGGAAGGTCCTAAGTGGCAAAGTGTTTGGACTATATCTCATGGGTCGTGGGAGCTCACTGCAGAGGTGAAATGGGAATGACAAGGTCATATTTGTGTTTCAGATGGTTGACTCCAGTGAGTGGGAAGAGGCCAGAGGTGGGTAGCAAGTCTCAAGTCTCATTTTGCTCGGAAATCATGTAATAGTCTCGGCAAGACCAATGATGAGTTAAAATGAATTGGTGATATTATTTTCAGACAAGGGGAGTATAGATGAATAAAATAATAACCAGAAAACAAACTGCAGACATTAAAATTAAAACCATCTGATGCTGAGAAAATTATTCATTATGGTCTAGATCTGATATTGGTGGATGATTACAACTAAGACACCAACTCAAAAAACAAATACCTTGAGCCTGTGATATCAGTAGATATTGAAGGTTAAATATTTAAATATAAAAAATTCTGATCCCCAAGTCTTTGGGGTTTATATATATTATAATATATTATATAAAATATATATTGTTAATAAATATGTAGAATTTTATATTATATAGAAAATAAATCATTAGCAAAATTTAGTGTGCAGCTAGCTATCTACATGATTGTAAGAGAATAATGGAGTTCTAAATACTTGGTAAAATAATTCCCATAACAAATGGAATATATGAGGCTTAGACTACTAGAATTCTTAGAATGCAGTAGGGCAAGGAGTGAGTTATGGTGCTCGCCAAAAGCAATGTGGTGTTTTATCTCTATCGGTCTCTTTTGTTTGAGATTGACATTCACTTGTTTTATCTGCTCTAGTTTAAAGTCATTTCCATTATTTACACGAGAGTCCATGATGGCGCATCTTTATCAGATGGTTGTGCAGGCAGAGATTTTACCTGCAACAACTATGATGAAGCTTCATGACTAGACTTCACACAGCTGCTTGGGGAATTGTGTGTCATAAAGCATGGATGAGGACCTGATTTAAAGCACTGTTTGACATACTCTGAAATACTGCCACAGGAACAACTTAAGCTGTTCTCTTCGAGACATCCAATACATTCAGTTAATCAATGAGCACATCACTTTTAGACATGCACATTGGAAGTTAGAATAGCTTTTTTTTTTGTTTACACTGGTTGTATACTTATCATTACTTTCTTTCTTTAGCCTAGAATTTTTTCTTCATAATTACCTAAGATTTATAAAGATTAACTTTTCTCTGTGCCTTCAGGAGCAGAAATAAATGAACATCCCTTGGATGTTCCCTATTACTGAAGTACTACCTCTTTTGAAAATCTCAAGATCACCAATGTAGCACTGTTCTCCCATTATTCATTGATTTGCTCGAGTGGGCCCAGTAACATTGTGAGGCTTGTGTTACTTTGTTTGGTATATCAAACACTTCACAGGGAGCTTTCCACGCTTTGCCATGCGGGCAAGACACTCTCAGTAGTTTGCCGGGCTCTCCAAGAGGGGCAGAGGAATTGAATTCAGGTCAGCCGGATTGGCCACTCAAGGCAAATGCCCTACCCACTGAATTGCTCCAGCCCCAAGATAACCAATAGAAACATTTTTATCTTAAGAACTATATATAACTTGTTTATTCTTTACCATTTGGAAACCAGAGCAATGGAAATTTTGATGTCTTTACCAATATTTTATCAGACTAGCATACAAGCAAGGATTTATCTACTTAAATATTGTGCTTTGATAAAAGTTCTGCTGAGAATTTGTGATTATTGGAGTTTTTACAGAGTACTTCATAAGCTATTACATAAAACACTAATTATCCAATATTTCTACCAGCAGGGTCTCTTGTACTAATTAAATTAACACTGAAAACTGCTAACATCATTGATTAAGAGTCCAAAGTGCTGTATATCAGTAACAATTAGAGCAACTTCATTTGGGTAGAAAATGTCTGTCCTTCTCTTAGCCCAGAAGATTAGCATATTTTCCCTTAATAACCAAAGCTCTCTCCAAAAAAATAAAAGTTTCTGTAATTTGCCCTTACTTTTGGCCTCCATTGTAGAGCTTTCTTTGGTGATGACAGTCATTAATTTAAAAATCTGACTTCAGGTCTAGTGATTTGTTCAGACCCAAGCTCTGCTACGTAGAAGCTGTAACAACCTGAGCAAATATAACATGTTATTGAACTAAGTTTCCTTTTATACTGCATATTGATAAAAATAGTCCTGTTCTTAAGAGCTGTGGTAATCTCTAAAAGAGTTCACTAAACTACTAAAAGAAATTAATGGTGAGTTTGGCACATAAAAATTTTGAAAACATAGTAGTTGTTATCAGAACCAGCCGAATTTCTCATTCTCTCAAATTATCTGAAATAGTTCTACTATCTCTTTCTAAAATCTCAAAGTTGGAAGGAAATATTCTGAGTAAAACTCAATCCATAACGGTTGGCAGTAGTGTGGTCCAGGATAGAGAGAACAATACCTGGGTACCTTCCTTTCTATTTACACTATATAGAGAACATCAACTCACAAATGAGAACTGGAAATTCGAGTCAAGTATATTCCCCAAGCTGCTGCAGGAATGAGAAACAACAATAAGATCACTTTATCTCAGAAACTTTGTGGATAGCCATTTAGATTGCTCCTTTAATATTTTTCTCATACATATGGAAAGTTGACCATATCCACACGATAACCAAACTCATTAAGGTTTCTCAGGAGTTCAAGATGACACTCTGTCTAACGTTCATTGATTTAAATAAAGAAGGCCTTTGATTCTGTTGAGACAGAAGCGGTCATTGAAGTTGTAGCCAAACAGGGTGTTCAAACTCAATATATCAGGATCCTACATGTGCTGTATTACAGATTCACTACTAGGATCTCACCATTCTACAAAGTGATCATCCTTCAAGAGAGGGGTTCAGCAGGGTGATATCATTTCACCGAAACTCTTCAGTGCCACCCTCGAGAATGTCATGTGATAATTGGAATGGGAAGGAATGGGAGTGAAGATAGATGGTCAGCAACTACATCACCTCCACTTTGCTGATGACATAGTTCTAATAAGACCAAACATTAGCCAAGCAGCACAAATGCTGACCAACTTCAACCGTGAGTGTGGAAAGGTTGGACTACAGCTGAATTTAACTAAAACAGTGTTTATGAGAAATGGTCTCATTCCTGATGTTCCATTTACTCTCAATGGAACAAACATCTCCAAATGCAACAGTTTTGTGTACCTAGGTCGAGAAGTCAACATGATGAATGACCTGGAATCTGAGTTGCACAGGATGAAGAGAGCGGCTTGAAACGCCTTCAAAAGAGCATCAAAGAAATAGCTAAGAGGACGAATAACCTTCGGCTCTGGGCACATCTCTTCAATTCCACTGTTCTTCCTGCATTAACATACGCCTCAGAGACCCAGGCCCCATGAAAACAGGATGAGAATGCTATTCGGGTCTCCCAAAGAGAAATCGAAAGAGCTATGCTTGGAGTATCACATTTCACTCAAATGAGAGAAAGAATCCAGAGTTCCGACCTCCATCAATGGTCAAGAATCAGGCACACTGTCTCATTTGCCAAGGCGTTGAAAATCAGATGGGCTGGACATGTAATGAGATTTGGAGATGACCTCTGGACTGGAGCCATTACCTACTGGATTCCATGGGACGTCGAAAGACCATGTGGCTGCCCACCTACGAGATGGTTCGACTTCTTTGTCAAGATCCTGAGTGATTAGTTTGAGGCTCTTCATGTTCCTAGAATGAGCAGACACCATTGGGCTACACTAGCACTAGCCAAACAGGGCGTTCAAACGGGATGAATGTAGACAGGGATGAATGGAGATGTTACTGGCGCCTGCTTGAGCAAATTGCTGGGTAGCAGTATGTCAAGTGATCAAGTGACAGAAAATCCTGCAAGATGTTTTCGGGAAGTTATTTTTGAGAAATTTTCTTAATTCAAAGATAGGTTTAGTAGACCACCTACTCTGTGCTGGTTATGGGTCGAGGATACCATGCCCGTAAATATCCCATGTTCCCATTAAGAAACTATTATCATTATCCTCAAGGAGCTATAGGCATTCCCATCCCCATCCTACAGATGAGTAAACAGACTCAAATTGGGTGAATGATTTCTCCAAGGTCACCCAGGTAGCTTATGATATACATGATTAAATACTGTGCAGCTCTAAGAAAGAACAAAATCATGTAAGTTGCCACAACATGAAAGGAACTAGAGGGTATTGTGCTGATGAAGTCAGTTAGAAGAAAAGGGATAGACACATAAAGTAGCAATAAAGGTCCAAATGCAACACAATGGAAGAACCAAGTCACATAATTCAGTTGTGGAGGTTGGAAGGGAGGTGTATTACAGTCCTTGGGAGTAGGTGGGGATGTATTGCTACAGAACTGGAATTGGTGATGGTGTGATATTGGAATTATATGCATGAGAAACTGTTACTAATAATACTGTAACCTACGAAATATCAATAGAAAGACTTTTTTATTTAAAAGGGGAGGATTTAAGTTCATGTTTTCCTACCCTCATGATCCATGCTCTTAATCTTCTTCCTTCTTGTGGGGGAAACCCAGCACATTCATGAGTTCTATATCTTTAGCTATTCTAACAGCCTGAGCTTGTGAGAAGAGTCAGCTACTCCGACTGGTTGGAACTTTTCACCAAAATCCCCAACAGCCTCATCACAAACTAATCAAAATAACAACATAAAAGAACATGCAAACCCCTAACCCCATTCCTGCCCTTCGTGCTTCTTTAAATATGCTATTGAGAACATGGCTTTGTACTGAGATACAAGCACATTACTGAACCCCATTGACTCTCCTTCCTCCTCATTCTTTCAGAGACTCTATATTTCTGAGCCCAAAATCAATCTTCATCTGAAGTCTTCTTTCCAATACTCTTTGCATTTTTTCTCCCAACTTTTGTTGAGGCATCGTGATTTACAATACTGTGAATGATAGAGTTCCACATTTATAACATTCCAACACCACACCCACCACCAGAATGGTCACTTCCTTCCAACAATATTCCACGGTCCCTTCCCAACCACTTGTTGTCTCACCTTCGTAAGCTCTGTTCTGTAGAACACTCTCAGGTTCTGTTGCCTTTGGCTGTTTGCAATCCCCATACTGTGTTTCTTTATAGCCCACATATGAGAGAGATCAATTCTTTTTCCACCAGAAACTCCAAGAGACCACTTGTAATTCAGTCCTTGTGAACTCCCAGCCCTCCCCTCGTTGTTTTTCTCCACTTCTACCCTTAGCTCTTTTCCAGGGCCCACCTTCCTTGAATTCGAATTCCCCCATTTCCACCCCCACATCCATGCTTTCACTCAAGCTCAGTATCCATTTCTAGCTTCTCTACTTCCCCTCCCACATGCTTTAGCCCTAAAACTTAAGCACTCCATCTAATGGACCTTCTTACTCAGCCTCAATATTTGCTTTCCGATACATTGGATTTATAGAGTGTTTGCCTGAATTAAAATGAGAAATTTTAGAGCAAACTGAGGCTTCTCAGCTGCTAAGCTCCATCATGCACTTTAAATAAAGAAAGGGGGGAGTGTGTGTGTGGAGGGGAGCCTGATGGATCCACCTACCCTCTGAATTACCATTTCATCCCAGTCTGCTTTCTTTAAAACCCAGCTGGTGCCTCCTGGCCCCCATGCCTCCCCCGGCTAAGTTAACATAGCAGTTACAGCTCATCCGCAGCGCTCCCTCTAATCGACTCGCAGTGAAATAATATTTGCTTTCCATGCCTACTTTGAATCCCACTCACTTTGTTAAAAGATTGCCTCTGGCTGTCTCCGCTGGCCTAATCTAATAGTTTCTAGTTTGTACAAGCAAAGTGTTTTCAACCACCTATATAAATAACTTAAGCAGAAGAGGACAGTGTGGGGCTCTAGCACAGGTCTATAGGACATGACAGATCCCAAACTGAGGCCTCCGCCAGCCAGGCTCCTGGGGGAGCCTGGCCCAGCTAAGGGGGAGCAATTACCATATTGTATCAGGCTAAAAGGATAGTCTGTCTTCCTGCAGGAAGGCTAATGGGAAAAGACACTCCCGCCTCATTCTTCCTCGGCAAGAGAACATCTCAAGGATTCTGTTGCTTCCAGCTCCTTTGGTGTAAGAGTAGAAGAAAGCACAAGCAAAGTAGAGGCAGGGAGAGAAGCAGAACTTATTGTTTTCCTATAAAAATTAAATTTACTAAACTTTACTCATTAAAAAAAGTGATAGTAAATGCATATAAGCTAAATGTCACCACAATTAGTACCAGTGAACTGTTTAGTCATGTTAAATACAGTTCACATTGTTGTGTAGACAATCTCCAGAACTTTTAGTTTACGGTAAGGACACTCTACTCATCAAACAACAGCTCATCGTTCTCATCTCCCTTTCATTTTCTCAGAACCATGATTCTAATTTCTGTTTCTGTAATTCTGATGACTTGTATTTGAAAGGAATTTACGTATGATACATAAGTGCAATTATGTATCGGGTTTTTTCTGTGATTGGCTTATCAAATTTAGAATGGTGTTTGCAAACTTATCAATTGGGTTGCTTGTGTCAAAATGTCTGTTCTTTTAAACAATAAAAGTTCATTATGCATGTGGTATGTTTTGTTTAACAACTCACTTGTCAATGGGTTCTTAGTCATTCCCTCCTCTTGGATATTATAAGCAATGCTTCTGTGAGATCTTTTTAAGACTCTGCTTCCAATTCTTTTATATATATATATATATGCTAAGAAAGAAAATTTCTGGATCCTATGGTGATTCTATTTTTAACTTTTACAGGAACTGTCATACCATTTTCTAGTGACTGAGTCATTTCTCCTTTGTACCAATAATACACAGGGGTTCAAACTTTTCTATATCTCACTAACACTTGTCTTTTTTTGTAGTTATAGTATCCTTTCTGCTGAAATAAAAAATCAAAAGGTTGGGGCTAGGCATTCTGCTAGAAGAGAAAGGACATATATCTTTTTGGTCTGTTCTCTTTTAAATAGGAGCTAGCAATACAAAATTATTGTAGTCTACACTAGGAAGTAAAATTTTGCAGGAGCAAAATCATATTCCTGCCTTACATGCCAGGACACAGTAGAGAATTTACAGAGGAGTCTGTATCTGGTGTATTAGCTATTTGCTTCTTGGCAGGAGAGATTTGCCAATCCTTGTTGTGTAACACACAGAAATACATCATGAATCCCCTTCTCATAACTCCAATCATTGCCTGTTACCAGAGGATTAAGACAAAATTACAAACTCAGCAGATGTTTCAACAACCAGGTATGTGTGTGCAGGGTAGGGAGACTAGGTGAGCATCAATGAGCCCAACTGAGGACTGGGATGTAGAAACAGAGACCTTTTAAGATTGTAGAAAATATGCAGCTGGAGCCATAGCAAAGCGGGTAGGGTGTTTGCCTTGCATGCGGCCAACCTGTGTTCAAGTCCCAGCATCCAATATGGTCCCCCAGGCACTGCCAGGAGTTATTCCTTAGTGCAGGGCCAGGAGTAACCCCTGAGCATCACTGGGTGTGACCCAAAAAGAAAAATAAGTTGTAGAAAATATGAGGAAGAGTCAGACTTGAATTTAAAGAGTGGCAAATGCTTTTTGAGGAACTAAGAAAAAAGAATTTAGACTTGACTGCATAAAGTCTCAGGAGTGAATTTGGAGGTCTCAGGGTTAACACGAAAAGTCAGCAGATATTTGTATAAGGTTACAAGACTATAGACACCTAAACATTGTTGTGTATCTGCATTATATAGGAAGAAATCATAAGGTAAGGGTTAGTGGGGTAAATGATGTAATTCTCAGACTTTGGTCCTGAGAGTAACAGGAACTTCCACAATCTATGATTTCAATGTGATACTATTTTTGTTTTGGTCATAAGCCTTTTAGATGATCAAGAGGAAGAGGTTAACATCATCATCTAACACTTGTTGGCATCTCAGTGACCCTTCCAAGTCTGCAGAAACCTTGAGGTTGGGGGTTGGGAGTGTGTAAGAAGTATCTTGCATATCCAAGCAGTTGGAACCCTTAGCTCCTGACTGATTAAATTCGTTGACTTTTCATTAGCTTCACAGCTTAGCTTTTCAATCCATTTATTTCCCACCACTCAGCTTTGGCCATTGTCTCACCCTCCATTCTTAGAGTAATCAAAATGCCATATATGTAAGATGAGGCTAGAAGATAAAGATGATAGACTACCCATATCAATAACTATAACTATAACAGAATGCAGCAGGAACTATTGCCCAAATTTTATAATTCACATTTTCAAAACTGGGTTTGTATGCGTGTGTTTGCCTACATAGCAGTGAAAAAAGATCACTTTTCATGGACTCTCAGGAAGCTGAGGAATGTTTTCAAGAGGAACTCAGTATGCTGTCACACAGGGCATTTTCACCAAGAGAATCTTAACTCTTTGCATATCACAGACTCCACTCAACATCTCACCTAGAATCTCATTTCATATATCTAACCATGAACTCAGCAGGAGTCTATCCTAAACCTACTTTTCTTGTATTTAAGAGAGATTTGGGGCCTTAAGATGCTGCCACTGCCTGATTCCTTATGTCCTTCCGCCAACATCAACCCCACTCGTTTTTCAACATTGTGCTCAATGGAAGCCTCTAGGCCATGTCGCCTTTGAGTTGTTTGCAGACCAAGTGTGAAAGACAGCAGAAAACTTTCATACTCTAAGCACTAGCAAGAAAGGATTTGGTGTCAAGAAAGGATAAAAGTTCCTGTTCTATAGAACTATCCCAGAATTTATATGCCAGGTTGGGGATTTCACAGGCCTCAACAGCACCAGGACCAAATCAGTCTAGGGTAATGATGAGAATTTCATCCTGAAGCACACAAGACCTGACATCTTGTCCATGACAAGTGCTGGACCCAATTCCAGTGGCTGCTAGTTTTTCCTCTGCACTGCCAAGACTGAGTGACTGAATGACAAGCCAGTGGTGATCGGCAAGATGAAGGAGGCAGAAATATTGTGTAGGCCATGAAGTGCTTGGGTACAGGAATGCCTAGATGAGCAAGAAGATCATGATTTCTGGACAAGTATAAAAGCTCTGATTCTCTTAACCACCAGACCTTTCCTTCCTTCTGCAGCTCAGGAAAATGTTCTATCCCCCCATGTGCTTGGACTCTCATCTGACCCCTATGCTGTTCCTGCAGTTCTCTCTGTTCCATGGTGTTCTACCCCACTCCATGTCTAGCTCAATTGCACAGTTGTTTGTTATTATAAAATTTTTTTAAAAAGTAAATAAATAATAGAGATTCAGGGACCAACTGAAGGATAACAACTGTTTCATTCTTCTCTTTATATAATAGAAACAAATCTTTAGATGCATTGGATGTGAAATATGTATTTGAGGCTAAAGGCAGCTGGTCAAGAATTTCTGCTCCACTGTTGAGAAAGCAAGTGCTCAGATTTCTCAATGCAGTAAGAACTGCTCCACAAAATGAGAAGAGTCTTGCAAGCATGAACAGCCCGTTATACTGAAGCACTGTGTTGTGTTTTGTGTGGTCATCTGTTTTCAAGAAAACCTTTTAAATCTCTTTTAGATCATGTTTCAAGAAAATAGTTGGAACTCTTACTCAACTAGTACAGGTGAAGAAGCTGAGGGCCAAGGGAGTTTGATGATTTGCCCCAAATCAAACATTTGGTTAGCACAACACAGTAAATCTTTCACTTTCTACCATGTTCATCTAAGTACATAAGAAAGAAGAAGTTGTATCAAGATTTAAGAACAGGCTTTCATTTGTTTAGGCTGTCACTTATGACTCTTCACTTGCAAACAGCAAGTTCTCTTATTCTGTGATTCATATTTTCACCCAGACATATCCCCCCAGGAGTGAGTATATCAATCTTACAATGAGACTTAATATCAATGATTTGCAACATCTTCCCCCCTCCAATTTCCCTTTTAAAAATCAATACATGCTTAGTGATGCTCTTAATAGAGTGAAAGCATATTTCTCTCTATTATAAAAATTGATATCTATAGCATTATCACCTATACAAAAAGAGAAAAAAATATCACTGAGTTTGTGAAACCCAATAAATTGGGTTAAAATTCCCACAATCAAAAGAGAAGGTAATGCAATAAAGTTCCAGTGCAGAGATTATCAAATTCTGGGCTCAAATCCTAGATACATCTCTTCCCATTGCCAAGCGTTGATTTGAATCTTAGATGAATTAAGGCATATAAAAATATATGGCCGATTGAAGGGATAACACAGGGCTAAAGATGCTAACTTACATACGGTTAACCCCAGAATAAAATTCTTGTACCAGGATTAACCCCTGAGTACAGAGTCAAGAGTAGTCCCTATATACTGCTAGGTGTGGCCCACTCCTTCACCCTAAGTTTTAGATAGCAAATGACAATGATTTTTTCTTAGAATTGGTGAAAAATTCAGATGATCTAGTCCATTTGTGTGATCCTTTACTCCTTGGTGCGTCTGATGATTTACTCTCTAATGCAATGCAGTTCTGATCCAATCCCAAGATGCCTACCAGCCTCACAAGCAATCATTTTTAGGTCTTCATCCTTCTTTCCCCAGTTTGCCTGATTTTCCCCATTACTCACTATGTGACACCAGGTAAAATGGCATCTTTCTACTCTTATATTCCTTTCTTTTATATTTGCCATTTTATTGTCAAGGACAGCCTAGAAATGTTTTCATCAATAGCCTCACATCACTCTCAATCTTCCTTAAACAATTTCTGACTCAATAGGAGAGATTTTCTAGTCATGAGCAAAAACAGAAATAACAAACCTTTGGGGAGTGATACTGTTCGTCTATTTCTAAGGAAATGAATGGCTTTTAATGGAACGAGAAATACTGAATCATCAACCAATGTTTAATTATTTTAAAGGGCCAAATCCACCCCAACTATGAAGAGCCCTACAAGCCACCCCTGGTGAAGGCTACACTGGTGTTGGGATTAGGTTTACCAGCAGATCCTCACTGAATGATAGATTTTGGTAAGTACTGGGGCAAGAGCCAGGTGAGATCAGAAACCATGGATCTTGGAGAACAGGAACCAAGGTGAGGCCAGAAGCTAATAAGACCCAGTGTTGGCCCCAGAGTCCAAACAAGGGGAGGAGGTAGATTTTACACTTTTTTCTTTCTTTTTTTTCCCCTTCTTATTGGCCTTTTGACTATACCCGCGTTGCTCAAGGCTTACTCCTGGCTCTGCTGCACTCAGGGATCACTCCTGGCAGGGTTCAGGGGACCATATGTAGTGCCAGGGATCAAACTAGGGTCAGTTACATGCAAAAAGTAAGGGCTCTACTCTCTGTGCTGTGCTTTTGCCCAACCCCAGATTTTACATTTTCTTTATAGCTGTGTTTGGAGTGAAATCTGATACTTTCCTTGGGAAGTTTCCCTTTCAAACACTTTGAATCTGGACAGGAATCTCAGGAGGCCCAGATGTCCTGGATAGTTCCCAGAATAGCAGATGCTGGCAGACTAAGTCTCCTTTCTGAGTCTGCTCCTCTGTAAGGAAGACGCTTCAGGATTGACATCTAGGCCCTCTACTGGGGCAAAGTCATGATACACCTGCCTTCTTGCAGCTTAAAAATCTACTGTTAGCATATGTCTGAGGAAGGACATAGAAAATGATCAGTCATGCCCAGTTAAGAGGGATGCTAACTTCACTGAGCTCCAGGAAGGAATTTCGATGAGAGGAATTGTGACATAATACATGTATTATTTTTAGTATTCATTTAAAATAATATATTATTTAAGGTATAAACAGAGATTTGGAACTTTTACTTCTGCCCACCTTCTACCCTGAGTCTTGCATGGTGAAAGGAGTGAAGGCAGAGTTAATACTATTAATCGGTGAGTTAATCAATTGTGTTTATCTGGTGAACCTGAGCACCTTTCACAATTGGGCCCAGAAGCCTTCTGGGTGGGTTAATGCTTGGAGGTTCAGGGAGGGTGGATTTCCTGGTGAAAAACAGAAGCTCCCTGCCCTCCCCCAATGTCTTGTCCTATGCATCTCTTTCATTTAGCTATTTCTATCATGTATACTTTATATGCTTCTAAGATAAAGACGCTGTGTATTTTGAGCTCAGTGAACTAGTCTAGCACATGATTGAACCCAAGAAAGGCATAATGTTAACTCCCCTCCACTTTTATAGCTGGTCAGTCAGAATATGGGTGTTCAAGACATCATTAGCATGTGAATGGGGGCAGTATTTGAACTTGAATACTGACCCTGTGAGATCTGTGTTAACTCTGTTTTGTGTCAAATTTCACTCCAAGTGTAGAACATTCAATTGCAGACTGGAGAGCTACAGAATTGGTGTGTGTGTGTGTGTGTGTGTGTGTGTGTGTGTGTGTGTGTGTGTGTCTGTATGTGTGGGTGTAGTAATAAATGTTTGAGGTCAAAGTGATGTAGTACAAAAAGATATTAGTATAGGTACTAAAGCATCAAGAACTAGTAAGCATCTATTGCTCCAACAGAACCTGCCACAAATTCCCAACATATAGGGGGAAATTTTTCCCTGAAGGGTGAAATAACAGTCATACTGACCTTTGTTTCTGTAAAGTTGGGTCCCTGGCAATGATTATCTAAACTTGGCCTTGGAAGTAGTGAGAAGTTATATACAAATGACATGCACACAAGTACCATCCTACCCCACCCCCACGTAGCCAAGAAAGAAGGCAACAGTAAACCCTGCTGTTCACTGGTTGAAAATGGACCCACAGATCTGTGCTTCTCTTTCCTTCTGTACCTGAGCAAAAAATGCCAACCACACTGTTCCAGGAGTAACTGTCCTTCTGATCACTCCTCCCCTATGTGAGCTGGAAAAGGAGAGGTCTTTTTTTCTGATAAAAATAAAGTGTATCATGAGGTGTTTGTCCAAAAAAACTGCTTAGGGGACTCTTATTTTGCTAGCTGATGTGGTACAATAAAACACCAAAATTCTTTATGTCCTACACAATCCTCTAGTTTAGTCCTTTGATCTCCCTGTTGGAATTTTGTTGAAAAAATTTAGGTCTCTATATTCTGAGCCCCAATTTTTCACCCATGATGGACTTGCAAAATGAATTAGCAGTGCCATAAAGAACTCAGCCTCTGCTCCACTCCAAGTCAAGAATTGGTTCACTCTGAGCACAGCGTTTCCAAGGTATCCCCAAATCACAAAGATCAAAATCCCAAATAAAAAAATTCAGAGAAATCTTGTTTAACTGTAAAGGGTCTCCTCCCTGATCATGGGACATGGAGATCCCATGACTGTTCACAGATTGCAGATGTAGAAAGAAGAGAAGGTGTGTGGGAACATAAAGTTAGAAGGCTAAATGTTTATCACAATTCTCAACAGTTCTGTGACCTTTAGCAAACTATATGAACCTCAGGGTTCTTTATCTGTAAAATGGGGTGATGTAGTGATCTTTATAGTACATCATAGAGTAAATGTAGGTAAAGTGAAAAGGCAATACTTGTAAAACCTTAGATGCTCAGGGTCTATTCATTTCATTATTTGCTCTACCCATATTTTTTGAGTGACTTCTATGTGCCACTCTTTTTGATTATTGTTTGGGGCTTGAGACCCAACTAAATTAGAACAGTATCTAGTTGAAACATATTCTAGTGTACAGCAGAGTTTAGGAGGGAAGGCAAATGACATTCAAATAAAAATCACAAGTAGGTTTTTCTAGTCTGTTAGAAAGTGGTAAGTGTTACCAAATGAAGAGAGAGGGGGGGTCATGGAAGCAATGACCTGGGCCAGCTCATTTTTCCTTTCTAAAGATTTTGCTTCATTTGTAAACCAGGTACAATGATATCTACCTCATAGGGCTATTGCACTGTAGCACTGTCCTCCCATTGTTCCTGGATTTGTTTGAGCAGGCACAGTAACTTCTCCATTGTGAGACCTCTTGTTACTGTGTTTGGCATATCATGTAGGTCACGGTAGCTTGCCAGGCTTTGCCATTCAGGCGAGATACTCTCGGTAGCTTGCTGGGCTCTCCGAGAGGAGCAGAAGAATCAAACCTGGGCCGACCAGGTCAACCACGTGCAAGGCAAATGCCTTACCTGCTGTGCTATCGCTCTAGCATAGGGTGACTAAGCAGAAAAAAAAATACAAAATACCTGGAATTGTACCTTGATTCTGATATATACCTGGGTAATAGTTGCTGTTATTGTATTATTTTATCTAGTTTCAGGATGAGAAGAAGGCCTTTGAGAAAAGACAGAAAATAAATAAGGGAGTGATCTGGAGAACAGAGCATCATTGACAAGGGAACCATCCAATACCAGGGCTCTAAGTAAAGAGCAAGATTACTGGAAGGTTGTGTTTGTTATGTTCCACTTGACCTCAACAGTGGGATTAAAAGATATTCAGTCTATTGTGCTAGAAAAGAGTTCAGAAGAAGCCAAAGAAGATAGACAGTCCCAGGATTATAATGTTGAAGATCTTGGTTATTGATTCATCCACAAAAAAGGAGAGGAAACCATCAAATTTCAACCACATGCTGAGCAATAAGTGCTGGAAATTGTACCCAAGTTGGTTGTGACACATCTGTCTTCACATTGCTGTGCCCAGGCTTCTGCTGGTGTGTAAGTAGTTTGGGGGTATCGCTCAATATATGAGGGTATATGAGGTTATGACCATACATGTACCCTGAGTTTCTATGTGTGTACCTGTGTTCATCCGTGTCTTTTTTTTTATGCACTAGGAATGTATATCTCAGTGGGAATAAATTCCTGTCTCTGGCGCATAAGTGTATACTCATGTATGCTGTGTGTGCTTATGTATTTGGGTTTGTGTATGCCAGTGTAGTGATTCAGAGCTGTATGTGTGAAAACAAGTGATTTGTGTGCGTATATGTATTAGTGTATAGTGACTTGGAGCAGGAATAATTAAATAGAGACAATTGTGAACAATGAAAGAGGGAGAAACACAGGAAACACCACACTCTAAATCTCATATATGTTTGCTATAAAGCAATTCACCTTTTGAGACTTCATGTCTTATTCTAGTATCCTCTCAAAATCATAATACATGTCAATGTTTGGCCTTCAGACTGCTCAGAAATATATATGTTATTTATGGAACATTGGACTAAGTCATTCATCATATTACTAAATATCTATGATTTCAGACCCCACATTAAGTGCTGGAAATGCATGGAAAAGAGGTTAACAGATACTATGTTTTGGAAACAGATTGGCGTTTGAATGTCTGTTATAGCTCCTTTAAGCTTATATGTCTTTGAGTAATTCATTTGATTTTTCTTAGGGTTTTTTCTCTATCTACAAACTAGATACAATAATATCTACCTCACTAGGCTGTTGTGAAAAAAATTAGTAAAAACCAATATCTATAATGGTAGTTAGACTTCTATAGATGCTCAGAGTAAATGGCAAAATCATTGCCATCATCACACCATTATCGTTCTCATCACAGTGGGCCCACTCAATTCCATCAGCATTGGCTCTGTGATTTCTTCCCTCACGTGGCACACATATTAACAGAAGCTGCTGTTGAACTGCTGCAGCTCTAACCCTAGATTTTCATATGACATGTTGCCATCTTCATTCATATCATTGTTCATTAAGTCCACTTAGAAAGGTGTGACTGATCCCTCCCTGACCAGCTTTATTTTCATCCCTGAACATCGTTCCTGAAATGGTGCCATATGTGTTGTATTTATTTGCCTGATTACTCTGACTAATGTAAAACTCCAAAGGAGAACAGTGATGTTATTTCACCATTTGCTCTAGAAACAAATGAAAAATTGATCTTTAACTTAGGTATAGTTCCTGTCATCAAGATGGTGCTCAATTAACCTGTGTTGAATGAATGAGTGAGCAAGTAAATGAATGAATTGGCATTGTTGATAACAGTCTAGAGACCGAGAGGAAAAAATAAAACAAATTCTTCATAAATTAAATTGTAAGTGTAGGGTACTTTACAGGTCAGACAGAATTTCACTAGGAGACTGACAGCATTTCCCACCCAACAGTGTTCCAGGTATGAGCCTGCAGCTGTGACTGTGTCAGTGAAACAACTTGGATGGCCAACCTTACTCCCAATCACACAGACAGATGTTTCTGAAACTCTACACTTGCCCTCAGAGTGCATGGAAAAGAAGAAAACACCAAATTTATGACTCGGAAATCCTCTCAGAAACATAGAATTCATTTGCATATAAATGGTCATAATTTTTTAATCATAGATAAATGCCATTCTGTTTGCTTATCCTTGTGTCTCCTTTGATGGAGAAGCAAGAATGACTTGTGATTCGTGTAAAAACAATTAAAATGCATCTACGTAGAAAATTTTCTTGCATTTCTTGTGTGTGTGTGTGTGTGTGTGAGTGTGTGTGTGCATAAGGAGTGACATTAGGCCACAATCAGTGTGTGAGGGATACTCCAAGTTCAGTGCTCAGGAGTTGCTCCTAGAAAATCTAGGCAATAAAAATATATAATTGGAAGAAGTGAGAGGGAACTGAGCTAGGACACAGGAGGGCTGCCAGGTTCAGCAGCCAGAAGGACATCGTTGCAAGTGTTCAGACCCTGGGTGAGCTATTCTCTAACAGGTACTCCCTAACTGGGAATTGGCTGTCAAGTGCAGCTGCTCCATTTTTCTCTGTGGCCACACATTTCTTCACCACTCTGTGACTTACCCTACACAAAGTTACTCTAACTTAGGCTCCTAACTGCACAAAAACACATAGAAAACAACCCTAAACTGAGAAGTCCACATTTGTAAAGTAACGCAGAAACCCATCAAGCTTAGTCAATGAAGAAGCTTGCCCAGGTAACCCAATGAGTAATAATGTGCTATATAACCTCTCTGATAAGGAATTTGCGTAGGGCCCAGGTCTCTGAGGCATATGTTAATGCAGGAAGAACAGTGGAATCAAAGAGATGTGCCCCGAGCCGGAGTTTCTTCGTCCTCTTAGCTATTTCTTCGATGTTCTTGAAGGCATTCCAAGCCGCTCTCTTCCTCCTGCGCAGCTCGGGTGCCAGGTCATTTGTCATGTTGACCTCTCGACCTAGGTACACATAGCTGTTGCATTCAGAGATGGTCGTTCCATTGAGAGCGAATGGGGCGTCAGGAACAAGGCTGTTTCTCATAAACATTGTCTTCATAAGATTCAGCTGTAGTCCTACCTTTCCACACTCACGGTCAAAGTCGGCCAGCATTTGTGCCGCTTGGCTGATGTTTGGTGTTATTAAAACAATGTCATCAGCAAAGCGGAGGTGGTGTAGTTGCCGACCATCTATCTTCACTCCCATTCCTTCCCATTCCAGTCGTCGCATGATGTTCTCGAGGGTGGCACTGAAGAGTTTCGGTGAAATGGTATCACCCTGCCGCACCCCTCTCTTGATATCAACGATCACTTCTTTGTAGAATGGTGAGATCCTGGTAGTGAATCCGCAATACAGCTCACGGAGTATCCTGATGTATTGGGCTTGAATGCCCTGATTGGCTAGGACTTCAATGACCGCTTCCGTCTCAACAGAATCAAAGGCCTTCTTTAAATCAATGAACGTTAAACAGAGCAGCATCTTGAACTCCCGAGAAACCTCAATGAGCTTGGTTATCGTGTGGATATGGTCAATGGTGCTGAATCCTTTGCGGAACCCGGCTTGCTCGCATGGTTGTCCTTCATCTAGTGTTCTGCCAATCCTATTTAGGATGACTCGAGTGAACAACTTGTAGATGACAGACAATAGGCAGATCGGGCGATAGTTGCCAATGTCATGGATGTCTCCCTTCTTGAACAGTAGTACGGTCCTGCTGGTTTTCCATTGGGACGGAACCTTGCATTCAGACAGGTAGCGAGTGAAGAGCCGAGCCAGTGTATTGATGAGTACCGACAGCAGGTTCTTCAGGTGTTCAGGTCTGACCTTGTCTGGGCCGGGTGCTGTTTGTTTCTTTACCGACGAAATGGCGCTTTGGATTTCGGAAGGGAGAATGTTGGGAACGACATATCCATCCTGTGGAATTTGGTATGTCGGTAAGTGGACATGGCTATCGAAGAGATTTGAGTAGAAGTCATGGATAATCTTCTCCATTGCCGTTCTGGAGGATGTGATGGATCCATCAGGACGTCGGGGGGCAGTCATCTTGCTCTTATAGTTGGCGAAGGACAGGCGGGTGTTACGTATACTTTTCCCGGCTTCTGCCGCATCTACCAGTACTTCTGCTCTTCTCTCTTTGAGGTCTTCCTTGATCGCATCTCTGCACTGCTTTGCGAGCTCGGACATTAGCTTGCGGTTGCCTGAGGCATGTGCCAAACCACGCTGGTGAATTAGCTCAAGAGTTTTCGAAGATAGGCGATTTTTTGTGGCTGTCTCTCTCTTGGCGTTCCTCACACATTCATGGAGGTGCTGAACCAGTCAATCGTATTCCTCGTCAATGTTGTCAACAATGGCATCTTCACATGTTGCCGCAATAGTACCAAAGAGTTCCCAGTTGGTGGTCATTCTGGGAGTTCTCTTTTTGAACTTTGCAGCCCTTTCTCCCCGCTCTGTGAAGTAGAATTTTGCATGAAGGAGACGGTGGTCCGATCCCGTTCGAAATTTTGGGACAACAGCGACATCAGTCAGGCAAAACCGTCGATTGAATATGATGTGGTCTATTTCGTTGTGGAATCGTCCACCGGGAGACTCCCATGTCCATCGTTTAGATTCTGCCTTCTGGAACTGTGAGTTCCCATGAATGGTCTTGGTCGACATGATGAACTCAGACAGTCTCTCACCCTGTTCATTCCATTCTAGGCCATGGGTCCCAATGTGAAGTTCTTCAGCTGATCTTCTCGGTCCTATCTTGGCATTAAAATCACCCACAATGATCTTGTAGAAGGTGTGGTGTTCTTTATAGAACTTCTCTAGCTCCAGATCTCCCAAAGAATAGAAAGAGCTATGCTTGGAAT
The DNA here is from genome assembly GCF_029834395.1 of Sorex fumeus. Classification (NCBI taxonomy): domain Eukaryota; kingdom Metazoa; phylum Chordata; class Mammalia; order Eulipotyphla; family Soricidae; genus Sorex; species Sorex fumeus. The sequence continues at coordinate 6,539,853 of NW_026606101.1, read as the reverse complement.
ATCACATTTCACTCAAATGAGAGAGAGAATCCGGAGTTCTGACCTCCGTCCACGATCAAGAATCAGGGACGCTGTCTCAGATGCCAAGGTGTCAAAAATCAGAGGGACTGGTCACGTAATGAGATTTAAAGATGACCGCTGGACTAGAGCTGTTACCGACTGGATTCCACGGGATGTCAAAAGACCGCGTGGCCGCCCACCTTCCAGATGGTCAGACTTCTTTGTCAAGATCATGAACAATCGGTTTGAGGCCCTTCATGTTCCCGGAGCGAACAGATGCCATTGGGCTACACTAGCATGCAACAGGGACAAATGGAGACATTACTGGCGCCCGCTCGAGCAAATCGACGACTAACGGGAAGTTAAGTGATTAAGTGATAAGGAATTTAGAATGGAATTGTTAAGGATGCATAAGGAACTCAAAGAAACAATGAAATGCACCACCAATAAAATGCAGGAGGATATGAGAGCAAATATTATAAAAATTAAAATACAAGGGCTGGAGTGATAGCACAGCAGTAGGGCTTTTGCCTTGCACGCAGCCAACATGGCCGCCCCGAGTTCTATTCCTCTGCCCCTCTCGGAGAGCCCGGCAAGCTACCGAGAGTATCTCGCCCGCATGGCAGAGCCTGGCAAACTCCCCGTGACATATTGGATATGCCAGACACAGTAACAACAAAGTCTCCAAAGGAGACGTTACTGGGCCCGCTCGAGCAAATCAATGATCAACGGGAGGGCCTTTACTTTACTTTACTAAAATACAAGCAGAAATGATAGATCTGAAAAACCTGGTAGGTGAAATGAAAAACTCACTGGAAGGTCTCAGCAGCAGAGTAACAGTTGCAGAGGACAGAATTAGTGAGGTCCAAGATGAGGTGCAGAGAATCTGCAGAGAACTGCAGAAGATGGAAAAGACCCTCAAAATAAACCAACAGATGACAAGTAAAAACCAGGATGAAGCCAAGAGGAACAACATAAGAATCACTGAGTACCAGAGGGAAAGGAGGTGGATACACAAGCAAATCTTGGAACCCAGCAGCTTTGTGAAGAAATGCGTCCAGACTTCACATTAGGGTATCAGCACTGGGCCACCCCAGTGGGAAAAAGTGTCATCTCTCTGCCTATTCCCCCTAGCAGCCAGGTGGCTGCCATCTTCAAGAGGCTGTTGGACAGTTAGGCATAGGCCAGCAGTGACGAGACACGCAGGGCCTCAGGGGATGGGGGTGGAGCCAGCTCTTGTCCTCCCCTGCGCAAATGAGACCTCAAGTTGCCACCCATGAATGGTCCCTCCAGCTACTGATTAAGCTGCTTACTGGCCATGATCCCAGAGACATACAAGCGAATCTCAGAACCCAGTGATTTTTGGCAGAAATCCCTCCAGATTTAATTATTAAAATTTCAGAATTCCAAAATTACACGGCTGCTATTGCAGCTGTGTGACATCATATGCAGTCGTGCAACATCATATACTATTCATAATCAGAAATAGAAAACAAATTGTCTAATGTTGCCTTTTCGGCAGGTCTGAGTGTTGGGGTAAAATCCCAAATAATAATAGTGGGTCTGGTGTTGAAATATTGAATGTAGTCAAAGTAAAGAAGGAGTAATGTGGAAATCATCTGCCACACAGGTAGCGTACATCAGGAAGAACTCACACTCCTAAATGTAGCCCTGCAGTGTAGCACTGTCCTCCCATTGTTCACTGATTTGCTCGAGCGAGCACCAGTAACATCTCACAACAAATTTTGAGACTTGTTGTTACTGCTTTTGACATATCAAATACGTCACGGGTAGCTTACCAGGCTTTCCCGTGAGGGTGAGATACTCTTGGTAGCTTGTTTCGCTCTTTGAGAAGGGTGGAGGAATCAAACCTGGGTCGGCCACATGCACGGCATGAGGGACTAGCAAAATACATGAACAACTGCTAATAAACTTGAAGAGAGACATTGAGAGCCACATAAAAGTAGCTGGAAACTTCAACACTGCTTTGTCACCTCTTGATAAGTTTAACCAGACTGTAGGTCTGCAAGAAAATAATTTATTTGAGGGGAAAAATGGAAGAGAGGGCTGGAGCAATAGCACAGCGGGTAGGGCGTTCGCCTTACAAGCGGCCAACATGGCCGACCCGAGTTCGATTCCTCCGCCCCTCTCGGAGAGCCCGGCAAGCTACCGAGAGTATTGGATATGCCAGACACAGTAACAACAAAGTCTCCAATGGAGACGTTACTGGGCCCGCTCGAGCAAATCGACGATCAACGGGAGGGCCTTTACCTTTACCTTTACCTTCATTCCCTAAAAGCTGAATACACATTTTTCTCGAGTGCACATGGAACATTCTCCAGGATAAACCACATGCTAGACCACAAAACATAGCCCCACAAAATTAAGAGGATAGAAATTATGTCAACTATCTTGTCAGACCACGATGCACTGAAAATAGAAGTAAATCACACCCAGAAATGAAGAATCAAACCCAACACTTGGAAATTTAATAACTCACTACTGAACAACCAGTGGGTTAGAGAGAAAATCAAAGAGAAAACTGAAAGATTCCTGGAAACAAATGAGAATGAGACCACGAGCTACCAGAATTGGTGGGACACAGCAAAAGCAGTGTTAAGAGGAAAGTTTATACCTTTTCAGCATTCATCAGGAAGGAAAAAAGGAACCACATAAATGACTTAACCTCACAGCTTAAGATTTTGGAAAATGACCGACAAAAGGAGCTCAAGCCAGGCAGAAGGAAGGAAATAACAAAACTTAAAGCAGAAATCAATGAACTGGAATCCCAAAAAATGTTCAAAAGATCAATGAAACCAATGGCTGGTTCTTTGAGAAAATAAACAAGATTGATAAACCACTAGTGAGACTCACAAAGAAATGGAGAGAGAACCCTAATAATCTATCAGAAATTCAAAGGAGAACATAGAAACAGAAACTGCAGAAATCCATAGGATTACTTTGAAAATCTTTGTGGCAGAAAATATGAGAACCTTGAAGAAATAAATTCCTGGATTCCTATAACCTCCCAAGGCTGAACCAAGATTTGGAATACCTTAACAGACCTATTACTATCGAGGAAATTGAAATGGTAATCAAAAGTCTTCCTAAAAACAAAAGTCCAGGCCCAGATTGATTCACTAGTGAATACTTTCAAACCTTTAAAGAGAACCTACTTCAAATACTTTTCAAGCTTTCCCAGGAAACTGAAGAAACAGAAACATCCCCAAAAGTTTTTATGAGGCAATATCACCCTGATACCCAGAGCAGACAGAGACACATACATACATACATACATACATACATACATACATACATACACACACAAAGAAAATTAAGGCATATATCCCTGATGAACACAAATGCAAAGATCCTCAACAAAATACTAGCAAGTAAAATCCAATAACTCAACAGAAAGATGACCATGACCGAGTAGGATTCATCCCACGAATGCAATGATGGCTAAATATTTGCAAATCAATCAACATAATACACCACATAAATAAAAGAAAAGATAAAAGCTATAAGATCATATCAATAGATGCATAAAAGTCATTTGACACGATCCAGCAGCCATTCATGATAAAAATTCTCAACAAAATGGTAGTTGAACGAACTTCCCTCAAGATAGTCAGAGCCATCTACCACAAGCACACAGCAAGCATTATCCTCAATGGGGGAAAAAAACCTAAAAGCCTTCCCTCTAAGATCAGGCACAAGACAAGGCTACCTACTCTCACCACTATGATTCAGAATAGTACTGGAGGTACTTGCCATAGCAATTAGGCAAGATAAAGATCTCAAAGACATCGAGATAGGAAAGGGAAAAGTCAATCTCTCACTATTTGCAGACGACATGAAACTATACATAAAGAATCATAAAGACTCCATGTACAAACTCCTAAAAAACAATATATTTGTATAGTAGGTTGGAAGATTACAAAATCAATACCCAGAAGTCGATGGATGTATGAATAATGAAAGAGAAAAGAGAGATGTTAGAAAAACAATACCATTCACAATCATGCCTCAAAAAATCAAGTACCTCAGAATCAGTTTAACTAAACAGGTGAAGGATATCTTTAGTTAGAAGTTCAAAGAATGCTACAAAACACTACTTCAAGAAACAATAGAAGAAATGAAAAATTGGAAACACATCCCCAGCCAATGGATTTGGAGGACTAACACTGTCAAAATAGCAATACTCCCCCCAAAATTTTACAGATTCAATGTAGTCCTATAAGAATACCCAATGACTTTTTTTTAAATAAATAGATCAAACATTCCTGAAATTCATATGGAACCACAGACCCCCACAAACAGCTAAAGCAATATTTGGGAATAAAGAAGATGGGAGACATCACATTCTCAAAGAAAAAAAATATCCAAAAGACACATGAAAATGCTGTACATCACTAGTCATCAGGGAGATGCAAATCAAAACAATAATGAGATATCATCTCATATCACAGAGACTGGCACACATTAAAAAGAACAAGAGCAACCAATGCTGGTGTGGGTGCGGGGAGAAAAGGACTATTTTTCATTATTTGTAGGAATGCTGACTGGTCCAGCCTTTTGGGAAAACAATATGGGCATTACTCAAAAAGCTAGAAATTGAGCTTCCATACGACCTAACAATACCAATTCTGGGAATATACATTGGGGAATCAAAAACACATAGTAGTAATGCTATCTGCATTTCTATGTTCATTGCAGCACTATTCACAATAGTCAGAATATAGAAACAACCCAAGATCCCAAGAACAGATGACTGGTTAAAGAAACTATGGTACATATACACAATGGAATAATTTGCAGCTATTAGGAAAAATGAAGTTATCAAATCTGCTTATAAATGGATTGACATGGAGAATATTATGGTGAGTTAAACGAGTCAGAAGGAGAGAGACAGACATAGAATTATTGTACTGATTTGTGGGATATTAAAAAATAATAATAACAATATGATACCAATATCCAAAAACAGTAGAAATAAGGAACAGGAAGATTGGTCTATGGTTGGAAGACTATTTCAAATGCTGGGGGAGAAGCAGTTGGGATAGATAAGAGACTACCATGACAAAGACAATTGGAAATGATCACTCAGGATAAGAACTGCATGGTGAAAACAAGTAGAGGAACAAACATGTTGTCTTCTCAATATCTGTATTGCAAAACATAATCCCCCTAAGGGGAGAGACAGAGACAGAGAAAAGGTCAGATAGAGAGACAGAGAGACAGAAACAGAGACAGAGACAGAGAAGCAAATTGCTTTTCATAGAAACAGGAGAAGGGTGGCAGGAGGAAAAATGGACATATTGGTGGTAAGAAATGTACACTACTGGAGGGATGGGTGTTGGAACACTGACTGAAACCTGACTGTATGGTCAGCTTTATAACTCTGCATCTCACAGTGACTCAAAAATATTATAAAAAATAAATAAATAAAATCCTGATTATATATATATATATATATCATATCAACAGCCCTCAAACTTGAAATGATTATTTTTTCATTGTTATCATTCTTGCCATTTTGAGTATTACATATGTTCATGACAATTAAAATCATCAAGAGTAATCAACTGTCTTACTTCTGCCACACAAAAGGAGAAATAAAGTTGCTATATTGAAATGTTAATACAGAACAAATCTCAATGATACTCCTACTAGAAACAAATTCCTATTTCACCACTGGAGAATCTTTATTTGGAAAATAACCTGGTTACATCTCAAGAGAAGACCAAATTCCTCAACTTCAGTAATATGCTGCCACGAAAACTGAACCAGCATTAGAAAAAGCAACCATTTGTGAACAGAAACATACCTGATGCTTGTTTAAAAGACAATGGGCCTGTTTTTTATTTTTTTCGTCCTTCACTCTTTTTCTGTGATAATCTGTGAGAAAATGGGTAAAGTAGGGTGGGGAAGGATAGATGCTTACTGCATCCCTCCTACAGATGTTTTCCTGCTTTAACTCATCTTACTCTCACTCAACCCTATGAGGCAAGAGTTATTATCCTAATTTGCTTGTAAGGAATTTGAAGCTTAACGAGGTTAAGTAATTTACTCACTGCTGATGAGAGAAAGGCTCGATTTGAAATCAGGCTGCTTGAATACTTCCATTTGTAGCATGCTTACTGCTTTTCATGAAGATGGAAGTGTGCAATTATTTGTTAGACACAGTTTATGGATGTCTTATTTTCCTGGAAATCATCTCCTAATAATCTAGAAGTTTTTGTTTAACTGTAGACCACTATTCTGTTGGTGGTAGGACCACGAGTACCAAGAAATCCACATATCCAATAGCTCTCCATTCCAATATCCACACTCATATTACCTGTCACTATAAGACACCAAAGAATTTTTCCTTCACTAACCCCCAACTTATCATAAATCACTAAATTTTGTGAATTCTCCTTTTAAAGATGTGCCAAATCTGTTCCCCAGAAATTTACCACCAATCCATTAGGTATTACCTGAAACAGATAGCTACAGCTTCCCTCCTGGTGTCTCTGGGCATTTGCTCATCTAGCATCATGCTTTTCTTTGCCATATTATTGGCATGAACCAAATATAGTCATGGGATGCTCCTGTTGAAAAACCCTTGATGAAAGTTCACTATATCTTTTGAAAGCTAAAATATCATAGAAAAACATCTATAGTATAACTCAAATATAATAATCTCACCTCATCTTCCATCAACCACCACAATTTGTTTTAATTCTCTAAAATGAAATGCATTTTGCTCACCTGTTTGAAAATATAACAAAACTATTTTCTTGGATTGTTATATAACATTAAATGTTACATTTTTTCATCCAATTTCCCCAAAAAATGCAATCATATGCTCAGTATTTTATGTATATTACTCTGTGTGTCCACACACCAAGGTAGTACTTACATATACCTTGCTTCTTCTGTATGATGAGCCAGGAGCCTCTTAGAGATAAATGATTTATTATTATTATCTCTTTAGTACCCAGTCTAGAAAATCTTTAGACAGTGAGAAACATAGCACAGAAGTCACTTTGCATGTTCACACCAAACATATCATAAACATATTTCCACCAATCTATGCAGTCTTCCTAATTATCTTTTAAATTGCTGCATAATATTTCCTCCTGTTGATGTGCCATAATTACTTAAACATTCAATTCAAGTCATTAAATTCAACAAACATTTACAAAATACCTAACCTGCATCAGGTGCTATGCAAGAGGTTCACCACAAGGACAAGAGGAATCAAGACTCTATCTTCTGTAGGCATTAGGTGATGAGTGATCTAAGAGAGGCATGTAACCCCAATGTGTCAGCTGCACCAGGAAAAGGAGAATTTTTTGTTTCCTAGCAAATTAAATGTAAAAGGTGTTAAAAGAATGTAAAAGATGTATATAATATTTTGTCTGAGTTTTACATCTGAAATAGGAACATAAGAGAAAATAAAATCATAGATCATTTAGGTTCTCACAGCATATAGAGGGCAGAGCTAGGATTTAAATATGAGTAGTCTCATATTGATTTTAAGACCCTGTTATCATTTTCTTTCTGCTTATTAATCCTGTTTGTGAAGCATCCAAAAATGCTGGGCTTTAGCAGGATCTACATCCTTTGTTAGTCCCGCTCTCTTTTCATTCCACCCATATGAATGTCACCAAACTTGGTTATGTTGGTAAATTTTCTTCACTCAAATTTTCTTTAAATCTTATATTTGGGGCTTTAAAGAGTATAACTTATTTATTTGGTTTTACAGAATGAGTTGGGTAACATTTTTGTTCCTCTTTTCTGGAAGAATCACTGTGGTGTCAAAGAAACATGACTCTAGAGTAAATTTCTGATAAAATATTACATTCTTAAAATATGTTGTCTAGATGATTAACCAGAGACCAAATACACGAACTATCTGTATGAAAAGAATAAAAGAGTTAGGTTTTTAAAAAGGCAATTCAGGTTGCAGTATAACATTTGCAGAATTTAAGGGCGGGGGCCGAGAGAGAAGAAGGGTATCCAAGTCCAAATTAGCATCTTGGCACTATGCCAGAGACTTAACTGGTTATGAAATCAGCAGAACCAAGAACTACAAAATTGACCTTAGCCTTTGACTCACCCTTTAATCTAAGAAGCTCATTCAAAAAGTGGGGGAAACAACAGATACTATATGCACTATTTTCCATATTAGTAGAAGTCTGGAAACAATCTAAATGTCCCCCAATAGGGAGTGTTTAAATAAATTACAATATGTGAACTGGAAGGAGTATTATGAAGTCATTAAAATGGTAATTAGAAAGATTATGTAGCCACATGGAAAAACATTTACCATATAATATTAAGTGGGGAAAAAGCAGAATGCAAAATTGAATCTAAGCCATCACTGCAATTATGTAAAAATGTGTGCATATGAATCATGACAACAGGGGAAGATGCACACATGGATACAGCTGTTTTAACTGGTGTATTTTTAATTTTAACTTTGTTGCAATTGTTCTTTGGTCTACATCCAGGGGTGCTTAAATTTTACTCTTTTCTCTGCACTAAGGAATTATTCCTGGTCGTGTTCAGGGGACCATGTAGGGTGCTGGGAATCTAACCAGGTTAGCCATGTGCAAGGCAAGTGCTTCATCTGCTATACTATCTCTCAGGGCTCTGGTGTCTTTTTTTTTTTTCCATTTAGGAGTGTTCATTCTTTACTACATATATACAGCCTCCAACCTCCAGAGGGTGCTCAAGGCTTCCCCTAAACCTGTCTTCTCTATCCATTCTGGAAAGACAGAGGTCTCCAAGAAGGTCCAGAGATCTTTTAGGGGCCAAGAGTTGGACTTTTGGTGGATGGCTTAAAGGAACTATGAATAGAACTGAACTGGACCAAACTTCCCTGGCTCTTTGTAAAACTTCTTAGTCTTTTCTGTTTACTGCCTTTGGCCCCTCCTTTGGAATCATTTTTTCTCTTCACTTTTGCCTCTTTGTGCATGTCCGTATTTCTGTGGCTTCTTTCCTTTGGCCAGGATGTGGGGATCTAGAGTGGCTTTCATCTGGGAAATAAGTATTATCCACAATTCTCTCAATAAAAACGCAAATATTATCCTAAAACTATATTTGCTCAAATAAGAAAGATATGCAGTTAAAATAGCATAATTCCTAATTAAACAAACAAAAAGGAGACTAAATTCTCATCAGTAATATATTATTTAAACAATGTTGACTATTTATAATTAGATGCTAGGAAGTTTTTAAACTAATATGCACATGATTTAAAAAAGTATTAGAAAATATAGGATATAGTTGGATAAAGGTAAGACACAGAAGTGCGTGACTGTGGGTGTGTGTTTGTGTGTCTATGAACTACCTGTTTTCTGATAAACATTTATATAAAATAAAGGTAAAGGCCCTCCCGTTGATCGTCGATTTGCTCGAGCGGGCCCAGTAACATCTCCATTGGAGACTTTGTTGTTACTGTGTCTGGCATATCGAATATGTCACGGGTGGCTTGCCAGGCTCTGCTGTGCGGGCGAGATACTCTCGGTAGCTTGCAGGGCTCTCAGAGAGGGACGGAGGAATCGAACTCGGGTCGGCCATGTTGGCTGCTTGTAAGGCAGACGCCCTACCACTGTGCTATCGCTAAGCGGCCAAGATGGCCAACCCGAGTTTGATTCCTCTGCCCCTCTCGGAGAGCCCGGCAAGCTACCGAGAGTATTTGATATGCCAGACACAGTAAGAACAAAGTCTCCAGTGGAGACATTACTGGGCCCGCTCGAGTAAGAATATGTAATACTGATAATTGTTATGTGAGGCATAGAAATTAGGGAAGAGAAAGAAACTTCAATATTTTTCTCCATTTTTTTTGTATAGAATATTTTAGTACCTGAACATGAAAAGCCGCAGTTTTATCAATTCCACATACTGGGTTTCATATTTATCTTTTTTAAGTAGGCATGACCAAATGAGAAGGAAATGGGGATAGATAATTGAGATTACTATGCATTTATACTAAGCTACTCTCACCTATCACAAATACATTTCAAACTAGCTCAATAAAATAGGAAACCAGAGAGAAACTGGGGTCCAAAGCCAGAATATACAAATAAACCATTACCATCTCTACTGTTTCTACCACTGCCACTTAATGCTATCACTACTACTGATAATAATAAACAGGATAGTAAAAATTAAAGGCAGTAATAGTACAATTATAAGGGAATTAAATCAAGATAAAAGTAAATAATGAATTTTCAATACTTATGTCCATATAAAATATTTTACTTTTCAAAAATTAGGACAGAGATATTTCACAATTCTATTTTAACCAAGTCATATGTTGACCAGGACAAAGGAAATGGGAAGTCCATTTAAAATAGGACAGGGCCAAGTCCCTGCCTGTGGTTTCAGATCGACTTCCTAATAAACTGTGACCCATTACAAATGGGCTTTAGCTGACTTTGAACTTCAAAATGTACTTTTCTCAAATGTCTCTTTCTCCTTAGATTTAGAACCCCTTTTTTCTTTTTCTCTTCATGAAATTTCAAAGCCCCTCAATTTTGCTGTTTTAAAATATTGCTTCTGGATGAGGAGGATGGGGCATGAGTCCTGACTATGGAAGTCTAAAGCAGAGAAACCAGCACTGATTCATTTATAATCAAGGACAAAGTCCTTCCAATGTCTTTCCTGGTAGCAGTGTGCTGCCTGGCAAGAGATTAATATCTTTTCATAGCCTCATTAGGGAATCATGGCTTCTTAGACTTCTTGGAGGAGGGGGCATTCCACTGAGGACCCAAATCCCATTTCACCAGCAAAGTTCAGTTATTAGAAAAGATCCAAACTGTGAAAAGCTCTAGAAGATCAACCAGAAATATTTTGTTAAGGTAGTCACAGTTAGAGGAGTCACATCTTCCAGTTCTTCCCCAAGAATATATGGCTTAATATGTCTCAGTGTGACCTTGGGTAAGAAATGGCGTGGAGCCAAAGCAAGAGCTTTCATTACTTCATTGTGTAAAGATTCTTTTTCTACTTGTGCCTGGAACAGAGACTGTCAAGATAGAAGCACAGAAGAAAGATGTCTTGATTTGATGTCCTATGAATAAATGCATACTACTCATGGGTTTTCATGGCTATCAACACAAGTTCACCAACAAATGATTACACACTATTGCAAATAAATGTTTCCTGATTTCCCTCATTGCAGGGAGGGTCTAGAAAATCTAACTGGTCAAAGGAAAAATCTGCTTCTAGCCAGTACTGAAGAAATTGTTGCTTTTTGCTGTGTCCTTTCTAATTCAGAGCTACTCTTTCCATAATAATGCTATTGCAGAAAAATTGTTTTACCACAATATTACTCAGGGGAGAAAATGGTGTTCCCATATGTATATGCAGCACAAGTCTTAAACTGCAAAGTGATGATAAAACAGGCAACCCTGGGTGATCTTATTATCAGTAGAGAGGTTATAAAATGTTGAACACCAAGGTCCCTTTACGAATAATTGAAGTTAATTATAATAGCCCCTGTGAGGCCAATGAGAAAATGAAATAAACAGGTATGTATGAAAGTGCCTGAACAGTGCTGTGTGGAGACCCTTAAGACATATGTCCCATATTGTTGCATCTCTCAAGAATTCTTAAGGCACCAGGATAAATAATCTTAACTTTATACTTGGGGCTGGAGCGATAGCACAGCGGGTAGGGCGTTCGCCTTACAAGCGGCCAACATGGCCGACCCGAGTTCGATTCCTCCGCCCCTCTCAGAGAGCCCGGCAAGCTACCGAGAGTATTCGATATGCCAGACACAGTAACAACAAAGTCTCCAATGGAGACGTTACTGGGCCCGCTCGAGCAAATCGACGATCAACGGGAGGGCCTTTACCTTTACCTTATACTTGAGACTTTCTTAGCTGATTATTTAAAAGTCAGTGTTAAGAATCATTTTCTATGTGAATCTGAACAATTTTCCCTTTAAAAATGTCATGCGAGCACCCAGTGTCAACTGACTTGTCGTCAAGTTTACAAGAAATGAGAGCTTGCAAATCTCACCTTAAATATTAATAACTCGCATCTAACTAGCATTGGAAGGAAACCAAATTTTCCTTCAAAATACTACAAAATGTTGTAACTAGATTCTGTATTTATATTTCCATCATTCTATAATTTATAGCCAAAAGACAGCATGCAAAGTTGTCTACAGGGGCCAGAGAGATAGTATAGTAGGTAGGGCATTTGCCTTGCACACGGTGGACCCGTGTCCAATCCCTGGATCACATACATATAGTCCCCTAGTAGCACCAGGAGTAATTCTAAGTGCAGAGTGAAGAGTAACAACTGAGCACCAACAGGTGTGACCCAAAAACTAAACAAAAATGTTGCCTACATACTACCTATACTGAGAAGAACTGGATAGAACATTGTTCCAGGTATTGTTAGCTATGAGATAAGGGGAAATTTTTTCCAGTATTTCTGATTCTTAATTTAAAATAGGACTAAAGATAATTTTTTCTACTAATTCTTATTGAAACATTAAATTATGTGCTAATTTTATATGTGACCAGTGTCATCGTAGCAGTGACTATTATAAGATTTTTCAAAAATCACCATGATTATGAAACTATGCTTTCTCTATTTTCAGTATCATTGAGACCATGATTCCTATCTCTACTTATAATTCTTCCTCCATATTTGTACCAAAATGAATAGAATAATAGAATTATCAAAAAATTATAGTAGGTTTTAAAAAACAACGTAATGTCTAGCATAAATCATTCCATGAAGTAGAGTAGGTGAATGTTTGCTAACATAGTTAAGTAGATAAATAGTTAAATACAATCACCCAGTGTTTTTTATTTTATTTATTTTTAAAATAAGTTTTATTGGATCACTGTGAGATACAGTTACAAACTTTCGTGATTACATTTCAGTCATACAATGCTTGAGCACCCATCCCTCCACCAGTGCAGATTTTCCACCACCATTTTTCCCAGGATCTCACCCACCATCCCCACCCCATCCCACTCCCTGCCTCTGCGAGAGGTACAATCCTTCATTCTCTTTCTCTAATTTGGGGCATTATGATTTTCAATACAGATACAAAGAGGCCATCGTGCTTGATCCTTTGTCTACTTACAGCACACATCTCCCATCCCGGGATCTCCTTCCAATCATCATTTACTTAGTGGTTCTTTCTCCATCCCATTTGCCTTTTCCCCACTATGTGAGGCCAGCTTCCAAACCATGCCATTATCCTCCTGACCCTTGCCTCTACTGTCCTTAGGTATTAGTCTCATATTAAACTACTCTATATTCCACAAATGAAAGCAGTCATTCTATGTCTGTCACTCTCTTTCTGACTAATTTCACTTAGCATGATACTCTCCAGGTCCATCCACTTGTATGCAAATTTCATGATTTCATCTCTTCCAACAGCTGCATAGTATTCCATTGTGTAGATGTACAAGAATTTCTTTACCAATCATCTGTTCTCAAGCACTTGTCACCCAGTGTTTTTAGTTCTCTCTAGAATACCTTTGGTAATTGAGTTTCATAGCACATAGGGCATCACCACTATCTGAGAAGAAAGAGCCATCTAATCCCCTTACAATGATTAGCAAATGTCTGAGTTCTAAAACATGTTTCCGCCTTACACTGTGCCAGATGCATACATTAAAGAAAGGTCCCAGAATCTTTAGCTCCTACTAGATTACCCAAAGATCATAATCCTGTCCTACAGTCCAAATTATACATAAGTTTGCTTTATAATGAGTCATCTCCTCTCTCACACTCTGTTTCTTCCTGCTTCCCTCCATCTCTTTCTCCTTCTTTTCCTCTTTTTCCTTTTGCTGCTCTTCCTCCATGTCTGAGAACTAATTGTCAAAAAACTGATCATTCTCATACACGAATGTTTCAGAGATCAGCAGTCAGTTTTCATCCCTAGTAAGAAATAGTCCTTGCAATCATCACACTGGCCACAGAGATATAAGAAGAAGTGATCTTTCTCACTAAGTGCTCATGGAACAGGAAGAGAGACCTCTTGGTGCTGAGCTATTACTAAGATAAATATCATTAACTACAAGGCCAAAAAAGTTTTGGGACCACCTATGCAAATGAAACTTTCTCAGCTTCACCATATCATCACTAATTAGATATTCTAGCACTTCCCATAGCATTTCATAAAAAGTGTTTCAAGACCCAATGATAGAGTGTCCAAACAAGCACATCACAAATGCTCTATCTGGCTGGTTTTGGGGAAACACCTCCAACAAAATAGCAGAGGATTTTTATGTTCTGTCTCCTGATTTAGTCTTTCATTTTTCCTCTCCACTCTAGTTCTCAGATTCTCCCTGGATTGCAACACAGGAAGGCTTGGTGGCACCTAGAAATCATGAAACCACCACTCAAAAGAGGCATGGAGCAGGATGTTCAGTGTAAAGTCCAGAGGCTTTCTCTTGAATTTTTTTTGGAATCCACCCCTCCCCTAAGAGGCAGAACATTCCAAAGGTCATGTTTTGTGGCTTTCCTTCAAACTCCATCAGGATTTGTTATAAAAGGAGACACAAATGTATGAACCTAAGCTCTGTCAGGAACTTGCGGCCAAAAGAGATGGGATCTTGGAACGACTGACAGTTGGACATTATTGGTAACTGTAGGGACATAATTACAAAAAGAATTTTATATGTACTTGATTTCTCTACAACCCCAAAGGTTTTTTGTTAAATGAAATTGCTGAAGAAGAAATGAGAGGTGTCTAAACATTTGGCTTCCATTAAGCAATTCATTCTAACCTGGGCCCTTTTGCCTTATCAAAGCGAAATCACCCTGTCATTGTTTCTTTTTTTTTTTTTGCTTTGAAATCAACTTTGTTTTTATTTTTTATTTTTATTTTTTAATTTTTGTATGAGTGAATCACCGTGAGGTACAGTTACAAACTTACAAACTTCCGTGCTTGTGTTTCAGTCATACAATGCGCAAGTATCCATCCCTCCACCAGTGCCCATTCTCCACCATTGATGATCCCAGTGTCCCTCCCACCCCCCCTCCATCCTTCCCACCCCACCCTGCCTCTGTGGCAGGGCATTCCCTTTTGTTCTCTCTCTCTCTTTTTGACACCCCGTCATTGTTTCATTAGCTTCTGCAGAGCTCTTTAAGGACCTGTGTAGTTAGTGCTTAGAAACATTTCTCAGCTACTTAAAGGACTTTTGTCTCAGCTACACAGCCTGGTTCTACAAAATTACTGTAATTATTTCCTATTTATTTTTTATTTTCTAATTTTTGGTTTTAGGGCCATACCCAGCAGTGCTCAGGCTTACTCTTGGCTCTGCACTCAGGAATTATTCTTGGCAGTGCTTAGTGATTATATGCAATGCCAGGGATTGAACCCGGGTCAGGTTTGTGTAAGGCAAGCACCTACCTGCTGTACTATTGCTCTGGCCCCTCATGTCCTATTTATGCTGTAACAAAATATCTCAAGCTTTGTAGCTTACAACTTTAAGGACATATAATTTGATTATTAATTCTGAAGTTTGCAAATCTGAAACCAGTCGAAAGGATGAAATTCAATTATTGGCAGTACCAGTACCACCCTCCTTCTGCAGGGTCATTTCTAGCCCTTTTTTAAGTTTATGAATCTGCCTACATTCCTTGACTTGTGGCACCTCCTTTATATTAAAAGCCCACAGAACAACATCTTCAGTTTTCTCTGTGCTTCTCTCTTCCTTCACAGATGAGAATCGTCGTGGGCTTATATTGGACCCATGAATATGTATAGGATGATTGTGGGTAATCTAAAGATCCTCAATCTTGGTGAATTCTTACAGTGTCAGGAAATATTGCCACAGAGGAAAACCTGCTTTTATATAGGAATGCTACTTTGTCATAAGAAGACCTGAAGGGAGAAAGAGAGAGTGTCCCATTTTCAAGAAACAGAAACTGAGGATTTGACTATAATAAATGGAAACATAAGACTCAGAGAATGTGGATTGTATTTCCAGAACATACAAAGAGAGCCATCCCAAGATCAAACCTGAGTCCTTTCTACAGCAACATGCCACAGGCTACATGAGTATCAGAGGGAAAATGTGTTTAGTGAGATTTTATGACTCAGAATCCAGGCTGTGCACAAATATTAACTTACAGTTGGTGACTTCTCCAAGCTAAAGGTTGACTTTTTTTTGATGTTATTCCTCAAAGGTGAGACTTACTTGGTGAAATCGTTTTTCTCTTTAGTGGGAAGTAAGTGAAAACATTCCTGTATTTTTGGCTGAGCCAAAAGAAATGCTGTTTTCAAAGAGTAAGTAGTTTTCACCTGTGAATAATATATTACATTTCAGTGCTTTAGAGGTTTTAAGGAAGGGAATATAAAAAATCAAAAGGTAAAACATTTCTATATGGAAAATTATTTTTAAATCCTTCAAATAAAAGGTTAGTCAGGGGTGAGAGAAGCAGTGTAGAATTAAGTAGCTGGTATCCTATTCCCCCTGTCTTGTATTTCTGAGCCAAATTGTATTGAGTTTTTAAAGAAAGAGACTTGGCATTGCCACAAAATTTAGAAGAGAAGGAAAAAAACATCACATAGAAATGCTGCAAGAATAAATTATGAATTGGGACTCCTGGCCAAAGAGAGCAGCCTTCTCTATCCACCCCAAATTAGTCTAAGAGGTTTTCTTTGAAATAAAAGTGGGCCTTTGAAATTCTGAATTATTAGAGTAGCTTAAATTACACATTTCGAGTTCTGACTAAAGCCAACAATGGTTTCCTTTTTTTTTCCAATTTTCTATCATACAATATACTCATCTACATGGTTCTAAGAAGAGACATGGTGAACAGTATTTTTTAATTTTTAATTTTATTTTAATTAATTTTTTATTGAATCATTGTGAGATACACAGCCACAAAGTTGTTAAAGATTGGGTTTCACAATATTCCAACACCCGTCCCTTCACCAATGTACATTGTACATTTCCCACCACCAATGTCCCAGTTTTCCTTCCCACCACCTCCACCACCCAAGCCTCTCTCTCTCTCTCTCTCTCTCTCTCTCTTGCACGCTCGCTCACTTTCTTGCTCACTCACTTGTTTGCTCACTCTCACTCTAGATCTCTTTATCACTTTTCTTTTGGGCATTCTGGTTTGCAATACAAATACTGAAAGGTTACCATGTTTGCCTCTTTACCTGCCTTTTACCTACTTTCTGCACTCAGCTCTTGTTCAGAGTGATCATTTCCAACTCCCATTATCATAGTGGTCCCATCTACATCCTAACGGCCTTCTCACTACCAGCACTTGTGGCAAGCTTCCAACCATGGACCAATCCTCCTGGCCATTGTTTCTACTCTTCTTGGGTATTAGTGTCATACTGATTTTTTATAGCCCACAAATGAGTATAATCGTTCTATGTCTGTCCCTCTCCTACTGACTCATTTCACTCAGCGTGATATACTCCATGTCCATCAATTTATGAGAAATTTTTATGACTTCATTTTTCCCAGTGGTTGCATCGTACTCTTTTGTGTAGATGTACCATAGTTTCTTGATACAGTTGTCTGTTCTTGGGCACCTGTGTTTTTTTTTCCCCAGATTCTTGCTATTGTGAATAGTGCTGCAATAAAAACAGAAGTGCAGATGCTTTTCTGCAGTGTGCTTTTGGATCTTCTGAGTATATTCCCAGTTGGGTCATATGGAAGTTCAAGTTCTAGGTTTTTGAGGAATGTCCATATTGTTTTCCAAAATGACTGGACCAGTCTGCATTCCCACCAACAATAAATGGAGTTTCTTTCTCCCCACATCTGTGCCAGCACTGGTTATTCTTGCTCTTTTTGATATGTGCCAGTCCTGTGGTGTGAGATGATATCTCATTGTTGTTTTAATTTGCATCTTCTTGATGATTAATGATGTAGAGCATTTTTTATTTCTTTGTACCATTTGTATTTCTTCTATGAGGAAGTTTCTGTTCATTTCTTGTCCCCATTTTTTGATAGGATTTGATTTTTTTCTTGTAAAGTTCTACTTATGTATCTTTTATATTAACCCCTTGTAAGATAGGTAGCACTCCGTTGTTCATTGTTCATTGCTTTGCTCGAGCGGGCACCAGTAACATCTCCATTCTGAGACTTGTTGTTACTGTTTTTGGCATATCAAATACATCACGGGTACCTTGCCAAGCTTTGCCATGCAGGCAGGATACTCTCGGTAGCTTACGGGCTCTCCAAGAGCGGAGGAGGAATCTGGGTCAGCAGAGTGCAAGGCAAACACTCTACCCACTCTGCTATTGCTCCAGTCCATGAGATAAGTATTGGATAAATAATTTTTCCCATTCCATTGGCTGTTTTTTTTTATCTTGGTTACCATTTCTTAGCATTTGACAAGATCCAGCAGCCAGTCATGATAGAAATTCTTAACAAAATGGAAGTTGAAACAACTTTCCTCAATATAGTCAAAGCATTTACTACAAACCCAAAGGAAATATTATTCTCAATGTAGAGAAACTGAAAGCTTTCCCCTCTAAGATCAGGCAGGAGAAAAGGTTGCACAATCTCACCACTTCTGTTCAATATAATACTGAAAGTATTGGCCATAGCAGTTAGGCAAGAAAAAGATATTATTGGATAATATTGGGTTATCCTTGCTCCTCCCACAGGGAGCTTAGGTTAATTGAGTTACTCCCTTACCAATGCCCCTGAGGCACACCCAATTCCATCAAGTACCAATAATCCTATATTGCTTTTATCTTTGCTTTATGTCACTTGCATTGTTTTAGCAATGTCTTTTTTGTATATAGATACAGGAAGATAGTTCATGCTATGCTTTGTAACATGGGAGTTTGTTGACTCTAAAATAATATTTACTCCTGGGCATTCATATTTATTTGACGTAAGCCTCAGTTGCCCTTTGTTTCTAGCACTCCAAAACCAGGGTCCTGATGAAGGGACTGATGGACCCAGGGCAAGCTGTAAACTATCCTGGCATCAAAAGGGGACAAGCTAAGCACCATAAGTATAATAAGTTAAGAGCATGATCATGGGACATACTCTGTCATGACCCCAAAAGAAGTAACTGAATAAGGACCCTGCTGGGGTTAGAAAAGACTAACTTGGCCTGAGGACTGTAGTCTGGGATATATAGTGAGATGTCCCTAGGAAAAGTCAAGCTTTAAGCTTAATTTATCTCTTACTGTGTTCATACAAAATGACTATAAATATTGTAAGTAACTTTACTATGATTTTTAAATGGATTACTAGCTGAGGAAAGTAAAAAGCAGTACACTCTGGATGGAATCCCGTCCTTGAGCAGATCTCTTTCTAACCTGGAGTGCTGAAACCCTCACATGAAATTTTGTTCTTGAATTAATCCCCTAGAACTTTCCCTGAAGGAGTAGCTCTATCTTTGTTTGTTGTTATGACAATGTCTAATCCCATCTCTGTGAACCCCCACCCTTCATTTTGTCTATATAACCATGCTTTAAGGAATAAGAGGTGTAGAGAACTTTGAGGTCTACAAGGAGACTAGGATGATGAACTATGATGACTGGGACTACTACCAAAACTGCAACGAAAATTGTGCTGTAAGGGGAAAGATTTGACTACGCTGGGGAGGAGAGAGAAATAAACTGACTACCAAGCAACCTGGGACCCAGTTACCCTGTTTCTTCATTTCCCCATCCTTTATTTGTCTGTTGCCATGGAACGACCAGGGGAACAGTTCTCGACCACTGAACACTCCAATCACCTGCGTGTCCCCACTCTTTCCTCTGAAACTCACAAGATATTGAGGGTATCCAGATAGAAAAAGAAGATATCAAGCTCTCACTATTTGCAGATGACATGATACTAAGAAAATCCTGAAGACTTCAAAAAACCTCCTAGAAACAATATATGTATTGAGTAAAGTGGCAGGTTACAAAATTAATACCCAAAAGTCCATGGCTTTCCTACATACAAATAATGAAAGAGAAAAAAGAGATATTTTTAAAATATCCTGTTCACAATTTTGCCTCAGAAAATCAAGTACTTTGGAATCAGCTTAACTAAAAAAGGTGAGGGACCTATTCAAAGAAAACTATAAAACACTACATCAATAAATAAGAGAGGACCTGAGGACATGGAGACATGTCCCATGTTCATGGATTATCAAAATGGCTAACTCCCCAAAACATTATACAGAGATTATATAGATCCAATGCAGTACCAATAAGGGTACCCATAACATTTTCAGAGAAACAGATCAAATAGATCAAGCACTCCTGAAATTCATGTGGAACAATAAGCCTCCACAAAGTTTTAAAGCAATTTTCTGTGAAAAAATAAAGTAGTCAATCTCTTCCCAACTTCAAACTGTACTACACATCAGTATTAATTAAAACACCATGGTACTGGAATAAAGATAGACCATCAATGAAATAGAGTGGAATTTCTTGATACATAACCTCAAATATATTATCATTCTATCTTTGATAAGTGAGCAAGAAATATGAAGTGGAGCAAGGAAAGTCTCCAACAAGTTGTACTTAGAAAACTAGGCAGCTAACCACACACACACACTCACACACACACACACACACAAAATAATAATGAACTCAGACCTCTCTCTAACACCAGGCAAAAATTCAGACTAAAATGGAGTAAAAGTATCAGTATAAAATCTGAACGCATAAGGTAGCACTGTCTTCCTGTTGTTCATCAATTTGCTCGAGTGGACACCAGTAAAGTCTCCACTGTGAGACTTGTTACAGTGTTTTGGCATATCGAATACATCATGGGGAGCTTGCCAGGCTTTTCCCGGCAGGCAAGATACTCTTGGTAGCTTGGTGGGCTCTCTGAGAGGGGCGGAGCAATTGAACCTGGGTTGGCTGGGTTGGCTGCGTGCAAGGCAAATGCCCTACCACTGTGCTATATATAGCTCCAGCCCAACGCATAAGGTACATGGAGGAAAATGTAGTTGGACTTCTCCAAGACACTGAAGCTAAAGTTGAAGCTAAAGGTATCTTCAAAAATGAAACACCACTTACAAAGCAAGTGGAAGCAAAGATAAACAAATGGGACTACATTAAATAATAAACAGTATTTTATAAAACATTATTTTGCCTTAGAATCTTCATATTCAGTTTAACTTCTGCTTTGAACATGTGAGAATAGAACCTCGTTTGTATAAGTTATTTCTGATTATATGTATATGCCAGTAATATAAATGGTAAGACTGAAAGTTTAATCATCACTTGGTCTACTTGCTCTATTGGCCAGAACATTCAGCTTATTTGAGGACCAAGTACTTATCACTTAATCACTTAACTTCCCGTTAGTCGTCGATTTGCTCGAGCGGGCGCCAGTAACGTCTCCATTTGTCCCTGTCGCGTGCTAGTGTAGCCCAATGGCATCTCTTCGCTCCGGGAACATGGAGGGCCTCAAACCGATCGTTCATGAACTTGATGAAGAAGTCTGACCATCTGGTAGGTGGGCGGCCACGCGGTCTCTTGACATCCCGTGGAATCCAATCAGTAACAGCTCTAGTCCAACGGTCGTCTTTAAATCTCATTACGTGACCAGCCCATCTGATTTTCGACACCTTGGCAAATGAGACAGCGTCCCTGATCCTTGATCGTCGACGGATGTCAGAACTCCGGATTCGTTCTCTCATTTGAGTGAAACGTGATATTCCAAGCATAGCTCTTTCTATTCTTCTTTGGGAGACCTGAATGGCGTTCTCATCTTGTTTGCGTAGGGCCCAGGTCTCTGAGGCATATGTTAATGCAGGAAGAACAGTGGAATCAAAGAGATGTGCCTGGAGCCGGAGGTTCTTTGTCCTCTTAGCTATTTCTTCGATGTTCTTGAAGGCGTTCCAAGCCGCTCTCTTCTTCCTGCGCAGCTCGGGTGTCAGGTCATTTGTCATGTTGACCTCTCGACCTAGGTACACATAGCTGTTGCATTCGGAGATGGTCGTTCCATTGAGAGCGAATGGGGCGTCAGGAACAAGGCTGTTTCTCATAAACATTGTCTTCGTAAGATTCAGCTGTAGTCCTACCTTTCCACACTCACGGTCAAAGTCGGCCAGCATTTGTGCCGCTTGGCTGATGTTTGGTGTTATTAAAACAATATCATCAGCAAAGCGGAGGTGGTGTAGTTGCCGACCATCTATCTTCACTCCCATTCCTTCCCATTCCAGTCGTCGCATGATGTTCTCGAGGGTGGCACTGAAGAGTTTTGGTGAAATGGTATCACCCTGCCGCACCCCTCTCTTGACATCAACGATCACTTCTTTGTAGAATGGTGAGATCCTGGTAGTGAATCCGCAATACAGCTCACGGAGGATCCTGATGTATTGGGCTTGAATGCCCTGATTGGCTAGGGCTTCAATGACCGCTTCCGTCTCAACAGAATCAAAGGCCTTCTTTAAATCAATGAACGTTAAGCAGAGCGGCATCTTGAACTCCCGAGAAACCTCAATGAGTTTGGTTATCGTGTGGATATGGTCGATGGTGCTGAATCCTTTGCGGAACCCTGTTTGCTCACATGGTTGTCCTTCATCTAGTGTTCTGCCAATCCTATTCAGGATGACTTGAGTGAACAACTTGTAGATGACAGACAATAGGCAGATCGGGCGATAGTTGCCAATGTCATGGATGTCTCCCTTCTTGAACAGTAGTACGGTCCTGCTGGTTTTCCATTGAGATGGAACCTTGCATTCAGACAGGTAGCGAGTGAAGAGCCGAGCCAGTGTATTGATGAGTACTGACGGCAGGTTCTTCAGGTGTTCAGGTCTGACCTTGTCTGGGCCGGGTGCTGTTTGCTTCTTTACTGACGAAATGGCGTGTCGGATTTCGGAAGGGAGAACGTTGGGAACGACATACCCATCCTGTGGAATTTGGTATGTCGGCAAGTGGACATGGCTATCGAAGAGATTTGAGTAGAAGTCATGGATAATCTTCTCCATTGCCATTCTGGAGGATGTGATGGATCCATCAGGACGTCGGAGGGCAGTCATCTTGGTCTTATAGTTGGCGAAGGACAGGCGGGCGTTACGAATACTTTTCCCGGCTTCTGCCGCATCTACCATTACTTCTGCTCTTCTCTCTTTGAGGTCTTCCTTGATCGCATCTCTGCACTGCTTTGCAAGCTCGGACGTTAGCTTGCGGTTGCCTGAGGCATGCGCCAAACCACGCTGGCGAATTAGCTCAAGAGTTTTCGAAGATAGGCGACTTTTTGTGGCTATCTCTCTCTTGGCGTTCCTCGCACATTCATGGAGGTGCTGAACCAGTCGATCGTATTCCTCGTCAATGTTGTCAACAATGGCATCTTCCCATGTTGCCGCAATAGTACCAAAGAGTTCCCAGTTGGTGGTCGTTCTGGGAGTTCTCTTTTTGAACTTTGCAGCCCTTTCTCCCCGCTCTGTGAAGTAGAATTTTGCACGAAGGAGACGGTGGTCCGATCCCGTTCGAAATTTTGGGACAACAGCGACATCAGTCAGGCAAAACCGTCGATTGAATATGATGTGGTCTATTTCGTTGTGGAATCGTCCACCGGGAGACTCCCATGTCCATCGTTTAGATTCTGCCTTCTGGAACTGTGAGTTACCATGAATGGTCTTGGTCGACATGATGAACTCAGACAGTCTCTCACCCTGTTCGTTCCATTCTAGGCCATGGGTTCCGATGTGAAGTTCTTCAGCTGATCTTCTCGGTCCTATCTTGGCATTAAAATCACCCACAATGATCTTGTAGAAGGTGTGGTCTTCTTTATAGAACTTCTCTAGCTCCATGTAGAACTTCTCGATTTCTCTTTCATCATAATGAGATGTTGGTGCGTAGACAACGAAGATAGAAACTGCAGGCAGTGAGCCACATCTATTCAAATGTAAACGTCCGATTCGGGTTGTTAGGCATTCAAATGAATCAATGCTCTTGGCCAAGTTTGTGTTGACAAGGACACCGACGCCTCCAACACCTCTTTTATCGCATGTTCCGAGGAACAATTCTTCTCCAGTGTCGAAAACGGCATGGTGAGATTCGTGTCTTCTTGTCTCGGTCAGACCAATGATGTCGTACTTGATCATTCGCGCTTGTACCATCAGGTCCTCGATGGATGCATCTGATGCTAGCGTACGTGCATTGAAAGTACAGACGATCATTTTTGTCTTCCTTCGTTGTGGCAGCCTAGGTCGGCCTTGAGATTTTGTCGGCCTGATAAATAACCCACTGGCAGACTTCCACTCTCGACACTACTTCCACTACCCAGCCGTCGCCACACTCCAGGACGCTTTCCGGACCCGCGCGGCAGCTCCGGCCGAGACCCACGCACAACTGAAGACCCACAGAACAAGGTAAGCGGAACTCTCTGAGACCTTGGACTCCAGGCTCGGCGGACCCAGGGACAGAGCTTCTCTGCTTGCTCCCACCACCACAGGTGACAAAGGGATTCTAATCAGGAGCCCCACCCTACCCTGCCCTGTCTGCTTCCATCAACCACCCAGGGATCGAATTGTGCACAGGAGACCCACCCTACCCAGATAAATATCCCACTGGCAGACTTCCACTCTCGACACTACTTCCACTACCCAGCCGTCGCCACACTCCAGGACGCTTTCCGGACCCGCGCGGCCGCAAGCGGCCGCCCGACACATCATAAGACACTAAATACCCGTCTTCTGGAATTGTCGTACCATATTTGATAGGGTTCAAATATGGTAACACCTACAAGGGTGATTAGAGGTCACCCCAAAAGCCTCTATACCTCTCGGAAAGACTGGCAAGCTACCGAGAGTATTCCGCCCGCACGGAAGAGCCTGGCAAGCTATCCGCTGTGTATTCGATATGCCAAAACCAGTAACTACAACTGGTCTCATTCACCTGACCCTGAAGGCTTCACCGACATGGCAGCACTGAGAAGGATGAGAAAGGAGAGGACCAAGTACAAATCTTAGAAATCAAGGATATATAATGATCTTAGAGAGAGAGAGTTCTAATACCTCATAGTCTTGTTATAAGAATACCAATTGCATTCAATTAGGACCCTGCCTTCATTAAATCATTTAGGTTTAATTACCTCAAATCAAAGTACCTATTTCTATACACATTTTCATTTTGGTTAAGGCATCAACATATAAACTTTGAATGAACATAGTTTAGTTTATAGCAGGCAGATAAGGAGAGAGACAGGCATAACTGCAGATATAATACGCATAATAACTAGTGCATATATATGGATCACTATCACCCCGTTGTTCTTCAATTCGTTCGAGCAGGCCCAGTAACGTTGCCATTTGTCCCTGTCACATGCAGATGTAGCCCGATGACATATTGGGGGCTTCTTCAGGGTCAGGGGAATGAGGACCATTCATTGTTACATATTTGACATATCGAGTACCCCACGGGTAGCTTGTCATGCTCTGCCGTGTGGACGGGATACTCTCGGACTCTCGGTGGCTTACCGGGCTCTTCGAGATGGATGGAGGCTTTTGGGGCAGCCTCTACTCACCTTTACAGGCGTTGCTAGTCAGGTATAGGCGGGTATGATGCTCTCAGTAGCCTACCAGGTTCTCTGAGAGTGAGAACTAGAGAATAAGAGACCTTCCAGCAGCTTGGTTTTATAGTCTCTGGATGGCCGTTGATGGGTTACACGGCAGTTGGTGAGTGTAACTGTCTAGCTACTGGAAGGTGGGGGAGCTGGGTGGAGGAGACCCAGTCCCGAACCAAACAGGCTTGGAGATCTCAGCCCCGGGTCCCGCACACCTGGGTTCCTCTGCCGGTTCCTCATCCAAGCATGTGGAGAGTGATCTCAGCGTGGCTTTGGCTGGGTCTCAGAGGTCTTCAGCTGTCGGGGTTCTGTTCAGGGCAGAGAGGGAAACTCAACCCGCCCTCCTCCAAGGGGGCCTGGTGAGGACAGCCAGGCACGGGGGCAGGAGACTCTGCCTTGTTCTCTTCCTGGAGCTTGGTTTTATAGTAGAGATTTTTGGAAATAAATAACAGGGGAAAAAGGGGTAGAATGTATTTATTTACTCCATATGCATTGCTCTGAACTACTAGCTAGCTACTCCCTGAAGCATTTTTCACTCAGTTCTGTCAGAGGAGAATAAGAATCTCACCCCCAAGCATAGATGCAAGACGTGTGTGTCCCTGTGGTTTGCTGGGCTGCACATACAGGTACACTCCAGCAACCTACCCCCATATAATTGTCTCTATTTATATTTATATTCATTCTATATGTATATAAACATTTTTATATATGCACTTATACCCTGTAAAGAATAAACATTTTATATGTATACATTTGCATATAGACAAATGTATAGATAAAATATTTTGCTTAAAATGTTTTGTGAAATGTGACTAAAACCCATTTCATGGAGCTGTTATGAAGATTAAAAGTGCCATGTACTTGAAATACCTATTGTTGAGTTCTACTACTCATTCAGGTCATCTGAAACCTTTGTCAGTAGTTTTTTTTTTTTTAAATTGAATCACTGTGAGCTACAAAGCTTTCATGTTTGAGTTTTAGTCATATTAATGATTGAACACCCATCTTTCCACCAGTGTACATTTTCTAACACCACTGTCCCCAATATCCCTCCACCCCTGTCTCACCCCATCCCCTTCCTCTATGGCAGACAATTTCCTTCTTACTCTCTCTCTACTTTGGGGCATTATGGTTTGCAATACAGATACTGAAAGGCCATCATGTTTACTCCTTTATCTACTTTCAGCACATATCTTCCATCCAGAGCAATCCCTCCAATCGTCATTGAATTAGTGATCCCTTTTCTCCAGTAATTTTTCTTCTGCCCTGCCTACTCTCTAACCCCATCAAAACAGGCAAGTGAGTCTTTTGGAGTACATACCCCCTCATTTAAACTCTGCATTACACTTTATTGCATTAGACTGTGAGTTCTTTGAAAGCAGGAATAATGTATTATCAGTCCTCCTCTGCAACCATCCAAATCCCTACCACACAATTTGTTTTGTATGAATAAATATAAAAATCTAGCACAGTACCCAGAAAATAGTATTGACACTGTCTTGAATTCAGAAAGCTAAAACAGGGCAAGATTAATTACAAAAAAAATATGTTTTAGTTACTTCAGGTTATGGAAGGTTTTAAAAAAATAAAAACAGTGGGTCTAAAAAATCTTATGTTTTTCTTTCATAACTATTTGATATTTTTGAAATCTGCAGCTTGGATAGTAGAAAAAATAAAAGGATTAAGTTCTAGTCTTTCTATGCTTCACCACAATATTGCCTAATGCAGAACTTATTTCAGAAAAGTCATTCATTTTCCAAAGTTTTTATGACCTAACATGACCAACAAAATTGTTATTTATTTTCCCTATTGTAATGACTTACTCGTCATGAGAAAGCATTATAAATTATTTTTGGAAATCCAAATGAAAGTTTTGGACCATGGAGGTAATGCCCAGTGTCTAATTAAACTGACTCTAAGGGAGGTGTGTATCTATATTCAATGCAGAGAGCTAAATTCTTTTTTTTTAATTTTTATTAGTAAAACACCGTGAGGTACAGTTGTAGACTTACAAATTTTTGTGCTTGGGTTTCAGTTATACAATAATTGAGTACCCATCCCTCCGCCAGTGCCCACTTCCCACCTCCAATGCTCCCAGCATCCCTTCCACTCTCCCCCCACCCCCCCTACCCCCGCCCAATCCCATCCCTGTGGCAAGGCATTCCCTTTTGTTCTCTCTCTCCTTTGGGGAGGTGTGGTTTACAAAAGAGGCAATGAGTGGCAATCACGTTCAGTCTATAGTCTACTTTCAGCATGCATCTCTCATCCTGGGAGGATCCTCCCAACACCCTTTACTTGGTGCTCCCCTTTCTATATGAGCTGCCTTCTCCCCCAGAATGTGCGGCTGGCCTCCAAGCCATGGAGTGAACCTCCTGGTACTTATCTTGGATATTCTTGGGTGTTAGTCTCCCATTTTGTTACTTTATATTCCCCAGATGAATGCAATCTTGCTATGTCTGTCCCTATGTTTCTGATTGAGCTGGAGCAATAGCACAGCGGGTAGGACGTTTGCCTTACACACGGCCAACATGGCTGACCCCAGTTCAATTCCTCCGCCCCTCTCGGAGAGCCCAGCAAGCTACCAAGAGTATCTTGTCCGCACGGCAAAGCCTGGCAAGCTACCCATGACGTATTCGATATGCCAAACACAGTAACAAGTCTCACAATGTTACTGGGCCCACTAGAGCAAGTTGATGAACAATGGGAGGACTGTGACCATGACCGTGATCTTTCTGATTCATTTCACTTAGCATAATACTTTCCATGTAGTACCACTTGTATGTAAATTTCATGACTGCATCTTTTCTAACAGCTGCATAGTACTCCATTGTGTAGATGTACCAAAGTTTCTTTAACCAGTCATCTGTTCACAGGCACTCGGGTTTTTTCCAGATTTTGGCTATTGTGAATAGTGCAGCAATAGTGCAGCTTGGAGGCCAGCCGCACATTATGGGGGAGAAGGCAGCTCATATAGAAAGGGGAGCACCAACATAGAAGTGCAGATGTCCTGCACTTGTTTGTTCATTGCAGCACTCTTTACAATAGCCAGAATTTGGGAAAAAAACTGAGTGCCCAAGAACAGATGACTGGTTAAAGAAACTTTGGTACATCTACACAATGGAGCACTATGTAGCTGTTAGAAAAGATGAAGTCATGAAATTTACATACAAGTGGCACTACATGGAAAGTATCATTCTAAGTGAAATGAGTCAGAAAGAAAGGGATAGACATAGAAAGATTGTATTCATCTGGGGAATATAAAGTAACGAAATAGGAGACTAACACCCAAGAATAGCCGAGATAAGTACCAGGAGGTTTACTCCATGGCTTGGAGGCCAGCCACACATGCTAGGGGAAAAGGCAGCTCAGATGGAGAAGGGAGCACCAAATAAAGGGTGTTGGGAGGATCCTCCCAGGATGGGAGAAGCATGCTGAAAGTAGACTATAGACTGAACATGATTGCCCCTCAATGCCTCTTTTGAAAACCACAACACCCAAAAGGAGAGAAAGAACAAAAGGGAATGCCCTGGGGCTGGAGCAATAGCACAGTGGGTAGGGGGCTTGCCTTGCATGCAGCCAACATGGCCAACACAGGTTCAATTCCCAGCATAACCATATGGTTCCCTGAACACCACCAGGAGTGATTCCTGAGTGCAGGAACCAGGAGTAACTCCTACGCATCGCCAGGTATGACCCAAAAAGAAAAAAAAAGGGAATGCCATGTCCTGTCCCCACGCCTCGCTGTCCTCTCCGGGGCCCCTTGGAGGGGAGCGGGTTGATCTTTCCTCCCCGCCCCGACCAGGGCTCTGGCAGCCAAAGACCTCCAGGACCAGCCACCACCATGCTGAGACCACTCTCCGCATACATGAAGGTACTGGCAGAGGGATAAAGTCACGCGGGTTCCGGGGCCGAGATCTCCAAGCCTACTTGGATTTGGGCCGAGCATCCTCCACCCAGATCCTCCAAATTCCAGTAGGTGGGGGTCATACCCACCAACTGCCCCCCTGGCGCTGTGTAATCCCATCAACAGCCAAGACTCAGAGACTATAAAAACCAGCTCCCCGAACCGCATGGCCGCGCGACATCTTATTATGACATGTTATTATCTCATTCCTACTTTGGACAAACTGGCAGGCTACCGAATGTAGACTGCCCACATGGCAGAGTCTGGCAAACTCCCCGTGGCGTACCCAATATGCCAAATACCAGTAACAATGATGGGTCTCATTCTCCTAAAGAGCCTTGAATATAATCTCAGGGCTAGGATGAAGGAGACGTTACTGGGGCCTGCTTGAGGCAATCGATGAATAACAGGATGATTTGTGATTGTGATTGAATGCCATGCCCTGCCCTGCCATAAAAGCAGGGTGGAATGGGGGGGTGGGAGGAATACTGGGATCCATGGTGGTGGAAAATGGGCACTGGTGGAGGGATGGGTACTTAATCGTTGTATAATTGAAACCCAAGCACAAAAATTTGTAAGCCTACAACTGTACCTCTTGGTTTGTTACTAATAAAATTTTTTTAAAAAAAGGAAAATTAAAGTATTAAAGAAAAGTACAGATGTCATTTCGACTGTACTTTTTTTTGCCTCTCTGGGATATATTTCCAGCAGTGGTATTGCTGGGTCAAATGGGAGTTCAACTTCTAATTTTTTGAGAATTGTCCATACAGTATTCCAAAAGGGCTAAACCAGTTGTAATTCCCACCAGCAGAGAAGGAGAGTCCCTTTCTTGCCACATTTGCTCCAATACCAGTTGTTTTTGTTCTTTTGGATGTGGGCCAGTTTCTGTGGTGTGAGATAATATCTTATTGCTGTTTTGATATGCATCGCCCTGAGATCTAAATTCTGTAACAGTCTCCGCAAAGGAGCAACTCTGGGAACACCTCTTCACAACCCTTATCTTTAGCATTGAAAAATCACTATCACCTTTATAAGAAACCTACGGACATTTTTAACCCCATGAAGGGGCCCAAATATTCTAGAAGAATCTGATGGTTCCATTGGATATGTTCCTACCCAATTTTGCAAAGAAATCTGCACTCAACTGTTTATACACTCAGCTCAGGATAATGTAATAATCAACAGGAAAAAAGGTAGCTAAGTTTGCATATTTCCACATCAGTTTATGAACCTATATTCATTGGAATGTTTTTGCCTCTTGGCTCTCAGAAACCATTTGTTACTGTTTGGTTGAAGACAGTAGCTCCCAGTCTTTCTTGTTTTTTAGGGCACATCTAGCAGGCTCAGAGCTTATCCCTGGCTCTATGCTCAAGGATCTCTCTGGGGTTTTGAAGATTGAACCTGGGCTATCCACATGCAAGGCAAGCTCCATACCTCTCTATACTATCTCTCAGCTCTAATACTTCCTGGTCTTAATTTTATATAGATATTATCTGGGGAGATTTGGAAAACTAATATTAATACCATCCTGGAAATTTCTATATAGAAACATGGACAATGGGACATTTGAAAATCCTGCCTGTAAGTGATTTTACTCTTCAATTGAATTTGAGAACTGCTGATCTTAGGTCTATAGCTGCCATGACAGTCCTTCTGTGTATATTGGAATCTGGAGAACCCCGGAAGCATTTGAGTTCTCACTTTTTCTTTTTAATTAGTGGTTCTGATATTTTAGCATCTGTCATAATGACAACATACATTGCTGGGCCCATCCCCAGAATATCTGACTTTGTATGTCTATGATGGAAACTGCCTGTGTGCATTTCTAACAAGACCCCCACCATGTTTATCCTGGTAGCCTCTTTTTGAGAACTACTATCACAGATAATATCATTTATTTGGTTCTGGGAATTTTATATTCATGATCACAATCATCCTGTTGTTCATCGATTGCCTCGAGCAGGCACCAGTAACGTCTCCTTCATCCTAGCTCTGAGATTTTAAAAAGTGCCATATTCAAGACTCTTTCAGGGTTAGGAGAATGAGACCCATCATTGTTATTGGTGTTTGGGTACACCACGAGGAGTTTGCCAGACTCTGCCGTGTGGGCAGGTTACATTCGGTAGCCTGCCAGGTTGTCCAAAGCAAGAATGAGATAATAAGATGTCACTTCCGGGATCTGGGTTTTATAATCTCTGGGTCTTGGCCATTGATGGGATTACCTGGTGTGGGGGGAAATTGGTGGGTGTGACCCCTGCATACTGGAAGATGGAGGATCTGGGTGGAGGACGCTCAGCCCCGATCCAAGCAGGCTTGGAGATCTCAGTCCTGGGACCCACGTGCCTGTGTTCCTCTGCCAGTTCCTTCATGCAGCAAAGTCAGCATAATATCATCACAGTAAAAATGTTTCTATTAAGGAAGTACCAAAACTCAGACTTATTCCTCCTTCAAGAGAAAAAGATGTACTTAGGTTCTGGTTTGTTTCTGTCTTAGTGGTTCTTCCCGAGTATGGAGGAGTCATTACTCTGGTCCGTCATTTCAAGAGGGAAAGGGGCTGGAATGACAGGACAGCAGGGAGGGCGCTTGCCTTGCACATGGCTGGCCTGGGTGAAATTTCCAATATCCCACATGGTTCCACGAGCACCCCCAGAGGTAGCTCCTGAGTGCAGAGCCAGGAGTAAGCCCTGAGCATTGCCGGGTGTGACCCTGGCCCCCAACAACACAAAAAAGGGGGGGGGGAACACTGTAATTTGCATTCTTGAGATAAAAATATTTGAGAGTCACACCTAAATGATATTTCTTGGTTTTCCCATATCTTATAAGTCCTTCCCTGTATATTTCCAAGAAAATGTGGTAAAATGTACCAAGAACAAAAGAAACTGGTTATGACTCTTAACAGCTGGTAAAAAGGTGCATCTGTAGCTATCGGGTAACCACCTCCTTCCTATTTTCTGAAACTTAACCAAGTTTCACAGGAGTGAACTGGGATGAGAGTGGAATAAACAGCATCTGATCAATCAACTGGCTTGGCCCTCTTTTCATCCGCCGTCTGCCCCAGGGCTCGGGCTGCCCCGACTCGGGGGGCGGGGAGGCCTTGCCCCTCAGAAACTGGGCAGCCAGGCAAAGAGTGTACGGGTCCACCCCCTGGTTGCACTTGGAATTATTTTTTGGGGGGGTCACGCCCTCTACACACAGGGATTACTCCTGGCTCATGCACTCAGGAATTGCTCCTGGCTGTGCTCAGGGGACCATATGGGATGCTGGGAATCAAACCCGGGTTGGCCGCGTGCAAGGCAAACACCCTACCCCCTGTGCTATCGCTCCAGCCCTGGAGTTTTCTATAATCATCTGTTTCAGTGCAAATCAAGAGTTCAGAGATGCTCATTCAGCTTTACTGATTCCCTGATATACAGGTGCTCAGTGACCTGCTCTCTCATTAGATTTTTACACTTTCTAGATCTTTAGGTAAATGAATCCATTCCAGTGTGTATTTCTTTTGAGAGAGGATATTTGCTTTTGGGGGGGGAGGGTGGGAGTCACACCGGCGATGCACAGGGGTTACTCCTAGCTCTGCACTCAGGAATTACTCCTGATGGTGCTCGGGGGACCCTATGGGATGCTGGGAATCGAACTCTGGTCGGCTGCATGCAAGGCAAATGCCCTCCCTACTGTGTTATCGCATCAGCCCCGAGGGAGGATATTTGATTCAACATAATTTTGAGATTTATCCATGTTGTAGAGAACATCTGAGGAAGTTTGTTTCCTTTTGTTTTTGGAGGAGTCCTTTGTACTGAATTACCAATCCGGGCCACTTCAAAGTTGAATACTTGTGTGTAAGTCTATAATTTGTGCACAAGTCCTTATATAAACACTCTCTTTGGTAAATATGTGTAGAATAAAACTATGCCTACCCTTTGCACTAGTAACTAACTTTAGTTTAAGCTGTTTCACCTCATATTTTTTTTTAAATTTTTATTAGTAAGGACTTGTTGTTACTGTGTTTGGCATATCGAATACGTCACAGGGAGCTTGCCAGGCTCTGCCGTGCGGGCGAGTACACCATGAGGTACAGTTGTAGACTTACAAATTTTGTGCTTGGGTTTCTATTACCCATCCCTCCACCAGTGCCCATTTCCCACCACCATGGATCCCAGTATCCCTCCCACCCCCCATGCTCCCCATCCCCCCTGCCTCTGTGGCAGGGCTATTCCCTCTGTTTTCTGTCTCCTTTTGGTTCACCTTATATTTTGCATACAAGAGACAAGATCCTGGGACCACAGTCCCCAGAACACAGCACAGGGAGTGCCTCCCTACCTTCCAACAATCAGAAAAGCCTTTCCCTTTCTCTCCATTTGACCTCCACTCCAGTCTGCATTTCCTCCAGCAGTGTATGGTTTCTGTTATGTATTCTGTCAGGTGAGTGTTAGGTGGCTACCAGGCAAGGGAGCTGCTGCATGCAGGGCTCAGGATCACAGAGCGTGGAAGATCTGCGACCCCGAGTCTGCTCTCAGGAGCTGCACAAAGGGCTAGAATGCATGCCTTGCTCTGGCAGCAGCTGCCTCTTGTAGATGTGGATGTTAGTTACTTAGTGTTGTGTGACAGAACCCTGCAGGAAGCCAGGGCTGGGCCCTTGCACTAGTAACTAACTTTAGTTTAAGCTGTTTCATGCTTATGTTTCAAGTTTCATGTTTGTATGCATCTCAGCATTTGAACTTTTAAAGGCTTGTTTGTATGTTTGTTATTGTAGTATACAGCTGTCACTGTCACTGTCCTTCCATTATTCATTGATTTGCTCGAGTGGGTCCAGTAACATCTCCATTGTGAGACTTGTTACTGTGTTTGGCATATCGAATACGTCACTGGTAGCTTGCCAGGCTTTGCTGTGGGGGCGAGATACTCTCGGTAGCTTGCCGGACTCTCTGAGAGGGGCAGAGGAATCGAATCCAGGTTGCCCCTGTCAGCCACTTGCAAGGCAAATGCCCTACTCGGCCTCGAGTAGTATACAGCACTGTATATAAAAAATAAAAACCCTGTTAACACCGTAAACCCAAGTTTTATGATCAGTGTATTTGGGGAAGATTCTCTCAGAACAGTGTTTACTTCTTGTAGTACAGGTAATTTGAGATCTGTATTTTTATTTCCCAGATCCCCCATCTTCCAGTAGGTAAGCGTCACACCCACCAGCTGCCGCCAGCGCCAGGTTGGTCCCATCAACAGGCAAGATGCAAAGACTATAAAACCCAGCTCGACATCATATTATCTCATTTTTCCTTTGGAGAACTTGGCAGGCTACCAAAAGTATCCTGCCCACACGGCAGAGTCTGGCAAACTTCCAGTGTCGTATTCAATATGCCAAATACCAGTAACAATGATGGGTCTCATTCTCCTAACCCTGAAAGAGCATTGAAATGGCTCTTTTAAAATCTCAGGGCTAGGAAGAAGGAGACGTTACTGGTGCCTGGGTGCCTTCTGGAGGCAATCGACGAACAACAGGATGATGCTGATGATGAACCAAGTTTTGTACTTAAAGTTCCACAACTCAGAATACCCCTCACTGAAGGTTAACCAAGATATTTGGTGATCCTATACAACCTCTGTTTTGCATCCAGTGATAAGGAAATCAAGCTAATCTTAAAGAGTTCTTTGTTGTATTTTTAAAAAAGATCCTGTGGAAAACTACTTAACATAGAAGCTAGGATAATCGCTCCATAAAACGTGACCATAACAATAACCAGGAGATCTTTACAGATGGATTGAGTAAGGGGAAAGAAAAAACACTTCCTTAATAATCAGTAAATATTTGTCCTGAACATAACTCAAATCCATGGCTAGGTTAATTTTTTTAATGCAGTGGTTCTCAACCTTTCCCGAACACGAGAAACCACCTGAGAAAAATTTAACTCCCCTCCACCCGAGCAGAGCCCCAGCAGCTGAGGACCTCCGGAGTCAGCCACGGCCATGCTGGGACACTCTTCACACGTCTGGATGGGCCTCATTCATGAAAGAACTGGCAGAGGAACCCAGGCATGCGGGTCCCGGGGCTGAGGTCTCCAAGCCTACTTGGATTGGGACTGGGCCTTCTCCACCTAGACCCTCCTTTTTCCAGAGGTAGATGTCACACCCACCAGCTGCCACCAGCTGCCACCAGCGCCAGGTTGGCCTCATCACCGGCCAAGATGCAGAGACTATAAAACCCAGCTCCCGGAAGCATGTGGCCGCATTATCTTATTTTTCTTTGGAGAACCTGGCAGGCTACCAAAAGTATCCTGCCCGCACGGCAGAGTCTGGCAAGTTCCCTGTGGCGTACCCAATATGCCAAACACCAGTAACAATGATGGGTCTCATTCTCCTAATCCTGAAAGAGCATTGAAATGGCTCTTTTAAAATCTCAGGGCTAGGAAGAAGAAGATGTTACTGGTGCCTCCTCGAGGAAATCGACGAACAACAGGATGATTGTGATCATGATCATGATCCCCTCCACCAATACCAAAACCATTAACAATCTCTGTGTGCTTAAGGCCCTAATATTTTGAATTGGAGCTCATGTAATCATTTTATAACTCAGGTAATTTCAATTGACAGGAAATACTGAGTAGCACTATACCACAACCCTTGATTGTCAGCATTACTATGACCAGAAACTTGGTAGACATGCAAATTCTTAGTACTCAATCTCTACCTACTGGTAAAATTAGAATTGGGGGAGGGGGGTTGAGGCCTAGGAATTATTATTTCATCAAGTTCTCCCCACACATGATAAATATTATACGTTGAATAACACCAACATGGCATTTTCCTATTCTACTAATGTACATATACTTGTTGCTTTGCTAATGTGATATCTTTCTAGCATCCCTATAACACACCATGCCATATATAGCCTTTTACGATTTCAATATACCACTAGATTTTATTTTTTAATTTTTCTGTGGGCAATATAAGATGTCAATGGTGTTAAGGCTTATAGTACTGACATACAAAGTGATTGTACACCAGCACCACCAAAGAGTTCAACAATCTTCATCACTATTCTTATGACACTTTTGGTCAGATGTTTATACACCTCCCTAGTAGTTTGCTAGTCTCTTTTATAATCAAAAGTCAAAGGTTTGTCATGGATTGATACTTTCTTTGCCCTTCTTTTGTCTCTCTGTATTTCACAGATGAATGAGATCATTGACTTATTTTGCTTAGCATAATACCTTCTTATTCAGTCTGCAATGCAGTGAACTGTATGGTTTTGTCTTTTTATCTTTACAGATGCACAATATTCTATTGTGTTTATATATTACAGCTTCTATATACATGCATCTCCTGTTATACTTTAAGTTTTTTCCTTATCCTATCAATTGTACTAAGGACTACATTGAACATAGGCATGGTGTGCTTTTGCAAGGATTTTATATAGAATTCTTACATCAATGCTTTAAAATGAATTTTACCTCCAGTTTTTATTTCATTATCTTTCCCAGGTCTGACTTTCAGTAAATCCTAACTCAGTGAAATTTATTAGAAAGTTTATCTTATTATTACGTTTAGGCCATTGTATGTGATAATGAAGTGAAATTTTGAAATAGACTGGTGAAACATACATAACTTTTTGACTATTATGAGTAGCAATTTTTTATGTTTTTCTAAATCTGATTGAGTCATAAAATACTCTTTGAAATATTATATTGAAATCATTCTTTTCAAATATAGTTTTTGTCAGAATTATTGGCCTAGATTAAAAAAATACAATGTTTTAGTTTCCTTTTATATTCATGTCTGGATATTTTTAAATCCTGAACCTAATGTTCATATGTGAGGTTTTGTTATTTATTATTTAATATGTAAATACTTGATTATAATAATTTTTCTCAGACAATAGCTTTGATTTTCATCTTTATGTTTTATTTGTATAAATCCCTGCTTTGAAAAGGTTCTATGATAGACAATCCACTTTCAAGTATTCTGTCAGTAATGAAAAAAATAGTATATTACTTTGTTTGAACTATACAACTGAGCCTCAGTCTTCCAGATGTGACCTACATGAGTACACTTTTGCAGATCTTTTATTTATTTTTTTAATCTGTGAGTTCTACATTTTAAGACTTAAATTCTACATTCTAAACTTAAGTTCTACATTCTTAAACTCACTTAAACATTTCTGAAAATTGTGGATTTGAAGTCCAATTTATTATGTCACTTATTTTGTATAGATTACCTGCATATTTGTTTATCTGTTTCTGTGTTTGTGAAAAGTCTTTCATTTAACTCATCTCTCAGACTGCCAAGATACTATTTAAGAAAATATTGTGTTATAGCAGGTCGGGTTTGACCTCCGCCAACCTGGGTTCGATTCCTCCGTCTCTCTTGGAGAGGCTGGCAAGCTCACCGTGAGGTATTCAATATGCCAAAAACAGTAACAACAAGTCTCACAATGGAGTTGTTACTGGCGCCCACTCAAGCAAATTGATGAACAACGGGAGGACCATGTTACAGGACAGTGCTATAAATTACGCTTTGAAAGTTCCACATACTGAAATTTTCTGTCAGCTTTTTATCAGAGAAATATTTGATCTGGTCACAATACTTTCTCCACAAAATTGTAGACATTTCTTTTCATTTCTCATAGATATTAGTTTAGGAAACTTTAAATTTTGCTAAATAACTGTTAGGCATTTCTTCCATAAGTAATTACAGAGAAGTCATTTTTAATTTCTAAATTGTAAACATGGAAATTTTGAGCCACTTTTTATTTTTCTGATAGCCTTTACTAGTTGTTTTCTGGTATGTTAAATTCACAGTCACAGCCTTTATTTAAGAATGCTACACGTTTTTCTTCACATGTATTATGTGCTATTTTCCCCTGTGGATTATAAACAAGCTTATTTTCTGGACTAGACAAAGAAGATGTAAAAATCTGTGGCTAGATCCCATCTCTCAAGGCTGGAATCATCAAAGATAATCTGAACCCTTAAAGTAATGTATATAGAAAAAGAAAATAAGGCTAGGGACAGATTGAAGTATTAACAAACTCCGGGCTCTGAATTGAAGAACTTAGAGTAACAAGTTAAGGGTAGTAAGGTCAAATAGAAGTAACATTAGGGCATTGGTGAGGGTCTTGGGCATTTTAGTGGTAGTTCAGTGAAGTGACTATATATATCAAAATGTCAACACTATTGTTGAACTAGAAGAAAGCATAGAACAAATCATACAACCTAAGTCACAGCTATTAATTCTTTTTATGAGAAGACTGTGGTGGAGGGTCATGAGCATTTTAGTGGTGATGTAATAATTTCATATATGAGAACTAAAAATGCTTAATGCCCTTGCAACCACGTTATCTAAACTATAATTAAAAAATTAAAAATTTTAAAAATTAACTATGAGAGTATTAAAAATTTAAAATAGATAAATAAATATAATTCTAACATTGGAAAGAGGCTGACACTGCAATTTGGTTAGATATTAAGTTTTATTGGACCTTAGCATATATTGCCATATTATTGGCTATTTATTTTGTACTATCCTTGAAAATATATTTAAAAAATTAATTTGTTTTGTATTTTATTTTTAAAATAGTATCTAACATCCGGGCTGGAGTGATAGCACAGCGGTAGGGCGTTCGCCTTACACGCGGCCAACATGGCCGACCCGAGTTCGATTCCTCCGCCCCTCTCGGAGAGCCCGGCAAGCTACCGAGAGTATTCGATATGCCAGACACAGTAACAACAAAGTCTCCAATGGAGACGTTACTGGGCCCGCTCGAGCAAATTGACGATCAATGGGAGGGCCTTTACCTTTTTACCTTTATCTAACATCTCAAGATTATAAAAAGAATTTCCTGTTTTCTTCTTAATCACTTAATCACTTAACTTCCCGTAAGTCGTCGATTTGCTCGAGTGGGCGCCAGTAACGTCTCCATTTGTCACTTTCGCGTGCTGGTGTAGCCCAATGGCATCTCTTCGCTCCGGGAACATGAAGGGCCTCAAACCGATCATTCATGATCTTGACGAAGAAGTCTGACCATCTGGTAGGTGGGCGGCCACTCAGTCTTTTGACATCCCGTGGAATCCAGTCGGTAACAGCTCTAGTCCAGCGGTCGTCTTTAAATCTCATTACATGACCAGCCCATCTGATTTTCGACACCTTGGCAAATGAGACAGCATCCCTGATTCTTGATCGTCAACTGATGTCAGAACTCCGGATTCTTTCTCTCATTTGAGTGAAATGTGATATTCCAAGCATAGCTCTTTCTATTCTTCTTTGGGAGACCTGAATAGCATTCTCATCTTGTTTGCGTAGTGCCTAGGTCTCTGAGGCATAAGTTAATGCAGGAAGAACAGTGGAATCAAAGAGATGTGCCAGGAGCCCGAGGTTCTTTGTCCTCTTAGCTATTTCTTCGAAGTTCTTGAAGGCATTCCAAGCCGCTCTCTTCCTCCTGCGCAGCTCGAGTGCCAGGTCATTTGTCATGTTGACCTCTCGACCTAGGTACACATAGCTGTTGCATTCGGAGATGGTCATTCCATTGAGAGCGAATGGGGCATCAGGAACGAGGCTGTTTCTCATAAACATTGTCTTCGTAAGATTCAGCTGTAGTCCTACCTTTTCACACTCATGGTCAAAGTCGGCCAGCATTTGTGCCGCTTGGCTGATGTTTGGTGTTATTAAAACAATGTCATCAGCAAAGCGGAGGTGGTGTAGTTGCTGACCATCTATCTTCACTCCCATTCCTTCCCATTCCAGTCGTCGCATGATGTTCTCGAGGGTGGCACTGAAGAGTTTCGGTGAAATGGTATCACCTTGCCACACCCCTCTCTTGACATCAATGATCACTTCTTTGTAGAATGGTGAGATCCTGGTAGTGAATCCGCAATACAGCTCACGGAGGATCCTGATGTCTTGGGCTTGAATGCCCTGATTGGCTAGGGCTTCAATGACCGCTTCAATCTCAACAGAATCAAAGGCCTTCTTTAAATCAATGAACGTTAAACAGAGCGGCATCTTGAACTCCCGAGAAACCTCAGTGAGCTTGGTTATCGTTTGGATATGGTCGATGGTGCTGAATCCTTTGCGGAACCCTGCTTGCTCGCATGGTTGTCCTTCATCTAGTGTTCTGCCAATCCTATTCAGGATGACTCGAGTGAACAACTTGTAGATGACAGACAATAGGCAGATCGGGCGATAGTTGCCAATGTCATGGATGTCTCCCTTCTTGAACATTAGTACGGTCCTGCTGGTTTTCCATTGGGACGGAACCTTGCATTCAGACAGGTAGCGAGTGAAGAGTCGAGCCAGTGTATTGATGAGTACTGACGGCAGGTTCTTCAGGTGTTCAGGTCTGACCTTGTCTGGGCCAGGTGCTGTTTGTTTCTTTACCGACGAAATGGCGTGTTGGATTTCTGAAGGGAGAACGTTGGGAACGACATATCCATCTGGTGGAATTTGGTATGTCGGCAAGTGGACATGGCTATCGAAGAGATCTGAGTACAAGTCATGGATAATCTTCTCCGTTGCCGTTCTGGACGATGTGATGGATCCATCAGGACGTCGGCGGGCAGTCATCTTGGTCTTGTAGTTGGCAAAGGACAGGTGGGTGTTACGAATACTTTTCCCGGCTTCTGCCGCATCTACCAGTACTTCTCCTCTTCTCTCTTTGAGGTCTTCCTTGATCACATCTCTGCACTGCTTTGCGAGCTCGGACGTTAGCTTGCGGTTGCCTGAGGCATGCGCCAAACCACGCTGGTGAATTAGCTCAAGAGTTTTCGAAGATAGGCAATTTTTTGTGGCTATCTCTCTCTTGGCGTTCCTCACACATTTATGGAGGTGCTGAAACAGTCGATCGTATTCCTCGTCAATGTTGTCAACAATGGCATCTTCCCATGTTGCCGCAATAGTACCAAAGAGTTCCCAGTTGGTGGTCATTCTGGGAGTTCTCTTTTTGAACTTTGCAGCCCTTTCTCCCCGCTCTGTGAAGTAGAATTTTGCACGAAGGAGACGGTGGTCCGATCCCGTTCGAAATTTTGGGACAACAGCGACATCAGTCAGGCAAAACCGTCGATTGAATATGATATGGTCTATTTCGTTGTGGAATCGTCCACCGGGAGATTCCCATGTCCATCGTTTAGATTCTGCCTTCTGGAACTGTGAGTTACCATGGATGGTCTTGGTCGACATGATGAACTCAGACAGTCTCTCACCCTGTTCGTTCCATTCTAGGCCAGGGGTCCCGATGTGAAGTTCTTCAGCTGATCTTCTCGGTCCTATCTTGGCATTAAAATCACCCACAATGATCTTGTAGAAGGTGTGGTCTTCTTTATAGAACTTCTCTAGCTCCATGTAGAACTTCTCGACTTCTCTTTCATCATAATGAGATGTTGGTGTGTAGACAACGAAGATAGAAACTGCAGGCAGTGAGCCACATCTATTCAAATGTAAACGTCCTATTCGGGTTGTTAGGCATTGGAATGAATCAATGCTCTTGGCCAAGTTTGTGTTGACAAGGACACCGACGCCTCTGACACCTCTTTTATCGCATGTTCCAAGGAACAATTCTTCTCCAGTGTCGAAAACGGCATGGTGAGATTCGTGCCTTCTTGTCTCGGTCAGACCAATGATGTCGTACTTGATCATTCGCACTTGTACCATCAGGTCCTCGATGGATGCATCTGATGCTAGCATACGTGCATTGAAAGTACAGACGATCATTTTTGTCTTCCTTCGTTGTGGCAGCCTAGGTCGGCCTTGAGATTTTGTCAGCCTCTTCTTTCTCATCCTTCTCAATGCTGCCTTGTCGGTGAAGCCTTCAGGGTCAGGTGAATGAGACCAGTTGTAGTTACTGGTTTTGGCATATCGAATACACAACGGATAACTTGCCAGGCTCTTCCGTGCGGGCAGAATACTCTCAGTAGCTTGCCAGTCTTTCTGAGAGGGATAGAGGCTTTTGGGGCAACCTCTAATCACCCTACTTGGTGTTACCATATTTGAACCCTATCAAATACAGTACGACAATTTCGGAAGATGGGTATTTAGTGTTTTATGATGTGTCGCAAAGCGGCCGCTTTGCGGCCGCGCGGGTCCAGAAAGCATCCTGAAATGTGGCGACGGCTGGGTAGTGTAAGTAGTGTCTTCTAGTCCTTCTAATTAATTGTATTATGTTCAACCTATATAGCATTGTATACCATTATTCCTCAAAAGAAATGAGACTCCTGCAGACTTGATTATCAGCAGGGCAGATGAATGGGTGTGTTTAAGCAGAGCCTCCCTCCTTTCAAGAAATTCTCCCACTCCCTTTCCTTTTCTCTGTTCCTGACAAAGTTGGTGCTGAGCTCCCCAGCTCCAGTTCTACTAGCAAGAAGGATGCTGCATTTTTTTTTTAATTTAGATTTTTATTAGTGAAATACTATGAGGTCCAGTTGTAGACTTACAAATTTTTGTACTTGGGTTTCAGTTATACAATGATCCAATACCCATCCC
Source organism: Sorex fumeus (assembly GCF_029834395.1). Lineage (NCBI taxonomy): Eukaryota > Metazoa > Chordata > Mammalia > Eulipotyphla > Soricidae > Sorex > Sorex fumeus. The sequence goes on along the minus strand of NW_026606101.1, from coordinate 6,497,013 downwards.
TCCACCAGTGCCCATTCTCCACCACCACTTATCCTCCTTTTGGCTTCTCAGCATGACTTAAGGAACTAACTGCTTGCATCAGAATTGTTTTGGGTGATCTTTAAAACTGCAGAGCCTAAGCCCAACCATGAAACCAGATGAATCAGAATCATCTGGGGGTATAGCCTAGGAATAGGCTTTTTTATGAGTAACCTAAATGAGTCTTAGAAACAAGGAGGTTGAAGAATTTTTGATACAAACTTCACACACACACACACACACACACACACACACACACACACACACACCTCTTGGCAGGACTTAATGAACGTGACATGGGGGAATTCAAGATAAATCTCCCCTGGTAGAGTCCACAGCATCTTCAGCAATGATATTGTCCTCTGATTACTTATCTGAATTAAAATTAGGCAGATATTTGGGGGATAGCTAAATGGAAACTCTGAGCAGACTGTTTCTTTAGTGGCTTTAAAAGATATCCCGTGTCTTAATGAACCTCTATGAATGACCTCAGTCCTGAGGAGAATTAGACTGCTTCAAACCCACCACTTTCCTGAGTTAGCCTGAAGACCAAGTAACTATTAGAGCAGACATTAAACCATAACCACCACTAGCTACACCAGATGACTCAACTCAGGTTATAATTAAGGGGAAAAAAAGCCAAGGGAGATTAGTAGGGATGAGGACAGGGCAGTTAGCTGGAAGGAAGAATGTTCCAGTTCTTCCCCCAGAGAGACAACTGGCTCTCCCGAGGGGTCAGTAGTGGTGAGTATCCACAGACATTCCCACATAGCCTTCCCAACCCAGTTGAAACCTGAACTGTCTTGAAAAGATTTAGGGGTTGTGTCTTAAGATTGGCTACCTAAAAACAGCCATAGATAACTTTAAAGAGATAGGCCTAGGATTGATGATGAAGATCCAGGAAAGAGTAATTGGTTTTGGAGCAAAGAGTGGCCTGTACATAAGAAACACCAATAGATATGAAAAATAATTATGGATCTAAGAAATGTGCAGAGTATAATCCCAAGATTTTTTCCCTTATAGAGAATATTGGTTAGATATTAATTGACTTATCAAGAGCATTGACTTGTCAAAGACATGATGGTGGAGAAGAAGAACAATGGTAAAAAGTTCTGGAATATCCTTGGTAAAGCTATAGGCTTATTATCATTTAATCCATGGCCACTCCATCAATCCCAAGTGAGCCTAGAAGCTTCCTGCTATCACCCCACACCATGCTTCCTCCCACCATCAGTAGTTCCCTCAGACAAACCACTTTTGTTCCCTCTATTTCAAGTGAATGTGGAATTCAGACACTTTCCATTCATTTTTCCAGGGAAGACGTGCCAGAATCTTAGCCTTTTAAGGCCCTCTGGGGACCATGTCTTTCAGGGCCTGGTTAGAGATTTCATCCGTGGTGCTAAGAATAACACTTGATTTTAGGTAACTGTTTACTTAATGAATAGCTAGTTCTCACACCAGACTGCAAGGACAGTGGGATTAGACCCTGAACCCTCAGCATTTACTCATTCCACACAATGCATGCTGCTTACATTAACTTCCCTTTTTATGGAATAAAGCAATATATTTGTTCAATACCAGACTCAAGAACAGAAAATGATTCAATTCTTCACTTGAAAAATTATGTATGTTTTTGTTTTAGATTAGATAGTATGATTACAACTATGTTAACATTTGGATTTTACCTCTTTTTCTTTATTTTAACAGCTATGGTTTTGATGTACAAAATTACTGTGCTCCACAACCACCAAAGTGCCCATGCCCTTCCACCACTGTCCAGACACAACTTTTCATTTAAAAAAAACTACTTTCAGGGCCAGAGAGATATTACAAGAAGTAGAAAGTTGCCTTGCCTGTAATCCATCCCAGTTAAGTCCCCCAGGCACTGCCAGGGGTTATTCCTGAACACAGATTGACTAATAGCCCTTGAACATCACCAGATGTGGCCCCCACCAATTCACTTTCATGTATGTTTTTGAGACAGTAAAAAGAACTTGTTTCATATCAGGGAGTAGAATTTAATTCATCCTTTAGCCAAAGAAATGACCCTATTCTACATTTCATGTTTTTGGACCGAGCCCCTCATTCTCAAGTGTATGCTATGGCAAGAATCTCCGCTGGACCTCTCCAGATTGACATTACAAAGGAGTGTAACCAGCCCTTCAGGAAATGCAGACAAACTTCAGGTGGGTTAGATAGAGGTAAAATGTGTAGCCTCTGCCCAGCTTTGAGCCCAAAGCACACATGAGCTTGCGTTCACATTTGTGTCACTATGAAGTTGTATCAAATGTTCCCAAATATAGAACTACCCAGTGAAACAAACCAAAAATTTCCTAGAAACACAAATTCAAACCTATTTGGTCCTTTATAATCCTTGAGACAGTCTACCTGTTCACAATCATCAGACTCAGATAAAATGGAAATGGAAGAGCTTTCTATACAAGATACTTTGGATGCAGAGATTAGCTCAATTTTCCTCTCCAAATGACACTTTCCAAATTATAGGAGCAAAATTTCCTTTGTAGAGGCCTATTGAATTGCAAATGAACCCACCAATGGTCCATGTCACTCATAAGCTATTTTAACCTCAAATACTTGCCCCAGAAATCATGGCTGGACAAATTTGAAATACCCAAACCTAGATTAACTCTGTAAGCTTCAATTGACTTCAATTCGAGCCCGGCTTCTTCATTTTATCATGTATGACATTACATCACTGCTTTGCAATGAAACATATAATCAAAAAACCAGACTCCACTTTCCTCTGGGGTTTTGGAAGACCAATTCTTTTTTTAGGGATAAAAATATGAGCTCTTACCTTGTTCTTTACGTTGTCGGTCAGATATCAGCCCCAACCTACATCCCTTTAAAGAGAAATTGTTGTGCAGTCAAACCAATTCAGGCCAGTTGATTTAACCACCACCACCTAATAAAACACCATGAACAGTCCCTGTGTATGAAATATATAAATTCATCAACTCCACTCTTTCCTCCTTTAACCTCATTAGTAAGACCACACAATAAGAGACATACTTGGGGAGATCAACTTTAAGGGACTATCAAGTTAAAATAAGAGTCAAAGGTGGGACATATAATAAAGTAAATGTTTAACTGATAGGCAAGTCTTATTTTCAGGCAATAACTTTAGGGGGAAAATGAAATTTCAGCTTAGAAGATGGACTCAGAGGAACTTGAGAGCACAGCATGCAAAACTGATGTTGGAGGAAACAGAGGAAGACAGACTCTCATTGGGTAAAAACCCACCAGTCTCAAGGATGAGGTGTACCATCCTGGAGCTCAGGGATCCTTATGCTTGATTATAAGTGAACCAGCACCTTTAATACTCACAGCTTAGGGCCAGTGCACAGATGTGTGCCTGGGCAAGTCTGAGACCACAGGTATAAACCTGCAGTCTCATGTGCATAGAAAAGAGGACCTTTGGGCAGGGAGTCAAGTTCTTCCACACAAGCTCAGACAACTGTGCCTGACCTCCAAATGAGCATTGTTAAACCTGACTAAAACTTGTCATCCCAATCATCCTTCATGATTCACAAGGAGAGAAGATGTTTTGAAAATTGACTATGAAGAGAATGTTTTAAAATATGTACATCATGCCACTTGCAAAGAGTTAATACTTTCTCATAATCTGTATTTGCTAACAATTTCAATATTATGAACTACAACGAATTGGAAAGCATACTGTTATAGAAGGTGGGAAGCATACCCTAGAGTATTGCAGTCATATTCATCTTGGAGTTTTGTTCTACTTCTCATAAAGGAGCCACCCATTGCAAAGAGATTGCATAGGTGCTCCAACTTACACTTCTTCCCTCCAGTTTTGGCCAGATAAATAATGATATTGACAATGCCACACACTAGTGAGCTGCAAGGACAATAAGGATGAAACTGACTCAGTCCCCTTGGGAAAGTCCTAGTTGACTATCTGCAGTATCTCTTTGTAACCTGCAGACATATTTTCTCTTTTTTGGAAAAGGGACAGACCTGTCATTATTATCTGCCGCAGGTCAGAGTCCGTGCAAGGAATTTTACATCTAAAGTCCCACTTCAATTTTATCTCTGTCAAGTAGGTATTTTAGTCATTCCAATGTAACAAAAGAAGAAACTGAGTCACAAAGCAATTAAATGACATTTCCATGAACACTACTAGTGCATGGGTGTGTTAGGCTGGTAGGTGACCAATGATCACAAACATACTGGCTTCAAATACCAAAAGGGTATTACTGCCTGACAGCCCTGTAGATCAAATGTCAAACCTGGGAACCTCGTCAGTAACTAAAATAGAGCGTTAGGAAGGCAGTGTTCTTTCCAGAAGCTCAGAGGAAAATCCCTTTGCTCACCTTTTAGAGTCTTTAGAGGCCATCAACCCTGGTTTCTGGCTTTCTCATTCCATTTTTAAAAGCAACCATGTGGTCTCACTCCGACTACTTGTAGAATCACATTTCTTTCTCTAAGCTGTTTCCCCCTTCTACTTTTGGGGTTATGGTAGCTCCGCCTGGATAATCCAGGGAACTCCCTGCAACTTGAGACCAGCTGTTTAGCAATCATAAGTTTATCTGCAACTTTAAGTCCCCTTTGCCATGAAACCAAATACAATCCTGGATTCCAGGAATTAGGATGTGGCTATTACTACAAGGCCATTTATATTCTTCATAATGTAACAGGACAAGTATGATCATAACCCAAGGACTCTAGCTCCCAAATACATGCTCATCATTTGGAGACAACAGCAACCACTAAGGACATGAATATTTACCCTGCATTCACATTTCCCCACACAATTTCTGAAAGGTATGTCCAAATAAAAAGACACTCAATGATCCAGGGAATTTACCTTTTTGCCTTTCTCCAGTTATTCCCTTCAGTTGAGTGGAGTTTGCAGTGTCAAATCAACCAATGCTCTATGCTAGTGAGAACTTCTGAACTCTGGTGATCCCCACTCATTTCTATTCTAATCACCTTCCCTCCCTCCACCCCCCCACCACACATACACACACAACCTGCTATACCATATGTGCATACAATCAGTCTGTCCTCACATTGCAGATAATCAGATTCCTATCCACTCATCTACTTACTTTAGATAGCCAACTTATGAGTAATCTCCTTCTTTGTTTTGAGTTTGCTCACTGTACCTCTACTTTTTTAGCTTCTATCAGATCTTCATCTTGTTCACCTCCAAAATTATATTCCCCTCCATGCTTTTCCATTTTCTGCCTTCTATACCTGAAATATTCTTTACTCCTCTTCACCTGGCTAATCTTCATATGGCTTTAGACTTTAGACTTCAAATCTTGATTTAAATGCCACGCCATATCTTTCATCAATAGTTTCCTGGAAACCTTCTTCACTCTCTAGCTCTTCCTTTCTCTTTCTCTTTCTTTCTTTCTTTCTTTCTTTCTTTCTTTCTTTCTTTCTCTCTCTCTCTCTCTCTCTCACACACACAGACATAATGCATCTATTGTTTCATTGTGTTTATAAATAAAATACATTTTCATTATAAAACTATATGAATATGTATATTTGTGGTAAATCACTGTATCACTGTCATCCCATTATTCACTGATTTGCTCGAGCGGGCACTAGTAACGTCTGCATTCGTCCTATCCCTGAGATTTTAGTAGCCTCTCCTTACTCATCCTTCTCAATGGTGCCTCATTGGATGCTCTTTCAAGGTCAGGGGAATGAGACACATCATTGTTACTGTTTTAGGCATATTGAATACACCATGAGAACTTGCCATGCTCTGCCTTGTGAGCAGGATACTCCCAGTAGCTTGCCAGTTTCTCCAAGAAGGAGAACTAGACTATGTGACAAATATATAATTGAATTTTATTGTGAAGGACAGGCCCAAAATGGACCACCAGAATTAATTTAGCTTAGCTTAATAGGAACCCGCATTGCAAAATAACTGGTTTTTCTGCCCCTGAGCAAGGAATTCAGATACAGTGCCCCAAGTTGCAAGTCACAAGAAGGGGGGCGGGGTCAGACCAGATAACCAGATGTCTCTCACAAGACCCATGTCACACAACCCAGGACTGCCCTAAAAACCAGGACGTTCCTAAGCACTGATGCAAATGCTGATCTTTAAACTATAGGCTATGGAGTGATGTGCTTTAAAATGGATTGGTCAGAAAAGTATGGGTTGTTACAAATCTATTGGCTATGAAATGTGTGGGCTCTGCTGTAACGACCGATGAAAGCCTATATAAGATCTCCTTTGGAGAAGCTTGGGGTCTTTATCCAACCTGCTGAACCTGTGTGTCTGTGTAGGCAGTTGGACACTGCCCAGCCAGTCTTACAATAAACTCTGCTTGCTGTTTGCAGTCTCTGGGGTCTCTGTCGTTAGAGGGAGATCTCGATTCTTGCCCTAAAAATAAAATAAAATAATATTAAACTCCACTAAACTCTCCACTAAACTGTCAGATCTCGGAAGTCAAAAGTTATATCTGTGTTTCCCTCATTCTTATACTCCTAACACCTAAAACTTCGAACTGGTGAGCTCAAAAAATGTAAAAAGCTAAGCACGCTGAAGGTTGTGTGTTCACGTGCTCTCTGGACTTCTCTATCTCACTGCCCGCATTTGGTGCCCTAGAGCCGCTGTGTGTGGCCTGGATGGCTGTTGGTCAAGGGTAGATGAAGGAAGAAATGAGAGCCAGGCTGGTTGGTCTTAGTTGCAGTTTATTCCCACCCTCTCTTTCTTCACTTCTGTCCCCCCTTCAGCCTCTCTCTTGCCTCCTATTCCCCTGCAGTCTGGGTTGACACTGCACCCAGTCAGGTAGCAAAATCAACATAAGAAAGCCCTTCCTGAGGGCCCACCTGAAAGGTATTCTAAAGCCCTTCCTGACTGCTCAAGGTCTAAATACTTCCTAAGGTGTTTTTCTCTTTTCCTCAGTCCAATAACTATCAACATATCAATACTAGTTATTTTTGTATGGACACAGTAAGAGATTTCATTGAGATTTGTAGGGCAGCTCTCCTGGGAACATCTTGCCACAGACTCAGACTACAACACTCAGGCCAGATTAATCATTCCTAAACCCAGCAGGGTCCAAATCTAGTTATTATGTTTGGATAATGACAGTATTTGTCCATGACCAAGCTCTTCACTTAGAGTTAAGCATTATGGCGCTTTGGCCAGGCCCATCTCGATGCCAGGTGGCTCATAGCTTACGGCTTGCCCTGGTTCCATCCAGTCCCTCATCGGGACCCTGCTTTTAGGGGCACTAGGAAGTAAAGGCAGCTGAGGCATAGGTGAGAGAACAGATGCCCGGGAAGGAAATATCACTGAGAGTCACATTACAAAAGTATGTCTTCTTGTGTCCATACAAAAAGGACATTGCTCTGAATAAACATGCAAAGGACTTAGGGAGAAAAGAAGAACAATATTTATAAGTCAACAGATCACAAAGAAAGAAGTTACAAATAAACACAGAGGAATGGGAACACTGTGGTGGGAGCAACCCCAAAAACCTAAACTACCTGACGCTATGCAGGAAGGACAGAACAGTGTTATCCTACAAAAAATAATGGAAAATAAATTTTATAAAGATGGAAATCCATTGCATTCATGACCACATGTTACTATAATTGCCGTCATCATTACTTTCACCAATACTGCTTCTACTATCCTTGCGTTTAATATGTTTATGTCTTATATCTAGGTGTTTCTCAGTAAGGAGCCATATGATCCCTGAGGTCCCCTAGAAAATAAACAAGGTCAGAAGGGGGCTACAAAATTCAAATTGCATTTAAGTGTAACACAATCCATGGATATGTAGAATGATGTACAAAAAATTGGTGATTGATGTCCTCAGGAATTCCTACAAGGTGAACATGACCTGACCAGGGTTATACTTATTACACTCGGGATCCTTTCCTGTAGGAGAACGATAACCTAAGGTTATGGCAAGGGAGAGCATGAAGGGATCCCCTGAAAGGACAGTGACACTCCTAAGAATAGAGCTCAAAATGAACTATACTTTCTTTAACATTTAATTTTTGTCTTTCTCTTCATGATAAACAGACAGGAAAAGAATATTACTGAGGCAGAAAAAGGACTTTATACTTCTTCTGCAATGTACATGCATAGATATAGGAAAAATGTGTTACATTTCTGTTCTCTTTAAACCCAAAGGCAGATTGCCTCTAGTGACATATCTGGGGAACATAATTGAAAAAGAAAATGGTATTTTTCTTTAAATATATATGAATAGATAGACAGACAGATAATAATCTATAAATCAGTCTATTCTTTCTCCTTGATTCAAAAATAATAACAAAAAACTTTTTATTCTAGTTGTCTTATACAAAACTGAAGGATTTCTTTCTAAAACATTAGAAGAATCAAAAAAGGGTACAGGTTGGAGAGATAGTACAGCAGATAGGGTGCTTGCATTGTACGCAGCCAAACTGAGTCCAATCCCAGGAACCACAAGCAGTCTATTGAATTCTAGCAGGAGTAATCTTTTAGCTCTGAGCCAGAAAAAAGCCCTGAACACAGCCAGGTGTGTCTCCAAAAATTAAAATAAGAAGGAGTTTCAGAACTAAGTCTGTATATTAGATAAGATATGGTAAATGCCAGGCCAGAAATGTATTATAATAGTAAAGCACCTATCTTGCATGTATGAAGTCCTGGGTTTGATTCCTAGAACCAAAATAAGGGAAGCAAGGAAGGAAGGAAGGAAAGAATAGAGGGAGGGAGGGAGGGAGGGAGGGAGGGAGGGAGGGAGGGAGGGAGGGAGGGAGGGAGGGAAAGAAGAAAGGAAGGAAAAGGAAGGAAGGAAGGAAGGAAGGAAGGAAGGATGGAAAGAAAGAAAGAAAGAAAGAAAGAAAGAAAGAAAGAAAGAAAGAAAGAAAGAGAGAAAGAAAGAGAGAGAGAAAGAAACTATGCCTACCTACAGTGATATATATCATAGGGAAACATAATTAGTATATGCATGGCACCTAAAATAATACCATACAGTGTACAGATCAGTCCAAGAAAAAGAGGTACTTGGATATATCCCCAGCCTGTGATTAGGAATGCAAAGTTTGGGGTTAACCTTTGATGAGGTAAGATCAAGCAGACACATACCATGTGATTGCAGTCATTTTTACCAAATGTGGGAATTATATTTTACTCTGGATAACACAAATTAACTATAGGGTTTTCTTGAACAAGATACTTTCCACAGCCTTTAAGCTAGTAGGTATCATAAACTAAGTTTAAGTAATTTGGATGCCTATAGCCTAATTTCCTAAAGAAGAATCTAGACACCATGTGAATTACATAATCATTGTTATAAGACTCAGAAAATCTTTAACTTATAAAGTTTAATTAAGTGTCTCAGCTCCCACAGATATATTTACTCATGGCCAAGAGAAAAATTAATCAGCATGTTTGAACAAATTGAATTATAAAACTATAGTAAAATTTGTTTACATTTTTTAGCAATTGTTACAATCCTGAATTATTCTATACAATTTTAAATATTTTAGTGGGAAGCTAAAGAATATGGCTTGCTGAAACTTCCAAGTACAACTGGTTTTGGGGCTGAAAAGTCTGGGGCCTTCTTGGGAGGAGGGTGGGCTGAATCCTCATCCTGCTGAATCCCTTTCAGCCCCACAGCCTCTGGTATATAAATAGCCCAGATTCACAGCCTCAGGACCAAACTCAAGAGATGCCAAGCCAAAGAATCATCCCAGTTCGATAGCCTCTTCAAATCCCACAATACTGAAAGCACAGTAGTATAGCAAATTTGATGGGAAAGTAGCATAGAAGCCCACTAAGTTCATTCAGTGAAAAAAAAAAAAACACAGAAAGTTCAACTACCAACAGACAGCTAAATAAATTCTCAGACAATTACTATAATAATACTGTCATGAGATATAGCAATTTTCACATATTTTATTTTATTGAAACATTTTTTGATAATTTCATTTGCCATTATGTTGTATCGAGAAACATAAAATAAATTATTTTGTGCCTGTTAAGGGGGCAGGTTTGGAGGAGGGGTGGAAAACTAAAGAAAATCTCAGAGGGAAGACCATACAGGCAGTGAAATTGTTGTTAGAAAACTGAATGCATGAAACAACTATATTATTAACAACTTTGCAAACCAAGTATTTAATTAAAGTTACAAAATTAAATAAGTAAATCATGACTTCAGAAAAAGTAAATTAAGTATTCTGGCTTCCTAATATGTTAATTTTAAAGAATTTGTCAATTTCCAGATAAAGATTCATTTTCATTTTTTAGCATATATAGTTTGAGCAACCCATATACCAAGCACTAGAGAAATAAGCGAAAAAATTATTGTCCCATTTTTATAACATAAAACAGATTAGGAAGATAAATGCAAATATGTCTATGTGGTATAATGTATTATATTGGTGTCAGTGTCAATAGCGATAATTATTATAATTTCTTTAGCATTTCCTCTAAGGAAAACATTTTATATAGTTAGCTTACTAAACACTTTTTATATACCCAATCCACAGGTGAAAAAACTGAGGCTTGAATAGGCTAGGTAAAGTGACAAGGCCTCATAATCAATCAAAAATAAAACTTGGACCCCTCCAAACTCTAAATTCCTTAGTGTCAAGTTGTATTACACACTTTCTCCACTCTCAATTCAATTTCAGACATATGCAATGAGGACACAGTAAAGCTAGAGGAGAAAAGTTAATGAAACGTCTCTCTAAGAAGGCAGTATGTTGTTTATCATCCTTAAAAGCAAAGGTTGGCATTTGATGAGGCTGTGAAAATGAGGGTTGAAGAGTAGTGGATCTATTTGAGAATTTGAGTTTTGAGTGCCTCAGGAACATCACTGTTCAGCTGGGGTTCCCAACAATGCGTGAAAAAGACAAACACAAAATGGCCACGAGTAGGAGATCCTCCCCAAAGGCCTCAGAGAAGTAAGTAAGGAGAGCGCCCTGGTCCAATGGCCATACAGTCTGAACCATGGTAGTGATAAGACATAAAGAAAGCAAAGAAAATCCAAGAGGGTAGAGTGTCTGAGAGTCCAAAGAAGAGACAAAAAAATATCAACCACCTGGCCATTAAAAGAATGTGGTTACGCTCGGTAGGAACTTCAGGCAAAGCCAGCACAGATTTCTTAGTCTTTTCCTGTGGAAAATTTATGAAGCCCAGATTGAGGGAAATGTTCTGATAGTTTTCAAGCTGGCATTTTAAGTTGGAACGCTGTCTTGAAGTAGCACATAACGGCACAATTCAATAACTCTGGCCATTGTGGAAGAATGCCATGTGCCAACAGCGATTTTCCATAATTTTGTTCAGAAAATCTGAAAGAAATGCAGAAAATGGATTTGCAGCCCTGGCAGCAGGCTGAGAAACAGTAGCAGAGGGCTGCAGGCCAGTAATTGATGTTTCAAATATCACTGAGTGCTTTGCCCGTAATTTTAGGGGAGAATGATAATAATTAAAAGCACAAACTTACAAGTCATTTCTAAGGAGGGAAAATGCTGAATGCACTTAAAGTGAAGGGGGTTTGTTGAAATGTTTAACTTTTTCCAGAGAGCTCTCAGATATGCAATGATTAGTTTTCTGTTCACAAAACTTTCTTCCCAAATGTTCCAAAGTGTCACATAAGAGAGATTATTAACCCCTGGAACTCTGTAGAAAACAATGATAAAACTATACCTTTACAACAACCTCAAATGTTTTGATGAAACTTGAGTCTGTCTCAAATAGCATATGTCCTAGAATGAAATTAAGCCTTCCTCCCTTCCCCTAACTATGTATTTGGTTATAATGTTTCATGATAAAATTTGGGATTACTAAGAGAGATTTGAGCTTTAGTTTGTTTTTCCCTAAGGCAAGTCATTCCACTTCTCTGACTCTATTTCTTCATCTGTAAAATGGGTATAACAATAGTCATTCTTTCTCACAGAGTACATATTAAGGATTTCTGAGAGTGCAAAATAAGCAGAACAATTTCCAGTTTATGATCAGTGCTCAGTGAATTTGAGCTATTAATACTACTGCTACTAAAATTATAAGTACATACTTTTTGTGTAATTATTCATTTCTGCTGACAGAATATAATTTCCACAACTTCCTGACATTGCAAAAAAGTAAAACAAAGCAAAACAATACCAGCCAGATATTAAACAAAGTCACGTCCTCTTTCCCAAAAGGAGCTCTCTTTAGCTCTCCATTTATGAACAGTTTTCCAATCACTCTGACTCTGTTACCTATCCTAGGTCCTGGCATACAGCAATCTATGATTGAGGGGTCATACATGCAGGTGTCTGTATAGATCAATGGTTTTATGCTTCCACTGTGATAAGGGACAGGGCCTCTGGTACCTTATCAGATTTTGGTGAGTAATCTTATGCTTCTGCCAACACCTCTAATGGTAACATCTGGATTTTTTCCTGTACAAACTCTCTCTTCCTCCCAACACTGATGAGGGTTGACCTTCTGTAACATGGGTTGACAAATGAGATAACAAACTCTGTAAAGACAGGCTCTGGGTTGACTGGAGACTGAGATGAACAGATAAAGTGAGCTCAGTAAGCAAATGCTATAGTTGTAATGGCCCAAGATTAGCTTTGCAGTAAGCACAATCATTTTATATTTTTCTTTAGCACTATCAACCTCTTTCTGACGCATCAGTCATTTTTTTCCAGACAATGTGAACTCACTTCTGTACGTTTTGCACAGATGTCACTCTATCTGTTGCTTCACAATTCTGAATCATGTAGACCAGCAGTCAATAGAAGGTGAGAGGCAAGGTTTTACATTTCCACTCCAAGCTCAAAATAGGACCCTAAATCATGTATAACATAAATACATGACACAGAGGCAGATGTGTATGCCCATAGGGGTTTGAATCAGTCTACTAGATTATTCAATTGTGTGACCTGGAGGAAGAAAAGAAAGTCATCATGAAAGTATGGCTCATTTTCTCAGTTTGTTCCTAAATAATTAACACATTGGCAATGTGGCCCATCTATGCACTTTTGTGAGTGGAGAGATAGTATTGGAACTAAAGGTCTTTCCTTGCATGGTGCCAACCTCAGTTTAATTCCTAGCTCTCCATTCCTAGCTCTCCAGGTGTGGTGCAACCCTACATCCCCCGAACCCTCCTTTTAATTATGCAGAAATCATCCCTTTGGGGGGCTATAGATCTTATTAACTCACTGCATTCCCTAGAAGCCAATGATAAAACTGTACCTATAGGACAGTCCAAAATATTTGACCTTACCTTATGGCACTGGAGTTTATCACAGAGAGATAGTATAGCAGGTAAAGTTACTTGCATCTCAAGCAGCTTACACGGTTCCACATCCAGCATCAAATATACCAATCTTTCCCCTCCACAGCACTACCAGGAGTTATCTCTGCATAGATAGCCAGGAGTGAGCCTTAAGAAGAGGCAGGTATGACCCAAACTACTTGAAGAATTAAAAGAAACACAACTGTCCAAATGGAGTTCTTTAGAATAAGTGACATTTAACTTTATGAAAGTATCAATCTTTGTTGACCTAAAATTTGTCGACATTGTAATAGGGTAGGGGAAGATACATCTTGTCCCTGGTAAAAGGGTGCTATGAATAAATTGGACTCACTCAGATTAATAGAAAATTCAAAGAATTTAATGATAGGCCAAGAAGCAAGTGATACAAGGTAAGAAAGAGGTTCTAGATAATTTCATTGATCTCAATTTTAGAAATGACAAATAGAAGCTTTTGGAGTTGAATTTTCCAAGCCAAATTCTGTTAAATTGTAATTATAATTAACGTTAAGAGGAAAGTGACAGAGTGCATATGCCTGGAGGTACAAGAAGTTAAGATTAAATTAGAAAATACAGAATAGGAAAGTCAAAGAGATAATACAGTGGATAAGGCATTTTCCTCACATGTGATCAACCCGGGTTTGATCCCTAGCAACACATGGATTTATAATTAAGCATAGAGCCAGGAGTAAATCTTAAGCACGACGAGATGTGATCCCTAAATCAATTAATCGATCAATCAATTGATCCATCTATTTGTTTGTTTTTCTGTCTGTTTATTTGAACTGCTAGGAAACTCTCTGCCAATGGAGGGATTTTCTTTTTTTTTTTTTTTGACTGAATGCACACTGGGTCTGATTTTTTTTGTGTGTGTTCTTTTTTTTTTCTTTTTTTATTAGTGAAACACCATGAGGTACAGTTATAGACTTACAAATTTTGTGCTTGGGTTTCAGTTATACAATGATCAAGTGCCCATCCCTCCACTAGTGCCCGTCATCCATCACCACGGGTCCCAGCATCCTCCCCACCCCCCATCCCCCCTGTCCCATCCTGCCTCTGTGGCAGGGTATTCCCCCTTGTTCTCTCTCTCTTCTTTTGGGTACTGTGTTTTGCAAGAGAGGCATTGAGTGGCAATCATGTTTGGTCTATAGACTACTTTTAGCATGCTTCTCCCAACCTGGGAGGATCCTCACAACACCCTTTCTTTGGTGCTCTCTTCTCTATCTGAGCTTCCTTTTCACAAGCACGTGTGGCTGGCTTCCAGTCATGGAGCAAAATTTCTGGTACTAATCTCAGCCATTCCTGGGTGTTAGTCTCCCTTTTGTTGTTTTATGTTCCCCAGATGAATGCAATCTTTCTGTGTCTATCCTGCTCTTTCTGACTCATTTCGCTTAACATGATACTTTCCATGTAGTACCACTTGTATGTAAATTTCATGACTTCATCTTTTCTAACAGCTACATAGTACTCTATTGTGTAAATGTACCAAAGTTTCTTTAACCAGTCACCTGCTCTTGGGCACTCAGGTTTTTTCCAGATTCTGGGTATTGTAAAGAGTGCGCAATGAACAAACAATTGCAGATGTCACTTCGACTATACCTTTTTGCCTCTCTGGGATATATTCCCAGGAATGCTATAGCTGGGTCAAATGGCAGATCAAATTCTAATTTTCTGAGAATCGTCCATACTGTTTTCCAAAAGGGCTGGACCAGCCGACATTCCCCCCAGCAGTGAAGGAGGTTCCCTTTCTCGCCACATCCGTGCCAGCACCGGTTGCTTTTGTTCATCCACCGGTTGTGGATGTGGGCCAGTCTCTATGGTGTGAAATGATATCTCATTGTGGTTTTGATCTGCATCTCTCTGATGATTAGTGATGTAGAGCATTTTCTCATGTGCCTTTTTGCCATTCGAATGTCTTCTTTGCGAAAGTTTCTGTTCATTTCCTTGCCCCATTTTTTGATGGGGTTGGGTGATTTCTTCTTGTGGAGTTTAACCAGTACCTTGTATATCCTTGATATCAACCCCTTGTCGGATGTTTATTTGGTGAATATCCTTTCCCATTCTGTAGGCTCTCTTTGTATTTTGGTCACTGTTTCTTTTGAGGTGCAGAAGCTTCTTAGTTTAAGATAGTCCCATTTGTCTATCTCTGTTTTCACTTGCTCGGCCAGTGGCGTGACATCTTTGAAGATACCATTAGCTTCAATGTCATGGAGGGTTTTGCCAACTTTATCTTCAATGTACCTTATGGTTTCTGGTCTGATGTTGAGGTCTTTAATCCATTTTGATCTTACTTTTGTGCATGGTATTAGGCAGAGATCTGAGCCCACTTTTTTGCATGTAGCCGTCCAGTTTTGCCAGCACAGTTTATTAAAGAGGCTTTCCCTGCTCCATTTCACTTTTCTTGCCCCCTTATCAAAGATTAGATGATTATATGTTTGGGAGAAAATGTCAGTATATTCAACTCTGTTCCATTGGTCTGCAGCTCTGCTTTTGTTCCAGTACCATGCTGTTTTAATTATTACTGCCTTGTAGTAGAGTTTGAAGTTAGGGAGGTTGATTCCTCCCATTTTGGAGTGATTTTCTATTCAATGTACAGGCTCTCTAAGAATGCTCTAAGAAACCTCAGGCTAGACACATACCCCTGGGCCTAAATGTTGGGGATTTCCATGTAGATTTCCAGAATTATGTTATTCTTCCTTAATTTAAGTGAATGACCTTGAGAGAGAAATTCAGATACTTGGTGAATTAAGGGAGTAAAATACATTTAGATAGAGGTCTCCAAACTTGATTAGATACCAGAATCACCTACTGATGATTTTAAGTGGATACCAACACCATATCAATTGTAAGCAAACCTTTGAACACATGGTCTAGAATCTGTATCTCTACCAAGGTCATTCCACAAGCAGTAGTCATGTGTCAGTTACCAGGCTGGGTCTGGGAGAACTTATCTATTAAAACTTCATATATATATATATACATATATATATACACATACATATATATGCATATATATATCTGTTTCTATATAGTACTTTTCATTTCCTTTAATTTTATAGAAAGGGAAGTGTATGTATATACCTAGATGCTACTCATCATAGTAATCTTGAGATTCTATTTGCTCGAGAGGGCACCAGTAACATTTGTTACTGCATTTGTGAGATTTGTTGTTACTGTTTTTGGCATATTGAGTATGTCACGGGTAGCTTGCCAGGCTTTGCCATGCAGGTGGGACACTCTCAATAGCTTGCCAGGCTTTCTGAGAGGGGCGGAGAAATTGAACCTCGGTCAGCCGTGTGCAAGGCAAACACCCTACCCTCTGTGCTATTGCTCCAGCCGAATTTTTGAGATTCATCCATATTATGGTGAATTAGTAGCTTGTTCATATTTAATGTTGATTCATTTTTATTTAATTAGTATCCAATTTGAACTTTCATTCACCTATTAAATATTTGTGTTTTTCCTCAGATATTGATGACTATAAATAAGGGCTGGAGCGATAGCATAGTAGGTAGGGTGTTTGCTTTGTAAACGGCCAACTCAGCCTACCTGAGTTCGATTCCTCTGCCCCTATCCGAGAGCCCGGCAAGCTTCCAAGAGTATCTTGCGCACTCGGCAAAGCCTGGCAAGCTACCTGTGACGTATTTGATATGCCAGACACAGTAACAATTGTCACAATGGAGACGTTACTGGGCCCGCTCGAGCAAATCGATGAACAACGAGAGGACCGTGACCATAAATATGTTGTAAATAAAACATTTTGTAAATGTATACATACTTTTGTTTCCCTTGGATACATACATAGAAATGGAATGCTGGATTATATGGTAGGTAGAAATTTAAAATCATGAAAAACTGCCGTGCTGTTTTTGAAAAGAGTTATTATTTTTATTTCCTCCAGTAAGGTATAAGTTTTTTATTACCTTCACATCTTCCTCAGCATATGGTATGGTCCACCATATTTTATGTTAGCCATTATATTAGGTGTGTTGTTCTTGTTTTTTGGTGTTTTTAATAGATTACTTATAGAATACTTTTGGGTTTACTGAATTTGTTGCAGCCTATACTACACATATGTGTGTATTATACATACATGAATACATAGCGTGATCACTGTCATTTTCATTTAGTTCATAATATTTTTTAAAGTTTTCTCTTAGAGTTCTTCCTTGATCCATGTGTTGTTTAGATATATACAATTTAATTCTCAAATTCTTGTGATTTTCTGGTTACATTTCCATTAGTGACTTGTAGTTTAATGACCTTGTTGTCTTAGAGAAGATATAATAAGACTTGTTTTTTTTAAAAATTGGATAAAGGGCACTCTGTGACCTGAATGTGGGCTCTCTGAGAACATGTTCTATGTGAGTCGGAGAGCTTTATAGCCAGTTGGTAAATAAGGCCACTGAGTTTGACTCTGTTCTTACTGATTTTCTGCTTCTTAAGATTATACACTTCTAATAGTTAGAGATGTTGAGTTTACGGTTAACAGTGGATTCACTGCCTCCTCTCTGTTTTTTTATGTAAATTTTTGTTTCTTTTCAAAAAAAATTGTGTGTATTAGCACATGCTAGAAAAGTGTCTGTCATGAGGACGGAGGTGGGGTGGGGTTGGGGTGGCGGGGGGGATACTGGGGACAATTGGTGGTGGGAAATGCAACTGGTGGAGGGATGGGTGTTGGATCATTATATGACTGAAACTTAATCATGAAAGCTTTGTAACTACATCTCACAGAGATTCATTAAACAAATAAAAGAATCACTTTGTCAACCTAAAGAATTGATCTCTGTTTCATCAAGGAATACCCCTCTTTTTCCTTGACAGGATTTCACACTTAAAAACTATCCTATCTGAAAATAATAAAGATGTGCTTTCTTTGTTCTCTTTTGCCTTACTAGGACATATAATTCTGCATCTTCCTACTGCTAATCAATATATTCATTTATATTTAAAGTAGATTTTTATAGGTAACATATAGTTGGATCTCCTTTAATTCACTTTGACATTGTCTCTGACTTGGTATATTTAGATCATTGGCATTTAAAGTGATTGATATACTTGGACTGATTTTTTTAAATGTGTCTACATAGTAACTTTATTATATATAATATCCATTTGAGTATTAAAATTACTCTGGAAATTCATATTTATGGTTTTTGTAGCTATTGCCATTTCATGCAATATTTCTGTTTAACACCAATTTTTACTCACATTTTGTCTTTTTAAAAAATTTTTATTAGTGAAACACCATGAGGTACAGTTGTAGACTTACAAATTTTTGTGCTTGGGTTTCAGTTATACAATGATTGAGACCCATCCCTCCACCAGTGCCCATTCCCCACCTCCAATGCTCCCAGCATCCCTCCCACCCCCTCACCCCCGTATCCCACCCCACCTCTGTGGCAGGGCATTCCCTTTTGTTTACTCTCTTCTTTTGGGTGCTGTGGTTTGCAAAAGAGGCATTGAGTGGCCTTCATGTTCAGTCTACAGTCTACTTTCAGCATGCATCTCTCATCCTGGGAGGATCCTCTTAACACCCTTTACTTGGTGCTCCCCTCTCAATCTGAGGTGCCTTCTCCCCCAGCATGTGCGGCTGGCCTCCAAGCCCCGGAGTGAACCTCCTGTACTTGTCTCGGTTATTCTTGGGTTTTGGTCTCTCATTTTGTTACTTTATATTCTCCAGATGAATGCAATTTTTCTATGTCTGTCCCTCTCTTTCTGACTCATTTCACTTAGCATGATACTTTCCATGTAGTACCACTTCTATGTAAATTTTATGACTTCATCTGCTTTGTACTCCATTGTGTAGATGCACCAAAGTTTCTTTAACCAGTCATCTGTTAGCGGGCACTTGGGTTTTTTCCAGGTTTTGGTTATTGTGAATAGTGCAGCAATGAACATAGAAATGCAGATGTCATTTCGACTATACTTCTTTGCCTTTCCGGGATATATTCCCAGGAGTGGTATTGCTGAGTCAAATGGGAGCTCAATTTCTAATTTTCTGAGAATCATCCATACTGTTTTCCAAAAGGGCTGAACCAGTCAGCATTCCCACCAGCGGTGAAGGAGAGTCCCTTTCTCGCCATATCCACACCAACACAGGTTGCTTTTGTTCTTTTGGATGTGGGCCAGTCTCTGTGGTGTGAGATGATATCTCATTGTTATTTTGTTCTGCATCTCCCTAAAGATTAGTGATGTAGAGCGTTTTCTCATGTGCCTTTTAACCATTCAAATTTCTTTGGGAAAGTTTCTGTTCATTTCATCACCCCATTTTTTGATGGGGTTAGAAGTTTTCTTCCTTAGAGTTCTACCAGTGCTTTGTATATCCTTGATATCAACCCTTTATCAGATGGGTATTGAGTAAATATCCTTTCCCATTCTGTAGATTGTCTTTGTATTCTGGTTATTTTATCTTTTGAGGTGCAGAATCTTCTAAATTTAAGATAGTCCCATTTGTTTATCTCTGTTTCCACTTGGTTGGTCAATGGAGTGTCGTACTTGGACTGATGTTAACCAAACATTTAGCACTTTTTAAAAATTTTCTTTTGTTCTATGCTCCTACTTTTGTCTTCCTCTCTGCCTTCTGTGGTATTAATTTAACATTTAAATATTTTTATTTTTCTCCTTAGCAATTTAAACTTCTATCTTATGTTTGCTCATATAGCTACCCTAGAGTTAGTGAAACAAATATGAAAATAATCCAACTTTCAAATAAAAACATAACAAGTCACAGGTAGTTCAAGTATCCTATAATAACAAAATAACTCTTCTTCCCACTCCTTGTGTCATTTCGGCAATTCATTTCACTTATATATAAACACCAAAGACCGTAGTTATTATTTTTTTTGAAAAATGTTACCTGTTTAATTGATTAAGAAGAAAACCAATGTTTATAGTTTGTCTTCACTTATTCTTTCTCCAATGTTCTTCTCTTCTTCATATAGCTCCATGTGTCTGACCTGACCTTTATTATGAGAAATTAAAAAAAAATTAAAGCACCATGATTTACAATGTTATTTATAGTTGAGTTTTAGATATACAATATTGCAGCACTGTTCCCATTATCAGTGTCAATTTCCCTCCATCAATGTTCCCAGTTTCCCTCCCATAACCCCTTCACAGCCTGCCCTCTTGACACATGAAGACATTTTTAACAATCTTGTGAGTCAGTATTACCAGTTTCCTGAGAAAGCTTTCATTTTTCTTAACTTTTGAAAGATAAGTTCAGAGTCAAATAAAACTTTATGTTGGTGGGGCTTTATCTCAACATTTTAGATATTTATCTTCATTCTCTTCTTGCTTTTATGGTTTCTGAGGGAATGCAGGGTGTAATTCTTGTCTTTGCACCTTACAGAGATTATTTCCTCTGACATTTTTCAATATTTACTTTAATTTTGTTTTGATTGTTTCAATTAAATATGCCTGCATTTATTTTTTATAACCTTTCTCTTTAATGTTCTTTAAGCTTCTTGGGTCTGTAGTTTGGTGAGTGACATTAATTTTTAAGCACTGTAGCACTGTTCTCCCATTGTTCATCAATTTGCTCGTGAGGGCCCAGTAATGTCTCCATCATGAGACTTTTTGTTACTGTTTTTTGGCATATTGAATACATCATGGGTAGGTTGCCAGGCTTTGCCGTGCTGGCAAGATACTCTCGGTAACTTGCCGGGCTCTCTGAGAGGGGCGGAGGAATCGAACCCAGCTAAGCCAGGCCAGGTATGTGCAAGGCAAATGCCCTACCACTGTGCTATCGCTCCAGCCCAATTTTTTAAAAAATATCAATTATTATCAGTTCAAATATTCCTTATATCTTTTTAACTCTATTATATCTTTAGCTGTCCTATCATTCTTGAAGATTCTGATCTTTTTTTTCTTTAGCTTCCTTTTCTCTTTCTTTTCCTTTTGGACATATCGGTACAGGTACCTCCAGGCTCAGAAATTGTTTCCTTGATAGATTCTAGTCTCCTAAAGAGATCATCAAGACATCATTCAGTTCTGTGACAGTGCTTATGAGCTTTAGTATTATTACTTTTAGTTCTTTTTAAAGGATTCTCATTTACCTTTAGTATCAGTTGGGACTTCAGACATATAACCTTTCTCATTTATTTCCCAGCTTGCTAACAGCACTCTTGTTCTTTTACCTCATTACTCTGACTAGGGGATATCATTTTTACTTATCATAGTTAAAAATCAAGATTTGGCTATGTGAGATTTTCTTTACTTTTACTATGTTTGATTTTGCTTAATTTTGCTATAATATTAATTTGTTTTCTTAGTCTAATTTCAAAATTTACTCTACTTTTGCAAACTGAAGTTTCAGTTCAACACAGGGATGTAGAGTTAAAATTTTTAAATATTATTTATATAGTCCTACAAAAATTTCTCCTTAAGTACTTCTCAGTGGAATTCCAAAAATTTTGCCTGTTTTAATTTTTTATTTAGTTTTAAATCTAAAATCTTCCTTTCAGATATCTTCTTTTATCCATAGATTGTTTTTAGAAGTCTATTATTTAGTCTACAAATATTTAAGGATTATACAAAGACCATTATACTATTATATTGATTTAATACCATTTTAGTCTATTTTGTGTGACTTAAATATTTAAGCCTGTTAAGACTTGCTTTTTTGGCCTATGCTCTGTTTTGATTAAGATTCTGAAAGTCCCTTTTATTGCTGTTGAGGAATGTTCTATAAATGCTGGTTATGTGATTTTACTTAACATTGCCATTAAAATTTTATATACACTTAATAATTTACTATCTATTTTGTTCTATCAATTTCTAAGAGAAATTTCTCTCTTTTTCTTTTTTTTTGGTATTGATATTCTCAACTATAATTGGGACAATTGTGGACTTGTCTATTTCTCTTATACGTCCTTTATTAGTTTTTGCTTCATATGGGTTTAAACTATTACATTCATAAACAGTAATATCTTATAGTTTTGATGAAACGGGCTATACCATTACAAATTAAGACTTTTATCTCAGTTAATATTCTTAATTAGGAAATCTGCTTTGATACTAATATGACTATGGGTGATTTCTTTTTATTATTTCTAACATCTTTTATCTTTTTCTATTCCTTTATTTAAACTTATTTGGGCTTTTATTTGTTTGAAGTATGTTTCTTTGTAGAATGGGATCCATTTTGGTTATATGGCTATGTGGCTATATCCATTTTGGCTATCTGTTTCATCCAATCTGAGTGTCCCAGATTTTTAAATTACGTTATTTAAATAATTTTCATTTGATTTCAGCATTGATATCTTAGATTTAAAGCTATATGTCTCTTTAAAGTCACCTCTTATGTCTTCATTTATTTTTTCTCCCTTTTCTGTTTTCTTTGCATAAATTAAAATGTTTACAATTTCAATTTTGCCTTTTATTTGACTTACTAGTAGCCATAACTCTGTTTTATTCTATAATGGTTACTTTAGGGTTTAGAGTATACATCTTCATTTTACACTAAAACTTACCTTCAGTTTTAGCATAGTACTGAATATATAGTACAAGAGCACTGCATAAGTATATCTGATTTCTTCCTTTCTATTTTATGGTGTATTTTATTTATTTATTTATTTATTTGCTTTTTGGATCACACCTGGCGATGCACAGGGGTTACTCCTGGCTCTACACTCAGGAGTTACTCCTGGCGGTGCTCAGGGGACCCTATGGGATGCTGGGAATCCAACCCGGGTCAACTGCGTGCAAGGCAAACACACTACCCGCTGTGCTATCTCTCCAGCCCTATGGCGTATTTTTAACCATACAGTTTACTTTAACCTGTATAACAAGTACCAAATTCTGTTATTATTTTTGTTTGCATTTTCTGTTATTATTCTGTTATATTTGTTTATATTTTCAATGGTATTTTATGTGATTTAAATTCTTATGAAAACAAACCTTGCCAATCTACTTACCCTTTACAACATCCCTAAATTTTTTTGAATAAATTAATTTTTACTTCTGGTTTTATTACTCTTTTATTATGAAAATACTTATTTTTACTTTTTATTTTTGGAGTGAAGATTTGCTAGAGAAGAACTATTTTAGCTCCTATTTGAAAAAAGACTATTTTGTCATGGCATTGAGAGTTATTTTCACTGAATTAAACTTCTAGTTGTAATTTATTTCATTACTCTGTAAATGTTTTCTTTCTTTTTTTTATTGAATCACAGTGAGATACACAATTACAAAGTTATTCATTATTCAGTTTCAGCCCTACAATGTTTCAGCACCCACCTTTTCACCAGTGTACATTTTCCACCCCCAATGTCCCCAGTTTCTCTCCAACCAAACCCACCCCTGCCTGCCTCTGTGCAGGCACTTTTCTTCATCTCTCTCTCTCTCTCTCTCTCTCTTTTTCTTTCTCTCTTTCTCCCTCTCTGTCTCCCTCTCTCTTTCCTTTTTGGCATAATGGTTTGTAAACAGATACAAAAAATTTATGATTATATATATATATATATATATATATGGGGCTGGAGTGATAGCACAGTGGGTAGGGCGTTCGCCTTACACGTGGCCAACATGGCCGACCCGAGTTCGATTCCTCCACCCCTCTCGGAGAGCCCGGCAAGCTACCGAGAGTATTCGATATGCCAAACACAGTAACAACAAAAGTCTCCAATGGAGACGTTACTGGGCCCGCTTGAGCAAATCGACGATCAACGGGAGGGCCTTTACCTTACCTTACATATATATATATATATATATATATATATATATATTCCTTTTACCTACTTTTAACACTCAGTTCTTCTCCAGAGTGATCACTTCTAATATTGTCATACTGGTCACTTCTCTAGTCTAACTATCTTTTTGCCCCTCACACAAATATTTTTTCATCAGTTTTGTTTGTATAGTATCTACTGAGAAACTTTCAACATAGATTTAAGTTTTCTATACACAACATATTTTCCCCTGACAACTCTTAGTGTTTTATCTTTGTCAATTTCAAAATTACTGATTTCAAAATTACCAAATTTAATTAATTTTATTGTGATTAGCCTTAGTTTGGTTTTAACCTTTATTCTTGTGTTTTTTTTAAAAAAATAGTTTTATTAAGAGACTGTGGTTTACAAACTTGCTTATAATATAATCATTTCGTGTACCCAATATTCTAACACCAATTTCACCACCAATGCCCCAGTCCTCCACCAATTTACCAGGTTTCCTCCCATCTCAAAGCCTGTCCCCTTGGCAGACATATAACATTTATTTTATATTTATATTTTCTAATAAAATGCAAAGGAATGGCAAATAGAATTATTAGAAAATAAATAAATAAAAGTCAATTTGTGATTATTGATTGCTATATGTTTTTAACTTCTGTTAATGTATTAAAGGATGCCCATATGCACCATTAGTAAGTACAATATTCAATACCACATATTGGGAAGTTTCTCATGTCCTTTAAAGGAGCTTTTTTAGTGCTTCATGCAAAACTGTTCTTAGGGTTATGATTCCCTAAACTGTTGCCTGTCCATGGTATAGTTCCTCCAAATCTGAATTATAATCTAGCTGGAGCGATAGCACAGTGGTAGGGCGTTTGCCTTGCATGCAGCCAACATGGCCGACCCGAGTTCGATTCCTCCGCCCCTCTCCGAGAGCCCGGCAAGCTACGGAGAGTATCTCGCCCACACGGCAGAGCCTGACAAGCTCCCTGTGACGTATTCGATATGCCAAACACAGTAACAACAAAGTCTCCAATGGAGACGTTACTGGGCCCGCTCGAGCAAAATCGATGAACAACGGGAGGACTGTGACTATAACTGTGAATCTAGCTGGATAGAGTAGTCTTTGTGAGGTGTTCATTTACTTGAGTTTTTGTACTATATCCTTACGTATTCTTCTGTTTCATAGTCTCATTTGATAGATCTGAGGTGTATCTTATGGGTTTTCCTTTGTATGTAAGTTCCTTTTTTGATCTTGCTCCTCTCAATATTCTGTCTCTGTATTTGGATTTTGACATTTTAAGTATAATGTGTCTTGGAGTTTTCCTAGATGGGTCTATTTTTATTGAGACCTATCATCCCTCTTTAATCTTCATACCTATGAATAAGAGGAATCTGGGAAATTCTTATCCATGATTTCCTTAACTGTTGTTTCTTCATCACATTTCCTTCCTATTTTTCAGACTCTTACGATTCTAATATTGTTCACCTTGAACTTAACCCATCATTCTCTGGTATACTGTTTATTCCTTTTCAGATCATCTTTCACCTTTTGAGGTTCCCTAGCAGTTTCCTCCTCATCTTGGAGCTCCTTGATCTTTTGCTCAGCTATAATTCTGCTATACAAAGCTTCTATTGGGTTCTTAATATAACCTAACATGTTCTTTATTTTTGTCACTTCTGATTGTAACCACATATTAGTTTGAATTCTTACACCTTCTTGTGCTGTGCTGACTGTCTGTGCTATTGTTTCTTGGAGCTCATTGTTTATCCTCATCATAGTGTCACTAAAGATATTGTCTGAGAATTTGCTGTGCTGTTTGGTGTTGTTAATACTCATTGAATTTGGTTGGGATTCTGCATGTTATCTCCCTTGATTTTCTAGTGTTCGTGCTTTGTTGGGGTTGAGCCTCTGTAGTTCACCACAATGGAAGATGTTGAAGTTGAAGATTTCTCTTTTATTCTCTTCCTACCCTCACATCATGGCCAGAAGCATAACTTTGAGCAATATGTAATTTGTTAAGTAGATGAGGAGCCATAATGTGAGCCCTTAACATGTGTATGTTCAGTGTGGAGGCTGCTGGAACTAACCTCATGGAGAGGGGCTGTGCCTCTCATTCTAGAATAGGTCCAGTGATATAATCTGGAAACAGTCTCACTTTGGATGACAAAGTAGAAATCAAAAGGTCAGGGTGTCTTGGCTTTTTAAAAAAGCCTATATTTCTAAACTTTTTTTTTAACTTGGAGGCTACACCCAGGTTCTTAGGGCTTATTACTGGCTCTATACTCAAGGATTTGTTCTGGCAGTGTGACAGGGACCAAATGCAGTGCATAGGATCCAACCAAGGTAGTCTGCTTGCAAGGAAAGCAGCTTATATCTTGTACTATCTCTCCAGCCCCATTTAGAGTTTTTATCCTGAGCTTATAATTTCAAAAGATATTAAATAATTTGGCAATTCTACCAAACATTAATTCTATTCTTTTCCTTTAGGAACTTGCATGTGTGTGTGTGAGTGTGCTTTACTTATAGATGTTTTCTAGTAAAGTTCATTAGCATGACCCACCAAAATACTAACACTGATCTTATCTAATGTATTTTCAGTCTTACTGTTTTTATCAATTGATGTTCTGTATATTCCTGGCCCTCCAATTAATATTGCTGGAACTTCACCTCTTTAGGTATTTTTTTCCCTGTCTTCTGACAATTTCAACACACACAAATATTTTGATATCAATAAATATTCAGCTTAATACATGAGACATTTCTCTGTGGGTCTTTCTCTTTTCTTTTTTTTTTATGTAGGAGTACTGCTATTTATTCAGTCACTGATTAGCTGATTAAATTGGGCATGAACTCCACCTTACTTTTTTTTTCATTTTTTAGAATTTTATTTATTGAATCACCATGAGAGCAGTTACAAAGCTTTCAGGTCTACGTCTCGGTCATACTATGAAACACCCATACCTTCACCAGTGCCCATTCTCCACCCCCAACAACCCCATCCCACACCCTCCCCCTACCTGTGGGGCAGATGATTTCCACATTCTCTCTACTTTGATCACATTCAATATTTTGACACCAGACTCACCATTGTTATTTGAGATTTTACCCCAACACGCAGATCTGCTGAAAAGGCAACATAGACAATTTGTTTTCTATTGCTGGTTATAAATAGCATTTGATGCTGCGTGACTGCAGTAGTGGCTGTGCAATTTTGAAATTTTGAAATTTTAACAGTTACATGTGGAGGGATTTCTGCCAAAACCTGCTGGGTTCCGAGATTTGCTCCTCAGTCTCTGGGATCATGTTCGTTAAGCAGCTTGATCAGGAGCCAGAAAGGCCATTCTTGGGTCGCGACTCGGGATCTCGCTGGGGCGGTGAGGAAAGATCCGGCTCCACCTCCATCCCACGAGGTCCTGCATGTCTCATCATTGAGGGCCCAAACCTGACTGGCCAGTGGCCTCTGGAGGATGGTGGCCACCAAGCCGCCTAGGGGGAGCAGGCGGAGGGACAACACCCTTTCCCCCCTGGGGTGGCCAGGCGACAGTAACCTACTGTGGGGTCCAGACGCATTTCTGCCAAAAGCTGCTGGATTTTGAGATTTGTTTCAGAATCTCTTGGATCATGGACATTAAGCAGCTTGATCGGGAGCCAGAGAGGTCATTCGTGGGTGATGACTTGGGGTCTCGTAGGGGTGGGGAGGACAGGACCGGCTCCACCCCCATCCCGTGAGGTCCAACAAGTCTCGTCCCTGCGGGCCCAAACCTGACTGTCCAATGGTCTCTGGAGGATGATGGCCACTGAGCCGCCATGAGGAACCGGCCAAGGCACGAAACCTATTCCCATCTAGGTTGGCCCAGCACTGGTAACCTACTGCAGGGACTGGACGCATTTCTGCCAAAAGCCTCTGGGTTTCGAGATTTGTTTCTGAGTCTCTGGGATCATGGCCATTAAGCAGTTAAATCAGGAATCAGAGAGGCCATGCCTCCAATTATGTAGCTGAGCTGGAGGTGGTTTGTGGGTGTGTTTCCCACATACCTAACTTTTGGCCGTTTACTTTCTTGGTAACCTTTGCCCCAAGTTTTTGGGGTCTGGCCAAAGGCACAACAGCAGTTTTGGGGTATCTGGAAGTCTGAAGGCACCAGCAGGTTGCTGATGCACTTGCCTCACAGGTACAGATTGACCTGCTAGCGGCACCATACCCCCGTCTGTGGGTCTTTCAATTCCTATTCTCTTTACAACATTTTTCTCCCTCTGCTATTTTAGTTCTCTTGGTCATCCTAGACTAATAACTTTATTCCTCAACTCAGGAACATTATCCTTCTTGGGTTCTCTCTTTCTGTAACATGCTTATAGATTCTTTAAGCAATAAATTTGAACAATTTCAGCAATTTCTTCTTTTTGTGATCATTATTTTAATTGTCTGATAGCCAGTGTATCAG
The DNA here is from genome assembly GCF_029834395.1 of Sorex fumeus. Classification (NCBI taxonomy): domain Eukaryota; kingdom Metazoa; phylum Chordata; class Mammalia; order Eulipotyphla; family Soricidae; genus Sorex; species Sorex fumeus. Next base: position 6,468,617 of record NW_026606101.1, on the reverse strand, counting down.
ACAATTTTTTAAATTTAATTTTTCTTAATATAATTTGTTGGTATGGGAAAAATAGTATTCACTATTTTATCTTGACTGAATGTAGAAATATAAACCATTATTTTTGTCCTAATTTCACGAGTGATGCTGAAAAGAGCAGATACATTAATTTCTCCAAGGACATTCATTGTGAATGAGTGTGAAAGTTAGTGCTACATTAACCTTGGTGTGAAAGAAGAAAGTTTTAAGTTATATATTTTAACTAGTAAACTCAGTAGCACAGTACTACATGTACATACCATCCTTACCTATAGCAAAACTGTGACTCAAATATTTACATGAAGTTTTATTTATGTTTCTCTCCTTAAGAGTTCAAATTCAGACAGCATGGACTTGATGTTTAGCTCTATCACTTATTCGTTCTCTAATTTGAATACAATAAGTTATATTTCTGCATTTTGATTTACTCATCTGGTAAGTGGACATAACAATAAAGTCTATCAAGTGAGGTTGCTATGATGATTGAATGAGGTCATCATCCTTGACAAAGCAATAAATATTATTTTACAGTTTATGAGTTATAGTAAGTGATAATAAGTCTAGCATGTTTACAATAAAAGTTAGCTCTAACTCCAATCCGAAAGAAGTACTTTTAAAAGAAATTTTTGTCCTGACATAATGAGTTGACTTTTTTTATCTCTGGTTTCCTGAGACATTACACTGGAACGTGACTTACTGCTATTACAGAAGGTAACTTGCCTATTTGTACTCTGTTTAGACATTTGAGAGGCCAGAGAGATAGCTCACTGTTCTGAGCACATGATTTGCATGCAGGAAGCCCAGGTTCTATCACTGGCAATGTTCGGTCTGCAAGTGGCCTATGAGTGCTATGCTAGAAGGAGCTCCCAGAGCAGAGTTGAATGTAATATACCTCCTTAAATAAAGAAATTTGACATGGTGTTTTCTTTTTTCTTGTGAAGTTTCCTGAGTTATTCTTCTTAAAATCTTTCCATACTGATCACTTGTCACAGTTTCCTCACTATCAGTGTCTCCTGATGATTATTTTTATATTTTGTGCCTATACTCACTCAAAAAATGATAGCCGTTCAAATCCATAATGCAGTTACCCATCATCCCAGGAGCTACACAAAGGGCATTCAGTCATTTGAATGCCCTTCATAAGAGTCCCCTCCCAGTGCTCACTGACAAGTGTTAACATATGAAAACCAGAGTTTTATCACTATTATTTCTTCAAATTCTAACAAACAAACAACACTGTCCTCCCCTTGTTCATTGATTTGCTTGAGCAGACCCAGTAACATCTCCATTTTGAGACTTGTTGTTACTGTGTTTGGCATATTGAATATGTCACGGGTAGCTTGCCAGGCTTTGCCGTGAGGGCGAGATACTCTCAGTAGCTTGCTGGGCTCTCCAAGAGGGGTGGAGGAATCGAACCTGGCTGGACCGGGCTGGCTGCGTGCAAGGCAATTGCCCTACCACTGTGCTATCACTCCAGCCCTTTCAACTTCATCCATATAAATAACATTCATACTCAAATTTCATTTTTTTAGTGTTTTCACTGAACATTTTCCTACTTGACCTTAGAAAATAGACCCAAAATGATTGGTTTGTTGGCCACTTGCCTTGCATTTGGCTGACCTGGGCTTGATCCCCAATATCTCAGATGTTCTGCTATGCTATATCAGGAGTGATTTTTGAATGCAGAGCCAGGAATAATCCCCTGAGCATGGCTGGGTATGACCCAAAAACCAAACAAATAAATAGAGCCAAATAAATAAATAAATAAATAAACAATTGCTTTCAATCCTGTGTGTATTTGGTTTATATTGCACCTTCTTAAAAAACTTAGAGGAGGGTAAGGAGTGGAGATTAAATAAAGAAGTGGTAGTGAATAAAGGATTCTTCTCCCTCCAGCAGTGCTCAGTGCCTAGTATTGGATTTTTGCTCAGGAGTGACTCTTGACAGTGCTCAGGGGGCTATAATATAGTTCTGTAGCTCTGTTGCACTCAAAGCAAGCGTCTTACCTCTGATACTACCTCTCTGGCTTGAATAAAATATTTTGATCCATCCATCTGAGACATTTTCTTTGGCAAGAACATTCAGTTAAGATCTATGAATCAGAGGTTAAAGATTTCTATAGCACAAGATACCTTTGGTAAATGATGTAATTTAGTATCTATCACTGGGAAATCACACCCTGATTTCACACATTTCTCTCACTATGCTGTGGGATACTGGGCCTCTGTATTGATTATGTCCCCAGAGAGCAAAGACATACAAACAAAACTGAAGACAACTCAGCAGCATTACTAAAAATAATTATATTTCAGTACATGTTTCTAAGTAGAAAGAGAGAAAAATGTATTTAACAAAACCAGAAATATCCAACCGGCACTGGAGTGGAACTGAACAAAATCCTATACAAAAATAGCATTTGGGTCCCATCTGAATTTTGTGATAAGAACTGTAACAATATAATACAAATGTACCTTGTGTACCATTTGTCATCTCACTCTGGCTCTCAGACACTTTATAGCATTAGATAATGCAGTTACCGGGAGATCTAATAGCAGAGGGACAGGAAAATTAAAAGGTGTAAAGTCAGGTATATTCAGTAGTATGTCAAATGAGATTTATAAGTGAATTGGTAGACGAACAGGGCCCACATGATCCCACACAGCATGCTAGGAAAGAATATTTTCATTTGTTTCTTAGAGGGTTCTTCCCAACTGTTGCCATGACCCGGCTTCTCACCACCTCCCATTTTCCAGGGCAGAACCTGGTACCTCAAATTCTCTTCTGAAGTGCATCTTTATGTCTTATAGCCATGATTGGTGAGGGCATCCAATCCATCTAAGGAACTCCCCTGTATCCCGTCCCTGCATCCTGTTACACAGGATCTCAACAAGATTCTATGATGACCTCAAGTCTTTTATGTAGATGATGCAGCAGTCATGGACCAATGACAGCAAAGATCTCCCTAGTTAGCCATCTTGGCCTTAGAATAATAAAAACTGGGTCCAAAGAGCAGCAGAAAAGAACAAGAGGAAGGACTGACTTCATCCCAAATGTGGAATACTGCTCCGAGATCTGCCCTTGCTCCCACATGCATGAGTATGCACACCACACACACACACACACACACACACACACACACACACGCACATAGGGGGCGTTCATGAAAATAAATTTCTAGTCATGACCACCCCATGTTTGACTCACTGGATTTGGAGTAGAAGTGAATAGGTCTTTGAGGGATGGCTGATCAAGGACAAAGATAAGCAATAAGTATTATAGATTGGCACCAAACATGAGTAAAGAAATCAAACAATGAGAGAATGATGAAATAAAGAATGAAAATGGAGTGCTTTGCATAGCTCAGGAAGTAGGAGGGGAGAGGAGGAAGTTACCAACACACCTGACTTCATGCCTTTACATAGACCTGAGTCCAGGGTCTGCATGGAATTCATATAACAAGATCATGCGGCTTTCAAGAGATCCCAGACTAACTAACAGTGGAAATATCTCTAGTTATATCATCACTCAACATGTCATATAAGGTATAAAAGTTTACAGACACTAGTGTAAAAAATACTAACAGGAGAGGTGGTTTTGAAAGAGAGGGAAAGAAAAGCTATGTAGGGAAGATACAGGCTTGAGTCTGTGGTGGAATCTCATATAGTATGATTCCAAAACAAAAATCAGTGAGAAATGTTCAGGCGACTCAATTCAGATATCCACCTACTCATTCAAAGGTTGTTGATATAGTACCTACTCTATACAGACACTTCACTGGGGACGAGAGATACAAAAATGAGCCAGATATACACAAACTGTGCTTTAAGGTAGTTGGCATTGGAGAAAACCAGAATGGACTGAGATTTTAAGATCAGAGTGATTCTGATTTTACATAATTACACTTACTAAAAAAGTATTCCTTTTTGTTTACCTTTAAAATCTGCTATCAAAGAAGGGTGATGTTATGAAACACATTAAAATGGTGAAGTTCAGAACTGCCAACACTGTTCCATACAGTGTTAACATCAGCTAGTGGCCAGTGGTGAACATGTCTGTAAAACCCTGGCTTCCTTCCCCAGCATTTCCTGGTCAACCAAGCTGGTGACACTGAACAAATACTGTCTTTGTATAGAGGACACAGAAATCTATGGTGACAGAATTATCCTGTTGTTAATAATCTTCCACAAAATACTCCAACATCTTTGGTTTTCAGATTGAAACAGTGAGATTTGTTAGGATTCACTGATCACACATTCATTGATCCACACATTAGAGAAAACTGGATATAGAATTATGAATCATTGATCAATTACAAAATAGCAGAATTTCCAGAGTCTTTATACAGAGACACAGCTCTGAGCTGTGTCCCATGGAGGCAAGAGGCTTTGACGCCGGCTGAGGATCCCTTTATCATGCCAACATTATCATGCCAATTCCTTCTCTGGCAGTGGAAACTCGACCTGTCTTATTGGACAAGCTTTCACCAGAACTAAACAAAGGGGACTTAACTAGTTGGAACTGTTGTTCACCTATAACCCACCTTGATGTATCCCCCATCCTTTCACATCTGCTCCATTAAAGTCAACCAGGGCATTGGATTCTTCTCCCTCCCACAATGCCTCTCACCAATAACTTCAACTCTCTGTGTATTCTGTTAACTCCAGGGAGAAACTGTCATTTGTAGTCAGTTATCCAGATGCCTGCATTCATTCAAATGGACTTTTCCTTTGTCTGCCCCCATTGTTTCATAAATAGGAAGCCTGCACACATTTCAGGACACTAGCCAGGAGGCCTCATCCAGTCTCATCCAGGGAAAACATGCTCCTACAATCATACAGTGGATCTCTACCACCAGCCCTCAACCCTGCCACCAACCCTCCTTAGGGTTGCTGTTTTCTCTCTTCCTAGAAGCGGTACCTTAATATCAATGGATACTGTTGACTATGTCCATGACACCAACTTGAATTCAAAGGATCTATTTTCTAAAGTCTGATTCTGGGTTTTCTGTTGCTTTTTAAAAAAAAAAAATTGCACTTACTCTTTTTCTCCATCTGAGCATTTCAAATACATATGAACAGATGGAACTGTTTTTAAACACAGTTGCTGAGTTTTTCCTCACAGAGGCATAGTTACACATTCTGGTAAACTAGTTGGTGACCTAAGTAACCCTTCAGAAAGACTTCTGACAGCCGTTTTCCAACTCATCCATGATTACAATATGGCCTGTCTCCTGGGCACATTATGTGTGTGTTGGGGGGAGAGGGGGGATAGAGGAAGGGACAAGTTGAAATGAGGGCTTTGGGGGAGGGGGTGTTCCCTCTAACAAAGCTTCCTAGCTAAGGCAACTACACTGAGATTTTTAGTACCAATACCCAGGAATGTTTCTTCCAACTACTCTCCATACATCCATAAGCCTTCCTTGAGAATTGAAGCTGAACATTCTCTAGGTCCCTAAGCTAGAGCTCTCTACCTAATTCATGTCTCCAGATATTGTCCTCAGTCTTTCTGGGACTGAACCAGAAATATCACACATCCCTCAGGCAGCTACTAAGCCTGTGCTTACTTTATATATATTTTGATAAGTACCCAGCACTATCACTGAAATGTAAGGCTGTTGGCTGGTGCAATGGAGATGTTTGTGGGGAAGTTTTATGTTTCTGCATACTACAGGGGAAAGTAAAGAACTTTCTTTCCTAAAAGAAAATAGAGAGAAGAGAAAGCTAAAAGATCAAGAGCATGCCAAAAAAACAAAGACGGAGGGAAGACCAACAGCTCAGACTTTTCCAGAAATAATGGTACCTCCCCTGCCACTCCCACCCTCACTTCTGCAAAAGAGTCCGGAATCCAGGAATAGGGTGCTAGCGGGTGCTTGTTTATTTGTTTGGAGAACTAACTGTCCTTATTCTGTCAGAGGCTGATCCCAAAAGGCATCGTGTAAAATATTTCTGTTCTTTCTGAGTGAGAGGGAAACGCCCCCAAAATGAATGTGGAAGGACTAGGAACAACTAAAAATTCCAGCCCAGAGCTTCAAGTTTTCCAGGTCCTGTTTGGCTTGGCCCGCCCCTGCCATTCCTTCCTCTCTTTTTTCTGAAGTGTGAAATGGGTTGCTTGCTGGTATTTGTTCTGTGGTCTCTGCTAACTCTTCCATCTGTATAAACTCAGCTCTGCCAACAGAGCTGCTGCGCAGCACTTTCTCTTCAGCTGGCTCCAGAGGACATGAAGGCCCTATTAAGTGGGACTTGGAAGGCTTGCAAGTGTGTGCTTCTGGCTGTGTGAGGCGGGGTGGGAGGCTTAACTGTGCTGCCTCGCCAGCCTGCCTTGCCTTTAAGACCTGTTGCTCCTCAGGATAAAGACCAAGTGAGTGCAAATCTGCACGGGAAGGCACTTCCCCAGGAGCAGGGAAGAGGAGGGATGCCTATCTGTTCGCTCCAGCCCAATCATCCGGAACATGAGGCCTTGACCTTGGTTTGCTTCCTTCCTCTGACAAAAATACGTGTTTGGAGAAGAGGCAATTCTCTACTAGCATGTTAGCACGTTTTTCCCCTTTGCTTCAATATTAATCTGCATCTGGTTGGCCAGATACTGTTTCTCCAGGAGCAATAGGTTAGTTGAGTATCAATATTTTTATTTCTATTCTTAATGTAACATTTTAATCTATTTAAGCAACTGAGTTTTTATTTTTATTTAAAAATTTTTAAACTAGTTTTACTAGTTGTATTACATAGCAAAAATATTGCCAAATACGACAAATTTGCCTCAGGGGTCAGAGACTAAAATTTAGTAGAACTGATGGTGTCTGCCAAGCCCAACAAGTATCATTGTGAAGTGTAAACAGCTATTAATGAAAAGAGTAGCCACAGTGAAATAAGCCAGGAGGTGGAGGGCACATGTGTTGAGAGAAGGGAGCTGTTAGTTGGCTCTAGTCCTCTGAGGCTCCACCCAGACCAGGGACGATTTTAGGGGATGAAAACTGAAATTTAAAATGATGGAAATCAGATAAAATAACAGCTAAGAAAAATAGTTATAACTATTCCCCAGAAAAGGGTTCTGACTACATCAGAACCAAAGTTTAAGAGTTAATTAATATTTGGGCAATGACTTGGGTTCAAATTTAGCCCCTATGGCTTCCTGTTTAATGGTATTCAGATCCTCAATTTCCTTTTCTATTAATTAGACAAACTGTCTTGTAGAGTTAAGAGAATTAAGTGACTCTACACTGTGAGTTCTTATAAGGGTGTTGGTAACCTGAAGAGATAGTAGAGAGGACAAGGCACTTACCTTGCACACTGCTGACTTGAGTTCTCTCCCGGGCACCACATATGGTCCCCTGAACACTTCCAGGAGTGATTCCTGAGCTCAGAGCCTAGAATAAGCCCTGAGCACAGCCTGGCGTGCACTTCCTATGAAATAAAGTGTTGGCACAGAGTAAAGGCTTTTAAATGGTATCTATTATGAGATGTGATGATGATATGACAAACAACTGACTGGTTGCTGTTATATATAGACATGTATATGAGTAAATATTATCTTATGGCTGTATGTGAAAGATGTTATATTTATATTTGTATCTCTCACCATGCAGTTACCTGATACATTGTAGGATTACTGCACCAGTCCACAAATTGCCTACCTTTTATTTTCTTGAACTCTAGGTCCTTTGTTGCTTACAGTATAATGCCACTCAGCTGACACAATCATTGTGCTCATGTTGTAATATGTAGCCACATAAATCTAAATATGCGCAACATATACTTTTTCTAAATATACACAATATGGCTCTGTAAGAGTCACCGATGTACTACTAATAATATTAAATAGATGCTATTATTTATTATCTTTGCTTTAGAATTAATCTATTTCTTATTTTGAATTGTAAATATTACAGATATGGTTAATATATCTATATCCATTCTTTCCACATGGAAATATTGTGAAAAAAGTATATGTAATTTTATAAATTTTTATGTATATAAAGAAATTTTTTACATGACTTACAATTTTATGAAAATAATTTTATACTACATAAAATATTTTGCTATACTAATTTTCAAAGCAAATAAATTATCATTTATCCATTATCTTAAGAACTGTTTTATCCATTGAGTAAAACTGTTTGATATTCTATTTGTCACTGAATACCCAAGTGAGTTAAATGAACAAAATACTAATGGTTTTCAATGCATTAGAAGTAATTAAAAAAAAAACATAAAACAGACTTAAGAGAATTGGCAACTGTCAGTTATCACAACTTGACCTGGCCTACTCTGACTGATACAGAAAGCATAATTATAAGTAGCAACAATAATCAAGCATTTGGCTAAGATGATGGACATCAAGTGTTAGCAAGAAGAGAAGAAGCTGGCATATAAATGGAAAGAATGCTCATTTTGCTATTTACTTATGAAACATTTGATAAAACTGGTCTGTGAAATAATTTAAAAATATGGAGTATAATTCTAGCCCTAATTTGTAAACATCAGCAAATAGACTATAAATAAAATATGTTGGTAAGTACCAAATTTATTTGACAAAGTTCTATGAAAAAGAGATGCATTAAACAAATATCTGATTGAACTATAAACAAGTATACAAGGTCCTGAGTCACTGTTACTGTCACTGTCCCTCCGTCTTTCATCAATTTGCTCAAGCGGGCCCAGTAGCGTCTCCATTGTGACACTTGTTACTGTATTTGGCATATTGAATACATCACGGGTAACTTGCCAGGCTTTGCCATGTGGGCAATATACTCTAGGTAGCTTTCCAGGCTTTCTGAGAGGGGCGGAGGAATTGATCCTGGGTTGACTGGGTCGGCCACGTGCAAGGCAAATGCCCTACCCACTGTGTATGGCTCCAACCAAAGAGATCCTGAGAAAAGCACAAAATGTAGGGGATTTGCAGGATTGGAAACCCATTTTTTTTATCACCTAAATTTAGTAAAATAAAATGTTCAGAGGACTTTTGAACAGTAGAGGGTCAATTAAAACTTATATTTGTTTAAGAATGAAATCAAGGTTATAACACCACTAGCTGATAATTAGTTTCAGTTGCCTAAGGCAATTCAGAGAATAGACTAAGTGTATGAGTTTCCAAGTAAACTCTACCAAAATTATCCATCAATGGTATTTTTATTTGCATATTTCCTGATAATAAATCATCAACAACACATTTTCATAAGCCTACTGGCTGTCTGCTTCTTGTTTTGTTTTTGTTGTTGAGATTGTTGAAGCTTTAATATTTTGGACATTAGCTAGATATATGATACACTGTGTGAAAATATTATCTCTCATTGGAATGAGTATTTTTTCAATTTAGAGTTTCTTTTATTTTTTAAAAAGTTAAGTTTAATTTATTTGTTTTTATGCCAATAAATTTGTATCATTGAATGTATCTTTTAAGTCCATATCCTGGAGAATTCTATGTTTTCCTCAATGTATATTATGTATCGTGGCCAATCTCAGAGTCTTATCTGTGTATGATGTAGGATAGGGATACAATTTACTTATTTTTTTTCTTAGTGAATCACCGTAAGATACAGTTACAAGCTTACAAACTTTCATGCTTGGGTTTCAGTCATACAATTATCGAGTACCTATCCCTTGATCAGTGCCCATTTTACACCACCAATTGTCCCAGCATCCTTCGTACCACCCCCCCTTGTCCCCTCCACCCTACCTCGTCTCTGTGGCAGGACATTCCCTCTTGCTCTCTTTCTCTCCTTTTGGGTGTTGTGGTTTGCAATAGAGGTATTAAGTGGTCATCATGTTTGGTCTATAGTTTTTTGCATATGGCAATATCAGGGAAACATAAATCAAAACTAAAATGAAATATCATTTTACACAGTAAGAATGACATCATCAAAAAGACCAGGAACAACTAGTGTTGGTAGGAATATGTGAAAAAACCTTAATTTCATAATAGGTTGAAATGTCATCTTGTTCATCCTCTCTTGAAAAAAAAAAAACAACAAGACTACAACTTTCATATGACCCAATGATTCCACTTCTTGACATCTACTAAAAGAATACAAAAGCATTAACTCAAAAAGATACATGCTTGTTAAGAGTAAACCACTAAAAATGTTCCCAAAAAGTTTCCCTAATAGGAAAATGTGTCAATGGAATACTATGCAGCTGTTAGAAAATATGAAGTCATGAAATTTTCATATAGGTAGATCAACATGGAGATTATCATGTTAGCGTGAACTGAGTCAGAAAGAGAGGGACATACATAGAAAGATTGCACTCATTTGTGGAATATAAAGTAACATAATGGGAGACTAACACACAAGAATAGTAGTGATAAGTACCAGAAAGATCTGGTTAGAAGATCAGCTTAGAAGCCGGTCTCACATCCTGGGGGAAAAGGCAGCTCAGATAGAGAAGGGACCACCAAGTAAAGGGTGCTAGGAGGACCCGCTCGGGATGGGAGCTGTGTGCTGAAAATAGACTATAGATCAAATATGATGGCCACTTAATACTTATATTGCAAACCACAACACCCAAAAAGAGAAAGAGAACAAGAGGCAATGCTCTGCTACAGAGGTGAAGTAGAGTGGAGGGGACAGAGTGGGGGTGGTGGAAGGAATGCTGGGACCATTGGTGGTGGAAAACGGGCACTGGTGAAGGGATGGGTACTCAATCATTGTATGAATGAAACACAAGCATGAAAGTTTGTAAGCCTGTAACTGTACCCCATGGTGATTCATTGTCATTGTCACTGTCTTCCCATTATTCATCAATTTGCTTGAGCGGGCCCAGTAACATTTTGAGATTTGTTATTGTGTTTGGGATATCGAATACGTCATGGGTAGCTTGCCAGGCTTTCCAAGAGGGGCGGAGGAATTGAACTCGGTTCTGCCATGTTGGCTGCGTGCAAGGAAAATGCTCTACCACTGTGCTATCGCTCCAGCCCATGGTGATTCACTAATAAAAAATGTAAAAAAAAGAAAAGTGTGTGAAAACTATTGTATTTCACCCTGGAACCTTTAAGCCCTTGTATAAAATATTACAAACATGTTGCTCTAGGACTCTAGGATGCTCACCATTCCTGAGCCTCTTCCTGTTTGTCCACAACACTGTGCCCAGTATTCTTCCTCCCCCAAGTCAGTCATTATTCGAACCCAGAACTTGCTTTGCCCAAGGATCTTCCTCACGTGTCCTCTAGACCTTGGGATGCTCACCATCCCTGAGCCTCTTCTGGTTTGTCCCCAACGCTGTACCCAGTCTTCTTCCTCCCCCAGGTTGTAACCCCCCTCACACACACCAGGTACCTGTAGGGGCGTGGCCTTTTCAGAAGTGGGCTTGACCTCTTCAGAAGTGGTCGTGGTCTCTGTAGAAGTGGGCATGGCCTAATTTTGCGCCCTCCAACACTAAGCGGCTGCAGGTAATTTACTCATACCCAGCAATCTCATGTAAAATCTCAGTCTCCATACCTCCACACCAACATGAAGAAAAACACAAATCAAGAGGAGAACTATGAAGAGTCCAGAAGTCTCAGTACACGCTACTCACCTAAGGGACCTCTTTGAGAAAGAATTCAGATATGAAGTCCTGAAGATGTTCAATGAACTCAGTGAAACAGTGAGACAGATATTCAGTAAATTAAAGGAGGACATGAGAGAAACAATCGAGAAAATACAGGAAGAAATGAGGGTAGAAATTGGAAAGCTACACACAGATATGTCGCAAATAAGAGATTCGGTAGATGAAATAAAAAACTCAGTTTGTGCCCTCAACAGTAGAATGGCCACAGCTGAAGACAGAGCTGCAAGATCAGCTGCACGAAGCCTACAGGCAACAACAAACAATGGCAAGAGACCTCAAAATAGCTCTAGAGCGAATCAGAGTCTAGGAGATGATTCCAAGAGGAACAACATTAGAATCATTGTAGTACCAGAAGGTCAGGGAAATAATCCCACTGAAAAAGCCATGGTTAAACAAATCATTGCTGAAAAGTTCCCGGAGCTTGACAATGCAGCCATTCAAATTCAAGGAGCCCAAAGTGTTCCAGCTAAAAGAGACCCTAATAAAAACACTCCAAAGCATATCATAGTTAGAATGATGGATGCCATGAACTAAGACACAATACTGCAAGCAGCAAGGTCAAAGAAGGAAATTACATACAAAGGAGTATCCCTTAGATTCACAGCAGACCTATCATATGAAACCCTCCAAGGCCGAAAGCAATGGTGGGGTATAGTGAAAAAAATCACTGAAAAAATCACTTCACCAAGAATACTCTATCTGGCTGAACTCTCACTCAAACTTGAAGGAATGCTACACTATTTTGTGGATAAACAGCAGCTCAGGAACTTCATAGACTCAAAATCAAACCTAGAAGAAGCACTAAAGGGGCAACTATAAGACAAGACATGTCCTACAAGCACAACAAACTCTTACAGAAAGATGACACAAAACCCCATAACAGTAATCTCTCTCAACGTCAGTGGCCTAAATTCACCAATTAAGAGACACAGGGTGGCAAAATGGATTCAGAGACAGAACCCAACATTCTGCTGCCTACAAGAAACTCATCTCAACAGTCAGATCAAACACAAACTCAAAGTTAAAGGATGGAAAACAGCCCTGCAAGCAAACAGGTCCCTCAAAAAAGCTGGGGTGGCCATACTAGTATGCAACAACATACATTTCAGGTTAAAAAACGTTACAAGGGACAGCGAGGGCATTTTCTATTTATTGAGGGATATGTACAACTGGAAGAAATCAAACTCTTAAATGTATATGCACCAAATGAGGGAACAGCTAAATATTTAAAACAACTGCTAACAGATTTTAAGGAGGACATTGCTAGCAACACAATAGTAGTGGAAGACTTCAACATCGCCTTATCACCTCTGGATAGGTCAACAGAACAAAACTCAGCAAGGAAACATTGGCTTTGAAGGAAGAAATAGAAGAGGGCTTATAGACCTATATAGGGCTTTACACCCCTAAAAAGAAAGAATACACATTCTTCTCCAGTGCACATGGAACATTTTCCAAAATAGACCATGTGCTAGGCCACAAAACATACCTCAATAGAATCAGGAAGATAGAAATAGTATCAACAATCTTTTCAGACCATGATGCACTGAAGATAGAAGTAAATCACACACAGAACGGAGAACCAAATCAAACACAGGGAAATTAAACAACTCAATGTTGAACAATGAGTGGGTCAGGAAGGAAGTCAAGGACGAAATCAAAAGATACCTACAAACAAATGAGAATGAAGACACGAGCTACCAGAACCTATGCGATGCAGCTAAAGCTGTGTTAAGGGGAAAATTTATAGCTCTGCAAGCATTTCTCAGGAAGAAAGAAAGGGCCCACAAAAAGAACTTGACTTCACAGCTCAAGTGAAAAGGCCCAACAAAAGGAGCCCAAACCAGGCAGAAGGAAAGAGATCATAAAACTTAGAGTAGAAATCAATGATATGGAAACAAACAAACAAACAAAAAATCCAAAAGATCAATGAAACCGTTGGTTCATTGGTTCTTCGAGAAACTAAACAACTTAGATAAACGACCAGCAAGACTCAAAAAGAAAGAGAGAGTGAGAACCCTAATAACCCGAATCAGAAATGAGAAGGGGGATATCACAACAGAAATTAAATAAATTCAAAAGGTCATCAGAGACTACTTTGAAAGTCTGTATGCCACAAAACAAGAGAACCTAGAAGAAATGGATGAATTCCTGGATTCCCACAATCTCCCAAGGCTGAATCAAGAAGATCTAGAGTACCTGAATAGACCTATCAACATCAAGGAAATTGAAATTGTAATCAAAAGTCTTCCTTAAAACAAAAGCTGAGGTCCAGATGGATTCACTAACAAGTTTTTCCAAACATTTAAAGAGAATCTATAGCCAGTTCTTCTCAAGATTTTCCAGGGAATTGAAGAAACAGAAACTCTCCCAGTTTCTATGAAGCCCATATCTCTCTAATACCAAAAGGAAACAAAGACACCACAAGAAAAGAAAACTACAGGCCAATATCCCTGAAGAACAGGGATAAGAAGATTCTCAACAAAATGCTAGCAAATACAATTCAACAACTCATCAAAAACATCATAAATCACTACCAAGTGGGATTCATCCCGGGGACGTAAGGATGGTTTAGCAGTCGGAAATCAATCAACATAATCCATCATATCAACAAAAGTAAAGATAAAAACCATATGATCATATCCAAAGATGCAGATAAAGCGTTTGACAAGATCCAGCACCTGTTTATGAAAACCCTCGCCAAAATGGGTATAGAAGCATAACATTGTGGGTAGAGTGTTTGCCTTGCATGCGACCCACCTGGCCAACCCGGTTCAATTACTCCATCCCTCTCAGAGAGCCCAGAAAACTATCGAGAGTATCTCACCCACTCGGCAAAGTCTTTCAAGCTACCCGTGACATATTCAATATGCCAAACACAGTAACACAAGTCTCACAATGGAGACGTTTCTGGTGCCCACTCGAGCAAATCAATGAACAACAGGAGGACAGTGCTACAGACAGTGCAGTTAAAGCCATCTACCACAAGCCTACGGCAAGCATCATCCTCAATGGGGAAAAACTAAAAGACTTTCTTCTAAGATCAGGGACAAGACAGGGATGCCCACTCTCTCCACTGCTGTTCAATATAGTACTGGAAGTACTTGCAATAGCAGTCAGGCAAGAAAAAGATATTAAGGGCATTCAGGTAGGAAATGAAGCAAACAAGCTCTCACTATTCTCAGATGATATGATACTATACTTAGAGAACCCTAAAACCTCTACCAAGAAACTCCTAGAAACAATAGACTTGTGTAGTAAAGTTGCAGGCTATAAAATCAATACCCAAAAGTCCATGGCCGTCCTATATGCAAATAATGAGAGAGAAGAAAGGGACATGAAAAAAATCCTGTTCACAATTATGCCCCAGAAAATCAAGTACCTAGGAATCAGCTTAACTAAGGATGTAAAAGACCTGTACAAAGAAATCTTCAAAATGCTACTTCAGGAAATAAAAGAAGACATGAGAAAATGGAAAGATACCCCCTGCTCATGGAAAAGGAGTATTAACATTGTCAAAATGGCAGTACTCCCCAAAGCATTGTGCAAATTCAATGTGATCCCTATAATGATACACATAACATTCTTCAAAGAAATAGAACAAACACTCCTGAAATTCATATGGAATAATAATCCCCCACGAATAGCTAAAGCAATACTTGGGAAAAAGAAAATGGGAGGAATTAACTTCCCTACTTCAAACTCTACTACAAAGCAGTAATAATTAAAACAGCATGGTACTGGAACAAATGCAGAGCCACAGACCAATGGAACAGGGTTTAATATACTGAAATCTCCCCCCAAACATATGATCATCTAATCTTTTATAAGGGAGCAAGAAATATGAAGTGAAGCAAGGAAAACCTCTTTAACAAATTGTGTTGGCAAAACTGGACAGCTACATGCAAAAAAAAAACTGGGCTCAGATGTCTACATAACACCATGTACAAAAGTAAGATCAAAATTGATTAAAGACCTCAAAATCAGACCGGAATCCATAAGGTACATTGAAGACAAGGTTGGCAGATCCCTCCACGACATTGAAACTAATCTTGTCTTCAAAGCTGACACTCCACTGACCAAGTAAGCGAATACAGAGATAGACAAATGGGACTATCTTAAACTAAGAAGCCTCTGCACCTCAAAAGAAACAGTGACCAAAATACAAAGACAGTCTACAGAATGGGAAAGGATATTTGCCCAATACCCATCCAACAAGGGGTTGATATCAAGTATATACAAAATACTGGTTGAACGCCACAAGAAGAAAACAACCAACCCCATCAAAAATGGGGCAACAAAATGAACAGAAACTTTCTCAAAGAAGAAATCCAAACGGCAAAAAGGCACATGAGAAAATGCTACATCATCAATCATCAAGGAGATGCAGATCAAAACCACAATGAGATATCATCTCACACCATAGAGACTGGTCCACATCCAAAAGAACAAAAGCAACCAGTGTTGGCTCAGATGTGGCAAGAAAGGGACTCTCCTTCACTGCTGGTGGGAATGCCGACTGTTTCAGCCCTTTTGGAAAACAGTATGAACAATTTTCAGAATATTAGAAATTGAGCTCCCATTTGACCCAGCAATACCACTCCTGGGAATATATCCCAGAGAGGCAAAAAAAGTACAGCCGAAATGACATCTGCACTTCTATGTTCATTGCTGTACTGTTCACAATAGCCAAAATTTGGAAAAAACCCAAGTGTCCGAGAACAGATGACTGGTTAAAGAAACTTTGGTACGTCTAGACAATGGAATACTATGCAGCTGTTAGAAAAGATGAAATCATGAAATTTACGTACAAGTGGTCCTACATGGAAAGTACCATGCTAAGTAAAATGAGCCAGAAAGAGAGGGGCAGACATAGAAAGACTGCACTCATCTGGGGAATATAAAGTAACAGAACGGGAGTCGACCACCCAAGAATAACTGAGATGAGTACCAGGAGGTCTGCTTCAGGGCTTGGAAGCTGTCGTCACATGCTGGGAGGAAAGGCAGCTCAGATAGAGAAGGGAACACCAAGTAAAAGATGTTTGGAGGACACTCTCGGGATGCGAGATCCGTGCTGAAAGTAGACTATAGACCGAACATGATGTCCACTCAAAACCTCTAATGCAAACTACAACACCCTAAATCAAAGAGTGAGTAAAAAAGGGAATTCTCTGTCACAGAGGCAGGATGGGGTGGAGGGATGGGGTGTGGGGTGTGGGAGGGTTACTAGGATTATTGGTGGTGAAGAATGGGCACTGGTGGAGGGATGGGTACTCGATCATTGTATAACTGAAGCCCAAGCACGAAAGTTTGTAAGTCTACAATTGTACCTCATGGTGTTTCACTTAAAAAAAATGATTACTAACATGTTGTTAAAGGTTGATCTATATATATATATATTATATTATATATAATGAATTATAATGTAATGAATTATTGTGAAAAACTTTATAAAAATAAGATTAAAAAAATAAATGCATGCTTATATTCATTGAAGCACGAAGTACAATTGGTAGGATATGAAAACAACCCAAATATCCAATGACAGATATTGGTGTAATTTTAGAAGAAATGAAATATTGTAGTACTTGCAAATTGGATGTAACTGAAGGACATTATGTTAAGTAAAATAAGGAGAAAGACAAACATTGAATTACTTGAATAATTATTTGTTCCTGTTTTTCCTTTCTCTCCTAGGGTGTAGTTCTCCTATATCCCAAACCAGACCTGGGAGTGTGGAGAAACAGGCTGTTAAAACTTCATATATTGCAGACTCCTGGCTCTAACTATTCTGTCATTTCATGCCATATAATAAACTTGACTCAGTTTCTAAGTTTTTTGGCTACATGTACTAATAGCTTTGGTTTCTCTCTCTCTCTCTCTCTCTCTCTCTCTCTCTCTCTCTGAGGTTCTTCTCTAGGTTAGTGTTATAAGTCTTCAATTTTTAAATAAATACTTTTATGAAGTTGTTCTCAGGGATAGATTGACATATATATTTCAGTCCAACAGAAACAGTCAACTTTCTGCTTATTGATTAGGCAAAGGCATATTTAGATAATTTTTAGATTTAAGATATCTGAAGAGTAATAAATTTGGGGTCAATAAAAGATAATGAGCATAAAGAAGAAACGAAAGCAAACAAAAGCATGAAAAGGAAAAAGTCAAAGACTTTAGAGTCTAGATATTATATTATCTCTTGTACAATGAGGACTGACATTAAAGTAAATTATTCTCAAAATACATGCATATCAATGACTCTCTAGATTGTTTTGAATCTGGGACTTTCTGACTCCAGCTTGTACCTGACTTTCTTCTCAGCATGTCTATTTGGCTTTATACTTTTGACCTTTCACGGTCTTCTAATTTTTGAGCACTGAAACCAATCCGAGCTCTTTGACTCAACAGAAAACCTTGACTATTGAACCTGACCTTTTAATCTTTCCCTACACTTTGTGACTATATAGAACCCCCTTGTTCTACCAATAGTATTCAATTCATACTAATTCAGCTTTGAGCCGTATAATCTACCCCCAGATTGCTCTATCTCACAATAAGGATGAGAGTGAGGAATTTATAGGGTAACAAGAATGAAGCTATAAAAATTAAGTATAATAGTCCCTTTCTCTCTCTCTCTTCCTTTCCATTTCTCTTGCTCTTTTCTCCTCCTTTCATTTTCTTTCCTTCCCTTACTCTCTCTTCCTCTCTCCTCCTCTCTCCTTATTCTTTTCATCCTCTCTCCTCCCTTCTGCTCTCCTCTCCTCTCTGTACCTCTCCCCTCCCATCCCCTCTACTCCACTCTTCTATCCTTCCCTCCCCACCTCTCCTTTTCAGTCATCTTCTTCCTACCCTTTCTTTTTATTTCTTCTCCTTTCTTTCCTTTTCCTTTATTTCTTCTCTTTTGCTTTTTACTTCCCTCCTCTTTATTTCCCTTTCCTTTCTTCTTTCCTTCTATCCTTTTCTTCTTCCTTCTTTTAAACAATAGTGGCTAAAACAAATGTTAAGTGCTTCTCACATTGCTAAATACTGTGTATACAATATTTGGACAAAATTCTGTAATTCTAATTCATCTGGACAATATAGGTGATTGGGGATAAATTGAGGAATTTAGAAGTTTATCATCCTGGAGCAAATCTTCAGATATAGAGAAAGAAATGAGGAAAAGGGATCTAAATCATATATAATGCTGAGCCAGTTTCCATTTCTTGGACATTTTTTTTGAGATGTGTCCAATCATGAAATCAAACAAAGTTTTATTGATAATTTATTTATTTAATTTTATTTCCAATTCCTCTTATGTTTGAGTAATAATTCCCCTTTAGTTGAATTTACCCAGTTTCAAATATACCTGCCTTCAGGATCTCCACTTTATTTGACTACAACTCAGAATATATAGAGACATGACAGCTGAGTGGAAGTCCTTCCATTTAGAAACTTCAAACAACCTGGGAGTGAAGAATATAAACATTTGACCCAAGAAAGGGATTTACCCAACGAATAAATGTATGCAATTTTATTTTTTTCAATGTTTTATTTTTTAATGAATCACCATGAGATATAGTTACAGACGTACCAAGTTTCGTACTTATGTTTCAGGTTTCAGTCATACAATGATTGAGTATCTATCCCTCCACCAGTTCCCACTCTCCACCACCAATGTTCCCAGTATCCCTTCCCCCACTCCATCCGGGCCCCCACCTCTGTGGTGGGCGGATTCCCTATTTCTCTCTCTCTCTCTCTCTCTCTCTCTCTCTCTCTCTCTCTCTCTCTCTCCTTTAGGGTGTTGTGGTCTGCAATGCAGGTATTAAGTGGCCATCATGTTCAGTCTATAGTTTACTTTCAGTACACATCTCCCGTCCCGAGCGGGTCCTCCAAGCATCCTTTACTTGGTGGTCCCTTCTCTACCTGAGCTTGTATGCACTTTTAATATTAAACTTACAGCAAGTTATATGTAAGGTAATAAGATGACTAAATGAGGCCTGTGTCTTCAAATGCCTGAAAGAAATCAACTGAAACAGTATCTGCCTTTGGCCTCTCACCTTCCTCATCTCCTCAATGACCATGTTGAATCTGACTGTTGAGGAAATTCTTGAATAACAGTTATTTGCAGTTGTCAATAATTAGTTTAATCAACTTCACAATGTGTCAATCTGTTTTGGAAAAATAAACTTTCCTTTTGCTCATCTTTCCATTTATTAACAATAGAGTTACATATAACAGGACCATATTCTTTGTCATAATTCTGGTGTGAAAGTGAATGCATCACTTTAGTACCAATGTTAATATATTACCATCCATCTTGAAAGGAAAAAGTTTTATCCCTTTACTACAGGCAAGAACTCCACTGATAGAAGGGACATTTCAGGAGCAAGAGAAGATAAATATGTGGAAGAATTCTTTCCTATAACCAAACTCTGGAAATAAATTTTTTGGGGAAGGTGGGGAGGTGCATAAAGTTAGTTTTGTAGAAAGGTTAGTTTCCTCAATTTCTAAGCTGAAATTCACTTCTTAACTTTTATTCATTTGTGTTCCCTCTGTAGTAAACTCAAACAAGTGATTTTTTTTTCCCACTAAGAGTCTTTGAATTAATTAAACAGAGAACTTGTTTCTTATCCATTTTTTTATTTTATGTTCCTCATATTGAATATGTTTTAATCTTCCAACTATTTCTGATATGGCATTTTGGCTGGAGGAAAGAGGGGTGGAAAAATTGTTGAAAGAGGTACTCCATGTACACTTCAGTAAATAGCCAATCTCCCTCTGACCTGTGAGCCAAACATTCAGACACCAGATCAGAGTCCCACACAGTGGCATGTCAGTGGGCAGAATTCCAAGCCTCCTGCCTGAGAGGGGAAGCAAGGCACACTGGCCAAAATATTTCTGTCCATACTAATTAAAAAATGTTTTCCTTTCATTTGTTCTCATATGGAACTGGCTTTTTGGGTCACTAGTTTGAATTATTAAATGTTTTATATTTTAAGCTCTTTGTAAATCTTTCCTTATGATGCATTTGGAAATATTTTAGTTCTTAAAACATAACTCTGAGAATGTGCTTTAGAGCCCTATGATCTTTTATTTATTTATTTTTCTTGAAATAAAAATAAACAACCATTCTAACAAATGGCTCTATTTTCTGAATCTGTGGACAATGCCAGAAATCAAAATAAGCTCCAAATCAGGCACAAGTTAATACTTTTCACTGAATTTCTGAAATAAATTCTCAAAGCATAAATCCTGTCATTTTCTTCCCTTACAAACAGTAGTAATAATGGCACACCTCCACCTGTCTTCCCCAACTTGTTTAGTCTGAGAAAAACCACAAGGAAGAGCTCTACTACATTTGCCCATTAGTAGATGGGTTTTGAAATTAAGCTTGTAATTAATCTTGAAATGT
This sequence comes from Sorex fumeus, assembly GCF_029834395.1. Classification (NCBI taxonomy): domain Eukaryota; kingdom Metazoa; phylum Chordata; class Mammalia; order Eulipotyphla; family Soricidae; genus Sorex; species Sorex fumeus. The sequence goes on along the minus strand of NW_026606101.1, from coordinate 6,447,665 downwards.
TAGAACTGTACTTTTGTGTTCACGAAAGGTGAAATGAATACATCTACTAATATTACTACCAATTATTTCAGCAACAGAAATAGCTATAGGTATAATATTTCTGATTATATAAAAGTGATTCTAATGTCTCACTGTTCATTATGATGGTAGTTCCTACTTTAAGATAGAATTCTTTCAACTTGTGAAAATGTCCTCTAAGTGCTAAAACTTATGATAAATGTTAACATTTTAAAATGTTTTAAGTGTCATTAATATTTTAAATACTATAATTTTGCTCAAGCGGGCCCAGTGACACTGTCACACTGTCCTCCCATTGCTCATCGATTTGCTCAAGTGGACCCAGTAACGTCTCCATTGTGAGACTTGTTGTTACTGTGTTTGGCATATCGAATATGTCACAGGGAGCTTGCCAAGCTTTGCCACGTGGGCGAGATACTCTCAGTAGCTTGCCGGGCTCTCCAAGAGGGGCAGAGGAATCGAACCCTGGTCAGCGGGGCCGGCAGCATGCAAGGAGCGATAGCACAGCGGTAGGGCGTTTGCCTTACAAGCGGCCAACATGGCCCACCCCAGTTCAATTCCTCCACCCCTCTCGGAGAGCCTGGCAAGCTACCGAGAGCATCTCACCCACATGGCAGAGCCTGGCAAGCTACCCGTGACGTATTCAATATGCCAAACACAGTAACAACAAGTCTCATGATGGAGACGTTACTGGGCCCGCTCGAGAGCAAATCGATGAACAACGGGAGGACCATGACCGTGACCATGACTATAATTTTAATATTGCTTATTACTATGTCTGGATTAGTTTTGGAATTTACTTATTGGTAAGATATTTTTGCAGAGTCAGGGAAGCTGATGGTGTCAGTGGCATTTTTTAACCTTCATGGATCCTGCATAAAAACAGTGAAGCTACATAATAAAAATATAAGCCCATTATTATTATATTCAACAGGTAGCCAAGGTACTGATAGATAGTAGAGTGAATAATGCACTTACCTTGTATATACCATACCTGGGTTCTATCCTCAGCACCACATATAATCCTTTAAGTCTCTCTAGGAGGTTCCCTGAACACAGCCTGAACACAGTCAGGGGTGGCCCTAAATAAATAAAAATAAACATGTAGTAAAAATATCTTTATTAACCACAAAATGAAAATATATTTGTGAAATTACAGGTAACTACAAAACCTGAGTGTTATTAACATCAGTATAAGAAGAAACGACGAGGGGGTGAGAGGGGCAATAAAACATGTAATAAATCAGAAAGGAGAACCCTAAATGGTTATTCAGGGATTCCGTACAAAGTGCACTGACTGAGGTATTGGTTCTTCAAAGTTCAATAGTGGATAAGTGCAAGAGATATACAAATAAAGATAAAGTCTGAACAATGGAGGAACTATGAAGTCTTAAAACTAGACAAGATTCCCCTGGAGAAAAATACCCTAGAAATGAAGAGTGACTGAAACAAAATTCTCAGGGGACAGAGGAGAGACAATTGAGGTAAAGAAAATGCAAATTACAGATAAAAGTAGTAGAGATGAACAGGGCCAAGGAATACAGTATACAATCAAATTAAAACTGTTTTACAACAACAGAGATAAGATTTTCTAAAGTTATAAAAATTATCATAAACTATGACTCCTTCTAAAGTCCAAGAAAGATTCACATGTAAGTGGAAAACATTAAAGAATATAAAGAATATAGAACTAGAAATTGAGGATGGATAGTGGGAAGGGACCTTGGGAAATGGTGGAGGGATTTTGAAACAACGGTGGAAAGACTGCTCTTGATTTTCCAAAATATAAATAACAACTGCAATACTATCCTAAACTGTCACTGTCACTGTCCTCCCGTTGTTCATCGATTTTCTCAAGGGGGCCCAGTAACGTCTCCATCATGAGACTTGTTGTTACTGTGTTTGGCATATAGAATACGTCATGGGTAGCTTTCCAGGCTTTGTCATGTGGGCGAGATACTCTTGGTAACTTGCCGGGCTTTTCGAGAGCGACAGAGGAATCGAACCCGGCTCAGACAGGCTGGCTGCCTAAACATTATACTTCAATTTAAAAAATAAAATAACGGGATGAGGACATGAGGGAGCATGGTAACACTGGTAAAGGGAAGTTGATGCTGGTTTATTTTATATTGTTTGCTCCAACAAAACTCGAAATGGCAAATGAAATTATTAGATGATAAATCAATTAAAGTCAATTTGTAGTGTTTAATTACTATGTGATTTGAATGTATGTAAATGAGAAAATTCAAATAATTTAATACATCATAGTATATTGCCTATCTCATTTACATAACTAAGTTTTCAACTCTGGTATCTAAAACATATTGCATTAAATTTTATTTTGTATTTGAACCTTATTGCAGTAATCATCATATCTTCCCTATTATAAATAAGGCTTCTATTTTTCCCCCTTGTCAGGCATATAATATTTATTTCATATTATTTGGTTCAAAAACTTTAAGAGAATGGCAAATAGAATTATTAGAAAATAAATCAATAAAAGTCAACTTGCAATGATTAATCACTATATGTTTTTAACCTTTCTTAATCTAGCAGAGGACAATCATATTCACCATTAGTGAGTGCCATACTCAATCCTCATGATGGGAAGATTCTCCTGTCCTTTAAAGGAGCTCTTTTAATTCTCTTTTAGAGTGTTCTTGGTGAGGTATTCAGTTTGTTGAGTTTTTGTACTATATCTTTCCATAGACTGGAGCGATAGCACAGCAGGTAGGGCGTTTGCCTTGCATGCAGCCAACATGGCCGACCCTAGTTCGATTTCTCTGCCCCTCTCGGAGAGCCCGGCAAGCTACCGAGAGTATCTCGCCCGCTCGGCAGAGCCTGGCAAGCTACCCGTGACATATTCGATATGCCAAACACAGTAACAACAAAAGTCTCACAATGGAGACGTTATTGGGCCTGCTTGAGAAAATCGATGAACAACGGGAGGACAGTGCCTTATCTTTCCATATTCTTCTGGCTTGTAGAGTCTCATTTCATAGCTCTGCTATACATCTTATGGACTTTCCTTTGTATGTAAGTTCCATTTTTGATTTTGCTGCTGCAAATATTCTGTCTCTATCTTTGGATTTTGTCACTTTAAGTATATATAATGTGTCTTGGAGGTTTCCTAATTGGGTCAATTTTCACTGAGACTCTTACAGCTTCTTAAAAGCTTTGTGCTGTAATCCTCAACACTGTCCCTTAATATGACACAGGTTGGGTGTGGAGGTTGCTGGGACCCACCTGGGAGGGAGGGCTTTCCTGCATTTGGAACTCTGCCCCTTGTTTAGAATGGGCCCAGTGATAGCAGTCGAAGATGAGCCTCAACTGGGATGGTGTGGCAGCAAGAAAAAGATGAGGTTCATTTTTATTCTAATTTATATTATGGATATATTTAACAACTGGCTGTTGATAATACTAAAATTTTAACAATCAGTTCTTGGAAAGCTAGTTGCAAGTTAAACAGAACACATTTGTCGTGGTTTCTTTAATTTAGAACTCTGATGGCAATTCTTTTTGTTTTCCTGAATTAAATATTAATGTGAAAATGGTGGAAGCTGCTTTTCACAATTTAACAAATAAAATGATGTACCAAAGTACATAACTTTGTAATTTAAGTTTGTGGAAATTCTAGATAATGTGACAAATATTAAATAAACCAGAATAAGACAGCGATGTCCATGTTCAAGAAAGGAAAAAAAAATCAATGCCACAACAATGATCTGAAGATGATTCAGTGGCATCACTTATTTGACTGAACATACAGATTCTAAGGGTTAAATTTATCCAATGCCTTTTCAAGGGCAATAAAATGTAAAGTAACTGAATTTAAATCTCACCTTGTCCTGTTATGATATCTCCCTCAGACAAAAACAACATTAGACTTAAGTCTAAGATTTTGGATCAAAAGAAAATTATATCACTGGAAAAAATATCTCAGAAGCATACTAGAAGTTAGCATGTGGTCCACTTTTAAACTAGATAAACTTAGTATTAACACTAAGTTTATAAATTAATATGAACAGCTTGGTTAAGGTTACTAAAAACCCCTGAACTTTCTATTGGGGGCTTATATCATAAACAATTTTGAAATAAAAAGTAGAAACTGTTTTTACAACAAACATGTAAAATTCCAAGAATAATATAACTTTTTGAAGAGAAATCCAATACAATCACTGTATCACTGTCATCTCGTTGTTCATCGATTTACTCAAGTGGGTGCCAGTAACATCTCCATTCATCCCAGCCCTGAGATTTTAGCAGCCTCTCCTTACTCATCTTTCCCAACGTTGCTGTATCGGAAGCTCTTTCAGGGTCAAGGGAATGAGACCTGTTATTGTTACTGTTTTTGGCATATCGAATATGCCACAGGTAGCTTGCCAGGCTCTACCATGTGGGCAGGATACACTCAGTAGCTTACCGGGCTCTTCAAGAAATATATTTATATATATATATATATATATATATATGTGTGTGTGTGTGTGTATGTGTATATATATATATATATTTCCCTCTATGATTTGTTGCCAATACATATAGAAAAAATAAACAGAGAAAAGATTCATGATACATTGACACAAGAAAAATAAAATTAGCAACTACAAGTGTTAAAGATAATAAAATAATGTGAAAATATTTAAATGTTAAAGGTGAATTGAAGTATTAAAAAGATAATTGGGGGTGATTTTTTCTCTTTTTGGTTTTGGGGTCACACACTCCTATGTTCAGGAACTACTCTGGGCTCAGAAAACACTCACTCATGGTGGTTTCAGAAGACCATTTGCAGTAATCAATCCTGCAAGGAAAATATTTACCTGATACACTACGTCACTGGCTCTAAAGATAGTTTTTGAAGAACAGATCCCTATGAGAGGAAAAAAGATGATTTTGATAGAGAACAAAGTAGATTTTGCGGAAATTAAATGTGCTAATTAGAAGTTTTAAAAGAATCAATATGTTTTAGGAGGCAGTAGATGCTAAAGAACTTACTGATAGGGTGGAAGATGAAAAGCAGAAATAATTTTCGAAAACATTTATTCACAGAACAAATCTTATTCAAACGCCAAAAAAGTCACATTGGATTTTTTTTTTGTTCTCCATAATGAAAATATAATTAAGAAATTAAAGAAAAAGTAAAACCTAGATCAAACCACTTGGCTATAGAAGTTATCTAAAGTCTAAATAAAATATTTAAAGAAGAAATGCAAAGAGAGATTGTAAAATAGTTGGACTTTAATGATGATTAAGTTTGCACATAACCCCAAGAACGAAATCTGTGAAGAGTTGCTAGAGGTGTAATAGAGAAAAATAGAAACTGTGAGTTCAAACATTATAAATCAAAGATTTATATAAGTAAACAAGTAAAATGTCCAATGCAATAAATTACATAAATGTGTATTAAGGCTAAGGTCAATAGATGATAGAGATACATATGATAGAGATATATGTGATATATATGATAGAGATCAGAGACTAATTCAGTGAATTAGAAAACAAAAAAGGATTGATAGAACTAAAATAATTTTTCTTAAGCTTTATAAAAAGTAGAATTCTATCAAAACTGATTAAGAACAAAACATATTAAAGCACACCTGCTCATGTTTTTTAAAAAGAGACACAAATACTAGAATGGCAGAAATGTTGGTGTGATACTATGAACAATGTATTGCAATAAACCTTAAAAGTTATGTTAAATGAACAACTTCCTTTCAATTATAATATTACAAATACAAGCTGCAATTAATTTTAGAATAACAAATATTAAAAATTTTAGAATGATAAATTTTAAGAATAATTAATTTTAATATATTTAATTGTTCCACATTAATGGAAAAATTTGAAAAAATAAGAAGATATTCCCTAAAATCCTATCATACCACAGATGACTTCAAAAAACAAAAATGGCAAAGAAAACTAAGAGGTAGTAATAAAAATATTAACAACAGTAACAATTTTTAAGTTGTGAGCCTTTGATTAAAAGTAATTCATGAAGCTGGAAAGATAGTACAGTGAGTAGTGCACTTATCTTGTTTGTGGCAGACCTTAATTTGATCCTTTGCACCACTGGAGTTCCTCTGAGCACCTACAGGAGTGATCCCTGAGCACAGATCCAGGAGTAGGCTGTGAGAATTACAATGAGTTATGCAAAAATAAAATAAAATAGGGGGTATGGTGCTGCCAGCAGATCTATCTGTACCTGTGAGGCGAGTGCACCAGCAGCATGATGGTACCTTCAGACTTCCAGATACTCCAAAATTGCTGCTGTGCCTTTGGCCAGACCCCAAAAACTTGGGGCAAAGCTTACCAAGAAAGTAAACGGCCAAAAGTTAGGTATGTGGGAAACACACCCACAAATCACCTCCGGCTGAGCTATATAATTGAAGGCATGGTGTCTCTGGTTCCTGATTCAACTGCTTAATGGCCATGATCCCAGAGACTCAAAAACTAATCTTGAAACCCAGCGACTTTTGGTAGAAATGCGTCCGGTCCTTGCAGTAGATTACTGGTGCTGGGCCAATCCAGGAGGGAATAGGTTTTGTGCCGGCCTGTCCCCTTGGTGGCTCAATGTCCGCCAGCCTCCAGAAGCCACTGGACAGTCAGGTTTGGGCCTGCAGTGACAAGACACTCAGGGCCTCATGGGATGGGGGTGGAGCCGATCCTGTCCTCCTCACTCCAACAAGACCCCAAGTCATCAACCACGAACGGCCTCTCTGGCTCCTGATCAAGCTGCTTAACAGCCGTGATCCCAGAGATTCAGAAACTAATCTCAAAATCCAGTGGCTTTTGGCAGAAATGCATCCAGACCACGCAGTAGGTTACTGTCACCGGGCCACCCCAGGAGGAAAAGGGTGTTGTCCCTCCACCTGCTTCCCCCTGGAGGCTCAGTGGCCATCATCCTCCAGAGGCCATTGGACAATCAGGTTTGGTCCCACAGTGACAAGACATTTTGGGCCTCATGGGATGGGGGTGGAGCCAGTCCTGTCATCCCCATCCCAACAAGACCCCAAGTCATCGCCCATGAACGGCCTTTTTGGCTCCTGACCAAGCTGCTTAACGGCTATGATCCTAGAGTCTCAGGAACAAATCTCGGAACCCAGCAGGTTTTGGCAGAAATCCCTCCACATGTAACTGTTAAAATTTCGGAATTTCAATGTCGCTCGGCCACTACAGCAGTCACGCGACATCATATGTTATTCATAACCAGCAATAGAAAACAAATTGTCTACTGTTGCCTTTTCAGCAGATCTGAGTGTTGGGGTAAAATCTCAAATAATAATGGTGGGTCTGGTGTCAAAATATTGAATGTGATCAAAGTAGAGAGAGAGAAATGTGGAAATCATATGCCCCACAGGTAGGGGGAGAGTGTGGGATGAGGGTCTACTGGGGTTGTTGGGGGTGGAGAATGGGCACTGGTGAAGGTACAGGTGTTTCATTGTATGGCCGACACTTAGATCTGAAAGCTTTGTGACTGTTCTCACGGTGATTCAATAAATAAAATTATTAAAAAAATTAAAAAAAAAAGTAAGGTGGAGTTCATGCACAATTCAATCAGCTAATTGGTGGCTGAATAAATAGCAGAACTCCTACATTTAAAAAAATAAAATAAAATAAAAAATAGATAAAGGTAATTAACTTTTACATCCTCATAACAAATCTATGTGATTAGTAAGGTGCATGATTTTCCTCATGGAACAGATGATGATATTTTGTCAGAAAAAGTTGACTAGCCCAGCCAATGTCAAACAGGACGCAGTGCAAACCAAAAAGTGAACCCAGAATGTCTGGTTTCAGATCCTTTGCTCTCAATCACAGACTCCAACTTTTTAATAAAATCTTCTAATAACAAATGAAACTATGTATTTTTAGTACAGAATGAAGATATTAGAGTTGAGGGAAACGTTTACAGGACTTCTTTGTCTCTGATTCTCAGAAACCTCTAGTTCATTGTCTCAACATTTAATTCGAAATGGCAAACAGCTTTGTTCTCCAGCAACTGTTTCATCTCAGAATTGTTCCCTTTCCATCACTGTCTGCTTTTGTTTTGTAAACAGTTTTAATGATCCTGTCACCACTTTCCCCATCTGCCCACCCTGTTCAAATTTATTCCACAATTTATGCATAGTTTTTAGCAAAATGAACAGATTTCTCATAGTGACCTACCACGTCTATCCATAATTCACTTCTCCAGAACTGTCAGGGATGATACTCTCCCATCTTTCCTGCATTTTTGCTACATAGTAGCACTGTAGCTCTGTCCTCTCATTGTTCATGGATTTACTGAAGTAAACACCAGTAACGTCTCACAATAAATTGTGAGACTTGTTACTGTTTTTGGCATATTGAATACGTCACGGGGAGCTTGCCAGGCTTTGCTATGTGGGCGAGATACTCTCAGTAGCTTGTCGGGCTCTCCGAGAGGGACAGGGGAATCGAACCCAGGTTGGCCATGTCAGCTGCATGCAAGGCAAACGCTTTACCTGTTATGCTATCACTCCTAGACAAATTTTATCTAGAACTTGATCTAAGATATTTGCTCATGCTGTTCCCTTTCCTTGAACACCTGCAAAGGTGATTAGAGGCTGCCCTAAAAGCCTCTATCCCTCTTGGAGAGCCAGGCAAGCTACTGAGAGTATCCCGCCCACAAGGCAGAGCCTGGCAAGCTAAATATGGCTTATTCGATATGCCAAAACCAGTAAATAAAATTAGTCTCATTCCCCTGACCCTGAAAGAGCCACCAGTGTGGCAGCATTAAGAAGGATGAGGAAGGAGAGGCTGATCAAATCTCAAGGTTGAACTAGGCTGCCAAAACGAAGGAAGACAAAAATGATTGTCTGTACTTTCAATGCACGAACGCTGGCATCAGATGTATCCATTGAGGATGGCACAAGCGCGAAAGATCAAGTACGACATCACTGGTCTGATCGAGATGAGAAGGCATCAATCACACCACGCCGTTTTTGATGCTGGAGAAGATCTGTTAGTCGGAACATGCAACAAAAGACACGTCGGTGGTGTCGGTGTCCTTGTCAACACGAACTTGGCCGTGAACATTGATTCATTCGAATGCCTAACAACCCGAACTGGATGATTACATTCGAATAGATGTGGCTCACTGCTAGAAGTTTCTTTGTTGTCTACACACCAACAACCAATTATGATGAAGGAGAAATTGAGAAGTTCTACATAGATCTGGAGACATTCTATAAAGAAGACCACACCTTCTACAAGTTCATTGTGGGTGATTTTAATGCCAAGATAGGACCGAGAAGATCAGTCGAAGAACTCCACATTGGGACCTATGGCCTAGAATGGAACGAACAGGTTGAGAGACTGCCTTAGTTCATCATGTTGACCAAGACCATCCATGGTAACTCACAGTTCCAGAAGGCTGAAACTAAATGTTGGACATGGGAGTCTCCTGGTGGATGGTTCCACAACGAAATGGACCACATCATATTCAAGCGAAAGTTTTGCCTGACTGATGTCGCTATTGTTCCAAAATTCCAAACAGGATCGAAACACCGTCTCCTTTGTGCAAAATTCTACTTCACAGAGTAAGAAGAAAGAGCTGCAAAGTTTAAAAAGAGAACTCCCAGAACGACCACCAACTGGGAGCTCTTTGACACTATTGCAGCAACATGGGAAGATGCCATCATTGACAACTTTGACAAGGAATCGAGAGACTGGTTCAGCAACTCCATGATTGTGCGATGAACGCCAAGAGAGAGATAGCCACAAAAAAAAAAGCCTGTCTTCGAAAACTCTTGAGCTTATTCGCCAACATGGTTTGGCACATGCCTCAGGCAACTGCAAGCGAACGTCCAAACAGTGCAGAGAAGCAGTAAAGGAAGACCTCAAAGAGAAAAGGGAAGTGGTACTGGTAGATGTGGCAGAAGCTGGGAAAAGCATTCGCAACACCCGCCTGTCCTTCGCCAACTACAAGACCAAGATGACTGCCCTCCGACGTCCTGATGGATCTATGACATCTTCCAGAAGGGTAATGGAGAAGATTATCCATGACTTCTACTCTGATCTCTCTATAGCCATGTCCACCTGCCCACATACCAAATTCCACAGGATGGATATGTCATTCCCAATGTTCTCCCTTCCGAAATCCAACATGGCTTTTCGTTGGTAAAGAAATGAACAAGCGACTGGCCCAGACAAAGTCAGACCTGAACACCTGAAGAACCTGCTGTCAGTATTCATCAATACGCTGGCTCAGCTCTTCACACCTGTCTGAATGCAAAGTTCTATCCCAATGGAAAACCAACAGGACTGTACTACTGTACAAGAAGGGAGACATCCACGACATTGGCAACTATCACCTGATCTGCCTATTGTCAGCCATCTACAAGCTGTTCACTCAAGTCACCCTGAATAGTATTGGCAAAACAGTAGGATGAAGGACAACCATGCGAGTAAGCCAGGTTCTGCAAAGGGTTCAGCACAATCGACCATATCCATATGATAACCAATCTCATTGAGGTTTCTTGGGAGTTCAAGATGCCGCTTTGTCTAACGTTCATTGATATAAATGGCCTTTGATTCTGTTGAGATGGAAGCGGTCATTGAAGCCCTAACGAATCAGGGCATTCAAACTCAATACATCAGGATCCTCCGTGAGCTGTATTACGGATTCACTACCAGGATCTCACCATTCTACAAAAAAGTGACCATCCATGTCAAAAGAGGGGTTCGCAAAAGTGGCTGAGATTAGTACCAGGAGGTTTGCTCCATGGCTTGGAGTCCAGGCACACATGCTAGGGGAGAGGGGAGCTCAGATAGAGAAGCGAGCACTAAATAAAGGGTGTTGGGAAGATCCTCCCAGGATGGGAAAGGCATGCTGAAAGTAGACTATAGACCAAACGTGATTGCCACTCAGTGCCTCTTTTGCAAATCACAACACCCAAAAGGAGAGAGAGAACAAAAGGGAATACCCTGCCACAGAGGCAAGATGGGATGGGGGGATGGGGAGGGAAGGATACTGGGACCCGTGGTAGCGGAAAAAGGGCACTGGTGGAGGGATGGGTGTTTGATTATTGTATAATTGAAACCCAAGCACAAAAATTTGAAAATCTACAACTGTACTTCATGGTGTTTCACTAATAAAAATTAAAAACATAAATAAAGTATGTCTAAGAGACAAAAAATCAAAAAAAAAGAGAAGGGTTCGGCAGGGTGATACCATTTCATGGAAACTCTTCAGTGCCACCCTCAAGAACTTCATGCTACTACTGGAATGGGAAGGAATGGGAGTGGAGACAGACGGTCATCAACTATACCACCTCTACTTTGGTGATGACATCATTCTAATAACACCAAACATTAGTCAAGCGGCACAAATGCTGGCCGACTTTGACTTTGAGTGTAGAAAGGTTGGACTCCAGCTGAATCTCACGAAGACAATGTTTATGGTAAACAGTCTCGTTCCTGACGTTCCATTTGCTCTCAATAGGACGAACATCTTCAAATGCAACAGTTATGTGTACCTATGTCCAGAAGTCAACACAACAAATGACGTGGCACCTGAGTTGCTCAGGAGGAAGAGAGCGGCTTGGAATGCCTTCAAGAGCATTGAAGAAATAGCTATGAGGACCAAGAACCTCTGGCTCCAGGCACATCTCTTCGTTTCTACTGTTCTTCCTGCATTAACATACTCTTCAGAGACCTGGGCCCTACGAAAACAGGATGAGAATGCTATCTGAGTCTCCCAAAGAGGAATCAAAAGAGCTATGCTTGGAGTATCATGCTTCACTCAAATGAGAGAAAGAATCCGGAGTTCTAACGTCCGTCGATGTTCAAGAATCAGGGACTCTGTGTCATTTGCCAAGGCGTCGAAAATCAGATGGGCTGGACATGTAATGAGATTTGGAGATGACCGCTGGATTAGACCCATTACTGACTGGATCCCATGGGATGTCAAAAGACCATGCGGCCGCCCACCTATGAGATTATCAGACTTCTTTGTCAAGACACTGAACAATTGGTTTGAGGCTCTTCGTGTTCCTAGAACGAGCAGACACCATTGGGCTACATTAGCATGCGACAGGGATGAATAGAGATGTTACTGGCGCCTGCTTGAGCAAATCAATGAGGAACGGGATGTCAAGTGATCAAGTGATCAAGTTCCCTTTCCTAGACTGCCCCCATAATCACACCCTCAGCTTTGCCCAACTCTTACCCAAATATTCCAGGTCTGGCCTTAATCATGTCTTCCCTAAGAAAAAACCTTCCCCTGAGCTCCCCATAACTTATCTAAAATCAGATTCTCTCATTTAATTTCTGAAGACACCTTTCCTTGATCACATAATGTATATGCACTTGTGAAAATTAAAAAAAATTTTTTTGAATTATTGTGAAACAGACTGGAGCGATAGCACAGCGGGTAGGGCATTCGCCTTGCACGCGGCCAACATGGACGACCCGAGTTTGATTCCTCCGCCCCTCTCGGAGAGCCCGGCAAGCTACCGAGAGTATTCAATATGCCAGACACAGTAACAACAAAAGTCTCCAATGGAGACGTTACTGGGCCCGCTTGAGCAAATCGACGATCAACGGGAGGGCCTGTGAAACAGACCATTACAAAGCTGTTCATGATTGGATTTCAGTCATACAGTGTTCTAACACCCATCCCACCACCAATGTACATTTCTGAGCACACCAGTATCCCCAAGTTCCCTCCCAACCCCCACCCACTGCCTGCCTCTATGACAAGCACTCTCTCTCTCTCTCTCTCTCTCTCTCTCTCTCTCTCTTTCTCTCTATCCATCTCTCCTTTTGGGCATTGAGGTTTGCAATATTGATACTGGAAGGTTATCAAGAATATCCCTTACCCATTTCTAACCCTCAGATCTTGTCTGGCATGATCATTCCCAGCTATTAATGTCATACCAGTCTCTTCTCTATCTTATCTACCCTCAACCTCCCACACACCTGTGATTAGTTCCAACCACTGACCAGTCCTCCTAACCCCAGTTTTCCCTGATCTTGGATGCTCCTAACCCCTATTTTCCATGATCTTGAATATTAGTCTTCTACTATACACACAGGACCTGATGGTACAAGCACAAATGATCATGTATGACATCATTGGTCTGACCGAGACAAGAAGGCACAAATCTCACCATGCCATTTTTGACACTGGAGAAGAATTGTTCCTTGGAACATGCGATAAAAGAGGTGTTGGAGACGTCGGTGTCCTTGTCAACACAAACTTGGCCAAGAGCATTGATTCATTCGAATGCCTAACAACCCGAATCGGACGTTTACATTTGAAGAGATGTGGCTCACTTCCTGCAGTTTCTATCTTCGTTGTCTACACACCAACATCTCATTATGATGAAAGAGAAACCGAGAAGTTCTACATGGAGCTGGAGAAGTTCTATAAAGAAGACCACACCTTCTACAAGATCATTGTGGGTGATTTTAATGCCAAGATAGGACCGAGAAGATCAGATGAAGAACTTCACATCAGGACCCATGGCCTAAAATGGAACGAACAGGGTGAGAGACTGTCTGAGTTCATCATGTCGACCAACACCATCCATGGTAACTCACAGTTCCAGAAGGCAGAATCTAAACGTTGGACATGGGAGTCTCCCGGTGGACGATTCCACAATGAAATAGACCACATCATATTCAATCGACGGTTTTGCCTGACCGATGTCGCTGTTGCCCCAAAATTTCGAACGGGATCGGACCACCGTCTCCTTCGTGCAAAATTCTACTTCACAGAGCGGGGAGAAAGGGCTGCAAATTTCAAAAAGAAAACTCCCAGAATGACCACCAACTGGGAACTCTTTGGCACTATTGCGGCAACATGGGAAGATGCCATTGTTGACAACATTGACGAGGAATACGATTGACTGGTTCAGCACCTCCATGAATGTGCGAGGAACGCCAAGAGAGAGATAGCCACAAAAAAATGCCTATCTTCGAAAACTCTTGAGCTAATTCGCCAGCGTGGTTTGGCGCATGCCTCAGGCAACCGCAAGATAATGTCCGAGCTCGCAAAGCAGTGCAGAGATGTGATCAAGGAAGACCTCAAAGAGAGAAGAGCAGAAGTACTGGTAGATGCGGCAGAAGCTGGGAAAAGTATTCCTTTTAGGCCCGCCTGTCCTTCGCCAACTACAAGACCAAGATGACTGCCCTCCGACGTCCTGATGGATCCATCACATCCTCCAGAACGGCAATGGAGAAGATTATCCATGACTTCTACTCAAATCTCTTCAATAGCCATGTCCACTTGCCGACATACCAATTTCCACCGGATGGATATGTCGTTGCCAATGTTCTCCCTTCCGAAATCCGACACGCCATTTCCGCGGTAAAGAAACAAACAGCACCCGGCCCAGACAAGGTCAGACCTGAACACCTGAAGAACCTGCCGTCAGTACTCATCAATACACTGGCTCGGCTCTTCACTGGCTACCTGTCTAAATGCAAGGTTCCGTCCCAAAAGAAAACCAGCAGGACCGTACTACTGTTCAAGAAGGGAGACATCCATGACATTGGCAACTATCGCCCGATCTGCCTATTGTCTGTCATCTACAAGTTGTTCACTCGAGTCATCCTAAATAGGATTGGCAGAACACTAGATGAAGGACAACCATGCGAGCAAGCCGGGTTCCGCAAAGGATTCAACACCATCGACCATATCCACACGATAACCAAGCTCATTGAGGTTTCTCGGGAGTTCAAGATGCCGCTCTGTTTAACGTTCATTGATTTAAAGAAGGCCTTTGATTCTGTTGAGACAGAAGTGGACATTGAAGCCCTAGCCAATCAGGGCATTCAAGCCCAAGACATCAGGATCCTCCATGAGCTGTATTGCAGATTCACTACCAGGATCTCACCATTCTACAAAGAAGTGATCGTTGATGTCAAGAGAGGGGTGCGGCAGGGTGATACCATTTCACCGAAACTCTTCAGTGCCACCCTCGAGAACATCATGCGACGACTGGAATGCGAAGGAATGGGAGTGAAGATAGATGGTCGGCAACTACACCACCTCCGCTTTGCTGATTACATTGTTTTAATAACACCAAACATCAGCCAAGTGGCACAAATGCTGGCCGACTTTGACCGTGAGTGTGGAAAGGTAGGACTACAGCTGAATCTTACGAAGACAATGTTTATGAGAAACAGCTTCGTTCCTGATGCCCCATTCGCTCTCAACAGAACGACCATCTCCAAATGCAACAGCTATGTGTACCTAGGTCAAGAAGTCAACATGACAAATGACCTGGCACCCGAGCTGCGCAGGAGAAAGAGAGCGGCTTGGAACGTCTTCAAGAACGTCGAAGAAATAGCTGAGAGAACGAAGAACCTCCGGCTCTGGGCACATCTCTTTGACTCCACTGTTCTTCCTGCATTAACATATGCCTCAGAGACCTGGGCCCTACACAAACAGGATGAGAATGCTATTCAGGTCTCCCAAAGAAGAATAGAAAGAGCTATGCTTGGAATATCACGTTTCACTCAAATGAGAGAAAAAATCTGGAGTTCCGACATCCGTCGACGATCAAGAATCAGGGACGCTGTCTCATTTACCAAGGTGTCGAAAATCAGATTGGCTGGTCACGTAATGAGATTTAAAGACGACCGCTGGACTAGAGCTGTTACTGACTGGATTCCACGGGATGTCAAAAGACCACGTGGCCGCCCACCTACCAGATGGTCAGACTTCTTCGTGAAGATCATGAATGATCGGTTTGAAGCTCTTCATGATCCCAGAGCGAACAGATGCCATTGGGCTACACTAGCACGCGACAGGGACAAATGGAGACGTTACTGGCACCCGCTCGAGCAAATCGACGACTAACGGGAAGTTAAGTGATTAAGTGATACACACACACACACACACACACACACACACATATATCACAAATTAATGCAGTCATTCTAAATCTGTCCCTTTCCTTCTGACTCATTTCATTCGATGTGATACTCTCCATGACCATCCATTTATTGGTAAATTTCATGATCTCATTTTTATTAAGCTTTCTTTTCCCTATTAGAGAATTAAGTATATGAAGACAAAGTGTATTTTCTTTTTTTTTTCCCTTTATTTTATTTTATTTTTTTTAAAGTTGTAGATTTACAATTTTTTGTGCTTTGGTTTCAATTATACAATGATCAGATACCCATCCCTCCACCAGTGCCTATTTTCCACCACCATAGATAATATCCCTCCCACCCCCATCCCCCCATCCCCCCTGTCTCTGTGGCAGGGCAATCCCCTGTGTTCTCTCTCTCCTTTTGGGTGCTGTGGTCTGCAAAAGAGGCATTGAGTGGCAAACATGTTCAGTCCATAGTCTACTTTCGACATGCATCTCCCATCCTGGGAGGATCCTCCAAACATCCTTTATTTGGTGCTCCCTTCTCTATCTGAACTGCCCTTTCCTCTAGGATACCCGGCTGGCCTCTAAGTTATGGAGTAATCCTCCTGGTGCTGATCTCAGCTATTCTTGGGTATTAATCTCATACTTTGTTACTTTATATCCCCCAGATGAATGCAATCTTTCTATGTCTATCCCTCTCTTTCTGACTCATTTCGCTTAGCATGATACTTTCCATATTGTACCACTTGTATGTAAATTTCATGACTTCATCTTTTCTAAGAGCTACATAGTACTCCATTGTGTAGATGTACCAAAGTTTCTTTAACCAGTCATCTGTTCTTGGGCATTCAGGTTTCTTCCAGTTTCTGGCTATTGTAAAGAGTGCTGCAATGAAAAAACAAGTGCAGATGTCACTTCGACTATACATTTTTGCTTCTCTGGGATATATTCCCAGGAGTGGTATTGCTGGGTCAAATGGGAGCTCAATTTCTAATTTTTTGAGAATCGTCCATACTGTTTTCCAGAAGGGCTGAACCAGTGGACATTCCCACCAACAGTGAAGGAGTGTCCCTTTCTCGCCACATCCACGCCAGCATCGGTTGCTTTTGTTCTTTTGAATGTGGGCCAGTCTCAGAGGTGTGAGATGGTATCTCATTGTGGTTTTGATCTGCATCTCCCTGATGATTAATGATGTAGAGCATTTTCTCATGTGCTTTTTTGCCATTCGGATTTCTTCTTTGAGAAAGTTTCTGTTCATTTCATTG
This sequence comes from Sorex fumeus, assembly GCF_029834395.1. NCBI lineage: Eukaryota > Metazoa > Chordata > Mammalia > Eulipotyphla > Soricidae > Sorex > Sorex fumeus. The sequence continues at coordinate 6,430,534 of NW_026606101.1, read as the reverse complement.
CCCCATTTTTGGATGGGGTTGGATGTTTTCTTCTTGTGGAGTTTAACCAGTATTTTGTATATCCTGGATATCAACCCCTTGTCAGATGTGTATTCGGTGAATATCCTTTCCCATTCTGTAGACTGTCTTTGTATTTTGGTCACTGTTTCTTTGGAGGTGCAGAAGCTTCTTAGTTTAAGATAGTCCCATTTATCTATCTCTGTTTTCACTTGCTCGGCCAGTGGCGTGGCATCTTTGAAGATACCATTATCTTCAATGTCATGGAGGGTTTTGCCAACTTTATCTTCAATGTACCTTATGGTTTCTGGTCTGATGTTGAGGTCTTTAATCCATTTTGATCTTACTTTTGTACATGGTGTTAGGCAGAGTTCTGAGCCTATTTTTTTGCATGTAGCCGTCCAGTGATGCCAACACAATTTATTAAAGAGGCTTTCCTTACTCCACTTCACATTACTTGCACCTTTATCAAAGATTAGATGAGCATATGATTGAGGAGAGATGTCAGTGTATTCAACCCTGTTCCATTGGTCTGCAGTTCTGCCTTTGTTCCAGTACCATGCTGTTTTAATTATTACTGCTTTGTAGTACAGTTTGAAGTTCGGGAGGTTGATTCCTCCCATTTTCTTTTTCCCAAGAATTGCTTTAGCTATTCGTGGGGGCTTATTGTTACATATAAATTTCAGGAGTGTTTGCTCCATTTCTTTGAAGAATGTCATGGGTATCCTTATAGGGATTGCATTGAATTTATACAATGCTTTCGGTAGTATTGCCATTTTGACAATGTTAAGTCTCCCAACCCATGAGCAGGGGATATCTTTCCATTTCCTCATGTCCTCTTTTATTTCCTGAAGTAGCGTTTTGTAGTTTTCTTTGTACAGGTCCTTTACTTCCTTAGTTAAGCTGATTCCTAGGTACTTGATTTTCTGGGGCACAATTGTGAATGGGATTGTTTTTTTCATGTTGCTTTCTTCTCTCTCACTGTTTGCGTATAGGAAAGCCATGGACTTTTGGGTATTGATTTTATAACCTGCAACTTTACTATACGAGTCTATTGTTTCTAGGAGTTTTTTGGTGGAGGTTATTGGGTTCTCTAAGTAAAGTATCATATCATCTGCGAATAGTGAGAGCTTGATTTCTTCCTTTCCTACCTGAATGCCCTTAATATCTTTTTCCTGCCTAATCGCTATTGTAAGTACTTCCAGTACTATATTGAACAGCAGTGGAGAGAGTGGGCATCCCTGTCTCGTCCCTGATCTTAGAGGGAAGGCTCTCAGTTTTTCCCCATTGAGGATGATGCTTGCTGTAGGCTTGTGGTAGATGGCTTTAATTATGTTGAGGAAGGTCCCCTCTATACCCATTTTGGCTAGGGTTTTCATCATAAAGGGGTGCTGGATCTTATCAAATGCTTTCTCTGCATCTATTGATATGATCATATGCTTTTTATCTTTTCTTTTGTTGATATGGTGGATTATGTTGATTGATTTCCGAATATTAAACCATCCTTGCATCCCTGGGATGAATCCTACTTGGTCATGGTGTATGATCTTTTTGATGAGTAGTTGGATTCTATTTGCTAGTAGTTTGTTGAGGATCTTTGCATCTGTGTTCATCAGGGATATCGGCCTGTAATTCTCTTTCTTTGTGGTATCTCTGTCTGCTTTTGGTATCAGTGTGATATTTGCTTCGTAGAAACTGTTTGGAAGTGTTTTTGATATTTCAATTTCGTGGAAAATCTTAAAGAGCATCGGGAGTAAGTCCTCTTTAAAGATTTGGAAGAATTCACTAGTGAATCCATCCGGGCCAGGACTTTTGTGCTTGGGGAGACTTTTTATTACCATTTCAATTTCCTTGATGGTGATAGGTCTGTTCAGGTATTCCAGGTCTTCTTGGTTCAGCCTTGGGAGTCTGTAGGAGTCTAGGAATTTATCCACTTCCTCGAGGTTTTGATGTTCCGTGGCATAAAGCTTCTCAAAGTACTCCCTGAGGATCCTCTGAATTTCTGTGGTTTCTGTTGTAATGACCCCCTTTTCATTTCTGATTCGGTTTATTAGGGTTTTCTCTCTCCCTTTCTTTGTGAGTTTTGCTAGAGGCTTATCAATCTTGTTAATTTTCTCGAAGAACCCGCTTTTGGTTTCATTGATCTTTCGGATTGTTTTTTGGGTTTCCATCTCATTAATCTCTGCTCTGAGTTTTATTATTTCCTTTCTCCTGTTCGGGTTGTGCTCCTTTTTTGGCCCTTCTCCAAGCTCTTAAGCTGTGAGGTTAGGTTACTTATGTGTGCTCGCTCCTCCTTCCTGAGGAATGCTTGTAGAGCTATAAACTTTCCTCTTAACACAGCCTTTGCTGTGTCCCATAAGTTTTGGTAACTCGTGTTCTCATTTTCATTCGTTTCTAGGAATCTTTTGATTTCCTCTTTGATTTCCTGTCTAATCCACTCGTTGTTCAATAGTGCACTGTTTAATTTCCAGGTGTTTGATTTAGTTTTCTGTTTTTCTGTGTGATTTACTTCTAATTTCAGCGCATTATGGTCTGAGAAGATTGTTGATACAATCTCTACCTTCTTAATTTTATGGAGGCATGTTTTGTGGCTCAGCATGTGGTCTATCTTGGAGAATGTTCCATGTACGCTTGAGAAGAATGTGTATTCAGCTTTATGTGGATGAAGTGTCCTGTATATATCTACTAAGTCCCTTTCTTCCATTGTTTCCCTCAAATGAAGTACGTCCTTGCTAAGCTTGAGTCTGGTTGATCTATCAAGAGGTGACAAAGCAGTGTTGAAGTCTCCCACTAGTATTGTGTTGCTATTGATGTCTTTTTCCAAATCTATGAGTAGTTGTTTTAAGTACTTTGCTGGTCTCTCATTAGGTGCATATACATTTATTATTGTAAGTTCTTCCTGTTGTACAGATCCTTTGATCAATAAGAAATGGCCTTCACTGTCTCTTATGACCTTCCTCACTCTGAAATCGATGTGGTCTGATATAAGGATGGCTACCCCAGCTTTTTTATGGGAGCTGTTTGCCTGTAGGATTGTTTTCCAGCCTTTGACTCTGAGTCTGTGTTTGCTTTGACTATTGAGATGCGTTTCTTGCAGGCAGCAGAATGTTGGGTTCAATTTTCTAATCCATCCTGCCACTCTATGTCTTTTAATTGGTGAGTTTAGCCCATTGACATTGAGAGAGATTATTGTTATGGGATTTTGTCCCATTGTTCTGTTAAAATTTGGTGTATTTGAGGGCCCTTTCTTGCCTTAAAGTAGCCCATTTAGTTGTTCTTGTAACCATGGTTTTGAGTCTATGAAGTTCCTGAGCTGTTGTTTGTCTGTGAAACTGTGTGTTGTTCCTTCTATTATGAATGAGAGTCTTGCTGGGAAAAGTATTTTGGGGGAGGCATTTATTTCATTGAGTTTTTTTACTATGTCCCACCACTGTTTTCGGGCCATGAGGGTTTCATCAGAAAAATCAGCTGTGAATTTTAAGGATGCTCCTTTGTAAGAGATTTCTTTCTTCGATCTTGCTGCTTTCAGAATTTTGTCTCTGTCTAAGGTTTTGGTCATTTTGATCAGAATGTGTCTTGGGGTATTTTTATTCGGATTTCTTCTAGCTGGTACCCTTCGGGCCTCCTGAATGTGGTCACAAGTTTTCTTCAGCTCTGGAAATGTTGTAGCAATGATTTCTTTGACAGTTTCTTCTTCATCGAGGTTTTCTTCCTGTCCCTCTGGGACTCCAATAATTCTTATGTTACCCCTCTTGGCCTCATCACGATCTTCTCTTGCCATCTGTTCCCGAATTGTGAGTCTCTTTTCCATTTTCTGCTCTTTTCTGGAGAGTCTCTGAACTTCATCTTCGAGCTCACTGATTCTGTTCTCAGCCGCTCTTACTCTGCTGCTGAGGCCTTCCACTGAGCTTTTCAATTCGCCTACGAGATTTTTCAGGTCTGACATTTCTGATTGCATTTTCCTCATTTCTGCCTTCAGATCCTCTTGTCTTCTATTGGCATTGCTTTCCATTGTTTCTTTTAATTCCCTAAGCATCCTAAGTAGCTCCCTTCTGAATTCCTTGTCAGAGAGGTTGTCTAACACTACAGTACTGTTGGTGTCATCTGGGCTAGACTCTTCAGTATGAAAGTTTGGTGGGCTTTTGCGTTGCTTTACCATTGTGAGAGGTGTGGTTTAGTCCTTCACGTTCACTGTTACTATTCTGCTTGATATGCAGTGTGAGTTAAGATAGGCTTATGAGTTATTGGCTACTGTGTTTCTAGTGGCTGAGCTAAAATAGAGAAGTTTCCATCTAAGAAGTTAGCTTATGGTTCCTATGGCATATGTAGTGGGAAAATATTTCACGGCCGCGTCAGCGGCCGCGGCTCCGGAAAGAGTCCCTGGCACTGGGCGAGGAGTTGGGAATGTCTCCTGTTTGGAATTGGAGCCGTTCAGCTTTGTTGCCCAGAGCTGGGCCTCTGTGCCCGTCCCACGCAGATCAGGGGTTGAAAACCGGCTGTCTAGGAGCTGTTTCTAGCTGCGCGTGCCCAGAGAGGGACCCAGGCCCTTGGGGGCGGGCTGTACCTGTTGGAATTGGAGCCGTTCAGCTTTGTTGCCCAGAGCTGGGCCTCTGTGCCTGTCCCACGCAGATCAGGGGTTGAAAAAAAAACAAAGTGTATTTTCTTTACTATTCATTCCTTAGTGTTGATTTAGACTTTTATTGCATTTGTATATTTAATACACTATTAATAAAGAAGAGATCATATATTCTTTGATAAAATAACTGCAACTGTTTCTTTTCATGTGCCATAAAATATGATTTTTCCATGCCTCCCATCAGGATCTGAGTCTGAAACTAGTGAATTCAGGTTGACTTTGTGATTTTCTTTCTCAGTTTAAAATGGCAAGAAGAAATGATACTCCAACAGTTCTGCTTCTGAGCTTCAGAAAGTCCTGTGAATTTCTGTTTTCCCTTTGGGATTCTATGGAAGTCTTACGACAACCCAAATTTATCCTAATGGAGAATGAAGAAAAAAATCACAGAGAAAAACACAAGTCATCCAACCTTCCCCATCAAAACCATCCTAGAGCAGCCAGACCCTTGTCAACCAGCCAGATGATCTCAGACCATAAGATTAAGACCCAAATGATGACAATAAGCCTTGCCTAAATAATTAGAACATCACAGTCAATCTTTAATCTTAGACCATTAATTTATGTTGTTTTAAATCATCAACTTTTGGTGATAAAGACAAAAAGTTAAATGAAGAAAAGAATATCAATGTTTTTCTCAAGAAAAAAAATTGACAGATATATGGAAAAAAGGGGTGGTAGAGGCTTATAGTCAGTCTAGATTTGCTAAATAATGAATTTTGAAATAAAAATGAAAAGAAGACCTATCTTGATCCTACCTGATGCCCGGGGTGGGGGACATGGACTTTAGAGCTAGAATGTTACTGCCCAATTTATTTTTATAGTTCTATGGAGAGAGATGCCTTTCATCTCTAAGTATGTAGAGAAGCCAACAGTTATTCTATGTGCTTTGGGAGGAGGTGGTGATTTGACATGAGGAAAGTGCTGACTACCAAATTGGTAAGTAAATTCTCCTCCTTATGTGAGCTCAAGTTGCAGCTGCTGCTCATGCCTGAGCTGTTATTTCTAGAGTATGAATCCAGGCACTCACTTATTGGTGGTAGCATATTTCCCATAGACTATATCACAGCACTCCGTCCTCATGACCTACCTTAGTATACCTAATGTTGGGAACAGAGCCTTGCCTTGATCTCAGGTTTGATTCTAATTTTGTTCTTTTATGTCTCTATGTGCACTGCAGGTTGGGTTTCATACACATTTCATACCCAGAATATGTCTTTATTCTCAAATCAATTCAGATAAACTTTTCTGGAGCTAAAGCCTAGTATCAACCAGCTATACATCCAAACTCAGTACAAATATGTCAGTCATTAATGAAAGTTCCCCTTGAACCCAATACTGAATCTCACAAATATTTATTATCCCACAATGGGCATAGTGATGAGGATTGCCTCTTGCTACCAATATGTCCTGTCCTATATCTTATCTGTTCCTATAACTCCATATTTTTGCCAACTAATATAGATTATATCTCTTCATATAACCAATGAGATATTAATACTTCTAATATAATGTACCCAAGAATTAGATGAACATTGTTTAAAAACAAAACTTAACAATGTCTGGAGAGATAGTTTAATAGACTGTGCACTTGTTTTATATGTGGAAGGCCTCACATTTCAATTCCTGTATGACATGGGTTCTTTAGCATCCTAGGAGTGACCCCTGAGAACAGATCTAGGAATAGCCTCCAGGCACTGAAAAATGAAACTTAACATACTTTTAATATTCTAAGAGTTTGTGTTGTAGCTATGATTTTTCCCATTGTCATCTTTTAGAAAGTTCCCTCTTTCAGAAGTACTGCTATGTTGAGTAACATCTTAAAAGGAGATTTTACCTCTAATAACTTTCTTGGTCCAATAACTCAAAGTCTATACATATAAATGTATATATGTCTATATATATAAGTACTGAATTGAATTGTATTTATATAAAATAAGGAAGACATGCAAAGTAAGTAAAATTTTATTTCCTCTTCGTTTACTTATATATACATGGAATTGAGTTTTAAAATATGAGGAAGTCAAAGCTGTGTCAGCTGAGTGGATCTAGTTTTTTTCACCAAGACAAAAATCGTTGATCAAATGGTAAATTTAACAAATTCTTCACATTGTACTGCGTCATACCAAGCAATGATTTAGGTACTCACATCATTTACTCTTAAGACAAACATGAGATGAGAGCTATAATTGTTCCTGTGTTACAGATGAGGAAACCAGGCCTACTAGAGAGAGTAGGTAGCTTTTCTAAAGTCACATAGTCAGAACCTTATCCAGCAGAGAGCGTAACCCCCCCCCCCCGCCCCCAAGTCCAATCCAGCCATTTGTATTTTAAAATCCTCTTTATCCATGTAGTTGACACCATTGTTGACCAGAGCAACCACATATGCATGCCTAAAATGGCAAAGAAGAAACACAATTTGGTTGTCAGGCAGACTCCTGAGAAAGCCAGAGACTTTGGTATACACATGAACCTGAATTTTCCAGTGTGCTTGGAGAGAAAGCAGCAAATTGAGAAGACTGCCCAGTCCTGCTAATTAAACTTCTCCAATTGACACTTTTTTGGCTGATTCTAAGAGGATATTATTTTTAGCTTGTGAGGGTTAAAGGAAAAGGGAAGTGTGCCAAATTCAGGTATTTGGAGAAAGAGCAGGAGAGGAGAGTTCAGGAAGATGCATTAAGATTTTAACTGTACTGAATAAGAAGATAGGGAAAATTTGGAGTTCCCAGACCTGCCTCAAAGACTTAAAAACTCTATTTACCTTCTTAAGGACCAACACGTTAAAAGATTGAATCATTACTCCATTTATCTAGTCCCACTGGGATTGCATCTGTAGGTATTAGAAGAATCCAAAAGTCTTTATTAGTCATAGCAATAATAAAGATATTTACTGGGATGGAAGAGGAATGGCTGTGACTAGGAGAGAAGTCCCCCCCCCATATCCTATATCCCATTTTCTTTCCCTGTTTTCTGGAAGTCTCATCGTACCTTCCCAATCTTCATAGTAATGAATGAGGTACAGGCACAACTCTGATTAGGAAAGTTGGAAGTTAATCTGCAAGTCTTCTCATAAAGACCAAACCAAGGAATATATTGGGACTTCCTGAGTGATAAACCCTAAGTCTGCCTAACCAGAGGAGACCTGGGGGGAAGGGAAGTCCATGCTATAGTTCTGCCTTCTCCAACTCCATCTATATAAGTCACTTTTACTCTTCCACTCACTGCTTCTTTCTTCCTCCAGACCCTCCCTCACTAGAATCACTTTGGTTCCAGTGATTAAAGATGCAAGTTCGCAGGTCACTTATCAGCATTTTTATAAACTATCAAATCCCCAGAGATTCAACCCTGTTAAGCTGAGACATTGCAGTTCTGTGATACAAACCAGGAAATCCTTAAGCCTCAATTCACAGGGAAGTGTTTTTTGGTCCTACTCTTCATGTGATTAATAGATGCCATTGTTTGGTCTGACAGCAAAGGCTCCGTTGTGCTACAAGCTAACAGTTCTGCTTCTGGACAGAGCAGTAGAGAAAATACTTCTGACACTCAGAAGATCATTCTTCTCAGAACTCAGTGCACTGCCATTTTTTAAGAGCATGTGGATGGAATTTTCAGCATGTGTGATAAACATATAGAGTAGAATGCATTTAATCTACCAGGATGGAAAGGCAGTTAACGTGCACTGCAACTGTAGTTATCAAGAGTGAATGCAAGCTGGACCTGGCACAGAATGAGTCCTCCCATAATACTGGCTGCTTTTATAGGGCTTCCATGAACTCGAGGGACAGGAAGAGGTCTGGGGCAAGACCAAAGCCACAATATCATCTTTGGCATAAGGTCCACTCTATATTTCCAATCTCAATAAACCACCTCCTACTGACTAATGGATATCAAACATGAAACAATAGTCATACTCTGAAGCAATTTATCATTGTTGATGCCTAACTGTTCCTTCAATTAACAGCTGCCTATTTAAGACATATGCCCCAAATATTCAGTAAATAATGAATTTGTTTTGGTGATACATTATAAAGACTATGAACTTGTATTGAATTTTAATAGTGGACACTTGATTACCATGGAATAAGATTTTTAGTAAAGTAAAAAATGGTTTTATGGATTCATATCTCTGAATGGGATGGGGAAAATATTTTGATTTGAGCATTTTGAATGATGCTAAGTTGAAGGCTAATTGGTCCTTAATTTTAGATCATTTTAGGTCTCCCTACAGACATCAGACAATGTCTGGTGACATTTTTGATTATCAATACAAGGGTGAAAATAATGTCTACTGGCAATGTCTAGTGGGTAGATAGCAGGAACACTATGTCTCTTTACATTCTACAATACCCACGGTAGTTTTTTTTACAACAAAGAGTTGTCTGATGTCAAATGTCACCAGTGCTGACTGAGGATGAGAAACCTGTTCTAATCAATCTGTGTGGCTGTGGGAAGAATTTCCAATGACTGATTGTTGTGTGAAGAAAGTTATTTAGAATTCAAATCACTAACATTGACTTGAAATATATTTCATATAACAGTCGATTGGAGGATTATTTGTAAACATTGTGCTTGATGAATTTTATTTTTGCATTAATTTACTTTCTCCATATACAATTCATTGGTCCGCACAACCATTGCTTCAAAGATTATTTAAGTTGACTCTTATGATTTAGGAAGAAGTGAAAGTCAGGGGTAGAGTGAATCCTATCAGTACCATTCATACAACTTAGACCCACAAGCTCTATAACTCCTCAATGAAAGACAAGAAACTAATTGATAAGATTATACATAATCTAATTGCGACCTAAAGATAATTCTCCAAAATTTATCAAAAGCAGGGTTTCCATGCAAAGGATAGGGTCCCCCTCAGTAAATAGCTGCCAAGGTGGAAATCAAAGTATTCAAAAGCACAAGAATTAGGGGATAAAGTCTCAATCATTGTTTAAGTTTTTTACCTTTAATGCCAGACTAATCTGATAAAACCGTCAGTGAAAGGAGACTGTATAAGCACTTCCTTGAAAATGGGGCATATTTGCTGTTTTGGAAAATATCAGGCTAGTAGAGATCAAACTTGGTAGAGAGTTAAGCAACCAGAGTAAAAATTATATGATCTTTTTTATTTCAGAGGCTTTTGGTTAGAATTTGGCCCTATTCTCTCCCTGTGCTCCCTGCTATTTCCCATGGGTCAACCAAAGTTATAACCTAGCCTTGAAAGACCCAGGAAGTGCCTGAGTTCCATGGAATTTTAAAAAATAAGCATCAGAATCTCTGTTCCTAAAAGAGAAAATACATTCATCAATATGGATAATAAGCCAAGAACTATGTGAGTTCTTCCAGAAAAATTTCAGAATCCACAATTAGGTTAATATTAAAAAAATTTTTTTTTGGAAAGGAGTGCATACTGTTTAAAGAAGTATGGACCAAAATTCAGATTAAGGGATATGCTCAATCAATCTTGAAGTCACCATCTTATTTCTATCTGACCGTCCATCTGTTCTATCCTTTGTAGAGCTGTGACTCTCTCTGAGTTAGGCCTCTCCAACGTCAGTGCTTTTTCTGCTTCTTGGAGATCACCTTTTCAAGAATATCTGACTTACAATAAGTCCTAATACGTTGTTCCTGAATTATGATGTTTTAGTTCCAATATAGGTAAATGTTTTGTATGATGCCTAGCATAAACTCCAACACAAAATATCTTTCATTGAATCCTTCCACAATATAGTATGAGTAAAAAGAGTCAAACCACAAAACAGTTCTGAGTTGTAAATTAACTCTCATCAAAGACAATACTTATCATGGTTCTCGGTGGACTATGAGGCTCAGTTAATATTTGCCAGTCTGGTATTAGTACTGATAGAGGTCTCTTAGGATACAAAAGCTCTGTGGTTTGTGCAGAGATACAGATATAATAGTTGACTCTGTAGACAACCACTCTAGGGTGCTACCTTGAGACCTGTTGCACCTCATGTAAGCTACAGAACTCCCTTCAACCTGCTAGGTCAGCACCTTATGTTGCCTTGAGTCCTGCCAGATGTGGACAGTATAACTTTGTAAGGATTTAGGAGACAAATAGTAAATAATCTTTGAAAAAAAATAACCTCAGTTTATAAACAAAGATAAAACCTTGTGCTTGACTTCCTAACCTTCAATGAGTTTACTCACGCCATTTAGGTGTGGTTCCCATTAAGTCCCTCAGTTGTGCAGTATGACTAAACCACTTCTGCATAGCTCCCTACCTTCTAGTCTTTTTTCATTCATGCTGAACATTCATCATGTTATAGAGTCAGTTTCTGGGACGAGTCACTAATCCTATCTTGGATGAAATATCTGGAGACGATAGATGCTCTCTCTGTACAAGGCCAGGGAGGAAAGGACAATGATAGTCACCACCATCACAACCGAGTGTTTATTGAGTCCATCTGCCAGTGTCTGTAATAAGGGTTTAAAATTTTGGGTAGCACTTTCAGTTGGGATCCTAGTCAAGATTCAAGCCCTGCCTGATTGGTGAATCTTTACAAAGTCATATCTCCTATACTTAGAAAAGAGCCAGAGAAAAGAATAAGAAAAACAGAGCACACATTTTGCAAAGTGTGTTTTCCTTTGCAACCTTTAAGTAAGCATCTTGCATAAAAATATTTGGTAAAGTGCAAGGTACATGTCCTTCCAAATGCCATAGTCAGAACAATAATCAAATGTATGCCTGATGGTGGATGGTGGGCCACTGATACAAAAAAAATTTACATTTTTATGTAGCAGATACTGTAGGATAACACTGGCCTGTTTTTTTTTTTTGCCTTGCCGCAAGGGAGCTTAGGTTTATTGGGTTGCTCCCATCACCATGCTCCCATTCCTTCGTGTTTATTTGTAACTTCTTTTTTTGTGTTTTGTTGACTTGTAAATATTGTTTTTCTCTTCTCCTTAAGTCCTTTTCATAGTTTATGTAGAGCAATGTCCTTTCTGTATGGGCATAGGAAGACAGTAAATGCTATGCTTTTGTAACGTGGGAATCAATTGACTCTTAATGATATTTCCTCCTGGGCATCTGTTCTCTCAACCTAAGCCTCAGCTGCCCTTACTTACTAGCACCCCCAACTGCAGTGTCCCAACGAGGGACTGGATGGACCCAGGGCAAGCGGTGAGTTATGTGCTACCCTGGCATCAAGATGGGCATAGCCAAAGTGCCTAGTGCTTAATTATAAGTTAAGAGCTTTGTTATGGACAAATGCTGCCATGATCCAAAAAACAATAACTAGATCCGGACCCTGCTAGGGTGAGGAATGATTAATCTGGCCTGAGCACTTTAGTCTGAGTCTGTGGCAAGATGATCCCAGGAGAGCTGCCCTACAAGCCTCAATGTATTTCTTACTGTGTCCATACAAAAATAACTAGTGTTAAGATGTTAATTAAGATGTTAGGAGTAGAGGAATACCCCTAGGTGGTGTTTCTGCCCTTGAGCCTGATGGGCAGTCAGAAAGGGCTTTCTTATGTTGATTTACTACCAGACTGAGTATAGTGTGGACCCAGAGGACAAGGTGTGGAGAGACAAAGTGGGATGGAGAGACGAGTGGGGAGAGGCAGAATCCAGAGAGCTGGGATCTAGGAATGAGGGTCTAGGAAGGAAGAGTGCGCGAGATGGGAGAGACGAGAGATTGAATAAACATAACTAATCAGCCACCAGCCTGGTCCTTATTCTTCCTTAACCTGCCCATTGCCTACAAGTCGTCCGGATCCGTCCTATCCATACACAGCAGCTCGAGAGCACAGAACTTGGGCGGCAAGAGAGAGCCGCCTGGAGAGCCCACGAACACACGTCCTTCAGCGTGCATATTTTTTACAACATACTACATCATAGATGCTATTCTTGGACCAAGATATTTGCAGAGAACAAGGTAAACAAAACTCCTGCCCCTCACATAGCTGGCATCTTAGAAGAGGTGAAGACCATTCCAGGCTGGAAGAGGCATGAGCAAATGGATAGGAGAAGAGACACTTGGCATTGAAAACAGAGGACCAATTTGACTAAGGGACAGAAGTGGGAGAGGACAGCATCCTTCTGGACACATCATGCATGACCCTGAGGGCCATATTGAGGAACTTGACAAAAGCCACTAACAGGTCTGAATAGAAGAGAAACAAACTCCACTTACTTTCCAAAGGCACGGCACAGGCGGAAAAGGCTTCTGTCCCAGATGACCAGATGAAAGTAACCGCTTGTCCTTCTAAGGACTGTCCTTTATGCATTTATCCTCAGCAAGATATGGACATCTTCTAAGGCTAGAGTTTAGCCTGACCCTAAGACTATAGTAGGGGGGAAATGACATCGTCTCCGCATTTGTGTGGCAGAACCTCATGGACTCTTGATGCTTGCAGGAATTCTCCCTTATCTTGGGTACTCTTGGGCACTGTGATCTGCAAATGACTCAAATAAAAAAGCAGAGAGAGAGAGAGGAGGGAGAGAGAAAGAGATAGAGAGAGAAAGAGAGAGAGTACATTCACATAACTTTTATACAGTCTATTGCTGCAGGTGTTCCATTCTAACATATTACTATTGTTTGTTTTTCACTTGATTTTGAACACAAATAAGAGAAAATATATTAGGGACCAGGATGCTCACTCAAATAGCAGGTCATATGCTTAGCTTGTGCAAGGCCCTGAGTTACAGCCTTGTTCAGCCCCAGAACACCATCAGGAGTGACCCAGGAGGCTACCTTGAAATAAATTATGGTTCATGCAGGAGTTTCAGTGCTTTCCAGTTTTAGGAGTTCACTGACACCACCACAGACCATGAGAGACTTACACTTCTTCGGAGTCAAGGCAGATTCACTGGGAAGCAGGAGTTCTGGTGAAAACAGGGACAAAACAAGGATTTATGGGGGAAAGTGACTTCTCACTGAGAGCTGACAGCAATTAGGACTTTCCCAGAAGCTTCAGTATCCTCAGGGATATCCCAGTATCCTCAGGGAAAGAAATGGCCTACCCCAACTCCTGAGGGTAGAGAGAAGGTCTGTTCATGCAATCAGACAGGGCAGGAGCAGACATTAAGAGTGCCGTGAGCTAAGAAGTGCATGCAATGCAGTGGTCTATAAAAGGGACCCCAGAAGGCAAAGCTTAAATCACCAGGACAAGAGACATCATGTAAAAAGAATTCAGTCCCAGGGGCTGGAGAGATAAAGCAGGTAGGGTGCTTGCAGCCATACCAGATTCTATTCCCTGGGACCCCATATGGTACCTCAACCCCTGCCAGAAGTGATCCTGGCATACAAAGCCAGGAGTAAATCCTGAGCAAAGCCAGATATGACCCAAAGATATATAGATATAGATATAGATATAGATATAGATATAGATATAGATATAGATATAGATTATTTTTATTGCTGAGACACCATGAGGTACAGTTGTAGACTTACAAATTTTTGTGCTTGGGTTTCAATTATACAATGATCAAATACCCATTCCTCCACCAGTGCCCATTTCCCACCACCACGGATCCCAGTATCCCTCCCACCCCCCATCCCTCCATCCCACCCTGCCTCTGTGGCAGGGCATTCCCTTTTGTTCTCTCTTTCCTATTGGGTGTTGTGGTTTGCAAAAGAGGCAATGGGTGGCAATCATGTTTGGTCTATAGTCTACTTTCAGCATTCTTCTCCCATCCTGGGAGGATCCTCCTAACACCCTTTATTTGGTGCTCCCTTCTCTATCTGAGTTCCCTTTTCCCCTAGCATCTGTGGCTGGCCTCCAAGCCATGGAGCAAAATTCCTGGTACTAATCTCGGCCATTCTGACCCAAAGATTTTTTTAAAAGAATTTAGTCTTGGGGCCAGAGCAACAGCACAGTGGGTAGGGCATTTGCCTTGCACACGGCAGACCCGGGTTCGATCCCTGGCATACCATATGGTCCCCTGAGCACTGCCAGGAGTAATTCCTGAGTACAAAGCCAGGAATAACCCCTGAGCATTGCTGGGTGTAACCCAAAAAGGAAAAAAAAAAGAATTAAGTCTTGGGATGGAGCAATAGCGTGGTAGGTAGGGCATTTGCCTTGTACGAGGCCAACCCGGGTTCAATTCCCATCATCCCATATGCTCCCCTGAGCACTGCCAGGAGTAATTTCTGAGTGTAAAGCCAGGAATTACCCCTGTACATTGCCGGGTGTGACCCAAAAGAAGCAAAAAAAAAAAAATTAGTCTTAGTGAATATCTTAAAGGCTTCCTGCCTTGCTGATCTCTCCCCCAAGCCCCACCTAATGCCACATGGCCTCAGATCCCAGCCACACCCTCCCTGCATAACCTCTGGCAGTTTCTATAACAGAGATATGCCTCCCTCTCCCAGGGCCCCTGTGGCAAACCCTCCCCATGCTGCCTGGTTGTAACTGTGCTGCCAGTGCCCTGGAGGAGGAGGGGTTGATGGATGTGCTACTCCCAAGCTGTAGAATTGTTTGCGCAGCTCAATGGGTCATGCCCCATCAGCCCTCCCAAGCAAGGAAGCAGCACCTGCACTGCCAGACAGGTGTGAGAGGCAGTGGCTCAGCTGGAGAGGCAAGCAGCAGGCGAGGCCACCAAAGGACCGACCAGAGGAGACAGAGCTGGGGTGACTGAAGATGAGTATTTCAGCTACATTAGGATAGGCAGTCTTTGCCTAGGAAGACTGGCTTTGGAGCCACTCTGGCTGGGTTTGTTTATTTGTTTTTGCTGAAATTTATTTTACGGGCTGCCCAAATCGTGTTTGGGGGCCTTGGGAATATTCCTAGTGATTCTCAGCCAACTGGGACAGCAGTTCAATGCAAGGGTGTGAGGATTCAGTGTGCTCAGCTGCACTGGGGATTACTCAGTTTATGCAGGTGGTGTTAGGTGGCCTCCAGGGATGCACCCAGTGATACTCAGAGGAAAATGGTGCTAGGGATCGCAACAATGTCTTCTGAATGATGTGTGCCTTTACCTTGGTGCTCTCTCTCCTGCCCATGGGCTGAGTTTAAACCCTCACTTCCTGACTACATTTGGAGATGAGTTGCCTATCATCTCTGTCCCTCAGTTGCCTCATCTGTTAGCTGAAGCCCTGGGATAAGAGCTTACTTGAGATTACACCTACTCGTGCCAGCTATTTTTGCATGCATCCACTGCATGCATAGAAAACACACTTTTTAATTTTATACTGTATGATACCAAGACAGAGAGTACTTCTTTGTTTTGTTTTGGGGCAACATCCAGAGGTACTCAAGACTTATTCCTGGATCTGTGCCCAGGGATACCTCCTTGTAGTGCTCACGGGACCATACGGGATGTCAAGGATCTAACTCAGCTCAGCGGTGTTAAGGCTGTACCCTGCTCACTGTTCTACCTCCCCAATGAAGAATATTTCTAACGAATATAACAGGGAGAAAATTTCTGCACAGAGAAACAAAAAGATTTCTTCCAAAGATGAGATCATAAGAAAATCATCCAACTTGCAGCAAATTGCATGATTTCATCATCCCTTGCAGCTGCATAGTATTCCATTGTGTATATAAACCACACCTTTATTATCCACCCATCTGTCTTTGGACACCTGGGTTGATTCCATATCCTAGCTATTTTATTAAGTTCTTCAATAAAAATGATGTGAGTATGTCCTTCTGAATTAATGTTTTGTGCTTGGAGGTGGATACCAAGAAGTGGAATTACTGGGCTATAAGGCATCTTTATTTTTACTTTTCGTAAAACTCTTCCCCTGCTATTTTTCATAAGGGTTGAGCCAGATAGCATTCTCATGAGCAGTGGGTGAAAGTGTCTTTTAACCACATCCCTGCCAACACAGATTGCTTCTACTTTTTTTCAATTTGTGTTTTAGCTAAGGTTTAATCACATAGAAAAGAGACTCATATCATATATATACTTTGCATGCAAAGTATACTGTGTACTATGTACACAACTTGTTATGCAGACAAATGAATTGGCTTACATTGGTTTCTTTCTAGATTTAAAATGTTGAGGTACAAAATGTTTTTTAAATGAAGCCCTCAGCCCTTGGAAAGGGTTTCACATGATGAGCTGTCCTAGGAAACTTGAAATTCTCTTATTATAAGACCTAACAGAAAAACTACTTCCTGTGTGACTTTGCACATACTCCAACATATACAAGATTGAAGACAATGATTATGTACTTGGAATAAACTGTTGCGTATTTTGATCCTGGGTACAAGAAGATTATATATATATATATGTGTGTGTGTGTGTGTGTGTGTGTGTGTGTGTGTGTGTGTGCATGTGTGTGTATTTGGAAGAAGACAGGACCACCTAAAGAGTGCTCAAGGGCCTTGGGCTCACTCCTGTCATTTAGCTCTGCTACACTGGATGTATCTGATATTTCAGTGTTTGAACCAAGCACTGCCTTGTTGTTTGAGAACAATAGTCATTTTGGCTCTCAATTTCTAACTGGACACTCTGGGTCCCAATGTGCTGTAGCACTGTAGCACTGTCCCCTGTTATTCATTAATTTGCTCGAGCGGACCTAGTGACGTCTCCATTTTGAGACTTGTTGTTACTGTGTTTGGTATATCGAATACATCACTGGTAGCTTGCCAGGCTTTGCCGTGCAGGTGAGATTCTCTCGGTAGCTTGCTGGGCTCTCCGAGAGGGGTGGAGGAATCAAACCTTGGTCGGCCATGTGCAAGGCAAATGCCCTACCCACTGTGCTATCGCTCCAGTCCGGGTCCCAATGTAATCTTAACTATTTCTGCCATTGCACAGAGTTGAAACTTTGGCACCCATATTCCAGTGAATCCTGGCAATTCTTTTTTTTAAAATTTTTTTATTAGTGAATTACCACCATGGGGTACAGTTACAGACTTACAAACTTTCGTGCTTGAGTTTCAGTCATACAATAGTCAAGTACCCATCCCTCCACCGGTGCCCATTCTCCACCACCAATGGTCCCAGAATCCCTCCTACCACCCCCGCCCCGTCCCCTCCACCCCATCCTGCCTCTGTGGCAGGACATTCCCTTTTGTTCTCTCTACCCTTTGGGGTGTTGTGAATCCTGGCAATTCTTAAGAAAGATTCCGGGCACGCTAGCTAAAACTAAAAATTTTTCACATTGTGGGGGAAAAAGGGGGTGGCTTTGACTTATAAAGAAATTAATTTTGTGTTGGTGTGTCAGATCTATGTGTCTACTCATAGATTCTCTAAAATAAAAAGACAGGTGAGATCCACAGATTTTAAAAAGGAAGATAAAGGATGAGCATCTCCCTAGAAATTATCACAGAGCAGGATCCGGGGGTTGAATATGGAAGAATTTTCTTAACTATGAAGTAAGTTTGTAGTTCATGAAAACTAGGTAAAAGACAGAAATATATAAGAAAAAGAATTGAAAATAAAATTATTGTAATAAAATTATTAAAATTTTAATATATTAAAATTATTGTAATAAAATTAATATATAATTTTACAGATAACAAGCATATAACACAGCTTCAACAATTACATACAACTATAACACAATACAATAAAAGTATAATTATATTTAGCTAGCATTTATTTAATGCCCATAAAGTTTTAGGAGTCAGATTAAGAGTTTCATAATTTTTAATCTCATGTAGTACTAACAAGAATAATGGCTCACTTTTAGACATAAGTGGACTCCAATTCAGTTAGTTACAGAGTTGTGGTCCATAGCCAAGCATTTCCTCTCTAAATTAAAGATATGATTTTTACCATATACATGTCTTCTCCTGACCACAGCCCAGAAAACTTGATGGGAAATTCGGTTCTCCATGAGGCTGGTACAGCATCTCTGCAGATGAGGGAACTTTCCATGTGATTTCCCAAAAGTTCAGGAAACAGTGAATAGAATACACCACATCCCCAACACTCCTCTCCAACAATCGCCACTTACTCACTTGACTCTTCCTGCACCAGAAAAATGACTCCTCCACACACAGTGAGAGCCTGGCTGTCCCCATCAAAAGGTCAGCTCTGTGAAGGAGATATGGGTCCAGCTCAAAGGAGAGGTATCTGAATACTAAGCAGGAAAAAGAAAACTCCTGTATAGAAACAAGTAAAACATCTTCTTAAAGTAATATTTAACTTTAGCTAAAAGACAAAAAACTAAAAGACCCAGAGGATATACATTTTTTAAATTCTTGGGTCTATTGAGAAACCTCTGTGAATTCTTCTTTGCCTGATAAGGGAAGACATCTCATAAGTAAGTTCATTTACCCTTCATTTGTAATAAAGCTTTGAATGTTACCTGCACCCTAATAGATATGACTTCTGACCTAAAGTTGTCGGCCTGACTATTCTTTACTTCTTTCCACTTCATAGCCTAAGAGCTTTCCATTAAAATAATTGAGCCTTAGATCAAATTCCACAGTCATGTACCAGACTACATGAAACTACCTTTAGTTTGCTTGTTTTGGAATCACATCAAACAGTGCTCAGTACTTACTCCTAACTCTGGGATCAGAAATAACTACTAATAGAACTTGGAGTAGGGGGTGGGGTACACATGGAATATGGGTAATTGAATCTGGGTCAGCTGCATGCAAGATAAGCACCCTACCAAATATACTATTTCTCCAACTTTCAGAAAACTACCTTTTAAATGACCAAAAATTATTTTTATTCTTAAATAATTGATATCTCCTACAAGTATAGTTCAAAAATGAGTCTTTGCAATAAGTGTGTGAGATTATGTTGTAAAGCTAATACTCTATTGTATTCATCATTAATGTATATTGTCAATATGTTATCTTATAAAGTGATACTTTGTAAAGATCCTAGACCTTAGTAAAGGGGTTGACAAACTGTGATCCCAGTTCAAAGATGGCCTACAATTTTTTTATTTTTATTTTTTTTTAATGAGGTAACATTGATTTACAAGACTATTTGCATATTTGTTTCAGAAGTACCATGTCGTCATACCAAGCCACTACCATGGTACCAATACCCCTCCCCCATAACCCACTGGATCACCTTTGTCCTCTGTTTAGTAATCTCAGTTCTGTTAATTGCTCATTTCTATAAATCAAATTTTAATGGAACTCAACTACTCTCAAACCTTAACATATCATCTGTGGATTTTTTTGGCTAAGATATGATCTGAGTTACAACAGAATCAATAAGGTCCAATAAACTTGAAAAAAAAACCAATGTAATCTGTTCCTTTGCAGAAACATTTGCAAAATGCTGCCTAAAAGTGAGGTAGGATATACAATATTGAAACTTGGTCTTGTGCTCAAGAAATGATAAGTTTTGGCTTACAATAGTTAAAATTGAGATTTATTTCCTGCATTCTAAGTCACTGTCACTGTCTTCCCGCTGTTCATTGATTTGCTGGAGCGGACCCAGTAACGTCTCCATTGTAACACTTGTTACTGTGTTTGGCTTATGGAATACGTCACGAGTAGCTTACCAGGCTTTTCCATGCAGACGAGATACTCTCCGTAGCTTGCCAGGCTCTCTGAGAAGGGGAGAAGAATAGAACCTGGGTCAGCCAGGTCGGCCTCGTACAAGGCAAACACCCTATCCGCTGTGCTATCGCTCTAACCCACATTCTAAATATTTGACAAAATACGAATATAGAATCTTGCTGGCATCTAGTAGTTCAGTAAAATGCTAGAACTGTATCCTTATATATTCTAACATCTCAAGTGAGCTTTCTAGATCCCTTCATTTCTCCCAGACTTTTGTGGAAGGGATGATACCTTTTAAATCTTTGACATTCTCTCCTACCTAAGCACGTGTTCCATATGCCACTAAAATCCAGATATTAATCTATTTATCTACCTCCAAATGTCCTCATCCATCTCATGCCTTCCTTTTCCCACTCTTTCTGGGAAAGAGCCATAAATCCTAGTCCTCTTGAGAAGGATCAAGATCAGGTGGTTTATTAGAGAGCATGAAGCTAGATTTGGTGTGCTGTTGGAATGCATAGAAATGAACCAAGTATACAGTATGGTGGGGGATTCATTTTGTGTATACCCCTTATTACCATTTTGAATCTTTCCAAATATAGGGGCACCTGACTTTAATTCCTCTCTACTTGGTGATCCAAACCTCTGGTATTCCCCCAATGATTGCTCCAGTGTGTAATTGGAATCTTGGCATTTAATATTTGGATGGAAAAAAACAGCTTGAAAGTGAGTTGTTACTCTTGGCTCTTGGATTGTTCATATGAAAGAACAAATAGAGCTTTACCTCATCACATCAGGTCTTTGATCAGCATGGCTCCAGCTCCAGTAGGCACAAGGCTAGTATTGTAGGGACACAGAAAGTTTAGATGAATTAGAAAGTTACTAAATTGAGTCAGGGGCCCTGTGAATTAGAACTAGGCATCCCCTTTTACTATATTGCATTTCCTAGTCCATAACACATAAGTGAGATATAATCCCGTGTTTATTCTTCTTCTTGCTACCTCACTCATTATATCTTCTAGTTCCAACCAGACTGCATCAAATTCCATAATTCCACCATTCCTTGGAGCTGAATAGTATTCTATTGTATAAATATACCACATCTTCATAATCCATTCATCTGTCATTGGACATTTAGGTTGATTCCATATCTTGGCTACTGTACTAAGTGCTGCAATGAATAATGGTGTGTGTATATGTCCTTTTGAATGAGTATTTTTGTATTGTTGAGGTAGATAACCAAACTGGAAATTCTGGGTGATATGGAAGCACAATTTTAAGTCTCCTGAGAACTCTCCCTACTGTTCTCACATGAATTGAACCAGACAACATTCTCATCAGTAGTGGATGAGAGTTTCTTTTTTTCACCACATCCTCACCAAAACAGATTGCTCCCACTATTTTAATATGTGCCATTCTCACTTGTGTAAGTTGAAATCTCATTGTCACCTTGATTTGAATTTCCCCAATGATGAGTAATGATGAGCACTCAATCTTTTAGGCAGAAAGAAAAGAAAAATAAACCTCTCTCCACTACTTTTAATGAAGAAGTGGCAACAGCTTGTGAAGATGAAATTTGAAACCAGATTTCTTGGTTCCACATTAAGGTTCCATTTCTCATTGTGTTTATAACCCTAAACAAACCTTCTTTTTTATTTTTTATTTATATATTTTTAAATTTTTATTAGTGACAAACCAAGAGGTACAGTTGTAGGCTTACAAATTTTTGTGCTTGGGTTTCAATTATACAATGATCAAGTACCCATTCCCCCACCAGTGCCCATTTTCCACTACCATGGGTCCCAGTATCCCTCCCCCACCTCATCCCACCCTGCCTCTGTGGCAGGGCATTCCCTTTTGTTCTCTCTCTCCTATTGGGTGTTGTGGTTTGCAAAAGAGGCAATGGGTGGCAATCATGTTTGGTCTATAGTTTACTTTCAGCATGCTTCTCTTATCCTGGGAGGATCCTCCCAACACCCTTTATTTGGTGCTCCCTTCTCTATCTGAGCTCCCTTTTCCCTAGCATCTGTGGCTGGCCTCCAAGCCATGGAGCAAAATTCCTGGTACTAATCTCGGCCACTCTTGGGTGTTAGTCTCCTATTTTAAACAAAACTTCTTAACTTCCCTATACCTCAGTTGCCTCTACTGTAAAACATAAACAATGGGAGTAAGCATCTCATGGAGTGATGATGAAGAGTAAAGATGATAGTTCCTCTGAGTTTAGTCCATTAGACCTTGAGCTCAGTGCTCATTTACTTTTCACACAAGTAGGAATTATTAGCATACCTAGTTTACAAGTGTGGAAACAAATGCTGGAATGATTTTATTAGCTTGTCAAATAGTAAGGAAATGAGGATCTAGAAGAAAGAAGCTAGGGTCTGCTCAATTTTCAAGGAGAAAATCAAGTGTTATTCAGAGATCTTTTGAAAAAGAAAAAGGTGATTCTTTGTACTCTGCATCTTAGGTAACATTGTTTCTGCATCATCACCATTCATGGTCTGAGATCCTGGTAAACACAAGAACAGGTACTTGTTTATATCATTCTTCTGGGGGCAAAAATAACATGAAACAAGCAAATATGAGAAATTGTGGACTTTTCTTTGTTCTTTGGATTTTAGTGAGGCAGTTATTACTTTTGTACACTTTGCTAATCTACAGTATTTATCCTCCTTTTGTATCTTTTCTACACTTTGATCTTCTTTCCCTTACAGATTTCCAGGAATGTCCTTTTGCAGAATACTAGTTATTGTTTGAAGGATATCTCACAGAATAAAATTTACAGCAATCTTATTAAGGGAAGAGATATCAAGGCAATATATCTCCATATCACTAACTGGAGCATGAACACACAAGATTGTCTTAATAAATGAATACAGAAATACTAAATGGGATGGGGTGGGAGAGAGAAATCATGTGTGTCCATCCTCAGATTAGTAATATGGAAATATATTGCCCTCATCATCCTTACAGAAATATAGATCTGTATCAGAAAGATGTAGTTCTTACATGATATTGAGAGGAAATATGAAAGTGCCACATCACACAACTCATTTTTTATTTTAATAGAGTAGAATAAGTATATTAGTTACAATCTCTTTTGTTTCATTTGTGCTAAATCAAAGGACTGGGAGGAGAGCAATGAAAAGAGGCAGGAGGCAAGCTAACACTTTTACTTGACTTTCCCTAGAAGAGCTTAATTTATTAAGTTCTCACTGTGCTTGTCTCTGTGTTAAGTGTTTTACATAGATTAACATTCACACCAACTCCTGGAGCTAGGTATTGTTATTCCTTATTTTCAAGATTAAAAAAATAATAAACTAGGAAAACTGAGTAATTTGCTCAATGTCAAGCAGTCCATCCTTGCTTGAGGTAACACTCAAGAGAGTATTACCCCTAGCTTACTAAATTGACCTAGAAGGTAGTCGTAAGTTGGATAGCCCTCAGAACTCAGATTCTCATAATTCCGAATATTTTCTTGAGTTTCAATCTAACCAGACGTGGTGATACAAGTGAGTGTGTGTGTGTGAGAGAGAGATAGAGAGAGAGGGAGGGAGAGAGAGGGGGGGACAGAGAGAGAGAGAGAGAGAGAGAGAGAGAGAACTACGCAGGAGCTGTGCATACCAGGAAGCCAGTACCGCACAGTAGAGTACAGTACAGTACAATGTTGTACCTGGGTCCAAATGAGAGAGGAGAGGAGACTAAGAGGGAGAGATTGAAGGAGGAAGTGGGGCACCACATTGTATCAGATGCCAACAGCAAGAGAGGGAGTGCAACTTCAACTGTAAGAGAAAACACAGAGGTTCAAATAAATAAAGCAGAGAGAGAAAGACCTTAACTCTGCCTAATTCAAAAATTAGACCATTGAAGACTCCAGTACCTTCCTTTTCTTTCTTTGCTGTCTTCATTCTGTGAGCTTTGTCCTCAGGATAGCTTCAATCATGGTTGAGGCAGTTTCTTTGACACATGAAAAAAGAGAAAAGAACAACACCATTTTAAAAGGTACAGGAAAAACTTCCATCCAGACAAGTTGTATTCTTTTTATTATTGTTTTTAATTTAACCACCATGAATTACAAAGTTATTCGTGTTTGGGTTTCAGGCATACAATATTTCCATGCCAAATACCAATCCCTTTGCCTGTGTCCTCTTCCCTTCACAAATATCCCATTTTTCCTCCAACCCATCAGCTTGCCTCTTGACAGGTACTTATTTTAGATAAAGTTTAGGCACTATCATTTTTTAAAAAAATGTTACTGATAGGGTTTCATGGTGAAGTGTTATGCTTTGGGTATCTTCTCTTCTTCCTATATGATCGCTTGTCTCTACTATTGTGATAGGGTTCTGTATATTCACAAAATAAGTGTGGACACTCTCATCATGTGGGTCAGGCCACTTTCCCATCCCGGATGACCAATGGCAATAGAGGAAAGAAGGAGAAAACAGGGGCCAGGCTGATTGTGATCAATTGCCATTTATTCCAAGCTAGTCATCCTCTGCCTCCTTCCAGTCTCACTCACTGCCCATATTTCTCCTCCCCCAGCTCACTCTCACAGTCCGGTTATAGAGAACAATCACCAAGGATTGGGGGTAGCAATTACACATGGATGAGGTAGCACAATCATCATATAAAATCCCTTCCTTCCTGGGAAGCTCTTCTAAGGCAAAGATCTCATCCTACCAGGAGATCCGCTCAAGGGTGGAATTTCATCTAAAGACATCTCCTTTCCTTAGTCCATAAACAATCGTCTTAGATTTACTTCTTAATAATCTTTCCGGTCATTTGTATGGACACAGTAAGAGATATAGTAAACTTAAACGGTGGGTCTCCTGAAAACATCTTGCTACAGATCCCAGACTACAGTCCTCAGGACAGATTAGTCCTTCCTAAACTTAGCAGGGTCCTTGTCAAGTCACTTCTCTTTGGATCGTGACTGAATTTGTCACAACTGTGCTCTTAGCTTATTGTAAGTTTTATGCCACTTAGCCTGTCCCATTTCGATACCAGGGTAGCTTACTGCTTGCCCTGACTCCATCCGATGGCCCCATCAAGGCCCTGCTTCTGGGGTGGTAGGAACTAAAGGCAACTGAGGCTTAATTGAATAAATATGACAGATGCCCAGCAATAAACATTATTCGGAGTCAATTAATTCCCAAGTTACGAAAATTTGGCATTAAAAGTCTTCCTGTGTCTATACAAAAAAGGACATTGCTCTAAAGTGAACTATGCAAAGAACATAAGGGAAAGAGCAAAGCAATATTTCACTTACAAATACAAGCCCAGAGATCTCTGAAGAATCTGACTTTACAAGTCACAGGGTCTGGTTAGGGGAAATGAGTGATTAACATATAGGGGAAGCAGAGTACAAAGGAGAAGTTAAAGATGAATACTGAGGAAATGGGAGTGCTTCAGAAGCATTGTAATGGGTGTTACTCAGAAACCTAAGCTCAGAGGAAAAAAGGTTGGAGGAGAAATGGCAAACCAATGTTAAACCTAAAATGTTTAAAACTATAATCCAACAGTGTTCTCCTGTCTTATCCCTGCTACTACCCCCACCACCCAGTGGCAGGCTGCCTGCTCAAGTCCACTTCTCATGTTGTTTCTTTTGCCTTTGGGCATTTGTTATTCCCATGTTACATTTCTTTAAATGCTGCATATGAGAAAAATCATTCTGTGCCTGTCCTTCTTTTTTTTTTTTATTAGTGAAGCACCATGAGGTACAGTTGTAGATTTACAAATCTTTGTGCCTGAGTCTTGGTCATACAATGATCATATACCCATCCCTCCACCAGTGCCCATTTCCCCCCACCCCCCCTCCCACCCTGCCTCTGTGGCAGGCATTCCCCTTTGTTCTCTCTCTCCTTTTGGGTGTTGTGGTCTGCAAAAGAGGCATTGAGTGGCAATCATGTTCA
Organism: Sorex fumeus; assembly: GCF_029834395.1. Classification (NCBI taxonomy): domain Eukaryota; kingdom Metazoa; phylum Chordata; class Mammalia; order Eulipotyphla; family Soricidae; genus Sorex; species Sorex fumeus. The sequence goes on along the minus strand of NW_026606101.1, from coordinate 6,404,614 downwards.
GTCCATAGTCTACTTTCAACATGCATTTCCCCTCCTGGGAGGATCCTCCAAACACCTTTCATTTGGTGTTCCCTTCTCTATCTGAACTGCCCTTTCCCCTAGAATATCCGGCTGGCCTCTAAGTTATGGAGTAATCCTCCTGGTGTTGATCTCAGCTATTCTTAGGTATTGATCTCATATTTTGTTGCTTTATATCCCCCAGATGAATGCAATTTTTCTATGTCTATCCCTCTCTTTCTGACTCATTTCGCTTAGCATGATACTTTCCATATTGTACCACTTGTATGTAAATTTCATGACTTCATCTTTTCTAAGAGCTACATAGTACTCCATTGTGTAGATGTACCAGAGTTTCTTTAACCAGTCATCTGTTCTTGGGCACTCAGGTTTCTTCCAGTTTCTGGCTATTGTAAAGAGTGCTGCAATGAACAAACAAGTGCAGATGTCACTTCGACTACACATTTTTGCCTCTCTGGGGTATATTCCCAGGAGTGGTATCGCTGGGTCAAATGGGAGCTCAATTTCTAATTTTTTGAGAAACGTCCATACTGTTTTCCAAAAGGGCTGAACTAGTCGACATTCCCACCAACAGTGAAGGAGTGTCCCTTTCTCGCCATATCCATGCCAGCATCGGTTGCTTTTGTTCTTTTGAATGTGGGCCAGTCTCTGAGGTGTGAGATGGTATCTCATTGTGGTTTTGATCTGCATCTCCCTGATGATTAATGATGTAGAGCATTTTCTCATGTGCTTTTTTGCCATTCGGATTACTTCTTTGAGAAAGTTTCAGTTCATTTCATTGACCCATTTTTTGATGGGGTTGTATGTTTTCTTCTTGTGGAGTTCCACCAGTATTTTGTATATCCTTGTTATCAACCCCTTGTCAGATGTGTGCCTGTCCTTCTTCTGACTAGCTTCACTTAACATGATACACTCCAGATTCACCCACATCGCAAAAAATTCCATGACTTCACATTTTCTTATGGACCAGTAATATGTCATTATGTTTATGTCCCATAGCTTGGTTATCCACCCATCTGTTTGGGGCTCTTAAAATTTTCCCAAATTTTAGCCATTGTAAATATTGTGTTCTTCTTAACCATCAGGAAATTTCTTCTAGAATTCTTCATCAGTTATCTCTTTGCATCAGCAAAAGCCAGTCACAGACCTCTGTCCACACCAGTACCTGAAAGAAAAAGCTGCTTCCATGGCTACAACAGACTTTTGAGATAACCTATTCAGGAGCATTAACCACCATCACTCTGCTGTGAGTCTGACATATTGTGACCCACTGAAGTACATGCCAAAGGAGGCACTGCACTAAATATACAGGCCCAAGTGTTACACTAAATGTGTAATAAAGGGACTCAATTTCTAACCATCTAAAAGTAGAGCTTCTGTGGAAAATAATTTGTGTGGAGAGGTCACCAGCTTTGCATACTGTGAATCACATTCCCTCCATACCTGCCTTTGCATGTATTTTCATCTGCATTAGTGAGAGGATTGTTAGAAAGTCCTTGCTCTCAAAGACTTAACATTCTAGTAGAGGTACAGATAGACAAAAAGTTAAACAGAAGACATCTGATATTTTTTTAAGCACCATGATTTACAAAACTGTTAATGATAGGGTTTTATATATGTAATGTTTCAACACTACACCTTTCACCAACATGCTCCCATTTCCTTAAATTATTTCGCTCCATTCTCCACCACGGCAAAGTTCTGGAGACCAGTTCTCAGGCTCAATTGTCTTTGGCATTAGTTACTCTCTTCCAATGTTTTTTTTCCCTTTTGTATCCCACATAGGAGACATGTGACTTTTTAGGGTACAAATATAACCCAGCTTGATCACTTGATTCACTTGATCACTTGACTTCCCGTTAATCATTGATTTGTTCAAGTGGGCGCCAGTAACGTCTCCATTTGTTCCTGCCGCATGCTAGTGTAGCCCAATGGCATCTGTTCATTCTAGGAAAACGAAGAGCCTCAAACCGATCATTCATGATCTTGATGAAGAAGTCTGACTATCTGGTAGGTGGGTGGCCACGTGGTCTTTTGATATCCCCTGGTATCCAGAAAGTAACGGCTCTAGTCCAGTGGTGCAAATGAAACAGCGTCCCTGATTCTTGATCATCGACGGAGGTCGGAACTCCGGATTCTTTCTCTCATTTGAGTTAAACGTGATACTCTAAGCATAGCTCTTTCAATTCCTCTTTGGGAGACCCGAATAAGGTTATCCTGTTTGCATAGGGCTCAGGTCTCTGAGGCATATGTTAATGCAGGAAGAACAGTGGAATCAGAGAGATGTGCCTGGAGCCAGAGGTTCTTCATCCTCTTAGCTATTTCTTCGACACGCTTGAAGGCATTCCAAACTGCTCTCTTCCTCCTGCGCAACTCAGGTGCCAGGTCATTTGTCATGTTGACTTCTTGACCTAGGTACACATAACTGTTGCATTCAGAGATGGTCATTTCGTTGAGAGCGAATGGAGCATCAGGAACGAGGCTGTTTCTCATCAACATTCTCTTCGTAAGATTCAGCTGTAGTCCGACCTTTCCACACTCTCGGTCAAAGTCGGCCAGCATTTGTGCCGCTTGGCTAATGTTTGGTGTTATTAGAACAATGTCATCAGCAAAGCGGAGGTGGTGTAGTTGCCGACCATCTATCTTTATTCCCATTCCTTCCCATTCCAGTCATCACATAATGTTCTCGAAGGTAGCACTGAAGAGTTTTGGTGAAATCGTATCACCCTGTTGAATCTCTCTCTTGACATTGATGATTACTTCTTTGTAGAATGGTGAGATCCTGGTAGTGAATCAGTAATACAGCTCATGGAGGATCCTATGTATTGAGTTTGAATGCCCTCATTGACTAGGGCTTCAATCACAGCTTCTGTCTCAACGGAATCAAAGGCCTTCTTTAAATCAATGAATGTTAGACAGAGCGGCATCTTGAACTCCAGAGAAATCTCACTGAGCTTGGTTATTGTGTGGATATGGTTGATGGTGCTGAATCCTTTGCAGAACCCAGCTTGCTTGCATGGTTGTCCTTCATGTAGTGTTCTGTCAATCCTATTCAGGATGACTCTAGTGAACAGCTTGTAGATGACAGACAATAGGCAGATCGGGTGATAGTTGCCAATGTCGTGGATGTCTCCCTTCTTGTACAGTAGTACTCTCCTGCTGGTTTTCCACTGGGACAGAATCTTGCATTCAGACAGGTAGAGTGTGAAGAGCTGAGCCAGCGTATTGATGAGTACTGACGGCAGGTTCTTCAGGTGTTCAGGTCTGATCTTGTTTGGGCTGCGTGCTGTTCATTTCTTTACTGACAAAATGGCGTGTTGGATTTCGGAAGGGAGAACATTGGGAATTACATATCCATCCTGTCGAATTTTGTGTGTGGGTAGGTGGACATGGCTATCAAAGAGATCTGAGTAGAAGTCATGGATAATCTTCTCCATTGCCTTCTGGAAGATGTGATAGATCCATCAGGACATCGGAGGGCCGTCGTCTTGGTCTTGTAGTTGGCGAAGGACAGTCGGGAATTACGAATGCTTTTCCAAGCTTCTGTCGCATCTACCAGTACTTCTGATCTTCTCTATTTGAGGTCTTCCTTGATCTCATCTCTGCACTACTTTGCGAGCTCAGATGTTCGCTTGCGGTTGCCTGAGGCATGCGCCAAACCACTTAGGTGAATAAGCTCAAGAGTTTTCAAAGACAGGCTTTTTTTTGTGGCTATCTCTCTCTTGGCATTCCTCGCACAATCATGGAGGTGCTGAACCAGTCGATCGTATTCCTTGTCAATGTTGTCAACAATGGCATCTTGCCATGTTGCTGCAATAGTGCCAAAGAGCTCCCAGTTGGTGGTCGTTCTGGGAGTTCTCTTCTTAAACTTTGCAGCCCTTTCTCCCTGCTCTGTGAAGTAGAATTTTGCACGAAGGAGACGGTGGTCCGATCCCCTTTGGAATTTTGGGACAACAGAGACATTGGTCAGGCAAAACTGTCGATTGAATATGATGTGGTCTATTTTGTTGTCGAACTGTCCACTGGGAGACTCCCATGTCCAACGTTTAGATTCGGCCTTCTGGAACTATGAGCTACCATGGATGGTCTTGGTCAACATGATGAACTCAGACAGTTTGTAACCCTGTTTGTTCCATTCTAGGCCAGGGGTCCCTATGTGGAGTACTTCGGCTGATCTTCTGGGTCCTATCTTGGTATTAAAATCACTGACAATGATCTTGTAGAAGTTGTGGTCTTCTCTATAGAACTTCTCCAGCTCCATGCAGAACTTCTCAATTTCTCCTTCATCATAATTGGATGTTGGTGCGTAGACAATGAAGATAGAAACTGCTGGCAGTGAGCCACATCTATTCAAATGTAAACATCCAATTCAGGTTGTTAGGCATTCGAATGAATCAATGTTTATGGCCAAGTTCATGTTGACAGAACACCGACTCCTTCGACGCCTCCTTTATCACATGTTCTGAGGAACAATTCTTCTCCAGTGTCGAAAACAGCGTGATGTGATTGGTGCCTTCTTGTCTCAGTCAGATCAATGGTGTCGTACTTGATCTTTCGCGCTTGTACCATCAGGTTCTCGATGGATGCATCCGATGGTAGCATACATGCATTGAAAGTACAGACAATCATCTTTGTCTTCCTTCGTTTTGGCAGCCTAGTTCGGCCTTGAGATTTTATCAGCCTCTCCTTTCTTATCCTTCTCAATGCTGCCATATTGGTGACACCTTCAGGGTCAGGGGAATGAGACCCTTTGTAATTACTGGTTTTGGCATATCGAATACACAACGGATAGCTTGCAAGGCTCTGCCGTGCAGGTGGAATACTCTCGGTAACTTGCCAGGCTCCGAGGGATAGAGGCTTTTGGTGCGGCCTCTAATCACCCTTGTAGGTGCTCTCATAGTTCAAACCATATTTGAACCCTATCAAATAAGGTACAGAAATTCTGGAAGATGGATATTAAGTGTCTTATACTGTGCCATGCAGCCGCTTTGCGCCCGTGCAGTCCAGAAAGTGTCCTGGAGCATGGCGGCGGCTGGGTAGTGGAGATAGTGAAGAAAAAAAAAAAACTGAGGAACAAGCAATTTGTATGAGAGGTATTTCTTTTATTTTGACCAGGCAGACTCCTCCCAGGTTATTTTTCCAGCTATGTTCACTCATGATCTGCTTTCTAACCTTACTGTAGGAGTATCTGCTAAGGTCCATCACTGGTCACTGCAGGTCAAGTTATCCAAAGACAAGGTGGTGGGCCAAGAAAGAGCTACTTCCTGCCTCATGAGCTGGGAAAGCAACTGGAATAGAGGAGGGATCACTAAGTTAATGATTGTTGGAGGGATCGTTTTGAATAAGAGATGTGTGCTGAAAGCAGATAAAGTACCAAACGTGATAGCCTCTCAGTATCTGTATTGCAAACCATAATGCCCCAAAGTAGAGAGACAGTATGGGGGAAATTTTCTGCCATAGAAGCAGGGGTTGGGATGGGGCATGGGGATACTGGGGACATTGGTGGCAGAAAATGTGCATTGGTGGAAGGATGGGTGTTAGATCATTGTTTGACTGAAACTCAAACATGAAAGCTTTGCAACTATCTCATGATGATTCAATTAAAAAAAAGAAGAAACAAAGAAAATGGACTCAATAGAAAGAAAGAAAGAAAGAAAGGAAGAAAGAAAGAAAGAAAGAAAGAAAGAAAGAAAGAAAGAAAGCACTTCTTTCCTGGAATCAAGATGGCAGATTGAAAAGTGACATACTCATGTCCTCAAAGGAATTGTCTTGCTTGCATGGTCATAAACAATGAATTTTAAAGAGACATGGAAGCACGCTTAGTTTGATAAGCATGTGATACAGATGAATGGATTTCAGAATAAATAATAAATTTCCTTGCTGACCAGACCCCTGTGGCATACTCTATCTCATCCATAAGACTAAATTAAGGAAGGGTTAAGTTGTAGGGGAAAGTATAAAATAAGACCTTATCTTTTGGCTTTGGGGGAAGGGTGAGGCTAGGACAGTCATCCTTATCCTTGCCTGGATAAGTTTACTGGTTTCAAATATTGATCTCTGAACTGGTTTCATAGATCACTTTCCTTTCTAATCTCCCTGGCTTTGAAGTTCCTCACATCACCCCTACAAAGCTTTCCTTAGTGTCTCAATTATATATATGTATATATATATACACATTTATATATACATATATATGTGTGTGTAAATATATGTATGCACATGTATTTTGTGCATAGATATACATATATATAGGTATGTATATATGACAGAGAGAGATGGATTCTCAAGATTATGAAAACCCTAGGAGCAGAAAATCTGCTTGCTTACCTATTCTCCTCAGCATGGAGAACATTGGTTAGCACACAGCAGGCAATCAGGACATTCTTTTCACGTGATGGAATGAAAAACTAAACAAAACACGTATGGGCCTTTGTGGGGTCACAGAAGAGAAAGATCTTTTCTGGTGACTACTTGCCATTACTTCCCACAGCATATCAACTCCAGGCTGGTACTCATCTAGTTTTCATGTGTTTGACCAGCTCCCAAGCATTGCATACTTTCCTTGACAGCAAATGATTTAAAAATCTGTATATAAGTCTTTTGTTCTATGCATTACTGTAGAGAAAGACTTTGTAACATCCCCGATGATAGAAACTGCATGCACACAATGTTTCTTTGTTCGTACAGGCTACCAAAAAACATTGCCTAAATAAAAATAAATAAAATATTGCTTGCATTTATTATTCCAAGATCTATTTTATTCATGGAAGAAAAGACAGAAAGGAAGTTGCATTTTCTTGAGTATATATACTGTACTAAACATTTTGGTCGTTTGGTGAGGGTGTAAGGAATTAAACCTAGGATCTCACACATGCAAGGCATGTGCTCTACCATTGAGGTAAACTCCCAGACTCATTTTTGAGAAAAAATGCTAATGGTAGAAAATAATATGACTTGCCTTTAAAATCTTCTTCGGGGGACTGGAGCGATAGCACAGAGGGTAGGGCGTTTGCCTTGCACGTAGCCAATCCGGGTTCGATTCCCAGCATCCCATATGGTCCCCTGAGCACCGCTGGAAGTAATTCCTGAGTGCAGAGCCAGGAGTAACCCCTGTGCATCGTCGGGTGTGACTCAAAAGGCAAAAAAAAAAATCTTCAATATTTATACTTCTTTGAGAGAGAACTTTTTACTATACCCATTTTGCAGATGAGAAACCAGCTGAGGGATAGGAAGTTAATTGACTAGAACACATGGTGAGTAAATAGCAGAAAAAGAATCTGATCAAGGTCTATCTGTCTCCTAAACCTTAAGCAAATCTCTTTAGCAAGGCTCATAACTTTAGTTTGGGCTCTCCCACTGAAAGCAAAGAATAAAAACTACCTTAATAATATGTGGTTAATTTAGGAGATGATCTTAAGAGGAAATAGTGGCATATCAGGAGAGCCAGTAATGAAGAGATGGAGGTGAATGGTTGCCTGCAGATGGGTGCTTATGGTGTCACACCCTGACTCTGCAGGACCTTTACTCATCCTCTTTAGATCCCCACCTATTGAGATGGTTCCCGGGGTGTTAATTCTCCTGTTCTAAAAGAACATGACTGGAGAGTACTAATCTGATGCTAGAATCTTTGAAAAGGACTTCAGATCAGAAAATCAGAGAATACTCAGCAGGTGCCTATGGTAAGGAGCTACAAGCAGGGGATATGAACGGAACTGCATACCTATAGCTAAGATAGATTAGCTGTCTGGTGACACAGCAAAGGCCCCCTGAAACACTGTTATTCACTCCAGCTCCAGTTCTGGCTGCCTTCAACATGACCTAAGGGGTTAGAGGTAATATTGTTAATTTCCAGCTGGGAAAATTTGGGGCTATATTTTATCACTGACTTGCCCAAGAACACAAGTATACAATGCCATTGTTGGCTCTGGTTATAGGCAGATCTTCCTATCTTGTTTTCTATAGTCTCATGATCTTTTCCACTGGGTTCCAAACAAGTTTTTCTGAGAGTGCAAAAAAGACTGCCACACAGAGGCTCCTTCACTGTCAGGATGCTCAGGAAGATCAAGAGATTTGAATTCCATAACTTCGCTAAGGCAGAGTTCATCTAATGACAAAACCATCATCCAGACATTGTTCTCTGAGTTATATTCAGGTGAGCATGTGTATATCATTATATTATTATCTTTATAAGCAAAGGTGTGTTCAGTCTTATTTACATTTTATCTTTATAATATAAACATTAACATTTCATCATCTTCAGAGATCTGCTTTGGGTGTTGAAAGAAATTAGCTCTTTTGTTTGCCTTTTAGTCAGTGTCTCCAAATTTGCTATACATATATGATAAATGGGATAGATAGATGATAGGTAGGAAAATAAAAAGATAAAAGAGTTTTTAGAATTGTTGTGCTAAATATAATATTTATAAATCTTCATCAATTTATTACCTAGAAAATGTACAGAAATAATTTCATGCCCCATGGCCTGTTGGTTTCTAGTTTTGTCTTCACGCTAAACAAGTAAAGATTTGAGGCAAATATCCATGTTTCAATCATCCAGGAAGTGATTCTGAGTGATAATAAGATAGAATAGCAAAGAAGGGGAAAGAGGGAAATTACTGGCTTGGTCAGAGCTTGCAAAACGACACCAGTGATTAAAACATCTTATGCTGTCCTCAGGCTGCAGAAGCTATCACTGACAAAAGATCTCATACACACACAAAAGGAAAGAAATTAGCCATTAAGAAATATTTCAGCATAATGCAATTATTACAGCTGTATAATTGAATGGGGAAACCATTGATCTGTAGTAGAAAGGAAATTGCTCTTCTCATTGTGTTCCTATGAATATGTGAACATTAATCTCCATCTATAATCAACGTTCATTTCAAATCTGATTGCGTGCTACTAAACACCCGTAGCTATGCTAACATTATGTTAATATGGTTCAACATCATAGCTCCCAGCTTCACAGCACAAATATTTTTCTTTGGCAATCAATAGTAATTTCAGCTGAGTGGATGGAAGTCACGTTTTAATGGTAATCTTTCCTCCAAGCCTCCAAGTGGAAACTCAGTTGGTGTCTTAACATGGCTGCAGCGCATTGCATATAATCAGATAAATTAACCTGAAAAGAAATGGAGAGAGGAAGGAAGGGAGGGAATGTGGATCTGAAATAAGAAGCAAGCTTGGCAAACTCTAAATCTACCTAATAGAAGAAAGTGCTCATTATGTGGGGGCAAAATTTGAGGAGCAATGTATAGATGGAAACAGATAAACTCATGTTGGTGTAGGGTATAGGAAGGAAAGTGGAATTGAGAAGAAATGGAATTGTGCTTCTTCTGGCTGAAAGCCAATGGAATGGAGGTATCTATACAACCTGGATTTTGTCAAAGCAACAGAGAGGTATGAGAAAGGAGTAGGTTGCTTGACAAACCTGATTAGAAAGTCATATACAATCAGCTTTGTTTAGACAATGCAAATGACTTCTCTTCATTCATTTATAGCAAACAATGTAAAATATAGAGATGATTATATATTTCTATGTTTAGACATAATATAAATTTTGGAAATTAAAAAATGATTAACGGGGGATCTATTTTTAACACTGTTACTTGAATACAAAGATGAACAAAGTATTTCCACAGAGTCCAGAGCGGGAGTCAGGTACATCAACAACTCACCATACCAACCTACTATGGCTTTGGGAACTCATTACACCTCACATTCTCCCCCAGCCTATTTCTTTTCATTAAAGGGAATTCTATGATCCTGTTTCTCTGCAGACGAGAGGTAATGTGTATGCACTCATAAGGGTGGGGTAGAGAAATAGTCAGAGAAAGAGATAGAATTTGTGTTACATTCATTTGTTAAGCATTACTTTTAACCCCCAAAGACCTACTGATGGAATTCTTAGATGAAGTCATTTGGCTCAGCTCCTGCTTCTAGTGTTATTGCCCTCCACTCCCTCTTCATTCTCACACTCATCTTCCCACAGCTACTTAAATCACAGGCTCTTTCTCTGAGAAGAAACAAAGTTATGACTCTCCAGCATGTCACTAAAAGGCAAAGGAAACAAATACCAGGAGAGTGTTCCCAATCACTTCCCTTTCCCTTATATTCTGCTTAATAAGAAGAATTCTGGTTGGACTCCTCTTCCCCACTCCCCCACTTAGTCCTTGTCTTCTGTACGCTATTTTGCAGGTCAAGAAAGGAGAATCTTCTGTTTCATGAAGAACAGCAGAGTAAATGCTGAAATGGAAAGGGAAATCCAAGAAGAAATGACAATGGACCTGTGAAAAAGGACCAGAAGGACACTTTCAGGTAAAAGGGTCATCAACATTTACTTGTTTGAAGAGTTCAGAAAGATGAGAAATTTGTGAAAGAGAAACTGCCATTGGATACTAGAAATAATAAAAATACTCAATAGAGGGAAACAGTTTTTAAAAGTGTTTCCTGTATATTTGTATTAGCAACGCTTGCCTAATTGTTCTCTTCTTTATAAACCCAAATTGAGTAAAGATTTGAATCACTTTTACCTATTTCTTTATTGCAATCTCAAAATGCCTTTTTAAGAATGACAGTAATTATTATTATCAAATGTAATTTACATAACTATCTCCAGAACTATTGGGAATTCTCTCTCAAAAGCACTTATTTTTTTTTCCTCCCCAAACTCCTACCTAACATAAATCTTATCATCTCATTTTGGATTACTGAAACCACCTGACTACTTGGCCTCCCTAACCCCTGGGCTGACCCTTTTCAATCTGTCACCTACAAGATAGTCAGGAAAGCTGGCAGAATTAGGCACAAGTCCAGAACATTTAGAAAGCAAGCCTTCAAAGCACGAAAAAAAGTCTATATATTTTCAGCCATGTTTAAAGTCTCACAATACCCACGTACTTGACAAAATTTCACTAAACTTATCGTTAAATGTTTAGAAGCCCATTCTGAGTTTTACTGCTTATTAGCAAAGCCAGAAAAAAAAAAGTCATTGGGGAAAATACTCAATCTTCCCAACACGAAAAACAGCTGAAATAATATACAGAGAACAATATGGCGACAAATAAAAATGTATTCCTTTGTCAGCAGATTCTGTTAGAAGATAGGGAAAACTTTGTTGAAGATCCGAAGAATTGAGTGTTGAAGGAAATTACTTGGTGTGTGAGGCTTCATATGTAGTTGGGTGGCAGTACAGATGTTTTTAACATTTCTCTCCCTGTGGAACTGTCTGTCCCATGAAATACAAAAAGCGCATATTATTTTTAAGCACATATTTTTAACACCAAGCAATGTATGTAATGAAGAGAATATCTTAGAAATAATTACTTCATTATAAAAATAATATTTTATTAAATAAGTAGAGTTGAATTGATTTAAAGAAAGATGGGTGAGTAATAATTTATTTTCTTAATTTCCAAGTAAAGTTATAATAATAGCACCAGACATGAAATTCATAGACAATAGCAAATTCAACGTCAATAGCAAATAATAAAAAAAATTTGAAGCCATGAGTATTCAAAAATGTTTATAGCTTGTTATCGGTGTACTTAATTTTATGAGAAAAAAATAATATGAAATTATAATTCATATATGAAGCAAGGACTTGAGAGCTGCTTTATTTAAGATCATTTTAATGTCTTTTAAAGATAAATATTTCAAGTCTGTTAGACATTTATTTCTGTCAATGCAATGTCTACAAATATAAAATTATTTAACAGATAAGTAATGATGATGCTAATAATAATTTTTCATTTAAGGCTAAGATGATATTTTAAATAAGCAACAAAGGGTCTAGTAAAGGAAATGAGTTATGTAGAGACTTTTGAAATTTGATCTTTAAAACATTTCCTTTGTTATAAAATGCTGTCACTAAAATATATGATTGTATTAATTGTAAGATTTATAACTCTCATGTTTACATCCTTTGAAATACATAATCCAGTTATGTCAAAGTGTTTTGAACAAGATGTTTTACTGGGATTTGATGTCTTTCCATTATTATATAGAGATGATACCTTCCAATTATTTTGCAAAAACTACTGATTGAAATTACGGGAGAAAAATATTCTATCATAGCTCTGATGTTCAAATTCCTCATTTGAGCAGTTCTTAGGGTCTCTAGAAAAGATACAATCAAATGCAACTGAGCTTGGAGTTATCCAGTGGCTTCTTTATGAAAATGCTTAAAGATTTCCCAGCACCACTAAGGTATCTGAAATGATTGGATGCTGACCATCACTCTATATGTTGCTATCTACTCATGTGATTTGTGTGGCTTCTTCACAGCTTTCAGGAGCAAGACTAAAACTGCTGCAATGACTGAGTTGTCTGAGTACAAGAATTCCAAAAGGCTCAAGAATGAAAATAAGGCCCAGGAGATGGAGCAAGAGATAAGGTATTTGCCTTGCTTGTAGTCCAACCCTGGTTTTATCCCCAGTACCACATATGGTCTCCCAGCATTTCCAGGAGTGATCCTTGAGTGCAAAGTCAGGAATAAGCCCTGTGAACTGCAGGGTATAACCCAACACTCCACCCCACAAAATGTTAAAATCTAAGCTTTCTTAAATTGCTGGATCAATAGAACAGTGGTAGGGCGTTTGCCTTGAGTGCAGCCAGCCAGGCCGAGCTGGGTTCAATTCCTCCGCCCCTCTCAGAGAGCCAGGCAAGCTACGGAGCGTATCCCGCCCGCAGGGCAAAGCCTGGCAAGCTCGAGCGGGCCTAGTAACGTCTCCATTGGAGACTTTGTTGTTACTGTGTTTGGCATATCGAATACGTCACGGGAAGCTTGCCACGCCCTGCCATGCGGGCGAGATACTCTCGGTAGCTTGCCGGGCTTTCCAAGAGGGGCGGAGGAATCGAACTCGGGTCGGCCTTGTTGGCTGCATGTAAGGCAAACGCCCTTCCGCTGTGCTATCGCTCCAGCCTGGCAAGCTACTGGTGATGTATTCGATATGCCAAACACAGTTAACAAGTCTCAAAATGGAGATGTTACTGGGCCCGCTCAAGCAAAATTGATGAACAATGGGAGGAATGTGTTTGTTTTGATTGTTAAGGTTTCTTAAAACATAGTCCTTAAAGGTTACTTCTATCACATGCTGATGATAAATTCAGTAAACCAATAAAGATTCAAGAAAATGGGGAGGAGAGTATGAACTCAATGTAAGGATCACCACAAATACTGAGAGAGAGAGAGAGAGAGAGAGAGAGAGAGAGAGAGAGGAATTGGAAACAGCCCTCACCTTCTGTAGGAGCTAACTGATAAAACGCATCCCAAAGCACCTGGTTTTGCTACTAACATAGATTCAGGGCTCAGATAATATAAAGAATATGCCATCAAGTACTTGTTAAAACTCAAGCAGAGCATCTGTGCTTATGATGACTTACTCCTTTTCCTGTATTCATTAACACACATGCCTGGAAAAAGCTGTTTTTTCCTCTTTGAGGAATAGAGCTATTCCTTGACTTCTTTGACTCCTAATAAGCCCGTCCTCAGTTGAGAATATTGTGAGTGAAAATGCATTTAATCCACTTAACCTACTACTGAACATTCTTACTTACCTGTCACTGTCCTCCTGTTGTTCATCAATTTGCTCAAGCAGGCAGCAGTAATGTCTCACAACAAATTGTGAGACTTATTTTTACTGTGTTTGGCATATCGAATACGTCACAGGTAGCTTGCCAGACTTTGCCATGTGAGCAAGATACTCTTGGTAGCTTGTTGGGCTGTCTGAGAGGGGTGGAGGAATCAAACTTGGGTCGGCCATGTTGGCTGTGTGTAAGGCAAATGCCCTAACCGCTGTGCTATTGCTCCAGTCCCTAGCTTACCTAAACTACCTTAAATATGCTCAACATACTTACATTAGACCTTAGTCATACAAAGAAAAACCATGGAAGGGAAAACCTGTTTTACAATGAAGTGGTGATGTCTCCTGGATTTCACTGAATTCCCTGTTGGTAAACAGAATGGTTTACCCTTATGCTGTACATGGTGACTGGTTGGGAGCACCGTGCCTCTATCCAGCTGTGTAATTGAATATATCATACAGCCTGCCACCAGTCCAAGAAAGATTAAAGGTTCAATTACTATTTCTACTGAAAGTACATTGCTTTTGTACCATTTTAAAGTTGAAAAACTAAAAATTAAATAAGTCAAAGACTATATAATACCAGTCACTAACCCTAAATGAGCATTTCTGATATTCTGAGTTTCTTTCACAAGTAACCTAATTGGATCTTCTCCACAATCCTTTTAGGTTGGTACTCTGCATATTTTAATTCTGCAGCAAAAGTAAAGTTCAGAAAAGTTTGTGACATCCTGGGTCACATAGCATATATGGAGAAAATAAATGAGAGAGTATCTAGCTAGCTAACATCTGCAACTGGACTCAACTGCCAAGTAGTTGAACAATCTGTAAAGTTAAACACACTAAATCCCACTGGATAAAGCATTTCATAAATTATTTTTATTCAATTTGAACAGTATAAACCACACCAAAAATTATGATATATGCTTTCTATGTGCTCATGTATGATTCTAAAATAATGTCATAGAAGTATAGAAATATCCCGCATAAGAATTTACATGCATGTTGTACACACACACACACACACACACACACACACACACACAGACACACACCTGCAGGTACACAGAAAGACAGAGAGAAAAAGCAAAAGAGAGCTTAGAAACTTCAAAATAGTTAATACTGGGAAATAGTCATATGGTTTATGTGATAAGAAGAACCCTTTTTCTTCCTTTTTTATTTTGAGCTAGAGCAGTGCTATTCCTTGCCTCAGTTTACCCCCAAGATCACCAACAGCTTTATCCTACAGTCCCTAGGGAGAATTTTGGCTTCTAGTCTACCACTGTTTGCACTTCATCCCTTTCTCCTCACCCCACCCCACCTCGGAACAGGTCTAAAGACCCAGGGAGCAGTTATAGAAATATAATATTAGATTTCACAGTCTTTTGTGGTCCCTACAGCAACCCCCTTATGCCAACAGAAGACCCTGTCCTTCATTCAGCCTCATGTCTTCCTTCCCAGTGTCCCTCTCACACTGTCCACTACTTTAAGGCTTTGCTTCCTGGCATCATATCCTAAATGAACTGCCTGCTTTTGATCCTTTCCTCAACGTCTTTGGGGAGAACCCCAACAAAGACAAATGCTATTTGAATTTTAGCTTTATGCTCGTGTCACTTTCCCTAAATAACCAACTAATCAAATCAAGCAAGCAAACAAATAAAACCCAGCATTTGCATTAACATAGTAGTCATTGCTTTTATGAAATGGAATGTGATTTTTAGGCCTCTATATGGGTCACTTTATCCCGGGTGCTATGATTGAGAGTAATCCTTTGCCTCTGCAGATGGGCCTGCACACTGTGAGAAGACCCAGTTGAGCAGGATGAAAATCAGCTAGAGTTTGGGGAATAACCCTCCCCTTCACAGACCCGAGAACAGGATCTTGCAATCCCATCTGCCCACTTGCCTCTCCTCTAGATAAAGCTGCAGCCTGACACTGCCTTCTGGTCTGCCTCCAGACCAGGCCCACAGCACCTGTGATGAAACACCCAGTCCTCCCATCGCCAGTGAGCCCAGGGCCCCAGCCCCACCCCCACTCAGCACAGGAGACTCCAGATTCATTGCCAGCTTCTGACACAGCGCCCTGGGCCCTGGCCCTGGGGAGCCCAACAAAGTCGTCTCAAGATTACAAGCCATTTTAGCTCCATCAGGGGTTACGGCCCCTACTTTTTAACATCCCGCTTTTATTTGCAGGCTATGAAGTGTAATAGTTCACCATTTTGGTTTAAGTATCCCCATAAAAGTCAGTGAGATGGAACAGGCAATAAGGAGTTCTTTTACATAGTGTGGCTGAGGCTGGGAGCCTACATCTTCATTAACCCACAGAAACAGCTTGGAAATAAAATGCGGCTCAGCGTCGGGGCCCTGTCAGCACAGTGGGGGGAGTCCCCCTCCAACCCCGTTGGCCTCCCAGTGTCCCTTCCAGAAGCTGCTGGTGAGCAAACTGTTAAACCAGGCTGAGCAGATGCAAATTGCCCAAGAAGGACTCAGCCAAGCATTGGGTTTTGTGGTGGAACAAGAAAAACTCTTCCCATGGCAGAAATATTTGCCTCGTAAGACACTTGTCACTATCTGCTGGACATCAAGGACTTGAGGAAGTCCAGGTACTTATGAGAGAAGCTTTTCTTCTTCAAAACAGCCATAGAAGAAGGCAACGCATTTGTTGATGAGAAACGGGAACGTTGGTGTCCTTCTTCCCAAATATCCCCCAGAGGAAAAGAATTGCTGGATATACCTATGGCCTGGCTGTGTATGCCTCCCTAAAATAATAACAACAACAATCATTGTTCTCCCGTTGTTCATTGATTTGCTCGAGCGGGCCCAGTAAGGTCTCCATTGTGACACATTGTTACTGTGTTTGGCATATTGAATACCTCACGGGTACATGCCAGGCTTTGCCATGAGGGCGAGATATTCTCAGTAGCTTGCCGGGCTGTCCGAGTGGGGCGGAGAAATCGAACCTGGGTCGCCTGGTCGGCTGCATGCAAGGCAAACACCCTACCTGCTGTGCTATCGCTCCAACCCAACAACAACAATAATAGTTTTTATAACCGGAATCCTAATTTACACTGTGATGGGAGCATTTAGATTTTAAGAGTGAAAATGGTCACCTCTAGCATTCATCCTAACTTATCCTGATAAGTTTAGCACTGGAATATACCAAAATCCAACACTCTGCTACATGAAAATATATTCAACAGCTGACCCTTTTGCAGCTATTACTCATATTCTATAAGTTGCCTTTATCCTATGCTTTGTTTTTGGCATTGCACCTTGAATTTATAGGACAATTTTGCTTTTGAATTCCATCCCTGCACCAAAGTACAAGTTTATCATGTTTACTGTGCATGGATGGATCTGATTCACCCTCTTCTAGTCATTTATTCCCTCCAATTCACTTTCCTTCAAATGGTCCAACAACAATTTTGCGTTTGTTTCCAGTTTTGCTTTTACTGTTTTATTCAGTAAATTCCCCAGAGCATAATCCCCATTATACTGTGGACTTAATCTCTACAGCTATTTTGATTATTCCCTTTTTTTAGCTACAAAACTTCCATCAAACTTAAATTGATGGCCATAAGGCCCTCTTCAAAGAACAATTATATTATCCTTTCTCCTAAAAGATTTTAACCTTTGGTAGTGCTTGTATGCATCAACCTTTATCTTTTTACTTGAGGACGTTTAACTTTCTTGATTTTGAAGTTTCCTACATCACATGCACATTGGACCTTGGATGTGTGCCCTTAGGGCAGCACGCATTCTCAGATGACTAAGAATCACACTTCTTGATACCCATTTTCAGATGACTTAGATGTGTTGCTTTGCGTCTCTTGGGTGCAAGATTCCTAAAATGTACTCGTGTCCTCTGAGACATGAGTCAAATTTAGCTTATACCCAATTCTCTGATGTCAAAGCACAATAGACACCTTCATGAACTGGTGAAATTGTAATTGTAATCCATTTTCTTGACCCTTTGATGAGAACAAAGCCACATTAAAACCAACAAGATAGAGCAAAGGATAATAATGCCCAGAATATAAATTATCATTATAATCTTTCTCTCAAGTTTACATCTTGAGAACACCCTAGGGAGATGACTTTTATTTCTAAGACATAAGTACCATATATTGTAACCCCACAACTGGTCTCCCCGTCTTCTTTCTGCTTCATCATTTATATAGTATGTTACCCCAGTGGAACTAATTCCCTACAGCTGACTCATGGGCAAGTTATGCACTGATGTGCTTCCATCTGTATCTGTCTGCCTATCTCGAGTACCTGTGTACTCATCCAGATGTTTGGAACTGCTGGAAGTCTGAACTCTGTTTTACAGAAGGGTGTTATTTAATTCAACAAGATTTAAAGTGTCACACAATCTGTCTATATTTGGAAATATCTACTCTCCTGGCATCACACTGAACTAGTCACAGCCTAAGGCCTTATGTTTCCTGTTTAACTCAACAACCTGCACAAATAACTCTTTAACATTTTATCAATGTGTCTTTAACAGTCTTGCAATTCTTGAAGCAGTTTCAGTCTGATCTGAAAAATAGAAAAAAGCCTGCAGGATGTGTGATGACCCAACTAGTTTATACAACCAAGTACAATTTCCAAGCACAGATATGCACGCACAAAGTACATCTTTTTTAGTTATTGTCTTTGATGTGTGTTTAAGAATTTTGATCTGATAAGAGTATTTTTTGTTTATATTTCTGTTTTGACATAGGATGGGGTGGAGGATGTGATTGACTAAGACAATTTTGTAAAATGTGTCCTAATGATAATGTACATTTTTGTTTTGTTATGCCATAATGTTCTTCACTCTATCAATAAAATATTGCTTACAAATAGTTTCTGCAACTATTTCTCTTTTAAGGCTCCCCACCACACATAGGTGTCTATGCACAGTATTAGCTGTGGAAACAATGATTTTGTCAAATACCATTTTTATTCATAGGGAAAGA
Organism: Sorex fumeus; assembly: GCF_029834395.1. Classification (NCBI taxonomy): domain Eukaryota; kingdom Metazoa; phylum Chordata; class Mammalia; order Eulipotyphla; family Soricidae; genus Sorex; species Sorex fumeus. Next base: position 6,386,047 of record NW_026606101.1, on the reverse strand, counting down.
TAAATTCTCCATTAGAGTCTAAGCAATTAGCTGGAAGTTCCCTTGGTGTCTATCTGGTGGTCCCTTCAGACTGAGCATCAAACACATGAATTTAATTATGTTTGCAGAATGACTGAGGCAGCAACGAGGAGTCACTGAATGGAGCCTAGAAAAACTTGAGCAAAGAAACAAGATAGCTAGAATTATTCCCCAGGTTGAATAACATTATCCTTTAAGATTATCTCTCTCCAAGTTTACTGAACAACCTTTTAATTTTCTGCTATATATAGATATCAATATAGGATTAAAGGAAAAAATTCTTGACAATAAATAGAAGTAATCTGTTCACCTGGAGGGTAGAGGTGACTCTGTAAATTGATTTAATGTTATCTGGTTTATGCATCTACTGTTTATAAATTTTATTTCTGTGAGTTGGCTTCAAGAGTTTGATCTCAAAGAGAACAACAGCCAGAGTGGAATTGCAATTCATGGCAGGCAAAATTGAGGCATCTTATAATCAAGAACCCTTCTTTCCTCCTCTGACTTTTCTTGGAGGGGATTTGAATACTGAATATAAATTGTGACAAGCCACTGTTACTGAGTCTTCCCAGAGGCACTTTTGGAGACTTTCCTTGAGTTGTTTCTTCTGAGCTCCTTCAGGCTGTCCTGTTTTTTGTCCTCCTTGAGGCCTGGCAGTTTACTTCTTCATTCTCTGATCTAGCCACTATATTGTTCCAACATTTTTTCCCCTGTTTCAGTCATTCTTGCATACTATCTTTGCTACCTTAGAAAAATAAGTTATTCAGGAACCAATAGGCCTATTTCACTTGGTACAAATGGAAGTACATGGAAGCCACAACTTCTTTAACAGGATTTCAGGACCCAGGGGCAGAATAATTAACCTTTTATTAGGGAAGCTGTGAACCCAGCCTCCTTCTCTCCAGGCAAAGACAAACAGGGCTCCACCCAGGCCTGAAGAAGCAATGCAATTGTTCAAGCCCACAAAGGCTTGCCCAGGAAGCAGCTGCTGGAACTTGTTCCAGAGGGCCTGGCCAGCACCAAGTGCTCAAGGGCCAGAAAGGAGGACTCCTCTGCACCCTGGGCGGTCGGATGGAAAGAAATTGTGTCTACAGCCTGGTTCTGGCAGCAACAAAAGCAGCACCAGCACCAGAGAAGGTTCCGACTCCAAACCCCGCTAAAACCAGGAAATTCCAAGCGGGAGCTAAAATTGCAGCTGGCCTCCCATTGTGCTCTCAGCCCCAGGCCCTGTAGCCTCAGCCTGCTGGTACCCACACACCCAGCTCCCCACGTGGGTTGAATTATGGAGGCCCAGAGTGGCTGAGCAAGGCCCTCTGAAAGTCTCCCACTCTCTGATCGCTAGGGCAAGAGGAAGCCTTCACCCTTCATTTGCTTGAACACTTGGACCGTGCAGGCTATTCATGTTAACCCTAGCTCCAGAAACAGAAAACGAACATTTGTTATTACCATTCTGAACTAGAAATGTAATGAAAATCATTCAGTTATTCCTACAGTATGTTTGTCAAATTGATATTATCCCCATTTTTTAAAGGTTGCCTGGGGTTATAGGATGCACAGAGATCAGATTTGGAATTTGAGCTTGGATCTTTTGTGCCTAAATCCTAGGTAACTGAATGTTCTAACTGATATAACTAAAATGGTTTAAATTAACGCTATGCTCTAGCACCTCTGTAAAATGACAAGCCACGCCCCATCTCTAGACTTTTCTAGCCAATTGTCCAGGGGATTATCCTCTGCCTGTCCTTGCCGGGTCATTGTTAGTAGCACTGGGAAGTTCACATTGGATAGTACTTGGAGAAGAGAGTCCTGGATTAAGAATTAGAAATCAACCCCTCACCCCTTAGTTCTGATTGCATGGCATAGCTTCAAGCACTTGCTTGCCTTCTTTGAGTTTCTTACCCATTTATTTCCGAAAGGACTCCTGCTCTTTTGGGGACCAGCTTACATTAAAGATACTGTTGAAAATTTAATTACAAGATGGAATTTAGATTTAAATTCTCTATAACAATACAAGTCTTATGACCTATTAAAAGAGCCAGGTAGGGTTTTGGGAAGAAGCCCTATCAGCTCTCCTACTTTTGCAAGTCCCTTGAGCAAAAAATTTGCCAGAAAAATTATAAGACTGCTTTTAATAAAGAGCATATAAACCATACGCATCAAACCCATTGCTTACAATCTAGAAACTGAAAAAACCTAAGACAAAGGTGACCTGCTAAGATCACAAAGTGAATTAGTGACAGAGCGAAAGCTTAATGTGCAAAGAAATGTCAGTTCAAATGTCAAATGGCATTATACCAGTCACTTATGTTCAGAAGAGGACCCCAAATATTTCCAGTGAATCCAATCACTTCAGAGTCTGGCTTTTGGGGAAACATTGCTCAAGAGACCATATGGGATGGGTTTGGACTTTAAAGACTGACATATAAGTCCTGGGTTCTGACTACTACACTGTGTGTGTTGGAGGGGCAGGATGACATGTGAACAGTTAACTCACTCTTTAGGGTAAAAAAGAACATCAGCACAAAGCAGTGTCACAAAGCAGGACATGATGAGTTGTCAAGTTACCAGGATAAGAAAATGATGTCTTAGGGAGACAGAGGAGAACAACCCCTTGACTTTTCTACATACCCTGCCCAGATCACCCCATGTCTTTCTGGCTCACTAAACCATTAATGGGTAACTTCAGCTCAGTTATTATATGTTCATAAACATGATGGTTTAGGTGAAACAATAAGAGCTGGAGTCAATAAAACTGTGTTTATAATTCTTCTTCTTCTCTGCCATTTCCTCTCTGAAATACCTTCAACAGTTTACTTTAAAGGCTTCTTTCTCCTCTGTAAAGAGAAAGAAATAATTCATGGTGGCCATATATTACTCAAAGATAAATAGGAAGCTATATTGATAGGAAGTATCTGCATTGTTCATGTGTCTTCAAAGTTAGCTTCTTTTTCTTCAAGAGGATTGACATATTTATTTCCCCAGCACATAGGTACTGACTGAAAAACACAGCTCTAGGATCCTAGAACAATAGTGTAACTCCATTATCAGGCTGACAGAATCAGAAAAAAAAAATAACAAATTATTTCCAAAAATAGCTCTGGTCCAGGTGGTTTTACTGGTGACTTCTTTTAAAAAATTCTTTATGATGACATATTCATTTCTCCAGCACATATGTACTGATAGAAAAGTTCAAAATTACATAAAGAAAATATTTAGGGTAAAAATTTATAAATCATTACCCTCACCCCTCAAAAATCATTTATCATTACAGCCATAAAAGTCCTTTACCAAAATAACTTAAAAGAAATATGTTTAGCAAAACCATAGAAGTCAATATTTGTTGTTAGCATGTGACCCAATTTATAATGATTAAATTTTTTAAAAGACTTTGCTAAATAGGCAAGATGGGGTGAGAGGGAATCTTGAGTCACTGGAGAAGGGATACTGGTACTGGTTGTAGATTTGCAGCTGTAACACCGAGTATCCAAGACTCTGTTATTAGCAGCTTTCTAAATCACTGTACATAATTTAAAATTAATTAATTAATTAATACATTATAAAAATTATTTATTGAAATTAAATATTTTAGGTACTGGTTACTGTTTTAACTATGAGCTTTTATTCAGTCATTTTAATTCAAAAAACAATATTTCTTGCAATTTATTCATTACAATGAAATAATGTTTTATCTAAAACAATAAAAATGTTATATTATAGGATACATGTACATGCATACATGTCTATGAGTATACATGTATGCATATATGTGTAGTGTATACATATTATATGTAAGCACACATCATATTGGTAAAATGGAGGAAAAACATTGATTTATTTTCTAACATACAATATATATATGTACAATATATTTGTTGGTCATTTAGGGCCCAAAGAAGAGATAAAAACTGTATAATTACGTGAGGAGAGAAATTTTAACAAGAATGATTTACTACAGCTTGCAATACCCACTAAATGGTAAAAGAATTCCAAAAATAGGAATGCTTGAAGAGCCAAATACCTCTGGCTCTGAAACTGTGGAAAAGAACCTAAAAAAGGTCTGAATCTGAAGCTGCTTTCCCTTCCCTGAGCAAAGATCCAGATCTGCTTCCCAATGGTACTGCTTAAGAGTCACAGAATGTGGAGAAGTTCCCTGAGGTATGTATCCTTCAAGTGTTGAGGAAAGATGCTGAGGGTATAGTATCCTGTCCCTGATGGAAATGTGAATCACCTAAAGGTAAGTGGCACTGGACGTTCCTATAGTGTGTGCGTTCCTCCAAAGAATCAGTATGAAGAACTCACTACCAGAACCAGCGTGAACAGTACCTTTCTAGGCCAGTGTCTCTCCAGCGCCCTCTATTGACGAATCTTACCATTATGTTGGTTGGCAAACAAAGGACACCCAAAGGTGCTAAACAACAAAGTCTTAGTCCACAAGATGCTGAGAGGCATAAATTGATAACTAACATATACAACAAAATGTTAAAAACTAAACTTACATCACCAATAAAGGGTCTAGTAAAATGGCTCCAGAGATGGATACATACCCTGCATGTATGATTCAATTTCCTAGGCTTCATTTCTGGTACCATGTGGCTCCATGGAACATGAACTCTTTTGGTATTTTTACCAAATGTTCATCTATTGGAAGGAGTGGCATTCTTCCATATTTTCAATATCACTAAGATTGTATTTTATGTATTACTGAATGTATTGCTCTTTTTCACATAGTATCATAATCCTGGTAAAGTTTTATATCATTATGTCCTTTGACATCATTTTATTGAGTGAACAATATTCTACAATGAGATACTTAAGTGGTCTTCTAAATTGGTAAGAATAGCGTAATACCATAATAGAACAAAGGAAAAGAGCATGAACCATAGAACTATTCACTAAATATTAAAAACAACTATTCAACAAAGAAGAGAAATTGTTGAAACTCATTAATTATTCAAGACGGGGCTGGAGAGAGAGTTGAATAATCTGAGCACTTGCTTGGCATGGAGGAGGACCAGGTTCTATCCTCATCACCGTATAGTCTCTCAAGTACTGCCAAAAGCAACTCCCAAGCACAAGGCCAAGAGCGGCCCCAGAGCACCACTGGTGGGACTAAAAAATCAAACAAAAAATAAATGTAAAGCAAACTTTCCCTGTGATGTTCAAAACAGCAAAGCCTTCCATCAACTTGTAGTCATGCCCAATTTTCATGTGAGAATTTTCCGAGTTGCTACACAATTTCAGACAATGACAAATTTTTCTACTCCCAAAGTTGTTGTTCCTCAAATGAGAATGGTTGTAAGTTATAATTTGTCAGATGTGTATATGTTGTATGAGTGTGACATTGCTGAGCTCTAAATAGGCACCCAGACAGATGGGAACCACACATGACCTTCGTCTCCCCCAGGGTCTCCTCCTACATGATGACTTGGATTTGTTTTGAAATTTCTTCCCAGGAGAAGGATTCCCAAAAGACATCTTATAGACTAAACCTTTGGTTCTGCTTGGCACAAGGCCCACAGAGATCAGGGCCTGGGAAATGCTGTGGATCACTGTAGGGGTGATGAGACCCATGGGAGGGGGTCCGGTTTCAGAGCCAGGGCTGCTCTGTTTTTGTCCTGGCTAGAGGTGAACATGGCTGGACTTACTGTCTCTACCCTTTTCAATGGATGAGCTGTGAGATTTACTTATGGGGCTGCCCATTCCCTCCCCACAAACTCTTTTGCATTTTGGAATAGCACAAATAATCTTGAATATGATCATGGATAATGTTATGTTAGTCCCTTAGTGTTAACCTTTACACTTACAAAATTAGATTAATTTCTGTTCTGTTTATGTTACTGGTGGGCTGGAGCGATAGCACAGCGGGTAGGGCGTTCGCCTTACAAGCGGCCAACATGGCCGACCCGAGTTCGATTCCTCCGCCCCTCTCGGAGAGCCCGGCAAGCTACCGAGAGTATTGGATATGCCAGACACAGTAACAACAAAGTCTCCAATGGAGACGTTACTGGGCCCGCTCGAGCAAATCGACGATCAACGGGAGGGCCTTTTATGTTACTGGATTAGTAAGAGAAATGCAGTTTATGTAAAAATAATGTGCAATTTGTGTTACACTGAGATGAACTCAGTATATTGGATGCAAATCCTATTTTTATAGCTGTGCATCCTTGAGAATGCTGATTTATTTTGCTGTGTTCAGTTTTACCTCCTCTAAAATAGAGATAAATACCTGTAGAATTATTATGAGAATTAAATTACATTATACACGCAGTCATTCTATTATAGCCTGGATTGGCACTAAGAATGCCATACCCATTATTCAAACTATTTCTTCCTCCTCCTCCTCTTCCTCTTCCTCTTCCTCTTCTTTTCTTCTTCTTCTTCTTCTTCTTCTTCTTCTTCTTCTTCTTCTTCTTCTTCTTCTTCTTCTTCTCCTCCTTCTCCTTCTCTTTCTCCTACTCCTACTCTTTTTTCTTCTTCTCCTTCTTATTATTATTTTTTTGTCTTCTCTTCTTCCTCCTCCTCCTTCCTTTTCCCTCTCCTCCTCCTCCTCCTCTGCCTCCTCCTCCTCCTCCTTGTCTTCCTCCTCTTCGAGAAATAGTACAGCAGGTAGGGTGCTTGCCTCTCACAAGGCCAACCAGAGTTTAATTCCTGGCGTCTCATGTGGTTCCCCCAAGCACTGTCAGGAATGCCAGATCCTGGAGTAAGTTCTGAGCACTGCTGAGTGTAGCACAAAAATCCCCCCAAGTTAAAAAATTAAATATAAAAGCCATTTTAATGGAATGAAATGACACCATCCTTGGCACAAGGAATACATAGAATAAAAAACTAGGTCACATTTTTGTACAATTAGTATTAATACAATGTTTACCATATCTTTTTATATATAGAATGTTCTCTGTCTCTGTCTCTCTGTCTCTGTCTGTCTCCTTCTCTGTCTCTCTCATACCATGAGCATCCCTTTATCAAAAAGGTCCTTGTCCATTTTCCTCCTACAAACCTCCTTCGCACTCTGATAATCACCATAATCTTACCAAATCAAGTACTTTTGTTGTTCACCATTTTTCAGTCTTTCATATTTCCCATATTAGTTAAACCATCGCATCATTAGGTGTTACTTCATTACTTATTTCATGGATCACAGTCACCCCAGCTTCTAATAGTTTTACCAGAAAGCAAAAACTTATACATTAACCAGAAGAGTTATATCCCACTGAGTCTACAAAGCACAACTTCTTTCATCGTTCTCTTCTTGATTCAATTGCGTTTTCTTTCCCAGTTCTACCAAACTGTGTTTGGTACTTTGTATTTTCAGCATTTTTGATACCATTTGATACAAGAAATGATATTCTTCTTACATATTTCTTCTAGGGTTATATCCCTGCCCCTCTCGTTTATTCTTTTATGTATTCAACAAATATTCTTTGGACATCTACAAGATCCCAGACTTGTGCAAGACTCTTGAGTTACAATTTTGATTTAAACTCAGCCCTGATCACTTCCATCTGCATGCTCAAGTTTTAACTTGGAAGACAGACAAGTAAATAAATGATTTCAGAACAAAGTGATAAGTAGGTAATAGAATCAAGAACAAGGTTCTATGGGAATAAGAACAGGATGGGATTAGCACTCCCAATTGGGATTAGACAGACTCCAGTGAGTTATTTGAGCAGGGCTCTGAATGTACTAGGCAGGCAAGAAGGAGACAGTCCCTCAGATCAAAAGAACAGAATGTTCAAGGGCATGGATGTGTGAGCACACATGACCTATTCACAAGAGATTGGATCGTTGACTCTGGCAAAAGCAAAGGGTCTGTGGGAAGAAAGGCTGCAGCAAGTCAAGTGGGGGAGGGAAAGGTTGGAGAGACTTTAAAACTCATATGAAGGATTTGGATGTTTCTCTATAAATCAAAAATTTTAATCATGTGGCTACCTGTTAATCCTGATCTAATGAGATCAGTGTCTTTATAAAGTGTGGCTTGACTGTGGAGTACAAACTACCTGTTAAGCCACAAAGTCCACCCATACATTCTAGTGCCCTCATTACATAACCCTCCTGGACTGAAGTTTGGACTAGAGTTTATTACCCTTTATAGCCTTAGTTGCAAAAGAAAGACTTTTTTTCTTTTTTGAACTGGATATTGACTTCATTAAGTCCCCCTAGAGACTGTAAGGAGAAGGTATTATAAGTAGTGGGGTGTAAGACTGTACTAGAAAAAAATCTGGCTTAAAAATTACAACAATCAAGTGAAAATGTAATGAATAAGTATTTGTAACCCAAGGTAACCCAAACTCCTAGGCATTAGAATTACTGAATGCATCCATTATACCAACCTCCCTGTAAAGTGTTTTGTTTTTGTTTTGTTTTATTTTTCAGATCCATGATGGTGAACAAACTTACTGCTTAAAGAAGTAATATTCACAGTAGTCTAAAAGGTATCTGTAAGTAATTGCTTAAAGAAGAAGTATTCACAGTAGTCTAAGACTAAAAGCTTCTCAATGACTACCACATAATGAAAAAAGGACCATATGTATTTTGTGCATTCCTTTACCACTGAATGCTTTATTTCTGTGTCCAGCATTATGGGTAGATAAAGTAAGACAAGCTCAAAGGGGGTTATACTTAGAGTGTCTGTGTTTGTACTTTTTATATAAAATACTGGCAAAATTAAAATTTACTACTTGTAATAACTTATTTACTATTGCTATTTACTAGAACTAAAATTTGAAGTTAGATAAGGTTTACTCTTGTATGGTTTCTTGATTCTCAAAAAATGTTCTGCCTCACTGCTCAGACTTCTTAAAATGCTCAGTTATTTTCCCCCAAAGTATACAGTATCCCAAAGAGATCCAGCAAGCATCTTAAACAAACCTTTCTTGCTAGCTTTTTTTCTCTTTATTTCTCTGGAAATTATAAATATAATTGGTATTTCTTGGTTATCAGGCATGTTTAAGAAACTTGACTTAATAAAAGATTTCTGAAAACCTACTTTAAAAAATAAAAATATTCAAATAAGTTTAGATTTCACAGTTAGTCCAAACATTCCCACTAACTCTGTGAGAGCAAGGAAAAGTAATATTGAAAGAAAAGGTATATGTAATTTTTTCTAAAGACAGACCAACATTAAAATGGAAGGTTTTAGGTTTTAATAATACCATTAGAGTCTCTAAAAATAAATGTGCTATAGAAATGTAAAATTTTAATCACAATTTTTCATGGCAGAATATGCTGCTAAGACAACTTGAAAATATCTCAGTTTTTTAGAAGTTATTGCCAGGTTTGATTCTGTTTCAACAACATTGCTTCTTCAGTCTATACTTGCCAACGTGGTGAGGCCCTGGCCTCCATGAAGACTTTCTAGATAAACTTATCCAGGAATCCTTCCTGCCAGCCAAACTGTTATATCTGTCACTTCCACCTTTCCATCACACAACTAGATAGGGCATGTTTATCTCCCCATCAGAGACCTATATGTGTCTTAGAAAAGTAGACCATGTATGTCTCTATTATGTCTGTGTCTTCCACAATACAGCATTTTCTTCCCTACCATAAGGACCTTCAATTTTGTCACCATCACAGCAAACATGGGTTCCGGGATCATTTCTGTAATTTCCTGGCTTTATTTAATTTTCCCAACAACACTTCATGAGGATAGTGTCATTACTACTCTGTTGGCAAATGAGGTAAAGACGCAGATGAAGATAAGAAATTGCTGCATAACTAGTGTTTTCAAAGATTTTAGTCATTGGTCCTGTTCCAAAGACCTAAAAATCACTGAAACCATTATCTCAGGGAGTCGGCAGTAGAATAGTTTCACCAGTACCATTTTTCTTTTTACCTAGAAAAGAAATAATCATAAGGAAATTTCTTCAACATGAATTGGGTAAATATCTCTCAGCTGAGCCTAAATTGTTAGTTATTAATTAGTTTGGATAAGGAAAAATAAACTCAAGGAATTTAATTTCAGTCTCACAGTGTCTTGTGATGACTTTCTGACAAAGACTGAAGGTCTTTGTTAAAAGGTCAGCCTTGCTGAGCTGGGTTGTGTGATGTATCCTCAAAGAACCTCAGTTTTCCATAAGAATGACTCCTTCCAACCAAGCAGCCTCCGAACCACTGTCCTAGAATGTCCATCCAGCTGCTTGCTGGATTCCCCCAGAGGCACGTTGTGAGGACAGGTGGGGCTCTCAGAATGGAAGAGTTACATACTTAAACAGTTGGCAGGGATGTGCTTTTTCCATTCCCTTTATTAACTCCCATTGACTTCCATTATAAAAATGAAGATGCATTCCCCTGGGATAAAGCATTTGGCCTTGCTACTAGACAAAAATGACCTGCATGAAGGGAACAGATCCTTTTCAATCAGCTGTTTAAAGGAAAAATGGTAATGGAAAAGAGGGATTGCAGAAGCAATGATAATCATATTTGGAAATCAGAGATCTATGGAAATCTTGAAGTGGGGTACAGGGGATGCCTCTTAGAAAAGAAGAGAGAGAAGGCTCCCCGAAAGAGTCAGGACCAACATAACTCCTATACATTCACTTCCATTTTTTTACTTGATGATTTATTTATTGAACATACTGCAGGGATTTAGGCTTTATGAACGCTTCCTGATTCAGCAGAGATAAAAGGACAAACCAGAAACCACTCAATAAGTACTCTTGCTTGGGTGGGGATGGTGTTGATATTAAAGAAGACTAATAGAGGGATGAGTGGACTTTAATTTTTGAGAGATACCATAGCAAGATACTGGAACTGACTGGACTGTGGCAGAAATTACTCTTTGGGGGGAGTGGGACAGTGCTCAAACAGTGATCAGTGGGTCCAAGATATATAGGATTTCAGTCATTGTAAAGGATACAGGATATTTACCCAGGATCAGGGCCCTCGTCTATGTTATTATACTTCAGAACAGACCCCATGAATGCCTATGGGTCCATCCTGTGCAGTCATAGTAAGTCTCTGTGGGCATCCTAGGCAAGCTGGGGGTGAACTGTGATTCTCTTTGAGGAACAAATCAGTATGCAAAGGGTGAGGGAGAGTGAAATCCCACCTTTTACATGGGTTATTTTTGTTGTCACCCTAAATTGGAAAGGTCTTTCTTGGCGTTGGCAAGAGTTTCTAAGAAATACATTTCTTAAATTAAATGTTACGTATTATAGGGATTAGGGAGGTGCTAGGAAGTTCTATTTCTGGCTCCAGGCTCTGGTTATATGATTATGCTGTTTGTGAATATTCAACAAATTCTACACTTATGTATGTATAATATACTTATTAGACTTCTATATATGCAAGCACTATAGGTAAACCTATATGCAAATATGATAAGTTCATATACATGGGCTTCTACACATGCATTTCTCTTTGCACATTAAAGCATTTTTAGAAAGAATGAAGCAATATATATGAAATATAAAACTTTTATGGGGAAATGATAAAATTATCTAACAAGATTGAAATACTCGAAGTTACAGTCAGCCAAATATCTGCCACATTAATTTAAAGATTTCAGGGAACAGGACCCAGGCAACTTGACACATGTTAATACTCTGGCTTGGGAGTTACAGCAGGATCTGGTAATCCGTGCAGTACATCAGATGGTGGAGAAACCAATTGTCTCTCTGCCTGTAGAACTTCATTTGCTGCCTCTCCCTAAGGTCCTGCCTCCTATCCCCAGGCTCCTGCAGGCTGAGTCTCCAATGCTATTAGCTACAAGGTCAGATCTATTAATCCAGATCATCCAGATTGTGGTAAAATTGTGCAATGTGAAGGAGTCTGCAGCTGGATTCTTGGCATCCTTTGCACATGGGTGTCGTGTGCAGCCTGCAAATATACCATCCCTGCCTTTCTAACTACATTCACAAATGCTCCAGTCTCTCTCTCCTGAGTTGCAACCAGGGTCCCATGGGATCTTGAGCTTAACTGGCTCCTATCCAGCTCTATCTGGTAAGGGACTAGATGAACTTCTTCGATCTCCCTGCTCAGATGCTTTCATTCAAAATTCCACTTCCTTTTCAGACTGACTGTCCATCATATGTCAAGGGGACTCACAATAGAGAGTAACTTTTGTGCCTGGCAGCTCAGCTTCCGCCTCTCAAGGCTCCCACGCTCATACCTGTCTCCTACAACCTGGATTCTCAGTGCTGCTTCATGCCTTTTCCCCTTTCCAGAGGCATCTCAGGATATTACATCTTCATGCACTTCTGTTAATTATGTAAAAGAGAAGTTTGCCTGAGCTACAAATGGAAGGAAACCAGAGCCTATGCTGAGGAAAAGGGATAGCAATGTGCGGACCTAGGAGCAAAGGCAAGAGGATTGCTCTGATCAGAAGAGGAGGCAAGGGAAGGGAACATGCATGGACTGCTGCCAGCTTGCTTCCTTCAGATCTACAAGATTGCATTGCCCCTGGGAAGTGAGAAGACAAAGTGGGGTGAATGATATACAATTATGTGTTTTTCTGCTCTTCCCTCCCCTGAGCATTTCTTTCACAATTTTTCAGTGGCTTCAAGGAATTTTATGTTCTATGTGTTCTTAGTTGTATGAATCCAAAATGCTCCCAAAAGACCACGTAGAGCAGCGGTCTTCAACTACTGGTTCAGGAGCAGAAGAAATGTCACAGTGAGTAATGTGTTTTTCTTGCATGTGACCTACCCAGGTTCAATACCCAGCCATGTATGTTCACCAGAGCCCCACCAGGAACTATCCCTGAGCACAGAGGCAGGAATAAGCGCTTCCTCTATAAATGAAGTTACTGATGACTGCTCTGCTGATGTGGGTCTCAGTGGTGAGAGACAGACAAGATGGAAGAAAGCATTTACAGAACCAAGCCCCAAGGACTTGTTCCTTTTTCTGTGCCCCTCTCCAGAGTCTCCAACTCCCTAATAAAGTACTGGCACGCTTATCCCTCTGACATTTTCTGGTCTCTGCCATTGCAACGTTTTCTCTATTGAACCTTAAAAGTGTAGTTGTTATCAAAATTTTTGTTTCTCATCCCATTTGTGCCTTCTAGGTGATCTTGCTCCTACCCTGCCCCCCACTCCCACACTCTTGAAAACCCCCAGATGCTGAACATGCACAAATCTCTCCCATTCCCACTCTGTGTGCCTTTATGTCAGCTTCTCCTGTTACCCTCCTCTGCCCATAACTGACCTCACAAACTTTCCCCATTGAATGGTATTCCCCTTCATCCTCAGTATTGAGTGAACAATAGCATTGTCCACTCCTCTGCTCCAGGCAGAAAAAGTGAAACAGAAGTTCCCCTGGGGTCAGTGGTCCTGTCTGTCTTTTTCCACAAAGGAGATCCAGTGCCTTGCAAGGAATGAGGGCCTACATTTTTGCTTTTAATATAGAAATGATTCATTATCTCTTTCTGCTTCATTCCCTACTAAAAACAATATATAACTAAATTATATAAATTGGATAGAAGTAGACAGTGCTTGGCATAGAGCTTAACTTATTTCTCCCTGAATGTTTTTTACACTGGAGACCTTCTATAAAATGTCTTCAGTGTAGAAAAAACTATGATTATGTAAAAATGTGCATGTATAAATATGTGGTGTGTATATATGTGTATATATAAATATGGGATAGACATATGTGACTTTCATATATATAATTCTGAACCGTCTAATTTATTTATTTATTTTTAAAATTTATTTATTTATAGAATCACTGTGGGAAAAGTTACAAAGCTTTCAGGTTTAAGTCTCAGTCATGCAAATATCAAACACATTTCCCTTAACCAATACTTACTTTTCACCACGAAGAACCCCAAGAAAGCCCCCCTCCCAACCCTCCCAATACCTGTGAGACAGATGAATTCTAGTTAACACTCTATCTACTTTGACTAGATTCATTGTTTCGACAAAAGATGCACTATTATTATTTAGAGTTTACAGCTCCACATCAGACATGCTGAAAAGGCATTGTGAAATAATTTGTTTTCTACAGCTGGTCACAAAAATAAAACAATGATTTTAGATTTCTGGTATTTTACTTATTAACTCTGGAAGTATTTCTTCTGAAAGTCAGATGGTTATGAGATTGGTTTCTGTGCTCTGGAGTCATGGCCGTGCCAGGGAACTGCTTGTGGGGGGCAGCTCGAGATCTCGGTAGGGTGTGAAGGACAAGCCGGGAATGCCCCCTTCCCATGAGGTTTTAGTTGCCCCATCACGACTGGCTCATACCTGGCTTTCCACAAAGCTCCCAAGTGGCTGCCATCTTTCTTTCCAGAGGGAAAAAGGCGGAAGGGACCAACACCCTTTCCCCTCCGGGCAGGCATGGTGGTGTGGATTAACGCATAGTCCATTCACTTTTCTGCTGCAAGCTGCTGGGCTCTGCATTAGGTCCTTGTGCTTCTGGAGCCATGGCCGTGCCATGGCCGTGCTGGAGAGCTGCTCCTGAACTGTCTAATTTAACATGCATTTATTTTGTATGTTTTTAACCATAACAGAATTAACTGTAGAGATTTAGTTGAGTTTGATCAAGCACTTACTGATAACAAATAGTAGAAATGCATTTATATTTCATTTCAAAGTGATTTACAATATTAACTAATTTAAAACATAACAGGCTTTTCTCTGTATAATATATATCTTCAGTCTATACAAATGTCTTTAGAAATATATATATATATATATTTATAACTACATTTTACTTTTGTATATATGAGGAAACCAAGGCAGGGTGCAAGTAAAGCCTTTCTCAAGGTAACAGTTAGTGAAGCATGGCACAGAATTCTTGCCACAAGGAGTGGAGATAGAGTACGGGGTTAAAGAACTTGTTTTGTATGAGACTGACCCAGTTCAATTTCTGGCATAATATAATCCTCTGATATGCTGCCGGGTATGGCCCTGGAGGTTCCAGAACATCACTGGGGTAGCCCAGGTAATCCTTGGCACCCTGGCCCAAATAGCCCTGCTTTCTAAAACCTGACTGATAGTCAGCCAAGAGTCAACAGAGGCTGATTCTAAACTTTCAAGACAGTGTCCATGTAGAAACTTGATTTCTTCTTCCCATGAGTTTCCAATTGAGTGCTGGGTATCATTTTCTTTACAGGATACAGACATTTAAGAATGACGACCTAGCCTTTTCTCTCAAGGTCTCTGAACTCCAGAGTCTTTTAAGAATAATCAAGGAGGCAAACTTTTGTCTGAAGCTGTAGGTTTTCAGAATTTTTCTAAATAAGCTCTCAAAGTTAATAATCTTACCACACCCAATTCTTTCTCCAAAAGGTAAAGCAACTCTTTTGTTCATCATGATTTATTTGCAATCAGGGACATTGGTCTTCAATTGGTACCCACAAGTATAGTTTTTCCAACATTTTTTGTGACCAGCATATCCTATGAAAACAACAAAAAACAAAACAAGAATAGAAAATTAGAGTAAAATACAATGCACTGTCCTACCCTAACTTGACTCTGAGTTCCAAACACTCTTTGTATCTTCAGGAGTAGAATGAGCATAAAAATCATGACTGTATTCAATACCACTTCTGGGACTATAACCTGGGGGCCCAAATACACACAGCAGAAACACCATCTGCACTTCTTTGTTCATTACAGCACTATTCAATATAACCAGAATCTGGAAACATCCCGAGTACTCGAAAACAGATGTATGGATAAATGAACTATGGCACATCTACACAATGAAATACCACACAGCTGTTAAGAAAAATGAAATCTTGAAATTTGCCTATAAATGGATGAACATGGAGAGTATTATGCCTAGTGAAATGAGTCAGAAGGAGAGGAACATGTATAGAATGATTGCAAAGTAAAGTAAAGTGTAAAGTAAAAGCCCTCCCGTTGTTCATCAATTTGCTCGAGCGGGCCCAGTAATGTCTCCATTGGAGATTTTGTTGTTTCTGTGTTGGGCATATCGAATACATCACGGGTGGCTTGCCAGGCTCTGCCGTGTGGGCGAGATACTCTCGGTAGCTTGCCGGGCTCTCCGAGAGGGGCGGAGGAATCGAACTCAGGTCGGCCATGTTGGCTGCATGCAAGGCAAACACCCTACCGCTAGTATGAGACTAATATCTAAGGCCAGAGAAAACAGAGGCCAGGAAGACTAGTCAGCAGTTGGAAATTTCCATAAGTGTGTGTGGGGTAGAGGGCAGATAAGATATAAGATAGAGGAAGGTCCAGTATGACAAAAATAGTTGAAAACGATCACTCTAGACAAGAACTGAGTATTGAAAGTAGGTAAGGAGATATACATGACGACCTTTCAGCATCTGAATTGCAAAATATAATGCCCAAAATGAGAGAGAGAGAGGGAGATAGAGAAAGAGAGAGTGAGGGAGAGAGAGAGAGAAGGTGGCTGCATAGAGACAGGTTGGGGCAAGGGGGGTAGGGAAACTTGGGACATTGGTGCTGGTAAATTACACTGGTGGAGGGATGAGTGTTGAAACATTACATGACTGAAACCCAATCATGAACAACTTTGTAATACTCTATCTCACAGTGATTTAATAAATATAAATATAAAAAAGAATCATCTAACCAAAAATAAAATAGAATCAGCACTGTATTATGGATGTCTGTGTAGTATGTATGTGCTTAGGTTGCATTTTCCCAAAGACCAGCTACTTTCATGTCTCCCTTAGAGATACCCTGAGCAAATTGAAAAGAAAGGTTTGATTAGGTGGTCCAGATATTTCAGACTGACAGCAAGTCTGAAGTTGAGTTTGGTTATGAGAAGGCAATTCCACTCAAAATGGCCACAGAACACTGTGTAGGGCATCCTTGCATGTCTCAGATGATTAATAAATCAGCCACCTCCAGTGAAGCTCAGGCACCATATCTACTTCCCCAATGGATATCTGTGATTCTTTAAAGGGTCTTTCTTGTACAGACGTACTTCATTATGACTATGGGCTACAGTCTGTCAAGTTCATAATAGTTCACATTAAAACCACATTGAGAGTATGAACTGTTTGCTTTCACCCTGGGCAAATCCATGCCAGTCATTCAGAAATGTCAACATTTTGAAACATTCTTAATCATGAACTCTGTGGCTGAGATTAGCCTAAAATTATAGGTAAAATATTATATGTGTAAGCCTCTATACAGAAAATGGATGGACACTTTACCAGATTATAAAATGGTGGGAAATATTTGAGGTGAGCTCCTGAAGAAGGATCAAACCCTTAATTATATCTAGATATCCTTATATAGCCAAAAGTCCAAATATGGTACTTTGGGGATATCATCAGACTCTCTGGCTACTAAAAGTTGGCTTTTCAGTGATAAATAGATGGTGTGATAACATTGGTTCCCCATTTCATTGAGAAACCTCTCAACTGGTCAGTGTGCATTGCCTAGCCCTCTGATAGAGGTGAAACTTAAATGAGGTCATCTTCTATGGAAGAGAAATAAAGTATATTTTTAAAATATAGGGAGGAAAAGTAGCAAACAATAGTCCACCATGGAAGTGTTAATAATGGCAATTTAAAAAATCAGCAATATTTCTCTTACAAAGACATATTAAGAACCATTGGACAGATTACTAGTTATAAATCAAGTTTATTTCCTCAAGAAGTCAGTAAAATATGCACTATCTTTATCACTACCTTTAAAATGGTTAAGTTTGGTTGGGAGAGGTCAAGGGCACAGCCTTATCAAAATAAGGACTATACCTCCATATTGCACTGGAGCGATAGCACAGCGGGTAGGGCGTTTGCCTTGCACGCAGCCAACATGGCCAACCCAAGTTTGATTCCTCTTCCCCTCTTGGAGAGTCCGGCAAGCTACCGAGAGTATCTCGCCCGCACAGCAAAGCCTGGCAAGCTACCCGTGAGGTATTCGATATGCCTGGTAAGCTACCTGTGACGTATTCGATATGCCAAACGCAGTAACAACAGTCTCACGATGGAGACGTTACTGGGCCCTCTCAAGAAAATCGATGAACAATGGGAGGACAGTGACCTCCATATATTCCACTCTATGTTCCAGAAACTGAGAAGTTTGCACACCATGGTCCAGCGTCTTGTCCATGACTTAGTGTAGGTGATAGAGCAAATAGTGGATACTATTATTCTTGATTTCAAAGCTCTTCTTTTGCAATCACACACTGTCTAGACCTCCATCTAGAGTAATAGAGGCTATTCAATTACGATTTTAAGTCAAATAACACAGTGGTTGGAGAGGCTTCCCTAGATCCTGGAAGTTTCCAATGCCCACAAGATGGCGTTGAGGGGTGAACCAAAGCCTCCAGGTCTTACACCTTACATGTACAGAATTCTACTGTAGCATTAATGCACTGTCATTCTCCTGCAGAATCTTCTCACAGTTTTGAACCAAGAAGCACAAGATATCTACTTAGGTATAGAAATTGCCTATCTTGTTCCAAGCTCTACAATTGCACTTTGCATCAAATCAAAGTCTTAGATAGCCCCTAGGTGTCCCCCTGGCAGATGCTATAGATAATCATGTGCTAAACTAAACAGAATTGACTTAAATAAAACTTCCTTAGGCACTCTGGTCATAATCTAATTACTTGAGTTTACATCTAATCTAGATTGACAATAGTAGGTGCTCCCTCTACAGAAAAAAATGATAAGTGATTTTCCCTTCAACTCCTTGAATACTGGCCTTCTCTGAATAGTGTTGAGATAAGATCTAACATTGAAAAAATAGTGAGATTGATACTGTGAATCAATATTCTAGAGAGAATGGGGCATATTTTTTTAGAAAGATAGCTGGAACATTGGACTCTTATCAGAACCCTTGAACAATATGGACAATAAACCCTAATATCTTCATGTTGAAAAATAATGTGTTTGCCCTGAATGATGGGCGTTATTGAAATAATTAAATATGGCAATGAATGTAGTTAATGCAAAAAAAAGTCACTTTTTAAAAATCTAAACAAATGTACAGAAAGAGGGCTTTTATTACCTTTCTGTAGAAAATCAAACACAGCTATATATTGAGTCAGATCTGGGTCTGAATCTATATGCAATGTGACTAATATAGGTTACTAATATATGTTACTCAGTGAGTCAGTCCCTAAAGCTGTAAAATGGGAAAATCAAACTTACTGCAGTTGTGGCAAAAACTTAGATAAATAAAAAAAAAGTACTTAGCATTAATACCTCATAAATAGCTCGCACTAAAAATGGTGCTATTGATATTAATATAATGCACAAGCTTTTTGGAATATAGTGAGTTATGCCTGTAGTGAGTTATGGCTTGGCAGATCCTGCTACTATTAACTCTTATGAGTCAGTAGTATATATCACTTTCCAAATTTATGGTCAATAATACCATGCTCATAGTTTGACATTGACCATAGTGAACATTATTTACATCATGGAAATTGGAAAATGCTACAAATCAGTGTAGCCCCCTCTCCCCAAAACCAAAGTTAGTTTATCAACATTAATATTGAATGTGTTTTAGTTTAGGTCCACTAGAAACAGTTGTGAAGTTGGAAGCTCCATAAGCAAATTGTTATTAAGAAGTGCTTTCAAATAAAATCTATAAGTAGGTACACAAAGAATGTAGGCAAATGAGGAAGATTCTAAGATTCTAAGTCTTGTCCCTGTGCTTAGCCTAACAGCCTGAATGGTCACACAGAAAGATTTTGTTTTCGGTCTCAAGATTCAGGCTCTTCTACCCACATAGTCATTGGTAACTACTGCCTATATTAGGGCAAGAGGGTTGAGGGGGTGGGGTAGCTTCTTCACTTTTGAGTATTTCACTGCCAAAGCATTCAGTCATAGGTATCTAGCATAGCTGGGAGACAAATGCACAGTCTCATTAGGGTCATCTGAACTGTATGGTAATAGAGTCTACAATAGAGGAACAGATCGCAGTTTGAGACGTTTGAACAAGAATAGGTTTGGAGAGCCACTGCTACTGTGTATTTAATGCAATACAGAAGGGTTGTTTATTCCATCAGCAAATATTTAGTTAATGGGAACTGCATTCCTGGTAATGGGATCAATGATAGAGATTTAAGGGTGAATACAATTAGATGTGGGATCCCTGCACTGAAGGAGTTTACATTCCAGCTCCAGAGACAGACATTAACCAAATGCTCCCACAAATAAACATGCGTTTACAACTGTAATAGTGGTAGTGAAAGAGAAAAGGAGTCTAGTTCTCCTGAATTTAAAGAGAGAGGTTGGATGGGCAGAGCACTTAGCCTATAGATGTGGCAACTGAGCAGAGAGGTGAAGCAGCAGCTTGGATTTTCTAGATAGTGGGGTAGTGTGGATCTAGAAGAGGTTAAGATTGACATTAGGTGAGGAAGTGGGTCTTCCCTGGGGCCCAGCGCCAGGGAAGCCTTATGGGAAGGAGTGAAATGGCTCTTGGCCATGGGGAATGGAGAAAAGAGGAAGCTGGGAGCCTTGTTTTGTTCTTCTGAGAGAGTACTTAGAGGAAAGGCCAATTTTTCTGTTTCTTCAGAGATTCTAGAAATGTCTCTTTGAAAACAAAGCTATTTTTATGCTCTTCATATTTTCTAAGATTGGTTACTTTTACAAAAAGAAACATCTTTTCTTTGATATTTTAAAAAAAGTGTTTGAAAAATCCCTGTCTGACTTAGCTCTGCCAAGAAAAAGGGGGTGTGTTCTTACTAAATTCTAAAGCTAAAAAAAAAGAGCGATGGGTATATGTGCGTCTATACACATATGTGTGTACACACATATATATTTAGTTGCATATAATGCATATAAATGTGTGGGATTCTGTGTTCAGGCATGTGTGTATGTGTGTACATGTGTCTTAGGCTTGGCTGAGCTGGACTGTGAGATGGAAGAGGAGAGGAAAGAAGTGTAGACTGGCTCAGTCATGGAGGGATAGGGGGAGGGGAGGTGCTTATTGCTGCTCAGCCCATTATTAAAGAGAAACAACATTCCCTGCAGGAGGCAGAAGGGCAATAAAACCAGTGGCTCCACAATTTATGATGCTAACTGAGATTCCATAGTTTGAAGCTAGGCTATCCCCCGAGCATCAAGGTCAACAAGCCAGCAGTGCCCAGGCTTCCAAAGAGCTCCCCCGTGCCCGCCTATTAATCAGCCCATTGCTGAAAATGCACCAATGAGCTCTGCTCTGGAAACTTCATTAATAAGCAGGGACAGGCCAAATTGCTAAGAATTCCAGGAGAAGGGCAGGAAGGCAAGGGAAAAAATATTTATATACACATATGTGCATGTTTGCGTACGGGATAGCCTATTATGTATACGGGGCCATCTATTACAGAGGTCATATAGAAGTATGTCTCTCCACATATTTTATATTATATGAGAAATTTTCAAGCTTTAGAACCTTGCCAGATGGAATTAGAACAATTGTTCTTCTGCCGAGACTTCATGAAATTAATGAGGTCCTCACACAGAGCCATGAGAAAATAGATTTTTTTCTTTTCTTTTCTTTTTTTTTTTTTTGTAAAGTGCCCAGTTTCCAAAAATACAGCAGCCACAATCCCAGAGAGAGTGATCGGTTTAGGGGTTAATCTTAAAGCCCTTCAGAAAGTCCAGCCTATCTTTTGGGGTGTTGCAATTTTGAATGTAGTTTTAATCAGCTTCACCAACCCAGGCGCCCAGGGTTGCAGGCAAAGGAGATTTTTCTTACAAAACCTCAGAAAATCATCTCCTCTGCTTTAAATAAATGGAACATTTTCACTCCAAATCCATCCTCAAGTGCAAAGCTTATGTTTCTTTTGTGTTTAGGAAAGAAATCAGTAACCGGGAAGAAACCTATGCAATCAGAACCCCAAAGAACATTTTCTTTTTTGGTGTGTGCTAAGGCTTCAATACCGTCTGGGAGTTTGGACCCTAAGTTGGAAATCTCAGGCCCAAAAATGTGTTTCTGTTTTAATGTTCTATCGTCAAAACTCTTCCTGGATTCTCTGTTCCCGTCAGAGACCACCCTGAAAAAAGGAACTGTGCGCCACTTTTGTCACTCTCCAAGTCTCATGGGATATGTCTTTGGCCAAAATGGCGACCTCCCATTCTGGTGGCTTCCCTCAGAGAATGCAAGGGGTGTGGAAGGGGAGCCCAGCGCCATCCCAACTCAGGATGAGCCAGCTGCTCTCAAACAAAACGACTGCTGGCTGGCTCCCTCTCACAGCTCCCGTCTTTGCCTCTAGTGAATCAACAAGGGCTTTTTGTCAGCAATCCCCCTCAAAGGGTGTTTTCCTGGTGCTCTATCAACCTCAAGAAAGAAACTGTCTCTTTTCCCAGTTCCTCAGCTCCCTACAGCCCTGTTTTCTGTTTGGATTGACTCAGAGGCAATCCAGGGAATTTAAAATATACTCTTGGTTAGTTCCTACAAAAGAAAATGGCTCTGGGATAGACTTTGAGGAGACTCTTACTAATGATGTAGGACAATATATATTATTTCATATCTGTATGTTCTTTGCATACTGAGAGGATATTTAGAGAATTTTTCACAGTCATTTACTGACTAGAGAATACACATCTCTTATTCATCAGGACTATATGTTACATTCTTTCTAAAATATACTTGGATAAAATGGAAACAGACCCAGACCCCAGAACTGGTGAATACAGAGGTTTGTTGGTTTGTTTGTTTTTATTTGCTTTGTTTTACAGGTGTGGCAGTGCTCAGAGTTTACTCTTGTCTCTGTGTTTAGGGGTTATTGTTGCCTATGGTTGGGGATCATATGCAGTGCCAGGATTGCAAGGAAAGCAACTTAACCTCTGTACTATCTCTAGTAATTAGGGTTTTAATGGAGGCATATCAGATCCAGAGCAGGTCCTGGGTCCTATTTCACAGTTATCAAATATCATGACTCCAATAGACAGACTGAGACTCACAAAATTTGTAGTTTGTGGAGGCTTCATTACTTCTGTCAGTGAATAGGTGATAAAGAAGAGATAAGAACTAAGGACTGTCTGAGACCATCACTGGACTCCAGTGCCTCACAAATGAGCTTGCAGAGACACTAAACTGCCAAAAATTTTAAGCATACCGATTATTTTCTTTGGCTGAGAACTCAGACCTTCTCAGAGTGGTGATGGGATACTTCCCCACCACTCTCCCTATACTTCAAGAAGTCCCTACAGCCATACCCACATTCCATCACCACCACCATGAGCTCACTGCCTAGTTAAATGTTAGGTATTTTTTTTTTGGAGAGAGTGACCACGAATGTAATATCTCCATACTCTAAAATACTAACATCCTAGTAGGAGTACACCAACTGGTTGGGAATGTAACATAGAAACCAATTACTTGATTAATAAAAGCATTAACACAGATGGCTCAGCTAGCAACAACAGCTTAGTACACCACCAGACAAGGATTTAATGTCTCCATGGTGAGATACAACAATTTTCACAAACTTTCATTTTTTACTGAAGTATTGTTTGATCATTTCATTAGGCATTTTGTGGTGAAAAGCAATATAAACTAAATTATTTTGGGTCTGCTATTGGAGGCAGGTTTGAGGGGAGGTTGGAAAAATGGGGACAACAGTGGAGGGAAGATCATAGTGGTAGTGAGATTGGGTTGGAATATTGAATGTCTTTAACAAATGCATCATGAATAACTTTGTAAACCATAATGTTAAATAAAGAAGAAGAAAAGAGAATTGGATGAGAAAACAAGAATAAGATATGGTTCTTTTTCCTGTGTGATACAAGCAGAGTGAGAAAACTTCCTCCCACTGTTTGTCATTAAAAAATGTTCTAACTTCCTATTTGAGCAAACACAGATGATATCTACTGATATCTACTGATATCTAATATATAACTAATTTATTTCAAAGCCAAATACCTGGACAGGTGGTGTCACCTAATTTAGGAGGGTAATACTCAGAGGAGGAAAGGGAACCTGAATTCAAGATTAATATCTAGGCTGGAGAGATAGTACAAGGGTTAGGGCATTTGCCTTTCATGCTGCTGATCCTGTTTTAATCCCCAGTAGTTCACATGGAGTGACCTCTGAACAGAGAGCCAGGAGTAACCCCGGAACTTCGCTGGATATGACCTCAAAATCAAACAAAAAAAATTAAATTAAAATTAAGACAAAACTCAGCCTCAATACAAGTCCAATTCCTCATTGTAGGAGTCTCTGAGAGGGTCTGTCCTCTCCTCACAAAGACATAGTGAGCTCAATTTACAGGCTGGTATTCCTAGGAAGTGATCATGATTCAGGCAAGAAAGTAGGGAGAAGAAAAAGAGAGAGAGGAAGAAGAAGGAGGAGGAAAAGGAGGGTTGATGGGAAGAGAGGGAGGAAGAAAGTAAGGGAGGCAAAGGAGAAGAAGGAAGAGAAGGAGGAAAGGAAGAAGAGGAAGAAGGAAGCTAGGGATTCAGAGTCAGGAGGGAGGATAATGTTGGCCACTGCCGTTTCTTTCTTATTAAGGCCAGAGAAAGGGCCTTTAGTGCTCTTAATGGTTGCTGGGATATGAGTATGTTCACTGAATGGAAACGTTTGGTTTTCATTAAAAATGCAGACTCTCTGACCTTAACAAGATGAGCTAGAGTGAGGAAGCCAGAACCAACCTTCAAAGCAGCTTTGGGGAAACAAAATCTGAGTCCTACCTAGCAGTTTCATGACCCGGGACATGTTATTACACTCTGCTTTGGCTTTACAATGACTGAGGCTGCCACTTGATAATTTTCTTTGGTCTAAATTGTTACAAATCCCATTTTCCAACTGGGTTCTAAGCATTGAACTCTGGCTCTCATGGAATCTTGGTTCTTTATTTGACTCTTCCTAAAGAGAAGAAAGGAGACTGACACCCACTGAGAATTTGCTCTGTTGTACCAGGCACCATATCAGATATTTTACAGATATTAATCCAGTTTCACCCTCTTCTTACCTATTTTTACCCCATAAATAAGAGTTTCAAGAGACTTTGAGTGTAATGTGATTTCATACTGTTCTAAAAGAGAGAGCTGTAGTTCAGGACCCATCTATTCAATCTGAGTCTATGGTTTATACTCAAGCTCTCTTTGACCCATGACATCACACCTACACGTGTTTATACTCAACTCCAAACATGATTGATTCTTCTTGTGCTCCATGGTCCCATCTTTCAACATCACTTCCACTTGCAAGCGGTACCTGCTCACTTTGCTGGGATAATTGTTTGCAAATAATTCTTGTCCTGTCAAGTATTGTCTTTATCTATTAATTTAAGTTTGGAGGGCTGCATAAGACACATCTGCCATTTCCTTGTCACCTCAAGGTAGATGGGCCAAAGCCTGTGTGACCTCTGCCTTTATCAAGTCCGTGGAGTAGAGTCAAAGCCAAGCACGTTGGCTGAACATAGGCAATGAACATGCCTTATTCCATGTTTCCAATTCATTTCCCCTCCACATTGACTTCTGATTCTAGAAGTGATAGGGAAATAACCATTTATCAGCAAAGGTTTCTTGGCCAGTTCTATGTAAAGTCCTTCTTTGACCTGGGCCTAGGCCACTTTAAGGATTCAAAGTTATCCTTGGGGGTGACTTGACCAGGAGAACCATTAAAGGTACAACTAAGTCTTGCAGAACCACCACTCCCACATTGTTTTCAGGGCCTCCTCACTACTCTTGTTTCAAGTCCAGGGTATTTTCAACAGTAAGAACAGTCAGGCTGTCCCTCAGTGCAGGGACCCATGGCTTTTCCTTTAATCTTTATGGAGAGACGACATAACCCAATGAACCCTTGATCTCTTCGAGATTTCTTTCTTGTTTTTCTTCCAGGACAGCAGGTCCTGCTCTGTTTGGCTCTATCCGGTTCTGTCTGAGAGCATTCTGTCCTCCAAAACAACTTCCCTGCCTCGGTTCTCCTTCTCCTTTCTGGATCCGGTCCCTTACTGCTTCTCTGCTTTTTCTGCTGGAGCCCCACGATGTCTGTTCCAGCTGTTTATAATTACCTCCTGTGGGCTTCTAGGGGTGAGTGACTCAGCACTCTGCCTTGTTTTCTGAACTTTCTTCTTCTTTTTAATAAAAAGAAGTCAGATATTTGCCAAAAAAATTATCTTCCTTTATCATGGCCAGTGGGTAAGCCAGGTTGGTAGACCATGAATAGGTAGCACTTTAGATTTTTCAAGTCATTTTGTAGAAATCGGATTTTGAAGCAACAGTGCCCTAGACTTGCATTCCACCTCCAACTCTAGGCACTGCTCATTTAACAATCTTGGACCCTATTTCCTTGTCTGTAAGGAGGGGTTGTGCCATATATTTCACACAGTTAATATGGAGATAAAAGAGAAACCCATTGTAAAAATTCTCATGCAGTGCTATGGTGCTTTGGTTTAGCTCCAAACGTATTACCGCCTTGTTTTTGTCTCATATGTATTCAGAAATTAAATCCTACACATCCTCCCCTGACAAGGCCTTCCTTATGCCCCCAATTCTTTGTCTTTTCTATGGTTACATTTTTATCAAAGCCATAGTGCTTAATTCTGAAGTTGGACAAGAATCCCTCTTAGCCTTGGTCACACTAGTCCTATATGCCTCGCTCCTTTCCGGTGTCAGCACCCACTCTTCCAGTCCAGGTCACTACTTCCAGCTAGTTTGATGACCACAGTATATTCCTAGCTTCACCCACCCAGTGAGGCTTATCCAGACAGCTTCCTTCAAAGCAGTATATCTTTATGGCAGAGAAGCTCCAGAGCCAGGAAGATTCACCCTGGTGCCCCTCTAGTCCTTCTCTCACCTTTTCTTTTCTCCAGCATTCTCCTTGCAATAGGGACTACCTACCATCTTCAAGCACTGAAATGTCATCATAAAACAAGTGTGTCCTGCAGAAATTATTTGATTGTATGACTAAGGAGTAACTTCTGCTCAAGTCATTTTGTCCCTATCATCATGTCTTTATGTATATACTGTGGATATTGATGCCATCTCTGATTATACTGAAAGGTCTACATAAGAAAACAAGATCAAATTACCAGTGACCCACGAACATACTCAGAAGAACATTTGAATACCCCTCTTACTTTCCACTAACACATCACAGTATGCTAACATTTAAGGCAGTTATTTTCCCCCCATTTATGACATCCCCTTATTTACACAACTCTCCTTGGTATGTTCTTTTCTCTCCTGGCAGCCAACATGGCCGACACAAGTTTGATTCCTCTGCCCCTCTCGGAGAGCCCGGCAAGCTATTGAGAGTATCTCGCCAGCACGGCAAAGCCTGGCAAGCTACCCGTGACGTATTCGATATGCCAAATACAGTAACAAGTCTCACAGTGTTACTGGGCTTGCTCGAGCAAATTGATGAACAAGAGGAGAACAGTGACAGTGTCTACATTGAACCAATCAAGTCTGTAATGATAATGGAAAGTCAAAAAACTGAGATACAACACCCATGTATCTTTGTGCAATCAAATAGCCCCCTCCAAAAACACATGATGAAGCTTCTTACAGAAAAACCGAAAATCATCAATGGAAACATTTCCCTCTAACCTGCTTCAGCCCCAAAATGCTTTTGTAGTAAATGAACATACCGTCAAAATAAAATGCTCTGATTTTGTCCATATGATAGTTATAAATATCATCTATGAATTACCCTGTTAGCTCCAAATTCAAAAATAAATAGAAGAGCAGCAAGGATTTGCTCTTTGATCTATTTGAAATAGATCAAGGATTTTATCTATTCAGATCTATCAAGATCAAGGATTTGATCTATTCAGAATCCAGTCAGTTCTTTAGAAAGACTTGTCTTAGAGTTCCTTATAACATAGACAGATTTCCATCTCTGAAACTCACTTTCCCTTGCCTTTTTTTTTATGAGATTTCATGACGTGTACACCTTCTTCATGACAATTCCAAACCCCCTGAGAGTGAAGGTCAGAATTTGCTATTTTGAATTAGTGGTTCAAGGAAGCTTTCTTTGATTGAGTAATACTTGAAAGAGCATGTTAAGGGTAAAAGACAAGAGGATATATAAGATAAAGAGATTCCATCAAAAAGGGAATAATGGCAATTTGTCTTCATCAGACCTTTGTGAGGAGAGGCCAAGACAGAGTTTCTATATGCATTCTATGATTGGTTATCACTCAGGAGGTCTGTTTCTCACTCTGCTACTTCCATCTAGAACTCAATCCTGGGAAGAACAACAGTGTGGCCAATCTGTTCCAGATTCCTCCTCCCAGAAATTCTTGCCACAGTTCTTCCCAAATCGTGATGCCATTCTGGCATAACCATGACCTAGAAATTTTCAACCTCTCTGTCCCACTCTCGTACCTCCCTGGTGACCCTGTGTATAAGTGAGACTAATCAAGCTCCTATAATCATGTATTTCACCTTGTGGATAACTGGGATCCCTTCTTCCATGAATTACCACCTTTCCAGATAGGCAACTTTCTCACTTTAAGTCTTGGCCCTTCCTCTTCCAGACATCTTGTGTTTTTGAGGTCCCAGTATGCTTTCCAGCTCTTCCTGGTCAACTTATGACACATTTATACTTCCTCAAAAAAGAAAACTGCAGCAATATAGCTTCTGGAGACTTCATTATTTATGGGGCTTCAGTCTACTTGGAAAGACTACAGAGTAAAACGACAAAGAAACATGAGTTACGACAAGTTACATGTGATTCTCTTTGCCATTTACTAGCTGTATGTCTTCAGGAAAGTCACTTCACTTACCTTCCATTTTCTCATTTGCAACTGGGAATTTCTTTCTACCTCACCACAACTTTTGAATGACTCAATAAAAATAATTAATGGAAGTGCCTGACACCTAATAAGGGCTGCAATGAATACTAGTTTGAATTTGAAACTGCAGTCTCCTCTTTGGTTTATGTCAAGGGTCAGCAATCTACAGCCTATGGGTCAAGTCCAGTACAAGACTTATTTTTATAAGTCTTGTAGACTTTATTGGAGCACAATCATGCCATTCATATATATCATCTATGAATATGTTTTGTGGTTAAAAAGCAGAGAACACGAGAAGTTATGCTACAAAGATCTTGGAACATAAAATATTTACTTACTTTCTACCACAAATGTGCAACTCTTGGTTTATTACATCGTGGGGCTCATACAGCATTATTTAGTACAGGCTCTGGAGTAAGGTTGACTGAGTTTAAATGCTAATTTTATCACCTACTGACTTTGAAACTCGAGCAAGGTACTTATCTATAGCTTAGTTTCCACATCCATAAAATGGGAATATTAAGTAATCACATTAGATTGATAAAGGGATTAAATAAACTAATCTACTAGAATGTATACCACATTTTCAGAAAAACAGCATTCATAAACATAATGGTGAATACTGTGTTATATAATTCCATTACATATGTGATCCGGGCTGGAGCGATAGCACAGCGGGTAGGGCGTTCGCCTTACAAGCGGCCAACATGGCCGACCCGAGTTCGATTCCTCCACCCCTCTCGGAGAGCCCGGCAAGCTACCGAGAGTATTCGATATGCCAGACACAGTAACAACAAAGTCTCCAATGATGGAGACGTTACTGGGCCCGCTCGAGCAAATTGACGATCAACGGGAGGGCCTTTACTTTACTTTACTTTACATATGTGATCCAAGTGACTTTTTCACACAGTGGGGCTAGAGATATTGATCAGCTTCAATCTGAAACCCAAGGCTCCTGTCTAAAATGCCACTTGGAATAGATATTGTACCAGACTTGCATGTGGATTAGGATCATGCACTATCTATACCTATCCATGGCTCTTTTTTAAATTTTATACTCCCTTCCATAAAACCTAACTGATAATTGGACATAAGGATTCAGGCCTCCAAGGTGAGACATTCCCTATCACACGTATGGGCTTGAGTCATCATTACTGTCCCCAGGTCCTTATTCCTGAAATAATATACTTCCCTGTTCATTCTGGTGCCTGGTTTGGCAGTTCCTTCAAATCTGCCTTTCACCCTGTCACTGTAACACCCAGGGAGAAGATGCAGCTTCTTAGGGTCCTTGTGTGCATTTGAAAATTTGTTGACAGGTCTTGTGGTTGAAAATCAAAAACTAAAGGGACAATTCGGATGGATAGAAGAGCTATAACATGGCATTAAAACACACCAAATAACTAGGTAAAAATCACTACCTAGAAACTGGAAATTCTGGTATCAGGCACACAAAATTTAGCAGAAGTGTTCTTGTTAAATAAGACCAGATTAATAAGAGTCAATAGGATCAAAAGTCAGAAAACTAGACAATGACTCACAAACTACTTTTTTTTTCAGGCCACACCCAGCAGTTGTGCTCAGGGCTTACTTCTTGCTCTCTACTCAGGGATTACTCCTGACAGAACTTGGAAGACTATATCGGGTGCCAGAAATTGTACCTGGGTCTGCTGTATAAAAGGCAAGCACTCTATCTGCTATACTCTCCCTCCAGTCCCGTAGACTACTTCTTAAGAAAAAGATCAAGCAGACCAAGAGGAAATAAGTGACTGAGTAAAAAGGTTTGCATATTCATGCGTGAAGAGCCATAGTCAGTAACCATTTCAATTTAAGCTGGACTGATCGATCCACTTGGAAAGCCCTCTAAATCCGTCTAAAGTGGCAGACTCAAATTTTCCTTCATTATAAGATTAATTACCCTACCCCAGAATCAACCAAATCTTTTAGACTAATATTGGTATGAAAATATTCTTACCAAGTTTTACATTCAATAACATGGTCTTACACATAACTTTTATTGACCAGGTCATAGTCTGATGAGCAGGCTAAACCCAAACCTTCTGAGACTCATGCTTCTTACAACTCACCAGGTCTTACAACTGGAACATCAGTCAGAAATTCCTCGGGGAAAAAAAAAGCTTGCTTAAGATCCAAGTCACCTGTTCAGAGTGTAGCAGCCACCATTTCACATTAAATGGATAAAGAAATTAATGGTGAAGATCAAGGTTCAAGTGCACAGTCAGGTGTAGCAATATTCAGAAGCAAGAATTCTGTCAAAGAATTTAGGTGACTGTGGAGTTCATTTGATGAAGCCAGAAAACTGTCTTCAGCAAATGAAGGCAACTTCTTGAAAAATAAAGACTTCAGCTATATGTGCCAAAATGATCTTGCCCCAAAGTAATTTAACTTTTTTTTTAATGGACAATCTTTCACTGGTTAACTTTTCAAATAAGCAGTTAAATCATTTGGGAGCAAAGCAAATGAGATTCTCGTACAAACTTACTTTTTCTCTGTCTTTATTATAATTCCAGATACAGAGGGTAAGGTAGGGGAAACTGAGTACTAATGAAGATTTCCCTCATCCTAAAATAGGAGCTGACATTTAGTAATTCTGAGTAAATTCATGTTTATATTCTAATTGATGGTATTATGCTTTGAGTCAAGAAACCAAAACCACTGATGCGTTACTTAACACCACTCCTATGCCGTCATTACAAACCAGTTCTTACAATATTCTTCTTGCTAATAGGACTTAATTTAACATATAATATTCTGGCATGTTTTTCTTTTTCTGATGCTATCTAAACAAATATCCATTCCCACTTAGATCAATGATACCTATGCTTTCATTCCAGCTTATCTGTCTGATAGTTTGGGAGTATCTTTGCAATGGCCAAACCCTCTAAGAGCCTTGCCAGGAGGTAAAATCCAGTGTGTTCAGAAATAAGAGCTGGAGGGTTTCAGAGGAAGCACACTGGAAGAGGGACTAACTATTGCCAAATTTAGCAAACTTGTTGCCAAGCCATCAGCTTTCCCACCAGCATGCTACTCATCAGAGTTGAAATGTTCTGTTTTGCTATGCAAATATGCAGATTCACTTTGCCTTTATTGCTGGAAACAGAGATGGGTGAAGCATATGAGTAGGTGCAGGGTTCCCATGGCCATCTGAGAACCACCATTTGAGTCTGTCCCTCAAAATCCTCATTGCTGCAGGTTCCGCGCAGCTTTTGACTTCAAAGAAAGGAAGGTGTGCAGCCTTGAGTCTGCTCCTTCCTCCCTTCATCTTGAGTGTGTCTCACCACTTCTCACTTGGAGATGTTCACAATTAACCCTGCATTTAGGTTGCTGAACAGAGTGAGAGATCTCTTCCACTGCAGAAAGATGGGATGAGTCAGCTTTCAGGGTTCAACAGTCAGTCCCCTGGGGACATGAGGGTTATGGTCTCCCTCAAAAGAATCCTGAGAGGTGCATGTCCACAGTGCATTTTTCCCTGGAGAAGGTAGCTCCAGATAATCTGGATCCCTTTGCTGCCTGCAGCATGGGGATGAGTCTATTCATGCCCCACTGAGAGCTCCTCCAGAGTGAAGTCATTGGGGACAAACCCAAAGTCCCACGGCAATTCTGCCCCAGGTATAAACACTTCCCAAGTGCCTGTGGTGACCTCAGTGCCCAGCTGGGTGATTGCAGAGGGAACCCCTGCTGTCGCAAGTTCTTTATCTCATTTGCTCCCACCTCCCAGCAGCTGCTCATGCTCACACAAGCCTTGTAAGGAATTTCTAATCAGGGTTTACTATGTGTCAGGGGTACCACGGGCACCAAATCCAAGAATCCGAGTAAGAAGGAAGGGAACTGTGAAATAAAAATGCAGAGAAGTGTGCTGCTGTAAAATGAGAGACCAGCATGCTTGAGGGAGAGGGTCAGAGTCCTGGGTGGGTCCTGGGAAGCATGCTATGGTGGTTAGGATTCCTGAGGCTGGGTTCCATCAGCTCATGGTCAAATCCTGGTTCTGCCAGTCTGGCTATAAGAGAGAGACTGGCAAAATCAATTGGTCTTTCTGTGCCTTATCAGTAAAACAAAGATAATAATAGCACTGAACTCAGGCATCTTTACTGGGTGAAGTGAGAGCGTATTTGTGAAATACCTGGAATTGTGCAGAGCAACTGCACAAAAAATAAATACTTGGTAAGGATCCCTGAAAGGAGAAGCCAAGAGGAGGAGGAGTATGGGGTTCAGGGAGATGATCTGATCACCCGAAGGTCACCCACTCTGAGCCAAGGGAGGCTACACCTGTTCTACTTCATTCCCCCAATCTGGCCCTCTGCCTGCTTTCTCGTGTCTTCTGCAGTCTTGGCAAAGGGACATGTCCAGGAGGCTGGGCCCTGGGCAGGGCAACTTTCGGCCTTGCTATCATAACACATCTCTATTTCAGAAGCACAAACCAGCCTTTGGCAGCTTCTCAAGTAAGTGCCAGAGCCAATAAAGGCCTCCTGCCCCTCACCACACTTTCTTGCCTTGCCTGCAAGACCCAGCCATGCAGGGAAACACAAGAACTCACCCAACAGGTTTCTTCCACAGCCACATTGAAGCAGGAAGGGCAGAAGGAACCCTGGCTAGGAGGGCCCACTCCCTGGCTTCCAGTGTCCCCTTTGACCTGGACCCAGCGCTCTCTCTTCCCTCCTGTTGAAACCTGCTGCCTGGGAGGAGCTGATGTCACTCTGCCCGCCATGTAGCTACAGGCCACCCCTGGCTCCCAGATGCAATTAACCACACTAACTCTTTACTGGCCCTGCCTCTTGCCTGCTGGCATGCCTCCTTCCATGGCCAAGAGCCCAACTTGTTACAGGGATGGCCCAGCCCAGTGTTGAATGTCCCTGCCGGTCAACCTGGCCCAGGCATGACAAGTAGCATCTGCACTTGTCTAGCCTGGCAGTGAGAATCGGGCCCTCGAGCCAAGTTCTAAGGCTGGGTCTGCAAAGGACAGAAAAGACTCTGGGAACTAGATGACAATATCAAAACAGGCCACAAATCTCTAAGGAGTTATTATAAGAAGAAATCACACCCAGTTCCCAAACTGTGAACGTAAATGGCTGCTTGGAAAATCATTAGCTGTACCTATCCTTCCATTTCTAATTAGCAGCCTCTTGTACCCTGAACTATATTAGGGACAGATCATGTTCACATTCCCCTAAGATGGAAGTGAGGACCTACTGAGAACTGGCCGAGGGCTCCTGAGGACAGTAAAGGTGGGGAGAAAGCAGGTGCATGGCTCAGGTTTGGAAAAACAAGTCTGGGACTCCAGAGGGCAATCAGATTTAGCACAAGAAAAACGAATGAACTTAAAGGCAATGCCCATAGTTTACATTTACTGAACTCTTGCTCTGTCTTAGGAACTCTGCAGGCCATTCCACATTTGGGTGTTGCCTGAAACTTCACAACCACTCAGGAAGTTGCTCTTTATAGTTTCCTTCTTATAGATGCAGAAGTTTGAATTTGACAGAGACATGACTTGAGTGAGGTTACTCTAATATGCAGAGTGATGGACCTTATCAAAACCTGACTGCTAATCTAACTTCCAGACAACTCCAAAGTGAACAAGGGTTATTTCATAGGGACTCCTCTCCCTGTTTATCTTGAGGAATGTAAAGTTTTGCATCTAAGAAAAATAAAACAGTGAATAATCCCCTTTTACTTCTGTTTCTTTTACCTGGTTCTCTAAACCTTTAGATCCAGTGTAAATTTGACACATCTGCTTGGAGTGCTTGCACCTAACAAAGTACTAATCATTGACAAAGTAAAGGACAGTGAATCCAGACCTGGTTATATTTCCCAACCATAAAACAAATGGCCTGGGTTCCCTTCCTAATAATGTTCATATACCATAGAGGTATTGACTTATATCTATCCACCAGGGTTAATCATTACTAATGCTAGTGGGAAAGGGAAAGATGGGAGCAAGATGGACTGTATATCTAAAATAATGGTGGGCTAGATTGAAAACTCAAAAAAAGAAAAAAATTCTATTTTACTCTGCTGTATTCATAAACATCTGGTCCTCTACTTGATAATTTGCTCAATAAATTTTTGTTGAATTATCCATGTTACCAAATTACTCACAAGCATAGACAAATATTCACATAGGAGCAAAAATGTACAACCAACAGGAAACAATGTCATGACCATGGGTGGGCCAGGTCTCAACAAGTGTGATAACCTGTATGATAGAATGGTAGGGTGTCACTGAAAAATAAGAAATTGGAAGGTATCTAATTTGCTTAACTTGAAAGGGTATGCCTCTGACCAATGGACTAGAATCAAATACCCAAAGACAAATCTCTATATCAATACTCAACTAATTTTTGACAAAGCTGTGTACATGAGTAAAATAATTACCAAATTTTCAACAAATGGTGCTGGAAAATTGTATAGCCACATGTTGAAAAAAAAGAGCTGAGTCCATATATCACATCCTGCATCAATTCAAAGTGGATCAAAGACCTCAAGATTAGACAAGAATTCATAAAGTTCGTTTAAGAAAATCGAGACAGATTGTTTCAATATTTGGACTCAAATGTGTTTTTTAATGATATGAGTCCTTTGGCAAAGACAACAGAAACATAAATTTAAAAACGGGATTTCATCACACTAAAATGTTTCTGCACAGCTAAGCAAACATGGTCAGAAACTAAAGAACACTCAACTGAATGGGAAAAATATTTGCACTGAACAATCAGATAAAGGATTAATACCCAAGATATATAAAGAGCTCACAAATATCAATAAATTCCTATCAAAAATGGGAAGAGGAAATGAATAGACATTTCTTTGGAGAAAGGCCAATAGATGAATGAAAAAATGCTCATCATCACTTATTATCAAGGAAATTCTAACCAAGGAAACAAAGCGATATTGTCACCAGGAAGAATGACACACAACAGAAAAACTGGGGGTAACATGTCGGCAAGGAAGTGATGAAAAAGAAATTTTCATCCAGTGGTGATGAACATGTTGACTATTGAATCCCTATGTAAAACAGTATGGAAGTTTCTCAAAGTTATTTCTACTACTAAAATAGAATTCCCCTACTACCCAACAATGCCACTTCTCGGTATCAATAAAAAACATCCAGTCAAAAGGACATATGCACACCACTTTTCATTTTAGCACTCAGCACAATATGAAATCTACCTAGGTGACAAATAACAGAAAAATAATGAAAGTATGGTATATAGACACAATGGAACACTATGAAGTTCCAAGAAATGATGAAATAATGCATTTCACTGAAACATGTATAGAACTGGAGGATAGCATGTTAAGTGAAGTGGACAAGAACAAATATCAGATTATCTCACCTATGTAAAGCATATTGAAGAATTAACAGGAAATGGGAATGCAATGTATGGTCTCTCAGGGATGGGGAGGGCAGAGGGGTGTCCAGGCTACTCTTGACTCTTGAACACAGAAATGAGAAGGATAGGGAAGGAAATAAACTGGAGGGAGTAATAAGAAGAGAGGGATGGGAGGTAAAGGGGTAAGGTTCAGGAGCACTGAGTGCATCACAGTGTAGAGATAAGGTCTATGAACATATCTAAACTACAGAGCTAACAGTACTGAGAGTATGCAGTTCAAACAACAGCAATCAAACTTTAAACTATTCCTGTCAAGGAGGCAGACTGTGATGAGGGGTGGGGGTGGGGAGAGGGAGTCTGGGAATATTGATGCAGGGAAGTCAATAATGGTGGTGGGATTGGATCTGAAACACTGTATGCCTGAAACTCAGCTAAGAATAACTCTGTAAACACAGTGCCTTAATATCTAATAAAATAAATAATAAAAAAATAACCCCCCGCCAAAAAACCGACAAGCTGTTATTAAAGGAAGAGACCACGCTATATGCAAATAGAAATGTCAATGGAGAATATAGTGTGGTGATTTTATAACTATTTGGATTTTTGAAAATATGCTTGAATAAACATCAATAGAAGAATCTATACACGTCTACAAGAAACGGTTCCTTCCTTTGAAATGAAAGTATCAAGGAAGGGAGAGGAGAGAAGAAGATATGGTTGCCAATGTTCCAACATTTTCACTTTTTGCCCTGTGCTGTCTTGCATTGTTTAATTTGTTGTGCCCAAGAGTCTGGGATGCTTGTTATATAAAAATGCAATCAAAATTACCCTTCCATGACAAATAAGTGTAAAGAAGAATAAATGAATATTGCTTGTGGCATGCATGAAGCTGGCCCCATAAATGTTCATCCTTTCTCCCCTGCTTGTCCCTGAAGATGTTTTTATCTCATCTTGCATCTGTGTGACTGAAAAGAGACATGCAAAGCTATGCAATGCCCTGCTGAAGTCGGTTTTACCCCTCAGTGTGTGTGGCCCTGCAAAATCTGACAACATTCAGCCTTCCAGGGTTTTCTGGCTTTGTTTTAAAAGGACACATGGGCTGAAAGCACAACCACTGGTTTGCCCCAAAGCAGAAACAGAAACTGGGAGGCTTTGGCCAAATGTGAATTAAAAGGTTTGGGTGGGCTCCTGGGGCATCTGCCTTAGAAATAATTCTCATATGAGGTTTTGGCATGTCCTTGGTGCAAAAGAATATTCATTACTCCACAAAGTCTAACCCAAATATTATAACTCCAATTTGAGAAGCTTAAGGTCAAAGTAACAAGTAAAGAGTGATAAATTGGCAATGCAGAGGAGTCATTTCCAGGCTCACAGCCCAGAGGGCTGAGTTACCAGTCATTGAGAAGAGCTAGGTTCCCTTACAACTAACATGTCCTTGGTTGACTGCATTTGTGTATCTAATTAACCAGATAATTGTACAACTTCCTTAGTCTTTGCTATAAAGTTCCAGCAATTTCCAAGCAGACCCTGAACTTAGAATAGGGGTACAAAAGTAACAGGAATGTGATAAACAAACATTTAGGAAGCACCTCATTTGTTTCTGGAACAACTTCAGCTATTTAACATACAAAATCTCTAAAGTTCAAACCATCTTGTGAGGTAGGTTAGATTACCTCTATTTTACAAATGATTCATAAAGGTTAAGTAAGGTTCCATGGTATTTGCAAAAGCAGGAAGGGAATTTAAGTTTCTTCAAAACCCATCCTCACCCAGCACAGCACTGTACGCACACACACACACACACACACACACACACACACACACACACACATAAACAAACACAAGCACACCTTTTGAAAATAAAATTTTATTCTAACTACTTACCCAACCAGATCACATTACAATGGGCAATATTTGACTTCCAATAAGAATAGGAGACATAATTTTCAGGGAAGTAATGTTGTGTTTTCTTACATCCTGAGTAATGTGTTTTCTTACATCCTGATGCATTAAAAAATGCTCAGAAAAGAGCTTTGATTGTGTATTCAGAGGCTCTTACAGCTCATATTCTGAATTTCCTCTATCAATAATCATGCACCGCTCAAAATTCAATGTGGGACATTGAGCCAGGCACTGACAAGGGATTAAGTCCCTA
Source organism: Sorex fumeus (assembly GCF_029834395.1). Classification (NCBI taxonomy): domain Eukaryota; kingdom Metazoa; phylum Chordata; class Mammalia; order Eulipotyphla; family Soricidae; genus Sorex; species Sorex fumeus. Next base: position 6,347,956 of record NW_026606101.1, on the reverse strand, counting down.
ATTTCTGTCTCTCTCCCCAAGTTGACAGCCTGGTAGGCTATAGTGGCAAGATAACAGCAGGAACTTTTTCTCACTTTTGCTTCTCAGATACTGTTGGAGTTTAAAGATTCCTAACAGAGCCTCAACCCAGTCACTTCAAATTACCAATGAAGAAATTTCATTAATAAAAATAGTTAGGGGCTGGCATGATAGTACAGTGGGTAGGGCATTCGCCTGGCATTTGAAAAACCCTAGTTCAATACCTGATATCCCATATTGTCCCCAGAGTATGGGCAGAAGTGATTCCTGAGAGCAGAACCAGAACTAACCCATGAGCACCACCAGGTGTGGCACCAAAACCAGAAATTAGTTTTTAAAGAAACTGAATTCAAGTTTAAGAAAGTCATTTCTTAATATACCAAAAAATCAGTGGAATATTCTGGAGTGAGCTAGCCTCCATGGCTCACTGTTACTATCCTGAGATATAGGCCTATTGTATGTTTTTGATGGCTTTATTGAGTTATAATTTCATAGAATTGAAATACTTGTTCAGTGATTTTTTAAATAGTAAGTTGTACAACAACTATCACCAGCACCAAATTTTAAAATATATATGTTCATGACCCCCCAAGAGAGAAATCTTAAACCCATTTTCAGTCATCTCCTTTTCCTACCCTAGCCCCAGACAATTCCTAATATACTTTCCATCTCTATTTATTTCCCTTCTACAGATATTTAATATTCATGGGCTTATAAATATTGAGTTACTTGTCTAGTCTCTTTCAGTTGGCATTATAGTCTAAGTTTTATCCACGTTATTGCATGAATTCATACTCCATAGCATTCTATTGGATATATTACCACATTTTATTATTCATTCAAAACTTAGTGTATATTTGGATTGTTTTTACTTTGGGGACCATTATATTTTAATACACATCTCAACTTCAAATAACTGGAAACAGCTGACATGCCTAGTAAAGATTTTGCAGTGACATTTAGACTCAGTGGAAAGAGTTCTCTTAACCATTAGGGATTTATGCCATGGTGAAATAGAAAAGTATTGTGGCAAGCCATGTATGATGACAACATTTCCAAAGACATGTCTTTTTATTCCAAATAGAACAATTCCATTTCTCCCAAGAAAAGGAAGAAGATGAAATATAACTAGGAAGAATCACACAAATTTTTTGGTAAAGAACACGCTCTTTGTGGCATAGTTTATTATTAAGCAGTTGATGACTGGACTTCTTTTGCATGGTTTTCTCGAAAGGCAATGGAATCTACTGTCGTAGTGCCTCCAGGAGAACCCCTTACCATGCACAAGGTTGGCACCGTATATGTAGCCATGGGCTGGAACACTCATCCAGATCAAGGACCCCACATCCAAGATTTTCTTATAAATAAAAGTAGAAAGGTTAGTTCTCCACATTCTTCTTGGTAATGGAACAGTAGATTTAACTTTCAAATTTCACTAGACCTGCTAGTGTCTTTGTATTATTGGTGATGAGAGAAAAATCTGTGAGTGTGTGTGGGCCTCCTGAGTGAGAAACTTGTGATTCTTGTGTCCCAAGCAAAGAGTATGTCCCAAGAAAAGAATTTGGTGTTCCTTTAGGAGATGGAAACAAAAGCAATGCCGATGGGGTAGAAACTGGACTGAGTATAAAAAGCAAAGTATTTAAAGAAGGATCAGGTGAATAAAAGAAGGAAAATTATAAATGGGGAGACAAATAAATCACCAGTATTAAACTAATGATTCCTTAGCCATCTCATATGACTTTTCCATTGTTTTCTGCATGACTTTCAAGAAGAAATGAATTAGTTTCTACACTTATAAATCAGGACAACATATACATTTCTGAATTTCATTTTACTTTGAAAAAAAAGAGAGTCTGACAACATTTGCATAAGCAGAATATTGACTGTTCCCTAGAAATAAAGTTTGAGAATTCTAATTCACCAAGTCCTCACTGTCTTTATATATAGCTTTTTCAAAGCTTTATGTGATCTTTTTGTAACGGTAGCACCTGAAATAACCAGGTCTATGTTCAATCATCCTAAACATCCCACTGATCCCTTATGTTATCACCTAGTCTTTCAGAGAATTAAATAAAAACCATAAAGTTTAAGTGATTTGTCCAAAATCACCATCAGTAATGATCAAGACCATCTTTCATCTCAACTTATCTGCCATTTTCCTGATACAGCATGTCTCGTGATATAAAATAACAAAAATCCACATAAAGAGTGAAAATGAGGTAGAGGGAGAAAAGGAAGGTCTTAAAATAAGAGCTTATGGACTAATTGAAAATTCAGCTACAGCATGGACTCTCTCAATGAGAGGCCAAACAGAAGCCTAGTTGGACACACATATTCTTTGCACATGTTTCCAGAAACAAATGGAGGCCTCCCAGAGAGAAAACATTTTTTTCTTGACTCATAAAGACAGATCTGAAAAAGCATTTGGGAGTTGCCTTATAAATAAAATAACTTGCTCAAATTAGCAAACATTTTCCAAATATTTCTTAGCAATTCTCCTACCCATTAGTTTCCAAACTCATTGCATTACTAGCAAGAAATCCAGGTTGTTCTAGAAATGTAACTTCAGTCAAAATTACTCTCTGGGGGTAGAGTTCATCCCTAAAGCATTCCCTGGAATAGGTCATATCAGCTGTCGTATTGTATTGGAGTGCTAGAAGAAGACCCTGTTGCCCACCTCTTTGGCCCATGCCAGAGAACCTGAGATATCTCCTGAGGGTCACCACATGTACAAAAATAGAACAGAGCAGAGAAAACAGGCATTTCTTTTTGAAACCTCAAGATCTATTTCTGGGGTTGAACAGAAGCCATTAAAACATTCCCATGACTCTGTGCCAAGCCCCCAAATTACTAATGACAGACATGCTGGCTCGAAGGGAGTCATTGCTGGCAAATATCCCTTTTGTATCTTATTAACAGTAATAACCCTGAGCCTTTCATTGAAAGATCTCAAAGCACAGTGCAAGACTTAATTGACTCCCCCCACCACTCTGTCCCTGAAAAAGGTAATTATCATTATATCCCTCAGACAGTTTATACAGGGGTTAAATGGGCGACGGAGGTTGAATGATTTATCCTTGTTTCATATTCTAAGTTGAAAGGAAAAGTCTAAATAATGCCATAACTTGGGGGTTAACTCAGCTGTAGGACTTGCTGGAACCAGTGCAGATAGTCAAAGCAATCTATAGAACAAGAACCAGGTAAGACTGCCATGGTTAGACCTGTGGCCAGAGGTTAAGTACTGACATAGAACTGCTGACCTCAGAGTCTGCAGTCCGAAGACAACCATCCATGACTACCTGATCTAGGTTAGAGAGGGCAGAGAATCAGGGTGATACTTCCCATAATCTGAAAACTGAAAACAGCAAAGATCTGTGCTCAGTAAAAAAGGTAAAGGTAAAGGCCCTCCTGTTGTTCATCGATTTGCTCGAGCCGGCCCAGTAATGTCTCCATTGGAGACTTTGTTGTTACTGTGTCTGGCATATTGAATACGTCACGGAGAGCTTGCCAGGCTCTGCCGTGCGAGCGAGATACTCTCGGTAGCTTGCCGGGCTCTCCGAGAGGGGCGGAGGAATCGAACTCGGGTTGGCCATGTTGGCTGCGTGCAAGGCGAAAGTAAAGGTCTATGTCAGATACATAGTCCAACAAGAGCTCTAAGCACACCAGGTCACCAAATAGGTGAGATAATTGAGCCCAGGGGAAAAATTAAATTTTAGCAGTTCCAGAGATACAATTCAGTAGTATATCACTTGTCTTGCATTTATAAGGCCATGGGTTCAATTCCTTAGCTCTCAAAAAGAATGAGAGAGAAATGAAATGTTAGGAATTGCATCCGAAGCAATCACCCAGGCCTAGCATCCAAGGTATAGTGGAGATGGACTCAGTGATGTAACCAGTATTTTTTCTCCAGTATGGCAAGTTCTTACTAAAGCACCATCACCTAGGAGCAAAGATTCTTTTCCTACACCTTTTGTATTCTATGCTCAATTTTGGAGATCTATCATCAAAATCAGTATTCTGATCATCCCCACTTCCCTGGATTCATTTGAGACCCTGTCATAACTCCTCTAGATTATTTTAATAGCCTCTTTGCTGCTCCTATTTCTTTTAGACATTCCCAAAGTCAATAAATTCTTCATTAGATTGTCGATGGCATGTTCCTTAAACACAAATATCATCATGGAACTTATAAAATGCTCTCCTTCAACCATTCCACAGGGAAAAGCACACAATTGAAATGCCAAGAATTCCATACCAATAAAATTATATTTCAAAACTAAATATGAAAGTGAATAAATGATAAAGTGATTTAGCACCAGAGGACCTGTAGGACATGAAGCATTAGAGACAGCTTTCCAGATAGAAGGAAAATGATACCAAATCAAGACCTGGAGGCCAGGGATACAGCCCTTTAGATACAGATTTAAGAAGCAATAAAAAGTGAAGATTCAAATGTATGTTTATAAAGTCTGCTTTAAATATAAACTCATAGGGAGGGAAGGAAATTTAAAATTACTAATCATTCAAATACTAGGTAATAAGCTTGAATACCTATATTAATATTATACTATGTAGGTTAACAGTTGACCTATAGTTCTCAGGATAATCTCTATTATCAGGGATAAAAGGGAATTCAGCATGAAAATATGGTACAAACATACATAAAACAAGGCATGTCTTAAAATATATGCAACTGATACATATTGCAGTTGATATACATGTGTGACTGATATATTGCTTAAGGTTTTAATAATGCATGATGTAAAATTTGACAGAATGAACAGAAGAATTAGATCAATTCTTAACTATAGCCAGAGATTTCAGCACTACTCAGTCAATAATATTTTAAGAAGTAGTCAAGTCATTATAAGAACCAAAATTAAAGATAAAGGTTTGAATGCCATTATGAACCAACAACTTAAATTGCATGGAAAGAATACACTACCAGTAGCAGGAGAAAATGAATTCTATGATCACGGAAGATTAGGTGGTGTGAGTCTGAGGGTGTGTATTCTATTCAATATGAGGGTGTGGTGGGTGTAAAACAAATTTCAAGAACCTCAAGATATCTAAATTATTTGAGAATATTTCTCTTACATAATAAAATTAAGTTGAAAACTAAGAATAGCAACCTGTACAGATAATCTCCAAAATGAGGGGCTGGAAAGATATAAAAATTAAGGAACTTTTCAGGCATGTGTTAGCCCTGATCTAAGATTTGACACTGCATATGAGTGCCCAAGATACCCCACAGGTCACCCCTCACTCCCACATACAGGGCCAATGATAGCCTCTGAACACTTTGTAAAACAAACTGCTCCCTCCCTCAGAAAATAAAAATAGGGAGACTTAAAAATGAAATTGGATAACACTTAACTATATAACACATGAGTAACAGAAAAAAGCACAGAAAAATTAAAGTATTATTTAGAAATAAATGATAATGACAATGGGAATATCATTGTTTATGGAAAGATATCAAAGCAGAGCTGAGTGGGAAAGGTATTAAGTGCATAGATTCAAAAGCAAAAGTGGTACAAAATGAATGATCTATGAATGAAAAGCACTCATAACCCCTTTGAAAGAAATGAAGAAGATCATGAAAAAACATTGTGAATCATAATGTACTAAAGATGTACCAACCTTTAAAACAAACTTCTGAATTACTTCAATCAAATTAGATAATATTTCCCACCCAATGAATATGCGGTTTCAAAAACTATGATAATTTTCTATTAACTGTAATTAATCTAAACATAATTTAGCTACCTTAACATTTTGTCTGTCTTTTTTTATTAAAAAAATTTTTAATAGTGAGTCATGAGGTACAGTTGCAGACTTACACATTTTTGTGCTTGGGTTTCAATTATACAATGATCAAATACCAAATCTCCACCAGTGCCCTCTTCCCACCACCACGGATCCCAGTATCCCTCCCACCCCCCATCCCCCCATCCCACCCTGTCTCTGTGGCAGGGCATTCCCCTCTGTTCTCTCTGTCCTTTTGGGTGTTGTGGTTTGCAAAAGAAACATTGAGTAGCAATCATGTTTGGTCTATAGTCTACTTTCAGCATGCTTCTCCCATCCTGGGAGGATCCTCCCAACACCTTTATTGGGTGTTCCCCTCTTTATCTGAGCTCCCTTTTCCCCTAGTATGTGTGGTTGGCCTCCAAGTCATGGAGTAAAATTCCTGGTACTAATCTCAGCCATTCTTGAGTGTTAGTTTCCTATTTTGTTACTTTATGTTCCCCAGATGAATGCAATCTTTCTATGTCTATCCCTTTCTTTCTGAGTCATTTCGCTTAACATGATACTTTCCATGTAGTACCACTTGTATGTAAATTTCGTGGCTTCGATTGTCTATGTGTCTTGTCTCTTACTAAAGTGGTGATATGGTTGCCTCACATTCAGCACAGGAAAGTCCCGGTATTCAAGCTATCCTCACATTCAGCACAGGAAAGTCACGGTATTCAAGCTAGATGACTTGAGCAATGCAATTACGTGGACAATTGGAGCTTGAGACCAGAGTTAAATTCTGATAAAGCACCACAATATTAGGACAGACCTATGAGATTATTCATGCCTCTGAGCAACATGGTATTTTCTATAGATAACTTTTCATCTTATATTAAAACAGAAAAGGGCTCAAGTTTTGAAGAGGAACCCATATCATTAAGCACACTTTCTTATAATTTCCCTTTAAGCTTTTATTGAAGGCTGGATAGATAGTATAGTTGTTAAGGAGCTTGTGATGCATACATTGACGCTGGTTTGATCTTTTGCACCACATATAGTTCCCTGAGTGGAGTGAGGGGTCACTCCTGAGTCCAGAGTCAGAAAAAGTACCTAAGCACCACTGATATGGCCCCCACATCCCCTGCAAAATAAAATAATAACATTTTTAAATAAATGTGTGTTGGTAAATGAACATATACTTCTACTCCAAGTACAGGCCTATCAACTTTCTAAGTCTAGATAATATTTATCTTTTTTTCCTGGATTATATGAATAATTTAAGCAATCAGATTGCTATTTATGAGATTAGATATATCCTGCACCAAACTAGATAAAATAGATTATATTGAGATAAATGAAGGAATTTATACTTTGATTCAGGAATATCCTATGAGATAATTTTTATCTCATAGGGCTGGAGCGATAGCACAGCGGGTAGGGCGTCTGCCTTGCACACAGCCAACATGGCCGACCCGAGTTCGATTCCTCCGCCCCTCTTGGAGAGCCCAGCAAGCTACCGAGAGTATTAGATATGCCAGACACAGTAACAACAAAGTCTCCAAAGGAGAGGGCCCGCTCGAGCAAATCGACGATCAACGGGAGGGCCTTTACCTTTACCTTTACCTTATAATTTTTATCTATATTCTGTTACTGACAAGATCTTGTTTAAAATGTAATTTCTTTTGCACATATCAGTGATGCTCAATTGTTTTATTGAATACTTGATGGTCTGTTTGAAGGGATAGCTACAAACAGAAAAATAAAAAGGCTATAAAAACAGAAAAATACAAGCTAGAGGACAACAAGTGATTTTCACAGCTTCAAATGCTGAGGTAGAAGTCCTCTAAGGGCCAGCAAGATGGCTCACAGGGCAGATCACATGCTTTTCATTGGGAAAATCATATATTTCAATCTCTAGCACTGCATGGAACCCCAAACACTGCACAGAGCACACCTGGCATGGCCCAAAAACAAAAAGTGAAACTAAATCAAATCATGCCAAACAAAAGGAAGTTCCCTAAGATACACAAGTAAACAGGCAAGGATCCTTGTGGAAAACTCACCCTGGGAATTTTGCCGCAGCAACTGCATCATCCAGAAATTCAGCAAAACTCTCTTTTACTGAATCTTCAAAAACAGTACAAACCAGGTTTTAAAGTTCTCTCTAAAAAAGTTTCAAAAGGAAGATGATGGAAGAGAAGTGGTGGTCTTCAGTAAGAAAACAAAACTGTTAGAAATGCTGATGAAGCTGCTTCAAGACAGCTCACTCCAATGGTAAGAAAGTTGATGATGACTATAGACTGGGAACTCAGCCAATAGTCTGTGGGCATTCACTTGTCTCCCTGTGAACCTTTCTATAGGTGTTTGATCTTACAAGCAGTATAAGAAATGGTTCTCAGTATCCCCCAAAGAACAACATGGAAATGAATAACATTCTAACAACCTACCCTCCAAATTCACAGAGTACCACTTCTACCATATTCTATTGATTTATTCAATCTTAGAGACACTCCCAGGGGAGTACATTTAGGTGGTTGGAATTCCAGAAGAACCTAGGAAATAAGAGCTAGAATTGACAACATCTTTGGAAGATATGCTATACACATTAAATAGCTCTGAGGACCATCTTTTACCTTTCCATTCCTTCTATTGTGTGATTTTTCTCACACATAGAAAACAATACTATACATTATTGTGGATACATGAGTATATGGAATAAATAAAATAATTCCCCTCCTACACCTTGATTGCAAAAGCTCTTATTTTCTTTTGTCTTTTGTTGTTTGCCTACTACCCTTATTGGATGTATAGGTGTTACTAGTCAAAGGATTTATAGTCATTGCTTTTCATCATGGTTGTCATAAAACAAGTAATAGCAAGAACATCAGTATGCACCATGTCTTTTTCTTCACCTTCTAGTGGCAGAGAGTTCTTGCCAACTTAAGTCAGCCTTTACCTGAAAATTAGCATAATTTTCCACTAAAACACTATCAATCATTCATGGTTAGCATGTAGGTAAAAGAAATTTTTGTCAAACTTGGTATAGTTTGATTATATTTGAATGGACCATGATGTCAGAACCTGGAGAGGCGAATAAACTTAACTTGGCTGAGATGAGTAGTAGAAATGTACAGAAATGCACAGAAATAAAATGAATCATTATTTACTAGCATCCCACCAAACAGCTGGTGAAGCAACAGCTAGTTTGAACAATGACATGTTCAATTTGGGTTTCAGATGGAATACTGGATATGTATGGGAAGATCAGCTCCCCGTGATGTATTCGATATGCCAAACACAGTAACAACAAAATCTCCAATGGAGACGTTACTGGGAAAATAGAACTTGTACAAAATGTGGTACATAATATACCAAAAGGGTATATTATAGATATTAAATTTAGTGTAAGAATATGCCCAGAATTCTTCTCAAACTAGAATTCAATCCTAGGCTCAAGGGACAATGGATTGAGAGTGAGGCCTTAGCATTGTTTTAAAATTATAGTTTAGGTTACATGGTTATAACAGTGTTAAAATTTGTTATATATTTGTAATAAGTTAGTGTTCACCACCACAATTAAAGTGCCCAAGACCCTCCACCATATTCCTATGTCACCGTTAGCCCAAGCAATAGCTATTCAGATGAAAAATTTAGACAGGACTCTGCAGAGGGTCTTCCCTAATAGGAAAGAAGGGTTTCTTAGCATTCCTCTCAGATAAGCCATATTCCTTCAGCATGGGCATAGGTTGATACTCTATAAGTGAATTTCTTGGACCAGATATATACTGCAGTGGATAAGGCACTTGCCTTGCATGTGGCTTACCTGAGTTTGATCCCTGGCACTTTATATGGTCCCCTAGCACCTCTTGAAATGATCCTTGAGTATAAAGTCAGCAGTAAATTCTGAGCACTTCCATGTGTGATCCCAAAACCATATATTTAAAGTTAACTAATTAATTGAAAATGGAATTCTTCTCTTCTCTGGATGGATATGACATAAGGGTCCCCTTCTTCTAAACTGGCATTTCTCGACCAGGACTGCGCATTAGATCAATCTATAAAGTATACAGAAAATACAGCACAACATGGATATGATTCAGGACTTGAGTTACTATAGCCATCTACCAAACTTAACTCAGAGAATTTGGTATTGAAACAAAATTTTTCTAAATAAACAATAGTAAAGTAAGCAAAAATATGTAATATCCTCGTGGAAAAAAAAGTGACAAATTGTTGACCAAAATGAGAAATATCAGTTGTAAAATGACTCATAAAGTTTGATATATTTTGTACAAAAGTTTCTAAAACACAAAAAAGTACTATATATTTGTTATGGATAGAAATTTTGTTGTTTCAAAGTAAGGCTAAAATATTCACAGTAATGCACCAATTTTAGCTTTGTGGTTACTGTCACAATTGGAAGAAAATTTGGGTTAAAGAACAGGTCTGCTATAGCTATAGCATTTTACGTCTCTGTCTTAAAATATCTAAAGCACATACAAACTTAAACCTGCTAAGGTTTTATTTTAGTATGTCTTCTTTTATCCTGTGGTATTCATTTATTAATCTTGTTTTGTTTGGGTGCCACACCGAACAGTGCTCAGGGGGTTGCTCCCAGTGGTGTTTGGGAGACTATTGTGCCAGGGATTGATTCAATTCCTGGCACCATAGTTTAATGCACTCAAAGCATGTGTTTCAGTTCTTTGAAATGTCTCCTCAGCCTCTCTATGTATGCTACTTGTAATTATTAAATATAATGAAGAAAATATGATAAAGAGATGATGGTGAAGGAAGATGAAAAGTAAAGAAAGAAGGAAGAGAAGGAAAGTACAAAGAGCAAATGGATGATGACGAGAGGAAGAATAAAACTAAAAAGGATGATGAGGCAGCAGGGAAGAGACAAAGAATGAAACTCCAAAGTCTTAATGAGACAAACATTTCAAAATTCCATCTGAAATTTTTGAGTTTTAAAGAGAATCTGCTTCTGATTTATTTTAAAATAATAAATGACCTCGAATGTCTTGATTTTTTTAAAATAAAATTAAATGTAAAAAGTAAAACTTTCCTTTCCAGATGTTAACATATACAATAAATTCTATAGAAGAATGTTATTCTTTAAATGAAGAATAAAAGTATTAAATAACTCAAAGTGCAGGATAAGACATAAAATGAAAGGTACGAATGGTTAGTTAAATAAATGGGGGTAAGATGATTATCTTCCCGCCCTCTAGTCCTTATAATTAAGTTAATTAATCTGATTAAATTTCTTTAATTTGATTAAAAACTCATATGGAAAAGCTGGGTGTAAAAAGATTTGACAAAAAAACAGCAAGGCTTGAATTTCATCTTAAAGCTCAAGTCCTAAGAACAAAAGCAAAAAAGAAAATCCTTCTTTTTCCCACCAGTGTCTAAGAGGTTTTGATTTTTTTCTTTTAACAGATTTAAATAATCTACAATTAGCAGATATGACATTGCTTTTCATTATGGTATTGTGATATAGACATTGTGAAGCTATAATAAAGAATGTAAAATAATTGACTCTATATAAAAATTTCTTGCACATTCTTTCAAAGAAAACTACAAACAAATACACAAATATCACATATATGCAAATATCACATACAAATATCATAAATATGTGTCTATACTATGGCATATATATGTAATTTTAATTTTAGTGCAATATATTTGACACAATATTTCCATAAAGATATATTTTTACCATTCTAATACTTGGGTAAATCATTGCTTCAGATCTATCTACTGCTACCCAGAGATGCCTGGGTTCACTTTGGTTCAAATAACCACCTGTACCAGCAATATCTGTTAAAGTAATGCCATGACACTGACACTGACACTGCCAACACTTTCGTAGAGTTCAATAATAGGATGTTTTGTGATTGCCTGTGAGAAAGTTGGGAGGTTATCCAGAGGTTTCTTTGGTCCTTGGCTAAGGATGATCATATATACGGTGGTTGTCTGACTTGTCTATACTAGTCTTGACTATAGCAATGGAGTCATTCTGCTCTATTCCACTTATCTCTTACCCTCCAGCAGGGTGGCTATGTACATCCTTATGATTATGGCAGAGTTATAAGAAAGCCACTGAAAACAGGCAATAAATATTAGGACTAAATTTGGAGTTATCACACCTTTACTGTGCTTCATTCCCTTGGTCAAGTAAATGAGCTGGCCAAATGAGAGGCAGAGTTGGACAGCTAACTATTTGAAAACATAAGGTAAAGCATGTAGATACAGATAAAGGCAAAGAACTGGGACCATTATTGCAATCCACAGAAGTACTATGAGCTTATTGTGTGAGCTAGCACGATGATTCACTCCCAATGATCCCAATCAGTGATTGATGCAGTCATAAACACAGATAGTTCTGAGTGGTACAAAAAAACAGCTTCTAGAGAAGAAAGAACAGGGAGACTGGATTTGAGTGTGATTGTTTCAAATATTGATGAGGTATGAGGTTGAAGGTTAGGAGTAGGAGAAAGTTTCTTGGAGTATTGGACCCTGGACTTGGACACTCAGAAGGAAGGAAGATGGACTTTGCAACATTAATGATTCACAGGGGGAAATGGAAAGGACAGAAGAGATGAAGGTAGAGACAAGATCAAACCTGTTGGGTGTGGAGACATGTGAGTGAAAAGCAAAGAAAGTTTAGAATATTTGACAGAAGCTCTTCAAGGAGTTATGTATAAGTTGGGAATTTTGGATTTTAATTTGTAGATGAAAATACTGCAGCACAAAAATTGAAGGACAGCTGGAAGAGATGGGGGGTTGGGAGACAAACAGGGAAGGCTTTTTAATTGCTGATTAATAATTAACAAAAACAAATTCCTGAAAACCAAAGGGAAGCCCTTCAATTGTGTGGCACAGATAAGACACTCATAAGTGTATATTATTACTGTTTTTATTTCAGATGGAAATGATGCATTTCTGCTCCAAAGGTGTGAGCTAGGACCAGCTCCTCTAGTTCTCTAGCTAGGACAGCCCACTATTTGTCCTCAGAAGGTGACAGAGCTAGATGTGTTTCTGCTATCTGAAATTCGGGATCCCTGGTTGGAGTCAGATCCGTCTCCTAAGCCACGAGGGCCTGCTTGGGATCATGTGGGGCATGCTGGATCACCTGGTATGTAAGTTTTAAGTTAAACTCACTTTACACTCTGGTCCATGTTTGGAACTGAAGCCCTGTTCTGACCTCTCGCCCACTTGGCTTATACCCCGACACCTGTCTGGCCTTAGCAGCTTCTCCCCACACCCACATGCCATTCCCCAGCCCAGCCGCCTGTCCACAGCCTGACCTAGCTTGACTGCCCCTCCTCAGGAGACGCCCCTTGTTCTTCCCAGCTCCCAGATGAGACCTCTTTAAGCTTTTCTTTCCACACTGACTCTGGTCTTGGTTACCTTAACCTTTTCTCACTAACCAACACAAATATCCATCCCAGTGTGTTCCAATACTTTTGACCACCAGCCCCGGAGTCTGGATTCCCTAGGCTATCCCACTTCAAAGCATGGTGCTGGGTAAACTTAACAAAAAGTCTAACTCCCTGCTCTGTAGATGTGACTCTGCAGCTCATGAAGAGGAAGGGTGTTCCCCAAGATCACAGCCCTAGTGATGACAGGTGCAGGATCATATACTTGCAGCCTAAGAATCTCTTGTCTTGAAATATTGTTACCATTCCAAAGAGCTGCTGCAGCTTAGGTTTCCTCCACATGTCCTCACCCAACCTAGGGGAAAAGAGTTCTCAGAGCTGGGATTTAGCAGATAATTTCTTCTCACAGAAAGAGGGCAGGTCTTCTGAGGGAACTGCCTCTACTCTTCTCTAGCATTCTAGCACTGTCGGAATATGGAGCCTTGTTGGTGGTCTGAGGTGGCTGCAACAGAGAAAGAGAATCATCCTTGGGATCCTTGAAGCAGAAAACAACTTCAGAAGCTGCCCCCTGCTCTCTGAGAGCTAACGCAGACTGCCCTGGGATTAAGGCAGCCACAGTATTGTTTCAATGCTTCACATCAGCATGGTTTCCTGAGACAATTTCTCAGGGGACATACTGCTATGTTGGACATGGTGCCTTTGAGGTCATTTGCAAAATGGAGTAGAAACACACAGACAAACACATAGATAACTCTCATGTAGTCAGTCTGGGGAACTCTGGCTCTGCTCTATTCAATCCATGCTCTTAGAATATGTCCCTAGCCCTTACCCTTTCCATTCCTAGCCTTCTTCTTTGTGAGACGCAACAACCGTTGAAGACTGGAAATAATGATAAGTGCCATATCCTCCATCTTCTGACAAGTGGTTTCCAAGTTATATAAGCTCCAGGGGCAGCAGTGTCCTGATCTCAGAATGTTTAACATAAATAAAATTCTCTTGTTCAATCCAGAGAAGTCAGCTACCCAGTTTGACCAATTGTGCAAAAGAAATTTGCATATTTTAAAATCTTGATGCCGAACTTAGTGCAGACACCCGATCGGCATAGCACACTACAGCCCAGAACTCCTGGACTCAAGTGATCCTCCGGCCTCAGCCTCCCGAGTAGCTGGGACTACAGGCGCACGCCACATTTTCTCATTGACTCTGCTGTCCAGATGTTCTGAGAATTGCAAAAAAACAGACTCACAAGGCTGGATTTTGGAATGAAACACCATACACATTAGGTTTCCTCATCTGTTTGATGGAAGCAAGACTGATGTCTCGATAAGGATGGCTTATGTTTCAGGAGATAACCAGGAGTTTATAAGGACTATTTGTCAATATGAGTCAGGACCAGGGAAATAGAGCAGGGATTAAGGCACTACCTTGCATTTGGCTGACCCTTGGTACCCTGAACATCACTGGGTGTGGCCCAAAAAATAAATCATAAAAAAAAGCAACAAGAGGACCATGTTTTAAAAACATGACTTTGAAACATTCGTTGAGATTCCAGCTTACTTTAGGAAGCTTTTTATTATCTCTGAAGAGACCAGACCAGAGCCTTTTGTGTATTCAGTGGTGTTTTGAGACATAGCTCTAAGGTGCAAAGTCTTTTCTAGACTAGAGGTCTTTGGTCAAATCAAGGGATATATAGACAAGTACTGAGCAAAAGAACTTCCAGTAAGAACAAGAAAGGGGCACATCTTTGGCCACAACACAGAGCCTTACAGATTTTAATCATACCTCCTCATCAAAAGGCCATCTTGAACCCCAGAAGAACTGGGACCCTAAAGATCTCAAGTCTCCTCAAAAGCTTAAAGCACAGTAGAGAGACTAGACTGGCCCCTGCCATGTCTCCAAAGATGGAATTTTTCTCAGAAGCTCAGTGTGGCCTGGTCCCCAGATGATTAAAGCAGGGTGAGCCTCTATCCTTCAAGAGACACAAGGCCCACACACAGGGACAGAGATGTTAATATAAAGGTTAGGCCTGAAAGAAGGGATGTTGTTAGCAGTTCTACAGCTAACAACACACCGGGTGAGCCATAGACAGCAGGTGTGCAAAGAAGCATGATTCCAGTGCAAGTGCAGGGTTCTGTTAGGTGCTTTTTATTTTCCCTGCAAGATACTGAAGTGACTGAAAATACCTCCTAAGTCTTAACCATTAACAGAAACGAGGAGGAGAGATTATGGAGCCACAAAGCTGGGGGAAAAAAAGAGACAGGCCCTCCCAATTTAAGATTAAGTTACATAATGCTTCCAGAGAAAGTACAGCCTGTCAGCAAAAGAGACTTGGAGCCTTCTACAATGTGTGCAGAATCTGCCCAGCCTTACTTCTGCCCAAGCCAGAATACCATCCGTCTCTGCATACGTGCATGTATATGAATGCTGCCTTTATAGCTGAGACAAGATGAAGGGAGAAAAGTGTTCCTGACATCGGACTTTACCAGCCTCCTGCATAATATTCATAATAATGACCCCGTCACTCATCGAAGCTACTCAGTGGGCTGGCTTCACTGGGCCTTGATAGCTCTCTGAT
The DNA here is from genome assembly GCF_029834395.1 of Sorex fumeus. Taxonomy (NCBI): domain Eukaryota; kingdom Metazoa; phylum Chordata; class Mammalia; order Eulipotyphla; family Soricidae; genus Sorex; species Sorex fumeus. Next base: position 6,332,242 of record NW_026606101.1, on the reverse strand, counting down.
CCCACAGCCAGCTCAGGCTATAATTGCAAACACACTGCCCCGGGGATGTGTCAGTGAATGCAAAGACACTCCAGCTTTGCTGGTGTCTGTAAATGCAAGTTCAAGGGGACCTTTTTACATCAGAAGCAAAAATATGAGTCAAGAGACAGGTCCCTGGAGCCTGTAGAGGATCATAGAAGAGATAAGAAGTGCAAGGCAATTGCTCTGAAGGTGGGAAAAATCATTTGAAGGCATCAGAACTGACACAAGGTAATTACTGCTCAGACCTGGTAAAGGAAGAAAACCAAAAAAAAAAAAAAAACCTCGAAAACAAAAAAACAAAAATTAAAAAAAAAAAGCCCAGAGAGAGGGAGAGAGAAAGAAAGAGACAGACAGACAGACACAGAGAAAGAGAGTGAGTAAGAGAGAGCGAGCAAGTGAGAGAGAGAGAGAGAGAGAGAGAGAGAGAGAGAGAGAGAGAGAGAGGAAACCAGAGATAAACCAGAGAGAGAAGACTGAGACAGAAGGAGAGATTTGGTTCACCTAAGTTGGCTGCAGAGGTAGTTCTTACTTCCTGATAGAAACTTTAGATAAAAAATTTACCCTTCTGGAATGCCCTGCCACAGAGGTGGGGGGGGGGGGGGTTGGGGGGTGGGAGGGTTACTTGGATCATTGGTGGTGGAGAATGGGCACTGGTGGAGGGATGGATACTCGATCATTATACCACTGAAACCCAAGCAGGAAAGTTTGTAAGTCTACAACTGTACCCCGTGGTGTTTAACTAATGCAAATTAAATTAATAATAAAAAAATTTAACCTTCTAGGACCAGAGTGATAGTACAGCAGGGAGGTCAATTGCCTTGATGCAGCAGACCCTGGATTGATACTCTGCATCCTATATCGTCCCCCAAGCACCGCCAGGAGTAATTCCTGAGTACAAAACCAGGAGTAATACCTGAGTTTCACCAGATGTGACCCCAAAAGCCAAAAATAAATAAATTTACCCTCCCTATATGTATTTTTGTATCTGGGGGTACTGAAGCAGCACTGTGCAAGTCCCAGCTATTCTTAGACAATCATACCTGGTGTTCATGTGAGCCGCTGTAGTACCAGGGACACCCAGGCTATCAAGTGGTAATACACCTTCTTCAGGACCACAATTCAGGGGGTTTAGGGGAGCATGTGGTACCAGAGATTCAACCAGAGTAGGCCATGGCAAGGCATATATGCCTCACCCTTGTACTATGTCTCTCAAGTGCTCCTCCAACCTTTTACCCTTTCATAACTCCTAGTGATTTTGTTTGTTTAATTTACTTTTGAAATTAAAGAGCCATGACTTACAAATTTATGGGTGAGTTGGAGACTTACAATATTCCAACACCCAGTCCCACCACCAGTGTCAATTTCTCTCCACCAGAGTTTTTATGCTCCCTCCTCCTCTCCCCTGCTCCCCACAGCCAACCCCCACCTGCCACTTTGACAGGCACATTTCAAAGTTCAGTGGTTGTAGTTTAGGTCTCATGATTGCAGTGTTGTTGAGTCTATGATTTGGATATATTGTTCCTAGTGATTTTGAGAGTCAAGTTAGGTACTGATCATTTTCTTATTTTCTCAACTGTTTTTTTTATGCTAGAGACTCCTGTGTGTGTATGTGTTTGTTTGTCTGTGTGTTTATATTCTAGGGACTCCTAATGTGTATATATGAGTGAGATAACAGGGGTTGAGGAGAGAGACAGGAGAGAAAAGGGATTTAAATATAAATATTTGGTAGAAATAATAATGAGAAATAAATGTAGAAAAGACATCTTCCAACTCTGATATTCTGAAAAATGAAATACTGTAGAGCTAGGGGAAGGATCAGTGGCTGTCAAGGGTTAAGGGTGAAGAGGGAAGGGGATCATTATAACTATGAGGATGCTAAGGCAGCAAGACTCTGGTGCTGAAACAATGGATGCTTGTCATGACACAATAATCAGGAGCTCACAGCTTGGTGTAAATGTCTGGCTTTAGTTAACAATAATGATAAAAGTAATAATGACAGTTTACTCTTATTGTCTCATCAATTGTAACACACACACACTAGTACAAGATGTTAAGAATAAGGGAAGTTATGACAAGGAAGAGGGAATATATGAGAACTATGTATGTTCGACTCACTTTATGTAAAACTGAAACCAAACTAAAAAATGATCTATTAGTAGAAGATGGACAGAGAGATAGAGACAAGTGAGAATATGGACTAAACATTCAAACAGTCCCTCATCATCAATGCAAAATGTTGGTAATTTTGTGACAGAAAAAATGTAAAGACTCTCCAAGTAAAAAAAAAAATAGAAACTAACAACTGGAATATCTGAAACTTCATTGCATGCTACTCTCATTTCACTCCAATCTAGGAAATAAGTGAAATACTCCCACCCAGTAGCAAAAAAAAAAAAAAAAAAGAAAGAAAAAAGAAAAACAGGGACTTCATAGGGCACAAGGGCTCTGTGCTTCCAAGATGATCTCCAGTGAAGGGCTGTTTAGTTGTAGTTGTTCTTTATTTATTTTTCATTCTAGTCTCTTACCTACCAATACTTTTCTAAAATAAAATCAGAGTGATTTACTAGAAAGAATGAGGGTATACTTGGCGAGAAAATTCCTGGGGGGTTGGGAATGCCTTTTCTGGGTTTTTTCCCCCTTATCTGATAGAAGGTGGGAAGCTGAGGGAGTGACAAAGTTCCTGCAGCAGCACTGCATTAAAGACAAATAAATTCTGTGATAGCCCAGGCACTGCACAAACACAGGTAGATGCAGACAAGAAGACATCCAGACAGAAAGCATGGTTGGCGTTCACTAGGCAGATTTCTGGAAAGTCAAGGGCACTATCTCTTGCCAGGACCATCGTATCATTCTCAGTCTTGTTCTTTTCCATCTACTCTGCTCAGAGACATGAGAAAGTCTCTCTCATAAAAATGTGAACATGCCATGTTCTTACTGGGCAACAGGAACTCACCAGAATTATCAGGATGGCATGGACACTGTTCAGTATCTCATTCGTTACTCTAAACTGGGTGTGCCAATGAAGGCCTAAGCTGTAGGGATTTGTCACAAGTAGCCATACCCAAAAGTCAGCACCCTAGATATTAGCATGTATTCCCAGTGCGGCAAAGTCTCATTTGTCCTATTTGAAAGTGTAACTTAAAGAGTAGCTATTTGATTCAGCCGAAGAGAAGGACTACATGGAGGGCGGGATCCACAGATCCCGAAGGAAAAAAAAAAAAACAGGTTCCAAAAAGAGCCGAGATCATCGGGAAGTCCCAGATGGGGTAGGTACCGCATTCCGCCTCCCCCAGATGGAACCCCGGTGACCAGAAGCCTCTACAAGCACAGCTTGAGTATGCAGGAACTAGGACTTTTCCTCAAATCTGCCGGGACTACAACTCCCAGGTAACCTCAGATTCTGGAAGTCACGCCCACAGCCCGCCCCCCAGCGCCATCTTTAAAGCATTCAGCCGAAGAGAAGGACTACATGGAGGGCGGGATCCACAGATCCCAAAGGAAAAAAAAAAAGGTTCCAAAAAGAGCCGCGATCATCAGGAAGTCCCAGATGGGGTAGGTACTGCATCCCGCCTCCCACAGATGGAACCCCGGTGACCAGAAGCCTCTACAAGCACAGATCGAGTATGCAGGAACTAGGACTTTTCCTTAAAACCGCGCGGCCGCGTAAGCGGCCACGCGACATCTCTCTATATACAAAGTGAACCATGGGAAGTAAACAACCCAACGTTTCTCTCTGAAAATCATAGTTAAGTTTGGAGCATGGCCACAGCCCAGAAACACAAGGACTTAATGCATAACCCAGCAGCTTGGAGCAGAAAAGTGAATGGGCTATGCGTTAATCCAGGCCATCATGTCTGTACGGAGGGGAAAGGGTGTTGCCCCATTCGCCCTCTCTTCTCTAGAAGGATGGCAGCCTCATGGGGGCCTTGTGGACAGCAGGTATGAGCCGGGGGTGTGGGGGCAACTAAAACCTCATGGGAAGGGGGGCGTTCCAGTCCGTCCTTCACGTCCTACCGAGGCCACCAGTTGCCCCCCACGAGCGGCTCTCCAGCATGGCCACAGCCCCAGAAGCACAAGGACTTAATGCAGAACCCAGCAGCTTGGAGCAGAAAAGTGAAAGGACTATGCGTTAATCCAGGCCATCAAGTCTGCCAGAGGGGAAAGGGTGTTGCCCCATTTGCCCTCTCTTCTCTGGAAAGAAGGGTGGCGGCCGCATTGGAGCCTTGTGGACAGCAGGTATGAGCCGGGGCTGTGGGGGCGACTAAAGCCTCATGGGAAGGGGGGGCGTTCCAGTCCATCCTTCACGCCCTACTGAGGTCACCAGTTGCCCCCCATGAGCGGCTCTCCAGCATGGCCACAGCCCCAGAAGCACAAGGACTTAATGCAGAACCCAGCAGCTTGGAGCAGAAAAGTGAAAGGACTATGCGTTAATCCAGGCCATCATGTCTGCCCGGAGGGGAAAGGGTGTTGCCCCAGTTGCCTTCTCTCTGGAAAGAAAGATGGCGGCCGCATGGGAGCCTTGTGGGCAGCAGGTATGAGCCAGGGGAGTGGGGGCGACTAAAACCTCATGGGAAGGGGGGCGTTTCGGTCCACCCTTCATGCCCTACCGAGGTCACCAGTTGCCCCCCACTAGCGGCTCTCCAGCACGGCCATGACTCCAGAGCACAGAAACCAATTTCTTAACTATCTGACTTTCAGTAGAAATACTTCCAGGGTCAATAAGTAAAATAGCAGAAATCCAAAACCAACATTTAATTCTTGACCCCAGCTGTAGAAAGCAAATCACTTCACAATGCTTTTCAGCATGTCTGATTTGGGGGGGGGGGGTAAACTCTAAATAATAGTGGTGAATCTTTTATTGAAACAATGAATCTAATCAAAGCAGATAGAGTGTTAAGTAGAATTCATCTTCCCCACAGGGACTGGGAGGGGTGGGGGTGGGGTTTTATTGGGGTTCTTCATGATAAAAAATAAGTATTGGTAAAGGGAAATGTGTTTGATATTTGCATGACTGAGACCTAAACCTGAAAGCTTTGTAACCTTTCCCACGGTGATTCAATCAATCAATCAATAAATAAATAAATAAAAAGGAAAAAAAAACAAAGAGTAGCTATTTAACTAATATCTGATATTGTTATATAGACAGAGCCTTTACTTCTTTAATTGTAGACTGGATCATGTAATCTATAATGCTTATGTAGGGAGATCAGATAAGTGGCTTGTTGTGTTGAAGAAGCTTCCAAGTTTCTGCCTTCTCTGGCTCTTTCCATTGGCCCTAAACACTGCCTACCACCTGACTTACTTATAGTCCAGGTTCTGACTGAGAGAGAAATAAAGTAAAGTAGTAGAAGCAAAATTACTGTTAAGTGACCATGGAAGTTTGGTCTAAGTCAATTAGCAGTTCTTGTTCATATAAGTTGTCTCAGCCAAGCTGACCAATACTGTTGACATATTACAACTCCAGGATTAAGTGTGGTCTAGACCCACTTCCAATTGATGGGGAGGTCATTTAATTATTGTTCCAAAACCCTCTGCACAATCCAGAGAGTTTAATGTCACTCTCATGAGGCCTGTCTCAGACAGGAAAATAGAACATTGTCTTTAAAGTCCCCCATCCCATTCTTTTTATGGCTCCTGTGACTTCTCCATCCCTGAAAGCCTTGCCAAAAGCTCTAAGGCAAAGTTGATCCTGACTTCTCCAGGTCAGTATCCTTATCCCTTCACCTCTCCTTCCTGACATTCACCTTTCATACCAGGATGGCAGATTCTTATGCATGGCAGTAATACACATAGACCAATAATGTGTTAAAAACATAATAACTATAAAATAGTCAAATATGAAGAAAATAAATATTTGAATCCAACAAGAGCAGAATTTTGCACACAATCTTCACTTTTTTACTTGATTCATGAAATGAAGATACCATCTCAGATGCTTCCATCCATTTGACCACTCGCCATCTTTTCCCAGCACTCTGTTGCAGCCAAATCAGTAGAGGCTCTGATCCTACTATCTCCTACACACTCTTCTTCACACTGAAGTTAGAATGAGGTTCAAAAATTATCATGACATTTTCTGGCTTCAATAAAACAATTTGATGTATCTCATAGCTCTGAGTCTAACTCACCTGGTTCCTGTCACCCTTTCCTAAGCCATCCTTAGTACATCCTTGCTTCTTATGTGCCAGATATCATTTCATCTTTTCCAAGTCAAATAAACTAAAATGATTTTCTTCAGTTTATACTCTTTTCAAGTATAATCTTTCTATCTGAAAACTTCTTTCATACCTTCATTATGATCAGTGCCTAATATATTGATCATTATGTTCAGGGTTAATATATAATATTAACCAAATCCTTTTTCATATCCTTTTTCTGAATGACCTAGGAAATGTACTTTACGGTCTGCTTGTCCTTACATAGGATCACATGACTAGTTCTGGATCAGTGAAATATAAAGTGGAACTGTCTGACAACCAGCTTGTTCCATTCATCAACTTCCTTTTTCCCTACCTCAAACTCTGACCACACCATCTATTTACATCTCTATCACATCACTGTCCTTGCTTCATTTATAACACATGTACCTATCTGAAATCATCTCTTGTTTATGGTGACCATATTACTTTATTTCCAACATCTAAGCAGGTAAGGTCTTTGTTCATATTTACCTTGGGGGCTATTGAGGGTGTGCCACACCCAATGGTGCTTGGGAATCACTCCTGAGAGGTACATTGGAGACTATATGTGGGCTGGAGATTGAACCCAGGTTGGCAACAGCCAGGCAAGAACTCTACCTGCTATACTATATTGCTCTAGTCCCTGATCATTTTTTGTAGCATGGCATTTTGGTAGTATATTGTAGGATCAACCTACAATAGATGCTCCATTTGCATTTATGAAATATATAAATATTTGAGACAACTAATAATAAAACTCTCAAGAAAACCAAAGAAGTTATTTACTGCATGCAGTTAGCATATAATCTAATCTGAGTCTTACAAACCCTCAACAAGTCACTAATTATGCAAGAATACAGGCTTCCCCCCCTCCCCCGCTTCATTAATGTACTATAAAGAGTAAGCGACATAGATGAGAGAACTTGGGTTAAAAGTCTACATAAGGTTGTTTCAGTTTTGAACATCAAAATTATACAGATAGGCAGAAGAGAGATGGTTATTATATTCCCTTTCCCACCAGTAAGTACCACAGTTTTCACTTGACTCTAGGAATGATTTTTGTTGCTTCTTGCCATTTTAGTTTCTTTCACTCTTTATATTCCATATGTGGGATGCAAATAGATTCAGCTCTCAGAGTGAAAAATATTCCTGGTAAAAGTAACGTGAAACCAGTTGTAGGTAAGCACTACAGATACCAGGGCTAGATACCAGCACCATGTGCATTAGCACCAGAGTTCTCTGGGAGAGTTATTTACTAGGGACTAGGGCTGAGTGGTAGAGTGAGAACATCTTTGACTATGCAAGGCTCTAAAGTTCATCCATGGCACCATGTGTCACCTAAAATTCACTGATTATGTCCCTATCCCTTCCCAAAGGTGAAAACAACAGCAATAACTACCACAGCAACAACAACGATTAGCAAGAAAATAATATATTCCTTATCTTCATTCTTGAATTTAATGGGCTTGAACTATGTGCCAAGCTTTGCCTGGGATTGGCAATTAAGAAATAAATAAATCATCATGCCTCCCTTGAGGATACAGAAGGAAAGAAAAGATGTGAAAAAAATAATTAAATATTACTAAGTGTATGAGAGAGACTGGAAAAAATACTATGATACTAAAGGAAAAAAAACAAGAATTTTACCTATGTCTGGTTGAATGTCAAATCTCTTGCATTTCCCTTTTGAAAGACACACGGGAAATATAAACAAAAAAGGTAAACAAGACAACAAAATTGTTTAGGGATAATTTTATTTTTCTTCAAGCTGAAAATAAGATAACTTTAGGGTACTCTTTATATTGTGTGGTTCAAACAATGTTATATTGGCATAACAGAAAACTCATAATTAGAATAGAATGACAAAGAATACAACCACTACCCTACCATGTGTTCAAACTCTTGTATTCCTTTATAGCTTTCCTTTTTGGGGGGACTGCACAAATTGAAATAAGATTAAATTTTATTTTAATCATAGCAGAACAACTTGGTTCCCCTGAATGATAAGGCGGGGGGCAGAGGGGAGAAATCTCAATTTCCCTGTGAAACTTAGACTAAAGATTATGTATCATGTTCCTGAAAGAAAGCTAGCCAGTGTTCACTCCTCAAGTGAAAGATTTCTAAAATGTGGAAAATCAGTCTAAGCCTCCAATTAGTTGATTGTAGAAGACTAATGACCCCCTTCTATTGATTGTGTCGGTTGTGGTCTTCAAATGGGGATGTCTTAGGAATCCAGAAGTCTCCTGAAACTAGTTGCAAAACTTTTGTTAAGTACGTGTGACTTTCCAGGAAGTTAGTCCTCTGTTCATCAGGCGTTGCGGTGTGATTTCAGTCTGACTTTTTGTTTTTTGCTTTGTAGATTCCCAAAATCACATAGTTGTAGCAACATTCTTCTAAGTTACTGGGGTGGAACTGAGTAATTTGATTCCTGGTTCTTGATTGAAGAATTGAGCTCTTCCCTATGTAGACCTTTAAAAAAAGTACTGTTATTTTTAACTTCAAATACACCTCAGATTTGCCATATGGATTCCTCTCCATTTTCTCACTCATGAACAGAAAGCCCTTCATTCTCTCATTAGAACAAATGCAATAGAATGTCTCCTTGGTTCTACCCTTTTCATGCTGCAATTTAATTTTCATCAAGGGGGACTGAAGTGACAGTAAAACAGATAGGCCAACTCAGTTTTGATCCTGGCACCCCATATAGTACCTTGAGTCTGCCAAGTACCTTGAGTCTTCTCTGATGACTGAGCACAGAGCTAGAAGTAAGCCCTGTCAAATCTACAACTGTACCTCATGGTGTTTCACTAATAAAAATCTAAATAAATAAATAAAATTTTAAAAAAAGAAGTAAGCCCTGAACATCACCAGGTGTACCCACTCCAGTTATTTTTAGTGTCTTAGGTGACCTTTTCCACTTTATATTTATTTACATTAGTTTACATATAATGTAATTTCAGGGATATAGCCAGACACCTCTATAGATATAGGATTCAACACACCCATTATAAAAGTTTCAGGAACCCCTCCCCCAACAAAACAAGTGCTATTCATTCCTTCCATCTACCTCCCTTTCCCACTATTAAGTACAGCGGTTTTCATTTGACTCTAGAAATGAGTTTTGTTCCTTTTTACCATTTCAGTTTGTTTTGCTCTTTGACATATATGAGTGAAACAATTAATGAGAAACCTGAACCTCATCTCTGTGAGAGAAATCTCACTCCCTAACACCCAAACACCAATCCAGGGGACACTCATTATCCCAACAAAGAATCAGTCTGGACTTGCTAGTGATCCCAGTTCCAACTGCAAGGATCACCAGTCAGGCAAGCTCCTCATGTGATGAGCTCACAATCTGCCAAGGAGGACCACCAAAGTGCTCCTCCCTAGCACCACCCTTGGCCGCCAGGGAAGCTGACAGCAAGCTTGTGAAGAAGCCTACTTCTTCAGGTGAAGCCAGAAGCTTCCCTGCCTTGCCCTGCCCTGTCCTGCCCTGGCTGGCCAGAACAAGTACGGTCAGTTGTTGCTCCTTTGGTTCAAATGCCAATCAAAGGCGAGCCAGGACATTTAGTTCAAAATTTGGGTTAAGAACTTCAACTGGGCACAAGCAACTCTGAGAAATATCTCTGTACATTTTTCTCTGTCCTCTGCCCATTTTGCATGTACAGAAGTCACACCCTGTAATTCTGTCTTCCATGAAAATAATTGCAAAGGTATCACCACTAAAGATCCTTCAGTGTTGCAATGAGGTTGCAAGCTCTATAAACTAGGAACCCAGCCCAGCCATCCTGCATATGCATTCTTGATTCTCCTGACAAGCCTGAAGGCTGGTTCTGGGATGGGCACATGCAGGCACAGGTTCTGTAGATACAGTCTCAGTTCTTGGCAAACTCCAGCCCCAGGGCTTATGGATTCTCCAAGTGTTCATGGAAACAGAGACACAAACTCTTGTGTTCCTGGACACCTTAAATATATTCAACTGTGAAGAAAGTACATTTCCAGGGAGTACATGCAGAGATTCACATAAACAAAAAAAGTTATGCTTCCCCTATAGTCTTCTATTAAGGCATCTCAGTCTTTTGATTGTGAAAGCATTTCTGACAGCAAACACACCTGACACTTTCCCTTACATGGGCCTCTCTCTTCTTTCATCCATTCTCTAAAGAATATTCCTGGTCCATTTCTTTGTTTAACTCATGAATTGATAACAGAGGTTAAAATGAACTTTATTTGACTCACATGAGTTCCATGTGTTCATCAGTGCATGGATAGTTGCAAAATAAAAAGAAATTCTAGAGTCAGAGTTCCTGGCTTCAAATCTCTCTTCTGCCTCTTGCTAGGTCAAATCCAAGCAGAATTAATTTCTTAATTAATTAATTAATTTCTCTGGAGGTATGTTCAAATGTGGTGCCCTGGTCTTTTGATTCTTCTCCCAGTGAGCAGTGGAGATGATGCTTCCTTCCCTCTAGTCCAAGGAAGACTTGGACCTAGATTAATCAGGAGGATGACACTTCATGAGCTCCAAGACACATCATCAAGGGGCAAGCAATCTCTGTGGGTCCTTGCCAGGTGTGGTCCAGGCACTAAACATCCATCCTCCAGCTCAGCTGCTCCAAACTTCAGAGGTTCTGGCTGTAGCAGCCATTCATGGAAAACATAGACCTGGCCCACTCTGTCCTTGTTAAATCCCCCACCCACAAAAGTTCACATGCTTACTTAGAAAGAGGTCACTTTTTGCTATTAACTTGCACGACAGTTTGTTACCCAGCAAGAGTTTCCCCCAAATGTCCTTAGTCCCCAGTTTCCTCGTCTGCTGCACTGCTGGAAGTGGGTGCTTGTCTAGGCAAGGTTTCTGAGAAGTCAGTGATCTCTGTGCACTCAGCGCACTCTATGGTTTCAAATGCCAGTGACTGTTATTAGCATCTCCTTTCCTGGCTCATTTCATGGAAGAGCATATGGGTGAAATATATTTGATGAAAATCCCCCAATTATTTTTTTCTACAAACTGTCTCTTCTAATTAGATGAACAAGAGAGAGTCGAGAAAAGGATAAGTCAAGCTTACAAGCGAAAATCAAAACCTTCCTGCCCTGTTGTAGGATGCTATTTGTCCTTTAACAACATTCATTATTTGGTAAACCTAGCTGGGAGTGGGTGAGGGATGGCCCATCAGTGTGTACATGGGGTTTTATGCTTGTCTGACATTCTCTCTGGGACTTCGTGCTCACCGTTTCAGTCTCTGTCTGCAGAAGCTTGATGGAAGCAGGCATCGCGGGGGGCAAAGGCAGAGTGTGGTTGGACACCCCCACTCACCCTCAGAAGCGCCCGCAGCCTGTGGAGTGCCCACAGTGGTAACTGACACTCCCATTAGCTGGCTGCTTCCTTCCCTTCCAAGCCTAAATGCTTTTATTTTCTCGGCCACAGATCGATATGGCTGGCAGGTAAGTGTCTGTCTGCCGCCTGTGAACAGGGAGACCCTAGGAGGTCAGAGGCCTGTGCTCCTCCGGGGGGCCCCTTAGCCCCAGCTTAGCTGAGCAGGTGTCTGAGAGGCGGGCTAGACCACACTCAAGCATCGAGCCGTCAGCGGAGAAAATCAGATGTGATCGGGCCCGTGGAAGATAAATGAGCTGGAGTCCCCCGGCCCCAGATTTGGTCATCTCTTTATGAGCTCTGAAGGGCCTATTAGCAGCTCTGATGAGTACTGGGGGAGATGAAGTCGGCCTCGAACAACATTAGGCAGCAGAATCAAATCACTCCCCAGCCCCCTGGGGAGAAGGAGCCTGCTGGCTCTCAGACGCAGCGCCCAGAAGGTTTATATGAACACTCGGTGGGGGGAATCAAGCCGTAAGCATTTTTCCCCCAGTAGAATCACCTAGGAATTTCCTCTATCTAATCGCTTCTCCGTGGGCAATTTGATGTCCCTGCTCAGACAGGTGAGGAGTGCTGCACTCTCGTTTCCCGGTACAGAACCCTTCTTAGGAGGGGCTGCAGCTTGCTTCTTTATCACCCCTGGGAGGCCTCAACCCCACCCTCATCAGCCTCCAGGGTGTGGAAGGCCAGGGCAGGGGAACACACAGAGCAAGGGGTTGAAGATTTGGGAAACTGACAACATGCTTAATTCTTCTGTAAAATGGGATCGCTGTTTCCAGCCTGCTGCGGCTGGTGTGAGAACTTAGCCAGGAATTCAAGTATTAAAGCTCATTCAGGGTCGTTCCTCTGTCTGGGGCCAGAGAGGGTCTGAGAGAAGGGTCTTAGGGGGAGGCAAGCAGTTACCCCCAAGAACTGCATGGGTTTATTAAAGAGATATAAAAAAGATTCTACCAGGGCCAAGTTTTGAGAAGAAGCTAAGCTGTGCCTTTCTAATGCTAAGCCAATTAATACCAAGGTACTCCTGTCTTCTTCTTGGGTTACATGATGTAATTCAAATAAGACTGAGGTATGAAGCCCGACTCGCCAGCTGTATGTGTGAACTTGGCCAGGTCACTTGCTTTCTATGATACTGAATTTCTATATCAATACTAGACGAACAATTGAACTGTTTATGTTGAAGATCTATTGTTAGGAAAAGTATGCAAAATACCTGAAAGAGTAGCTGACACCTCTTGGTTGGCGCTCTGGAAATTTCCATAACCATCTGTTGCCCTTCCTCCCTGTGTCTGCCTGCAGTGAGGAACTGTGTGGGTCCTCACAGCTTCTCTCTATGTGTCTGTGCCTTTGTACCCTGCTCAATTCTCCCTGCCAAAGTAGGCTGCTCTGTGCCTAGCAGTCCTCTGTTTCAGGAGCCCCTTAGACTCCTGTCCATGTTCCCCGTCTCTGTCCTCATTCTTCTGACACCGTGTTCTGCACCCACTCCTTTGTCAGATACCTCCACTTAGTATCAAGCACCCCAGGGTTGGGACTACTCCTGATTAAGTGATGATTTATTGAGAGGTCTTAAATATTTGCTTTTTGAATCAAAATGCAAATATGCCCTAAAAAACAGGCCATGGAATAGGATTGAGCTGAGAGTAAAACATAGGAGACTTGCCTGAAAGTAAGGCTTTAGTGCAAGAAACAGGGAGATGAAAACTAACCCCAAAAAATAAGGAAATGGTATAATGATTGATATTTGTGGGTGAGAGGAAGACACCCATTGTTGATGTGGGGTTGCCCCTGGCTCAGTGCTCTGGAGATGTTCCCAATGGTACTCAGGGAACCATGCAGTGCTGGTAATCAAAGTCAGAGCTCTTGCATGTAAGGCAGGCACTCCCGCATGTTGAGCTCTCTCCCCAGCCCTGATTAATGTTGCAATACATCCTTCCAGGAATGGAAACAAAGGATTGACACAGAGAGACTGAAGGAAGCCACTTTCAGGGAAGTTGGGCAAGGAGTTAAGGGTGACACAGACCCTTTCAAAGGAGCTTCTTTTCAATGCAAAAGCCTACAGAAGACACAAATGATGACAGGGTAGGTAATCCCACACAAAGCATGAAGGAGTATGGTGGTTCTTAGAATTGGAAGGAGGTTATTATGGTTGACAAAGCAGGGAGAGGATGGGGTCTGAAGCACAGGAAGAAGATGGCACAAATCAGGGTCAAGGGCTCAGTAGTACCAAGTGAGGAATTGAGATTTGATAACCATGGAAACAATGATGGTTCACGGGAGTGGACTGTTCTCTGTTTTTATAAAGTTTTATTAGAGCACAGTCACATCCATCCTGGAGTAGTCTCTGTGACTACTTTCATGGCACCAGGGAAGAGGTGAGCAGGGGTAACAAGTACCTCTTCACCTCCAAAGCCTACATAACATTTCACTTGGACCTCTGCAAAGAAAGGCAGCTGGTTGTCTCTTATTTTAGAAGATACTTAAGAAAGACAGATAAAGGGATTGCTACTAAGGAAGGCTGTGATCTGGTCACTCAGCACAGAGCATCGTGCTCATGGGATTCTTTGCTGGGCTCAGCAAGGAAAAGAACGGATGCTTAGATGAATAACATTTCATTATCCACGTGCATATAATATTATATCCTCTGGTAGCACAAATAAGCAGGGGTTTACAGGACTGAGTGTGAGCCCCCCCCATCCACATCCATGTGGGCCGACAGCGTTTTTCACAGGGCTAACAGCTGACGGAGACTTAGAAAATTGAATGTTTTATGCAGCTTCAGATTGGAAATAGCAGTGTGGTTTTCACCACAGGGAACCCTCTTAATGTAAATCCAACCCAATTACACACACAGAGGCAGGCGCCGAATTTGCAGCAAGACTGAGTTTTGCCCAGGAGCAAATGAAGCACAGCTCGGAGAGGAAGAGAGGCCTGCTGGGGAGGGTGCGAGAGCTGCTGGTGGCATCGCCACCCTGGGGGCCTCGGCGTGTGACTCATGTGTGGAGGTTGCTGGCTGGCATACAGAGTCCCAGAGCAAGAAGATAAAGTGGCTTATGCAAATGCACTGCAGGCTACACAGGGATATTGCAAAATCATGAATAGGGGAAATAGCTTGAAAACCATAACTAAATTTTGGTCCCCAAAGGTCATTCCTCTGACCAGTTACAGATGACCAAAGCTTTGGAGAACATTAGGAGACTGGACTTCTTCGTTTGTAAATCAGTTGCAATGGGCTTTGTGACTTCTGTGCAAGACTAGTTATATAGAGGAATAGGTGTTCTCAGGCTATTCTTGGATAGAGTAGACCCAAAACTTGGGCACACTTTAAAAAATAAGTCAAGAGTCAAATCAATAAGATGTGAAAGATTCTATGCCCCTGAAAACAGTAGAATCTTCATATACCCTCTGAAAGTTTGTGCAAGGCAACTCCCTCCCTATAAGGACAAAAACATAACTTTAATGGAAATGTCCATTCAGTGTTAAGAGATTAGAAAAGGAAAAGGTTATTGCGATCAGCATGCCTCAAACTATAATGTGTATAGATATCATGGGGATTGGTTAAAATGTATATCTTGATTCAGCCAGCATGGCTGAAGTCCAAGATTCTGAGTTTCTAGTGATGTCTCTGGATCATGATGGTGTTGCTTATCTCTTGATCCCTCCCTGATTCTCAAGGGTCTACATAAATCCATTGAAAAAGGATTATAGCTTTTTTATTTTTTGTTTGGGGGTCAAATCTTGTGATGCTCAGGGTCTACTCTTGGTTCTGTGCTCAGGAAACATTCCTGGCAGTGTTCAAGGAACCCAATAAGGCACTGGTGATCAAGCTTGAGTTGGTTGCCTGCTAGGCAAGCACCTTACCCACTGCATTATCTCTCTGGCCCAAGGGATGATCTTTATAGACGCTCATCCTGAAGCTTGTGTGCTCAAGCAATGAGATGGGGCTACTTCGCATAATGACTTTCTTGGTCAATGTAGGAAATTAGCAAAAAAGGAAAAAGAAAGAAAAAAATAAGAAAAAATAAAGACTCTAGAACTATAAAGTAGCCTTCATCTTGAACTACAAGTAAAAGCATGTGAAACTGTTTATGTTTTCCTAAATTTGCACCATATCAATCAAGTTTCTGCCCCCATGTGTACCTTTGTAAAAAAAAATCCTATGCTACTGGATAAATATTTTGTGATTTCATCATAACAGACCTGATTATGACTAGAAGTGGGGAAAATATTTTCCACTGAGGTATGAGCACATACATTTCCTTTTTTCCCCTCACTAAAACCCCAGAGAAAACAAGGAAAAGCTAGTCTGGGAATTCTATAGGGAAATAGGGCTAGATATCCAAATTATTTGTTCCAAATTATTGGAACACAGGTCCACAGAATTTCCGAGGATTTTTTTTGCCATTGGTTTTCCCTCTGTGGTAAAGAGGCCTGATTTCTCTAGTGGAGATGCAACATAGAGTTAGGCAGAAACAATTTTGTCTCTCTACTCTCACCAAATCTCAACTTCCCCACATTGAAATGGGGAGGGGAGTGCATTTTAGGTCAGTTTCACAAAATTGATGGGACATTTGAATTTGGGGGGAAATGTCCCTATGGGAACCTCAGACAAAGGTCTGTCTGTTCCTCTCTTTGCAGTCTTAAGGAGGAGATAGAAGAGAGGGTTGGTTCTGGAATCCCCACATCCATAATCTAGTCATTTCCTGTGTGTGCTAACTTCCTCTCCATGGTGTCCAAGACATGGTTCCTCACCCAAGACAACAGGACTGGGGTGACCAGAACTTAAAATTATGACTCACCTCTGAATAAATCATGGGGGTGCTAGGCCTCCACCTACCTCATCTATCACTCCTGACCCTTTTCAAGGGGCAGTGGAGGGAAAACACCAGGAAGACATGACCATGGATGTCTAAGATCACAGGTTCCTTGTAAGCCCACACATGCTGTGATTTACCAGTTAATTCCTCAGTTACAGAAAATTGGAAGTTTGTATAACCTTTCCAGTTGTATAATATGGAATAACATACTTGGCCCCTCTGTGCCTCAGATTCCTTATCTATAAACTTAAAGAAGTTATGGTAATGAACACTTAGTTCCTGTATTGCAAACCATAACACCTGAGATAGAGAGTAAGAAGGAATGTGCTTGCCAAAGAGGCAGGGGGTGGGAAGGGGTGGAGGTGGGGGGAGGGATACTGGGAACATTGGTGGTGGAGAGATGGGTACTCAAACATTGTATGACTGAAATGTAACCATGAAAGTTTGTAAGTCTGTAAAAGTAAATAAATAAATTGAAAAAAAAGAAATTAAGAAAGAACTCATGTGTTTTTTTTAAGTCTCTGACTTATACAATGCACAAAAAGATAATAGCTGTCTGATCATTTTTATTTTTATTTATCTATTTATTGCTTTTTTGGGTCACACCCGGCGATGCTCAGAGGTTATTCCTGGCTCTGCAGTCAGGAATTACTCCTGACGGTGCTCGGGGGACCATATGGAATGCTGGGGATCAAACCCGGGTCGGCCCTGTGCAACGCCTTACCCACTGTATTATCGCTCCAGTCCTGTCTGATCATTTTTATTTAATTTTATTGTTTTTGTTTTATTATTTTATTTCATTGTCATATATTCCAATCTATATAGTTGTTATATTTTGCCCACAAATCATATAGTTAATAATTTGGATTTAAAGAATCATGCATAGATTGTGACTATTAGTTTTCTTATTTCATTTTTACTCCAGAAATGTTGTATGAGTAGCAGAGTTGTTTACTTTTCTTTTCAATTTAGTATTTATCTTAACTTGGTAGGATGCCGTTTGATTTTTATCACTTTCACTGAGATATTAATGTACAACAGTGAATAATTTTAGTATATGAAAAAAATCTATATATTATATATAGTTTTATATATACACATATCACTGTCACTGTCACTGTCCTCCCGTTGTTCATTGATTTACTCGAGCGGGCCCAGTAACATTGAGAGATTTGTTACTGTGTTTTGGCATATAGAATACGTCACGGGTAGCTTGCCAGGCTTTGCTGTACAGGAGAGATACTCTCGGTAGCTTGCCAGGCTCTCCAAGAGGTGCAGAGGAATCGAACTTGGGTTGGCCGTGTCGGCCGCATGCAAGGCAAACTACCCACTGTGCTTTTGCTCATATGTATTTTTAATGGAGTAGCCACTAGGAATTAATTCACTTGATTTCTGGAACACTAAACAACAAAAAAATTTTATCTTAAGTGCTAAATATCCCAGGGAGGTGGTATGTTCCAGGAATGTAATATAAGATTTTGAAGTCTTGGCTCAAAGGAGGGAAAAAGTTCAATGTGAATGCAGAAATGGGAATTTGGCAACAACTATGCATGTGGCTTATTTTCCATTACCTGTGGTGTAGAAGACACAGCACCAGGATTCAAAAGAGTTTATTCAAATGCTGACTTGATCCCTTACAGGATATTTATGTCCTTGAACAAGTTACCTGACATATCAGGTCTGAATCTTTGTATTTTTATGGGCAGAAGGTGCTCTGAATATTCTGAGTCAAATACACCTAATTTTCTTCTAGACAAAGCGTAATGACAAATGATATTCATTACCTCTCTTCCCTTTCCTGTCTTTTCCCTGAGGTCTCTCTTTCCACCTCTCCTCCTTTTTCACTTTATACTTTCCAAATACTAGTCAATTTCTCAATATTTCTTCCCTTATTTTCCTTGCTTGCCCATCCACAAATGATTTCCAATGAAACAAGAATATTATAGCCCTTCTCTAAGAATGTGCATGTTGAGATCCAGTTCTGAACCTACAATATCAAGGACTTTGATCTCTGTTGGTGGCATGCCCCTAGCCAGTGTTACACAAAATAAACTAAATATTAGTAATGCTTAACTCTTCAAGTTCCTGTTAACTATTCTGAAAGACAAACTATTCAATCACCATCAAAGATAGATTAAGTCCCTCCTACTTGCTACCCCTCTTTTGGTCAGGAGGGAATGTAGAAATCATCTTGTGCTAGATATTCTGAGTAACTAAGTAAACTTCGGGATGAAAGCAGGGTTCCAAGAAGAGGTTATTGATGATCTGGATCTTAAAATGTTTCTCATTAAAGCAAGTATATAATGTGTAAGGCCTAAAAGCACAGAATACCCACAAGAGAGTCCATTCATTCTCCTTTCAAGGCCTTCTACTTCCAAGACTATTCTGTCCCTCTCTACAACCTGTTTCCAAATTAATTTTTGTATTTAATACCACAATCTAGGATTATATCTCCCATCCCTCATCACTTCCCCTAGTATGAGTTACCTATTCTAAATGCCAGGCTCTCTGACCTAACAGCCATATAATCCACAACTCAGTCCAGTAACCCAAAAGGAGCACCCACATCAAAATCGCTTGAATAACTCATTAAAAATATAGTGTCTGAGACTTCACCTATGATGTACTGATTCATAACAGCAGGGAGGAGACTATAGGACTTTTCAATTCATAAGATCTCCCAGGCCTTGTGGACAGCAGGTTTGAGCCGGGCTCGGCGGGAGCGGCGGGGACCTCATGGGAAGGGGGGCTTTGTGGGCCGTCCCCCACGCCCCACCGAGGTCGCCAGCTGCCCCCCACGAGCAGCTTTCCAGCACGGCCATGGCCCCGGAAGCACAAGGACTTAGCACAGAGAACCAGCAGCTTGGAGCAGAAAAGCAAATGGACTATGTGTTAAACCGCGCCACCAAGCCTGCCCGGAGGGGAAAGGGTGTTGACCGGCCCACCCGCTCCTCTCTGGAAAGAAAGATGGTGGCCACACGGGAGCCTTGTGGACAGCAGGTTTGAGCCGGGCTCAGCAGGAGCGGCGGGGACCTCATGGGAAGGGGGGCTTTGTGGGCTGTCCCCCACGCCCCACCAAGGTCGCCAGCTGCCCCCCACGAGCGGCTCTCCGGCACGGCCACGACTCCAGGGCACAGAAGCCAGTCTCTTAACTATCTAACTTTTAATAGAAATTCTTCCAGGGTCAAAAAGTAAAATAGCAGAAATTCAAAACCACGCGGCCGCAATAGCGGCCGCGCGACATCATTTTATTCTTAAACCAAGTTGTAGAAGGCAAATCATTTCACAACGCTGTTTCAGCATATCTGATTGTGGGGGGTGGGTCGTAAACTCTAAACAATAACTGTGCATCTTCTATCGAAACTATCTAGTCAAAGTAGATAGAGTATTAACTAGAACTCATCTGCCTCACAAGAATTGGGAGGGGTGGGAGGTGGGGGTCTATTGGGGTTCGGGGTTAAAAATAAGTATTGGTAAAGGGAAATGTGTTTGATATTTACATGACTGAGACCTAAACCCGAAAGCTCTGTAACTTTTCCCACAGTGATTCAATAAATAAATAAATTATAAAAAAAAAAAAAAAAGATCTCCCAGGAGATCTTGTGCCAGTAAGGTTAAGAATGATAGATCCCATCTTTACTAATGTCATCCTAGTTAACAACAGGTTTTCCTTCATGGAAATTTGTTGAGCACCTTCTATAGATCAGGAATTCTATGAGAAACATTCATCATACGATCACTCCTTTATCCCTTTCAAGGAGCTCATGCTATTGTTTTGAGTCCTGACTTGAGCTAGTTCTCTAAGCAATCACACTGATTGGCAACTACAAAGAGGAAGAATGAACCCAAGAAGGCAACTCCCCCTCCTAAATAGTTTAAGGCTTTGAAGCAACATAAATAGCTTAGTAAGTGCATGTTTTTGTGCTCCAGAGACTAACCGTGTGCTTCCATCCTGTCTAGTCAAGAGAAGGAGGAAAACTGTGAATGGTAAAGTGGGCTGGATGGCAGGTATTATATACTGCTCTTTCATTTCAACCAATGGACCTGAGAATTTTCACAAGTAAAGTGGTCAGATAATGTCAGAAGATATTCTTAGCAGTCTTTCTCCCAATCATTTGGGTGTAGGGGCATCTGTTTCTTGAACTAGGGAGACTTAGGCTTAAAACACAAGGCTTTTTCACCGTTTACTGTGAACCCTTGAGAGACTCTTTTGAGATCTGTAATGTCTAAGCTTTATCCCGGTGGGCTCCAGGGGATTTCAAAACAGTAATAAATCCCAGACATCTTTTATGCACCAAGACTTCATCATGGGATGTCATGGGAATAACGGTGGTCTACATGTCTCCTCACTCTAATATTAATGCTCAGCTATGTTTCCATCTATGCTCAGAGAAAACCCATAATCAGTCCTACACTTCCTCATCTGCTGATCTCATTCATTTGCTTTAGTTCCTCTTCCTTTTCATTTTGTTCTCCCCAAAAGTACAGGTGGACTTCACAGTAGTAAGTGGGACTGCCAGCAAGGAAATTTCATAGCTTGGGAATCAACATGAGCTGAGAAGTCCCAGGGGAGCTCTGGCATTGCATTAAGTGAACTTCAAGAGCCAGCAAAGGAATGAAGTTTGATGGGGAACCAACTCTCACTAACCTGCTGCCTTAAGCCTGAACTTAAAATATTGCAGCCTTGAGGTGTGCCAACATCGACTAGAGTGCTGGTTACAAGTCGGTAGGTTGACAAGGGATTCAGATGTTCCCAGTAAGGGGATAGGGGAGCTTGACTGAGTTGAAAGTGGAACTGAGATATGCCAAAACGGAAGAAAGAATTCCTGACATTAATCAGGAAGTCACATTCTCCTCATAATTCAAGTCCTTAGATAACACACACACACACACACACACACACACACACACACACACACTCGTGCGCGCACATGTGCACCACAGAATATAAGGTTATCTCTTATGCATGATGGTAGGGCTTTCTTCACCTCCCTCACCATTCTAACCAGCTCAAATAATATCCATTGAATGAATAGAACTAAAGAACAAGAGGACACTCAATCTAGGTTTCAAAAGGAAATCTTGAATTCTGAAAGTTCAGGTGACATTTGTCTTCCACTTTGTTGGGAACAAGAATCCAAATGTTAAACACAATGTTAAGTTAAGTTAAACATGTAACTTATCTACAATTTTTCATTCAGTCCATTCCTAGAAGCTAACTAGGTATAATATTCCACCTTCATTTTACTTTAAGGGGTCCAGCCTTTAGAGAAGTCAGAAGACTTAACCAATATCACACAGAAAGAAGAGGCAGAGTTGGGTTATGAAACTATGATACTCTCTCACTCCAGTGCTAATATATTTGAGGGCAGAGGGGAGGAGGGTTGTATGACCCCTGGTTGTAGATATTCAGGGGCTATATTTCTGACTTTGTTCTCAGGAGTGATCCCTCTTAGTGTTCTGGGGCCAGTGCTCAGGACTTGAACCAGACACCACTGAATGAAAAGCAAAGTTATCTCATTTCTCTAATCCTTTCCCTAACCCTGAGGACTACCTCAAAATCCTGGAAACCCCTCTAAACACCTTACCAGATAGGAGACTCATTTTGCTCTAGTATTTTATTTTTACCTTGAACAGGAGCCAAAGAGTCCTCTGTGGGTCCCAGTACTTTTCAAAGTCACAAGTGGAAATGAAATAAATAAAAAGGGGCAGTCACATCACAACACTATGAGGCTAACTAGTAGGATAGGAGAACACAGGAAGAAAATGAGGTTGAAAGGGACGTATGGTGGGGAAAAGTTTGAGAGGTTGAGAAATATTGCTTTAGGAGGAACTAGATAGATTTTGGCTTAGCTCTGTTTTAGTGAACTATTTTTACCTTGTTAAAAGCCTACATCAGCTCTCTCTAATTAGTAAATAACGCCAGTCAGATATGAAAGATTAAATCTTTAGTGGTTACATATTTTTTTAGAAAAGTAAGCAGGTGTTATAAATTTGAATATATTTTCTTTAACCCGGTATATTTAAAATATGGTAACTTCAACATGTAACTAATACAGGAACTTATTAATGAGATCATGATCATTACTTCATACTAAGTCTTTGTATTGTATTTCAAAGTGAACATTGAAGTTTCACTGTGGGCCTTCCACTTATTGGACAAGCCACAAGCCCTCAAAAGGTACATGAGTCCAGCGGTGTCATGTTGGACAGAGAAGCTCAAGTTGATAGATGTGGTCTAGATCAGTACTGAGGATAGTGACGACTAGTAAGGCACCTTACAGCACCATCCCTGTCATTTTGACTTGCTGGATATTTATGGAGGTTGGGGAAAAGTTTGTGTAGTGTTGAGAGAAAGAAGAAGGGTTCCTAAAATTCATATTCCTAGAGGAGAATTCAAGATACCCCCAGGTTAACATGTCACATGATCATCCAGCTCCCCAGGAAAGTCTCAAATCAATGCAAAATGTCTCACCTAATCTTAGAGGAGGCTTTCCAAGCAGTCATGTAGCCAAGTCCAGAGAGCAGTCTGTGAGCAGTCTGTGGACATCCTGGATGTGTATTCTTCCCCTGAGCCCCAAAGGAGTTACAAGCCTTTGCTAGAACTTCCTGACTAGGAAGACTGTTTGACCTGCCCTCTGTATTGAAAGCTTTCACTCACTACCATCTTGGTCCTGGCTAGTTTTCCCTTTAACTATTCACAATCAGTTGTGGGGATCTGCCAGACATGGCCAATACACTCAAACCCGTGCCATGACTTTATCAGATGGAGGAAGTACCTAAGGCTGTTTTGTGTTTTACTGAGCTGTCATCCGCTCCTACCAGGCACTTGGCAGCTATCAGATTAATTGTAGCCACTGGACAATGTTTCCTGAGCACTCACTATGGTTTAGGCCCTGAATGAAGTCCTTGGCACAGATAATCTCAGTCAGTCTAGTCTCGATGCCATAAACCTGCCCTGCATCAGCATTTTGAAACATGGAACTGATTCTACAATTCCGTTGCTTAAAATTCTTCAAGAGAACTCTCCAGGTGCTTAGAATAAAGTTGCAAATCTTTACCATTAGTTTTGGGACTCGTCAGCCAGGGACAGTCTCCTCTAGCCTGTGCTCCCTTTTTGCCCACGATAATCATGCTGGCTGACACAGGAGACTAGGCAGGGAGAGGGGTGAGCTGGAGCTTATTTTTCAAATGCTAGCAGAAGTTTGTGGGCTGTCACTGATATTGACTGGCTGTGCCCACCTCCTTAGTGTCATCCAGGGGGAAAAGACAGAGCAACCAATTATTATTCACTGTGACTTCACACACCACGGAACAGTCCAAGACACATGCCTGCAACCCTGCTCTTTTGGTTCTTAAACCTCTTCAACTAGCTTGTAGTGTAACTTGCCAGAAATTCCCAGTAGATTTTTCCAATTAATATTGCTACCAGATATTAACAGCATCCCCCCTTTGTTGGTCCAGAGAAAAGCCCACCCTCTGAGTTAAAGAGATGTTCACAGCCCAGGCTCCAGAGATTTAGCTGTGGGAAATGCAAGTCTCACCTGCATGTTCAAATCTTTCCCATCATCCTCTACCAACCTCAGGAGATAGAACTATTCACGGTTGGTATGTCTGTCCACTTACAAGATAAGAAAACTGAAATTCAGAGATGTAAAGCAACTTGCTAAAAAATTAGATTGCAAAAAAGCTACAGAACTGTACTTTTAATAAGAGTCAGCCTTTGGCAATAAGGTAGGGTCTGCTTTGAGAGATTCTGCTGGAGAGAAAAGTCTGTCTGAGGAGCCAATGGCACTCCCTAAGGTCTCCTGCCTAGCCTTGACTGAATATGAACATGTGAGCTCTGTTTTCTGCCCTAGTGGCTCCAGACCTCCCAGCAGGGTTCTCAACTCTTCCTTTCTTCCATGTCCCATGAGTTGAATTTGAACTTCTCACTTTCCCACCAGATCTTTACAGACTATGTAGTACCCACTTAAAAGGAAGTAATCCCAAAGATTACCAAGCCCTGACTGCTCCACCACCCACACAAGACTATAGTCAAATGCTACTCCAAGATATTTCCAGTCAGATTTCCTTCCTCTGTGGACCTTTGTCCAGGGTCCTCTTCCAGACTCGATCACCTTTCTTCTGGGTTAGGGTCTTTCTCTGGTTTTCTGTCCAGCCTTGTTCCTTCCAGGCAGTGCAGGAACCACTTCTAACATCAAAGATGCAGCTGCAGCATAGGATGCTTACTGAGGACCCAAGTGTCTGCAAGTGGGCTCTGCTCCAACAATTATGCATTGAGCACATTCCTTTATGGTACACATTTCTTTTTGTCTTTTAATTGACAATACTATTGTATTTTCTAATTAGGGTGATTATGAGAATTCAGTGAATTCATAAGTCCTTAGAATAATGTCAGGTACTTAGGAGATGCGATTTTTTTGTAATCTCCCTTTCTAAAGCCTCGGGGGCTACTACCATTACTTCTATCACTACAGAAATCATGCTTCGTGATTGCTCCTTATGCTGCCTTCCAATATCCCCTACTATTCTCCAGTTTATGTCCCAAAAGGGAAACTCCCAGCCCTCTCTCTCCAGGTCTTGATGATTCTTAAGAGAGTTGTGACCAGTGCCTGGGGGTCCTAGCCAAGGATTCACTATTTTCTATATCTCAGATTACCCCTTCCAGCCCACTAATTCTGAGACTGTGTTTTTCATGCTCCTTATCCAGGAACCTGAGACCCCAGGCCCTACTCCCCTAACCATTGTGAGGAACTTGCCCAGTATCTTGGTCTGCATTTTCCCTTTTATTTGTTCTTAACTAAAAATCATTTTTTTTGTTTTTGGGCTACACCTAGAAATGCCCAGGATTTATTCCTGGCTCTATTCTCAGGGATTGGTCCTGGCAGGACTCATGGACCGTTATATGAGGTTGAATCTGGGTCAGCCTCAAGCAAGGCAAGTGCTACCTATTTTATTATTTCCCTGGTCCCTTAATTTTAAAATGTTTTAAATTATATTTTATTGATTAAAATTCTGTGGTTTATAATGCTATTAATAATGGTTTCTTATGCACATAATTCCAAACCATGCCCATCACCAATGTATCCACTTTCATCCCTCAAGGACCCTAACGCCACTCCCTTTCAATGTCCCTCAACTCAATTGTGAGGATATGTTCTCCCATTATGTTGCCTCTGTCCCTTTGTAACCTTTAATATCTTGCTGTGTAGCCTTAAGTCCCACATATAATCATCATCATCATCATTCTGTGTCTCTTTCTTTCTGACTGACTTCACTCAGCAATATATCTGAGTGATATTTAGTTCCAGCCATGTTGCCACAAATGCCATGATTTTGTTCTTTCTTAGGGCTTCATAATAATCCACTGTGTATATATACACCACAACTTCTTGATCCATTTATCCCTAAATGGGCATTTTTGGTTTTTCCACATTGTGGCTATTGATTGCACTTAGTGCATCAATGAACATGATTGTGCTTACATCCTTTTGAAACCTTACCCTGCATTTTCTCTCCGTCACCTGGAATCCTATTGCTTCTATCCACATATGATCTGGAAGAAAAATGTAGATTTGGAAAAATCCAAGATTACATTATTTTACCATCTTACCAAGTGATTTTCCCTCTCGGAGAGCCCAGCAAGCTACAATATCCCACCCATATGGCAGAGCCTGGAAGCTACCCGTGACGTACTCAATATGCCAAAAACAGTAACTATGATGGTCCTCATTCCCCTGGTCCTGCAAGAGCCTCCAATATGCCATCAGGTTACACTAACATGCAACAGGAACGAATGGAGACATTACTGGCCCACGCTCAAGGAAATCGATGAACAATGGGATGACAGTGACAGTGATACAGTGATACCAAGTGATCTTCAACTTCATGAAGTTTGAGCATCACTAACACACATACATATCATGTGATATGGCATGAAGCTTTCAGTAACACAGTCTTATCTCCATCATCATCTTTCCCACATGTATCTTCTCTGTTGAATGTCAGTCTTTCCTTCCTATTCTTTTCCCTTGCCTTCTCCTCTAGTCCTTTTTTTACACTCTACAAAGTTCAGTTGTTGTGTTTAATAGTAGTTAGGTTTGGGTTATTGATCCAGCTTCTTCACTGGCCCTGGTATCTCTGGGTCAGGGTCTTCTGCTTCAGTTCAGGTATGAGGGCAGATAGAGGTCCATAGAAGAGCCTGAAAGGAAGAAGCCTCTTTCTGAACAGCCTTTATGCACACTTTCCATCATCGGTGGCTTTCCATCCTCCCTCTTCACCTGTAAGGTGGAGGTTGCAAAAGTTTGCAACAACACAAACTGAATAAAAGTGAGTTGCAAATATATGACAGAGTGGAGCCCTGGCAGCGGTTACGCTTCTCAGCAGACACGTAAATATATCACCGAGAACTTAAGACTCAGTCATGAAGGGGTCACCAATGAACCAAAGAGCATGTTTTCCTCCTCTGTTCAGTCTCTAAGCCACAACATGCCCACATCTATGAACTAAGTCTTTGGTGCAGAGTAATTTGAGTTTGAACATCCGCAGCAGCAGCATAAGTATGATATCTGTTCACTCCTCATATCTGTAGATGTGCTTTCTGCTCCCACAGACACACCGTCAGAAGTGACCCTGAGCTGGACCTCCATTAGTATCCACTGTGATTTTACTCTTTTTATGACAAGGAAATGTAGAGTTGAGCAGAGAGAAGGAGGGCAGAGCAGGGAGGAGAAATTAATTTGATGTCAGGTTTCAATTGCAGAGTTACTAATCTAATCAGTGACAACTTACCCTTTTAGATGTACAGCTTTCCAAAAATTAGAAATATCCTCTTTTTCCAAAAGGCTGTTGGAGAGGAGATAATTACCCCAATACAATCTGTGCTTATTCTCATAGTTGTTTTTTTTTAAAACACGACAACATTTCCTACATGTGTTCAGTGAAGCTGAAAATGCTATTTTGATAATGGGCCCACAGAACGTTTAACAGGCCTGGATGACAATGTGAGACTTTCTGAAGGAAAGGGAAGGCAATGAAAAGCTATTATAGGAGTCATTAATGGAAACTGGGAGGTCTGCCGGAGCCATTGCTGCAATTCTCAGTTTTGCTGTTTTCTTAATAAGGCTCTTTGGAGATCATATCTGAAGTGTGATCTTGCCAAAGCCACAATCCCTTGCCTCTGTCCTTCCTGAACTTGACCCTTCAAGTTAACTTGACCTTAACTCTCCTTTCTCACCTTCCCCATTTAATAAAGATTGACTGAGCACCACCATGGGCAATTTCCCTATTCCAATCTGACAATAAATTAAATATTGTGTTTGCTCCTGCACTGCACAGTCCAAAGGTAAGCAGAAAAGAAAAAAAGATGGGCAATCCAACGCAATGAGTTCCATGAAGCAGAAGCCCAGAATTCTGTGGGAACTGAGAGGAGAGAGATGGGTAAATTTCTGGCCTCTGAAAAGGAAAGGAGATTCCCAGAATGAAAAAGCAAACTTTGTACACACATACGAATCACTAAATCAACTGCACTGAAGACATTTTAACTGGTCACACAGTAGCATCCTTGGAACTGACAATGCAGTAGTAACCCTTAGAAAAGTTACTGACTGCATGTAGGAGAGATGTGAATTGTTGACATTCTGTTACAGAAACAAGGGGAATAGAGGCTGCATGAGATCAAAGGAGCAGTAAATAGGTGCCCCTCAGAGGTCATGCAAACTTTCATGCATGCATCCACAGCTTCTTGAACTTGCCTCCAAAGGCAAGACAACTTAAGCTCTTTATTAAACCAAAGGTCCAACTGACTCCAGATCAATAGAAGTTTACATCTCTAAGACACATGGGCTTATTGTTCTTCTGTAGGCAAGAGAAGTGAAAAATACCCTGCCATTATCTCTGATATTTTAGGACTTAAAAATAACTATTAATCAAGATAGAATTAAGTTTCTCAAGAAACTTTTCAACAATATAATTGTGATGATGAGGGGGGCATATATTATCTGGAAAAATATATCAAGTTCTAGAATCCCTGAGAAAGAATTAAAAAATTTAGCAAAGAAGAAAGTGAGGACTAAAATCCACTTGTGTCAAGAGGATATGATGGAGTTAGGACACAATCTTATAGAAATAAAGCATGATTATTGGGAAATTTGAAAGAATGATAAACAATTGCTAATCAGCAAAATGTTTAGGAGTGTTCAAAATATTCACACACAGAACTTCATTTAATACTCTAAAGTAACCTAAGAAGTGAGCTTTTCTTTAGTTTCTCTTTAATAATGAGAAAATATGTAGTTCTGAGATTTAAAAAAAAAATTCAAACTATAACCAAAGGGATCAATAAGTGTTCATTATCTTGGGAGGATTATAAGGTAATGTAAGCAATTACTTATCATACCTGGAAATTCTTCTTGTGAAGAGTTGGACTCTGCAGGAAATAAGGTAATAATAGGTTGACTTTCCTCAAAATTCTGGAAAAGGAGAAGGTTGCGGAAGTGGAAGCCTATCCATGGGTTCTTCAGAGATAGGAAAGCTCTAAGATATGCACCAATCACTTGAAGCCTGAGGAGACTCTTATGCCTTTAATATATTTATGTACCTGATGTGAAAACTCTTTCTCCTTCATTCAGAAGTGTCCAAAGCACAAGGTTGAATTTTTTAATATGACTGTCGGGTTTATGCCTTGGTCAATTTTGTTTGGCATTAAGAAGCCAAGAAACTAACATTAAAACATTGTGGTTCAGCACAAAGTTTTCATATGAGAGAGCAGAAGGCCATGAGTGAAAGATATTATAAGAATCCAGAAAAACTCAGAGTGAGTTTATATATCTCAGATTTGAGTTTATCTCATCTCAATCTGAATGGGTTAGTTGCGATATGGATTATAAAAATCAAAAATGCAGAAATAAATGAATTACTATTTATTAAAGGAATTTTCACTATAACATAAGGTATCTTTTGATAAACCTGAATTACTTTTATCTTGTTTTCAGATATCAGGTTTCTAGCACCCTTAAATTCCTATGTGACAAAGCCCTCCAAAACACCATCTTGGTTCATTCAGAGATGATATTTTAGTCTCATTTCATTCTGCTTTTCATACTGGTGATAATTCTATAGGATAATTTGATATACACTTCTGAACCATTGATATGTGTCCCTAGCTCTGTAGCACTGAGAGTGAAAGTGAAGAGGAAGACAAAGAAGCTACTGGGGTGACTAAGGAGGATACCAAAAAGGCTGGAAAGCCAGCAAGACAGATCTCACCAGGAAGGGAGGTAATAGCCAGCCCTTCAGTTCTGCTAGAGCAGATTTTGTCTCTTCTCTTCCCTCCAGCTCTTAGAAAAGGGATGAAAACATTTCCATAATCCAGAAGGGATTCTCCAGTAAACAAATGAATGAGTTCACTCCTTGGTACTTTGAATTAAATGTTAGAAAAACGAAAGGAGAGTCAATTTCTCTAGGACACAGAATTCCAAATCCAGGATAGAAATTCAGTGGATTTGCTGAGAAGTCAGTGTCCTTTTCATCCTCACATTGTGTTCTATCTTCCTATTTAAAGAGCCCTACTTCCTACTTCCCATTCCCCCCCCCCCAACTTGCAGCTTCCAGTGATCTCTCTCACTCTCAGTCCATTGCAACACTCCAAGGAGTGGTTTCCTCTATGTGGAGGCATTTTAATTACACAAAGAGCTGGACAGGTTTCTGGGTTCCCCTTACAGAAATATTGATACTGTCGGATGATATCAAAGATAAGCATATAAAGTTTAGTAAAAGGCTTTAGTCCTATAGATGGTAAGTCCCTTTATGGAATAATAATTGTGTCTGTGCCCCCAGTTCTGCAGATCCTCTTAGTGTGAGGAGGCACCCGAGTTTCTTTTTTACAGGGGACCACCCATATTCTTCCTCTGCCCACATGCATGGAAAGCTGTAAATTCCTGAAAAATTACATACCCCTAGAAAACTTCAGACTTTTGTGTGGAAACACAACTCTCTTGCCTTGGCCTGCTTCTGAGATTTATCTTACACTTGTATCATTGCTGCATAAGACTGATAGAAAAACCCTTTCAGAGCACAATCTCAGATCATACTCTGTCTTGATTCCCTGCTATTTCCTCTCTGGCATCCCCCTCTCTGATTGGTTTCCCTTCCTGTTACCTACAAATAAATCCTGATACTAAAAACAGTTTTGTGATCTGACCTAAAACACACGTTCTAACTTCAGTTTTTCATTACTTACGCCTTGCGGTATGCCTCATCTCAGATCCTGATCTTAGAAAAAGTTGAATATAAATAGCTCTTTCTAGAAAGCAACACAGCTTGATGCTTAAAGGAGGGTTCTCTTCTACTCCTGAAGCCATGCACACTAAATTGACCATCTTTGAAATAGGAAAGACTACGGACGATAAAGGAAACGTGCCTCCTCCACGAAATGAGAAAGAAGCCTCATCTTTATCTTAGGGCCACTCAAGTTGGGTCTTCCTTGTCATTAGAGCTGATGCAATACTACTTACTTTCTGCTCTTATACCCATCACCCACTCCCTTTCTATCTGGCAATCCTAGAAAGATACAGTGGATCATATGCTTGCCTCTTGCATGTGGATGACCCCGATTCAATCCCTGGCATCCCATGTGGTCCCAAGACTCCACCAGGAGTGATTTCTGAACACAGAGCCAGGAGTAAGCCTTGGGTACTGCTGAGTGTGGCCATAAAAGTTACAAACAAAAATAAGCCTAGATACTGATGCATCTGCCTAGTCTACCCTAAATTGATTAAGTTAGAACAGGTGGTGTCCCCTCTAGGGGAGATATAGATGACCTTCAAAAAGACTCAAAAGTTTATTTTCCTGTGCTTTCAAAAGAGAGTAGAGAGAAGAAATTTATTTCTTCATAGGGAGCTGCGTGACTGAGTGACACATCTCTGTTGTGAAATCCCAGCTACTGTCATAAAAGACCTAAAAGAAAAGGGAAGAGAAGGACAAGGTGGCCTGAAGAGGAAGCAGGAGCTATGTATTTGCATTTCTATAGAAACAGTCTTAGGCAGACATGCCCTTGGTCCTCTGTGGTCAGAGGGACATGAAGTCAGGTGCCGAGCAGCTGGTCAGAGGCTGCTGCTGCAGCAGTTTGCAGGCAATGGATGGCTCAAGAGAACAGACTCCAAAGGCCTCCAAACCTTCTATTGACAGGAACTAGGAACTCGTGGGTTTCTCTCTCCATATGCCTAGCGAGTCTTGTGACAGGCTCCTCTTGGGCTCGCTTGCAAACCGGCTTGTGCTCCTTCTAAAAGGACAATGCAAGACACAAAGGATGCAGACATCAAAGAGAAAAGATAGAACAAATGCTACAGTGTCTTGGCTGAAATAGGATGAGGAAAGTGTTTCATTTTTACTAAGTAGACCAGACTAGGTTGAATTCGATATTAGCAACATCAACCATGCAGATTAGTGTACTGAATAAGAAAAAAATTAAATCACTATTAGAACTTAAAAAGAAAAATATGAGTGAAAGTTCTTTTTCCTGATTAGGAGAAACAAACAAATTCTTTTAAAAATTAGGGGAAATTTTGAATGTAACCTAACTAAAATTTTAAAAATAGTGCTAAGAAAGTCATTCCCACTAATGAAAAGGGCAGAGGAAGTAGTCTTATGGTAATATTATAGCTTAATGTGTTCTAGAAGCACCAGTTCCCATAATAAGATTTTTTAAAGATATAGTTGTTGATAAATAATGGGAAAAGCATAGCTATTTGTAGCTGAAGTTACCAATTTAGAAATCTATGAGACAACAAAAGCATTTATAGTATGTTGAGAGAAATGTGTTTGCTTTAATACACATGCATGTTGACTCTATAGCATGAGTTTTTATTTTAATTGATCCTTGCTGCAAACTGATAATGTGAGAATAAATAACCTTTTATCTTTGCAGTTGACACAACTCAGTCTCAAAGAGGTCTAGAATTTTAACCAAGGTCACATAGATCCTTACTGCCAGAATAGTAGCCGTAGCTTTCACATTATTCAAGTACTACCCTGACCTGACTTTCATTACTAAAATACTACTGCTTCAAGACATTATATTTTTTTTGGTTTGGGGAACATACCTGGCTGTGCTTAGGGCTTACTCCTGGCTCTGTGCACAAAGATCATTCCTGACAGTGCTCAAGGGATTATATGTGGTGGTAGGGATGGAATTCATGTCAGACATGTGCAAGGCAGGTACTTTACCAACTATTTTCTCTCTCTGGTCCTTAATGTTAATTTTTTTAAAGCTGACCCTTAGTGAGTACCATGTATATATCATGAAGAGTAGCATTCACTGAACTCTTTATTAAGGGTCTCAATTACTCCAAAGACGAGAAAAGGTTCCTAGAGTTTTCATGATCAGTGTACACATTTCTTAAAAAAAATAAATATTAATGCTACAAAAATGTTCATTTTCTTCAAGTAGTATTACTCATGGGCTGGAGCGATAGCACAGTGGGTAGGGCATTTGCCTTGCACGCAGCCAATATGGCCGACATGAGTTCGATTCCTCCGCCCCTTCTGGAGAGCCCGGCAAGCTACCAAGAGTATCTCGCCCACATGGCAGAGCCTGACAAGCTACCCATGACGTATTATATTCAATATGCCAAACACAGTAACAACAAGTCTCATGAGGGAGACGTTACTGGGCCTGCTCAAGCAAATCGATGAACAACGGGAGGACCGTGATTCATGTACAATCTGTGAACAGGCATGTATATCCCTTGAATCAGAAAGGGGCAAATGAAGAAACTGCAATGATAGATAATTCTCCTGCCCTCTCTAAAATTATTCAAGGCAAACATTATTTGTAGCATTGAGACAAGAAGATTTGAGAAGAAAACTTTGTTCAATATCCTATGACCATAATTGGAAGCAAAACTCAAACTCAGATGTGCTGTCATCTTCTTCTGCTGTCTCTCAATGAATTGGATATAAATTTCCTTATCATTTCTCTAATCTTTTCTCAGGGCATAAATTGACTAGAACTTAGTGCCCCCCCTCCCCCAATTCTTGAGCACCACTGGGCATTTGGCCCAGAAAAGGTGGCTGATACTCTGCCCAAAAATAATCACCCAAATATCTCCCCATGGGAACAATAATCAAATAGGCACTGTTTGCTATGTGTGGGGCTTTATACCCTACACAACCTCTTTCATGCTCAGAACAGGTTTGAAAGAAATATTGGTACTATTATCTATCTTAAGACTAAGAAAGCTGAAACTAAGAGAGGAAAAGGGATGCTTCCAAAATGATACATACTCTTAGGAAGTAGCAAAGCAGTGATTCTGACTTCAATATCGAGATTGGTCTAAAGTCAAACTCCACTTACCCACATTTTGTTTTCTGATCCTAATTAAGGAAAGGTTGGCTCAAAATTAGCTTCCATCCTTGTTCCCTGCGTCATGCAGATTTCTTAAACTACATCCAGAGCTTTCAATTCAACAGGCCTGATCAAAAATATGAAGCTAGAGATTCACAATTACAACAGGGCACTCATGAGTTCATTAACCTGGAGTTTCAAGGGACCCAAAACATTTAGCTCTCAGATCAGAATTTAGGTATGAACTCATGCTAGCAGACATGCAGTCCATTTGAGTCCATGTTGCTTTACTCTGTAAGTGATTGCCTACTGGAGCCTATGTCCTTGCATGTTCAGAAAAAAAAAAGTGGGGAACAGGAAAAAACAATAAAGTGTTTTTTTAAAAAAATGGTTTTAATCTTCTTTTTAATTGAGTCAACAGGAGACATTGAGTTTATAAATCTACATGGTCAGGTTTCAGTCATACAATGTTCCCGACAACCATCCCAACATTCCCAGTTCCCTCCCCCTCTCTCTAGGGCAGACACTTCTCTCTCTCTCTCTCTACCTCTCTCTCTCTCTTTCTCACTCTCTCTCTCTGTTTTTCTCTCTTACAGTCTCTCTCTGTCTCTCTCTGTCTTTCTCTCTGTCTCTGTCTCTGTGTGTGTCTCTCTCTCACTCTCTCTCTCTCCTGTTTGGGGCATTATAGTTTGCTATACAGGTACTGAGAGGTTATTATGTTTGTTCCTTTACCTGTTTTCAGCATGCAGTTCTTATCCAGAGTGATCACTTCCAACTGTCTTTGTCTTGGTGGTCTTTCCTCTGTCCCACTGCCTTCTCCCCCAGCATTTGAGGTAGTCTTCCAATAGTGAACCAATTTTCTTGCCCCTTGTTTCTAATGTCCTTGGGTATTAGTCTCATGTTTTATATATATATATACATATATATACACACACATATATCTTTTATATGTATATATTTATATATAATCTCACAATATTATATATATCACATTTTATATATTTATATATTTTATATATCACACAATGATATATATCACACAAAGGAATGCAATCATTCTATGTCTATCCCTCTCCTTCTGACTCATTTTCTTGGTAATACTTTTCCTTTGGTAAACAGTCTCTTTCAGAAGCTTGTGCTCTGGGTAAGGAAGAAGCAGGATAACTTTCCTGCTCTGCACTTCTGACCAACTAGAGAAATGAACAACCATGCACATAAAAATTTTAAAAAGTTATAGGTAACATGGGAAAATATCATGTTCTTCAGGACTTGGAGAAGCTTCGGCCTGCATCAAATGTACTCTACTTTTTGGCAAGCCCTGTGGATAAACAACGTTGTCTGTGCTCTGTGCTGAAGAATTTCTGATAGGAACTGTAGAAGGTCCACATCCTTCCTGTAATCCACCTCCTGAGTGAAGCCCAGATTTCTCCTGGAAGCCAAACCAGTCTTACCGGCAATGCTGCCAGGTTGGCATCAGCAGAATGGAATCTTGTAGGCTTGTGCCTTTCTG
Organism: Sorex fumeus; assembly: GCF_029834395.1. Taxonomy (NCBI): domain Eukaryota; kingdom Metazoa; phylum Chordata; class Mammalia; order Eulipotyphla; family Soricidae; genus Sorex; species Sorex fumeus. The sequence goes on along the minus strand of NW_026606101.1, from coordinate 6,297,006 downwards.
TAGAGATGCTGCCACTTGTGCCTTTCTTTAGGGCTGCTGTTTCTAGCAAAATAAGCTGTGCATGTGGTTCACTGGCTTCCCAGGCATGGCCAGAAATGGGAGGGGAGGACTATGGCACACTCCTCCTTGATTTGCTTCCATTCCAACTTACTAATTTCAACTCACTGGTATTTCAACTCACTGAACCTGGTGCCTGGCTCTCAAGAAGACAAGGGATATTTTCCAAAGGAAAAATAGGGTGCCGTGCACATACGAGTGCCATGCAGTCTCTTGATGCTGGTCCATTAAGACTTCTGAGTACACAACTTGTCTTTGAACTGTAGCACATACTTACATAGAACTATTTCTAGTTGCTGATTATTTCTCATTTGTTGCAAACATATTTGTCTAAAACACAAACATCATGGTATGCGCCCACTCCACTCGAGGTGGGGGACAAGCTAGATGTACTTGGCTATTTTCTTAATGAGAAGCTGATTGATACCTGCTATATTTTTAACTGCTTTTCCAGATAGACTTGGATTTGGGGATCTATGATGAATGATATATAGTGGAGACCAAATAGAAAGAGTGTTTATTTCTTATACATGCCATCATTCAGGTGGCAGATGAGCAACAGAGCATCCATGAACACAATGGGGATGAATAGAGGATACAGAGTTGCTGGTGGACCTCAGAAGCTCTATGTAACCCAATGGGAGAGGGACTTCTCTGAGGTACTTCTGCCTAAACTAATCTGCAAGATGCCTCAGAGTGAAATCAAGTTCTAATGGGAGGGAGGGTTCTAGAAGGCTGGAATAAGTTGGAGACGGCCACAAGCTAACAATTACTGCTTCAGGAGTCTGATTAACTTTGCAAAGGAAATTTTATGAGTCTTGTGGGGAGTCACTGAGATATTTTAAAATGAGAATGGTATGGACAAAATGAATGCTTGGAATCTAGTTGGCTGAAGAGTAGAAAATTGATAGGAAGACCTAGATGCTAGAACTTAATGAGATGACAACTTTATTATGTTCCAATCAAGATAACTCATGGCATGATGATGTCAATGTGGAATGAAGTGGATGTGTCAATGTGGAGGGAAGTTGATAAATTTTAATCTATGTGAAAATCTGATTTGTGGAACCATTTCTCTCCCCCGTCCAAGACTCTAATCCTCAGAATCTGTGAATATGTTACCTTATCTATCTGGCATAGGGCTGGAGCAATAGCACAGTGGGTTGGGCATTTGCCTTGCATGTGGCTGACCTGGGTTTGATTCCTCCGCCCCTCTCAGAGAGCCCAGCAAGCTACTGAGAGTATCCCGCCCACACGGCAAAGCCTGGCAAGCTCCCTGTAATGTGTTCGATATGCCAAAAACAGTAGCAACAAGTCTCACAATGGAGATGTTACTGGTGCCCGCTCGAGCAAATCAATGAACAATGAGAGGACAGTGCTCCTGTGCTACAGTGCTATCTGGCATGAGAACCTTTGAAAATGTGGTCAAAAATCTTGAGAAGGTATGGTTGTGCCAGGTTATTCATGTTGTTCCAATGTAGTCACAAATTTCTTAAGAGGGGAGGGGAAAGAGAGAAATTTAAAAATGTTTAAAAGGTAAAAAAAGGTAAAGGCCCTCCCGTTGATCGTCAATTTGCTCGAGCGGGCCCAGTAACGTCTCCATTGGAGACTTTGTTGTTACTGTGTTTGGCATATCGAATACTCTCGGTAGCTTGCCGAGCTCTCCGAGAGGGGCGGAGGAATCGAACTCGGGTCGGCCATGTTGGCCGCTTGTAAGGCGAACGCCCTACCCGCTGTGCTATCGCTCCAGCCCTTAAAAATGTTTAACTGAAGCATTTGAAGATGTAGGAGTTAGGAGACCAGGAAAGCAGGAAGCTTTGAAATTCGGAAAAGGCAAGAAAAAGAATTTGTTATAGCACTTCCAGAAGGTATTCACTCCTACCCACTCATTTTGGCCTTCTGCTATCTAGAACTATGAAATAATAAATTGTTGTTTTAAGGCACTACATTTGTGAAAATTGCTATAGCACAATAGGAAATGTACATAAAAAAAAACTAAGTCTTTTTTCCTAATAGGTATTTGGCAATTATGTGTTTAATTAATGAATAAATGAGGCTTAAAAAGATATAGTAGATCCTCTAAAGTAACAAGGCTTGTAAATTCTCAAATTCACACTTAAAGTTTAAAATGTTCTTTAAGGGATAATGGTGATTGGCTCCAGGTGTGAGAAGAGGAGACAGGAGGAAAATGGAGACTTATTTTCCACTAAATAATTTATTAGAGTGTCTGAGTTGCCATGTGTGCCAAGTAACTATTTTTGAAAATCTAATGCCCCTTGTCTTTAGGTCTGGACATGAGACAAGTAGATAGATCAGAAGGGAAGAAAAAGTGATCAGTGACCAGAGTAATATTCCAAAAATATATTTAACAATCCAATATTCGTGAATATGCTTAATTATCTAAATCTGAATTGTAGGACCTACTCACTCAAAATACCCTTTGGTCTACTTTCTTTCCCTTCCTACCCAAATGTTCTGGCTTTAAGAATACTTAACATCCAAATCACACTCTCCTTTCTTAACCCTATGAAGTTTTCATATGTTTTACTTCAAACAATATCTTTCCAATCCTCAGAGAGATACTATGTTATCCTGTGGACAACATATGGCTTTTGCAGAGATGAAGCTCAGAGACTGAGTCCCACCACAGTGGAATAAACAAGAAAATTTTAATTTCCCAAAACCATATCCCCATCTGTGACCTAGGTATCAGGATAGCTATAGGTCTTTGCTTGTTTTTAAAAAGAAGATTACCAGATTCTGTCAAGGTTATTGCAATAGCTGATAGTAATTAATTTTTAGTTTCATTTTCTTCTGTGTTCTCCATTTTCTCCCGATTTCCATAGAAGACAAAGTGTTCAGCCAAGGCTTACCCTCTTTAAGCTCTATAGTTTGGGACATCTGTGATTTCCCTACATATTCCTCTCCCACTTTCCTCTCTTTTCATTTTTCTAATATTTTCCAAGTTTTATTGACAAATAATTAACATACATTATTCTCTATGCTTCATAACACTTGGTTACATATAATTTGAAGTAGTTTTCACATGAGGTTCAGATAACATCCATCTTCTCATTTAGGTATAAGAAGAAATGAGGAAAAAAGAAAAGAAAGAGAAAGTGCTTTTCTCCATGGGACAGAACTGGATTTGTTCCCTTTACAGCTTCCTTGGAGATTATACAACTGTGTTGGCTGTGGTCATCAGTACACTGTATCCCTATTATTTGTAACTGCGAGTTTATCTTGTAATTGTGAGTTTATGCTTGTTGACAGCCATAAGTTTGTGGAAGAGGCTCCATAGTCAAGTTTGAGACCCCAAGGACTACACCTAGGGGTACTTGGATGGTTCAATAACAAGGCACTTCTCAAGCCCAGCTGTGCTTACAAGACACCAAGGACAGACCTAACAGTGCCTGGGAGTCCATATTGTGCTGAATATAAAATGCAAAGCCTCTGCAAAACAAGTAGGTGCTCCACTTCCTTGATCTGTCTCCCAATCACTTTTAATCTTTAATCCTTGATGCATCTTCACCAAGACTCAAGAATGAACCTACACTCCAAGCTTGAGGATTTCATTGGCTTGAACCAGTTCCATTCTCCCCAAGGTCTTCAATCAGAGTATGCCACCCACTTCACCCAGAACAGTCCTCTCTGATCACTTAAATTCATACAACTAATTGCCCTTCTTATTTACCCATATTGATTAGTAGAACATCTCTAACCTACCTCTATTCCCCCACATGATAAACTATATTCTATGCCCATGTCAGTCTCAATCCTACTCTTAAAACAGTGTCTTACATATAGTAGAATGCTAATAAATTTGATTTAATGAAGAAAAGAATTAAGAAAGGAACGAGTAGATGAATGTAAGCCATTCTATGGAACAGCAGATATAGTTGAAAATTTAGTGTGGTATTCATGGATTTCTCTGAGGGCGTGCTCCCTATAAGAGGTGTAGAAATCAAGCAAAAGTGTACATTAAACACAGAGAAGTGGAGACAACAGAATTAAGATAGTTTAACTATCTGTCTCTTTTTTCTTGATGACTAGTGAGTAATTGACTTTTGGTGAAAAGGACATTTCTTCACCTGGTAATAAGCAGGGCCACAGGCAGCCTGCAAACTTGGTGAAAGGTAGTTTCCATATCACTCACCTGTCTATGGGCACCTGACCCTGTGAAGGCCCTGTGTGGGATGGGCACCCAGCCAAAGTCTCTCTTGCTTTAATTGTCAACATTGCTAATAGTTCCAAGTAGCAAAAGGATGAGTTGTGGGGTCACTGGAAGCTTTTTAGGGACAGATTGCCCCTACATGGAAGATGGAGATGAGGGAGCCAGAAACATTCTCCAACCTGGTCTCAGCTCTTCACTTTGAATGTGAGCAGTTTCTATGAAATAAGGCCACTGGAGACTATCTTGAGAGTTTGAGACAGAGTCCAGTTCATAGGTCCACCCTTTATCTTAAGTTGGTTGCTTAATTTAGAGATAGGAATACTTTCATCATGATGAGACTGAAATGTGATAACATATGTAAAGCACTGCAACAGTGGGCCAGGACTAAATAAATGTTAGTTCCTGCTCTTCCTGCTATTGTTCTCTTTCCATAGTTGAAAACTGCTTGCCTTATGTCCTTATCCATCCACCCATCCATCTACACATTCATGCATCTATTCAATGAATTAGAAAAATCTTGGCCTTAGTTGTAAGAATCATGGTTGTGTTTCTGAACTTCTAAAATCATTTAAGTGAGGTAGATATCTTACCAAATATTTCAATAAGTTTTTTTTGTTTTTGCCCCTCCATAGACAATTGACTTGTCAATTGACATAGACAATCTCACTCAATAGTCTGTTAGAGTCACCATGTTGATTTCTAAGCTGAACTAGAATTATCTGATATTTTTGTTATGTGAAGTCAGTCAGGAGATGCAGAACGATATACTTCACACAACGTGATATTCTATAGTTCCATCCACATAGTGACAAATTGTATGATTTTTATCATTTCTAGGATTTAAGTAGCTTTCTCTTATGTATATATACCACAATTTCTCTATCTAGGCATTTGTTCTTGGGCACTCTTTTTATTTCCAGATCTTTGTTATTGTGAACTGTACTGCAATAAACACGGGGGCACAAAGTTATTTGCACACTATTAAATATAAGTAACTTAATGAATTACTAAATAGTTCCTAAATATAAATAACTGAACTTTTGCATTTTAATATTTATACATTCAATATTTAGTCACAACTTCTTACCCTTCCATAAATACATTACACACCACAGAGTATTAAATTCATGAGTTCATCTTCTGGACTTGTGGTTCTCATTTTGGAGCAGTTTTACACTACTTTAAAACCTCCAAGTTCCCAAGATATTGGACAATGTCTGGAGACATTTTCAGGAAAGATTTTTCATGAAGATGTTACTTATATCTAGTGGGTAGAAGCCAGGGATGCTGTGAAACAGCTTACAACACCCTACTCTACCACTCACAATAAAGTATTTTCCAGCCAAATCTTTTACTAGTGTCCAAGTTGAGAAATCTTGTCCTGAACTGTGGCATATACACGTTCATAAATTTGCAGACATCCATGGAACAATATGGCCTGAGGATCATTTTTTCTAAATTCTGGTCATGGAGGTCAAGGCTTATTCTAGAAATTTCTATCTTTCAACGGTTTTGAAAAAGATTTACAGAACAACCTCTTAGGAAGCTAACACTTTCATATCCATTCTCTCACTTTAGAAGTGTTGCAAAATCCCATCTTAGTAATGAGGAAGCTGAAACTTTGTGAAGTGAAGTCCTTTACCAAAGTTATACAGTTGGAAATTGCAGAGTCAGAGTTCAAATCTAAGTTTCACTAAATCATGTTCTGCAATCTTTCTTCCAGCCACCAGCTCCTTGTTTTCTTTTGATATTGAGCTAGCTTGTTTTCAATTTCAAATCAGTTTCTCTGTTTAGTGGACTTGATGCAAGTCAACTACTCAAAAAAGGTTTCTTGTGCATTATCTTTGGCCTACCTTTGGCCTATTTTTGGGAGACAAAGAGTGCCACACCTCCAAAACAAAACAAAACAAAAAAATAAAAAACAGAGACTTCTGTCTCTCTGTGGCTTTGTCCTAACTTATTAGTTGCACTTTCATCTATTTTTCATATTTGTATTTTCACAAGTTTGAAACATTCCAGGTTTCCTCTCCCAGGCTCTGCTGCCTATTATAGTAGAGTCAGTCACAGAATCTTCTAGATTCAGGAGTAGAGAAGACTTTCGTAGAAAACTAACTTAGGTGAATCACTTCCCTCAACTCTACCACTTTCTTTCCAGAGACATTCTCTTGGTCTGACAACCAGACTATTCTGCTAGAGACAAAGGGACATAAAAAGTCAATCTGACATACCAGGAGCCTATATTGTTTTCAGTCCTACTGAAGAAAATATTTAACTCTTTCCTCCCCATCACATGATATTTACATAGGCACATAGTAAGTGTGAATTTTCTCTTTCAAATGATTCTTAAAATTAAGCAACAAAACGGCTAATGCCGCATACAAGTAACGAAAATATAATACTGTATTTGTGCATTTGCATGTAGAGGCTTTCTTCTTGCTTGGTTTATCCATTCACTTCATAAATAATTGCTACCCTTCAGGAGACCCAAGCTACATGCCGGATGCTAGAGAGGAAAGGATGCACCTCAGCAGGAAGGCCATCAGTAAGTCTCTGTTCTCCCTGGGCTTACAGTCCACTCACTGACACATCCGGATGTAGGCCAAGTTTTTTTTTTAATGCATAAAAGCCAAACATAATTAAAGATCTGAGAAAGCAAGATCTCTGAGAATGATTATCAGGAGAATTTCATCAGGCTGGGCATAGAAATGTTTCATAGGGAAGAGGTTGAGGATACAGCACACAGTGAAAACTCTAGACTCTGTATGTGCTCAGGAGGGGAAAGAGTACAAAGAAACAGGAGGAATGCTCAGGAGCAGGAGCAACAAATGGGAGTAGCCTCTAAGTCTAAGTGATCAGGGCTATCTTTGGCAAAAGACTGAGCTGGACTCACTTTCCAGTTTGTCAGAATAATGGCGTAAGTATGGGACCTCTGGCCTTTGTGCTTGCTCACTTGCCAAAAGTGCTTTGAAAATTGTGGTCCCTCCTTGCAAAAGATATCATTTCTAGTGTACTGAAAATACTAGTATATTAAAACAAAACTATAACAATTTTTAACACATAATAAAATATTTTAAATAAGAGTGATTTCATAATGTCTTTGATTCTCTTTTTTAAATGAACAAGCTCTTGGGTAACAGATATGTATATCTTTTTTTCTGTGTGAACTAATAGTTTAGATTCATTTTCTACATAAAGTTTTGAGTTCATTTAATATAGTTTAATGCTTAAAATTTTTTATTGATCATGTTTATCAGCTAGATAACTTGACTTCCCAGATTCTATTTATAATTCCAAAGGATATTCAGTTCTAAAGTATTAAAAAAATTCTTCCACAAAACTATATCATTTTTTACTATTACTAAATCATGCATTTAAACATGTCTGATGTACTTAAAAATTTTCATCAAAAATATTTACTAAGTAGCAACAATGTAATTTTACTGGAAATGTATCTCTTAACAAGATGAATTCAAGAGACTGTGTCTGGACAATTATGACTTGACATGAAAGAAAGAAAATACAGAATAAATTCTATTGCCATTTATTTCTTTTTATAGATGCTAAAATGCTTAGAAACTGTTCAGTAAAACGAATATAAAGAAAGAGAAATTTATTTTTAACTATTATTACGCAAATTGCTTTTTCAGCCAATAACTCTGGATTCTCCATACTGTGATCCCAATCACTCCCCTTCTTCCACTGCCAGCCTGTGCTTGAGGATGGATGGCAACAGGCTTCTTATCACACACTTTCCTAGTATAGAACATTTATCACATAAAACTGAGGTTCTAAAGATGCTGTCAAGGCCTCTTACCTATATCTATATTTCTATTCATCTTTTTATCTCTTCCTATGTCTATCCATCACAGTAAGACCTCACTTTCTGGCACTGACAGATTCTTGGAAACTGACTTTAAAACAAAACCACCTATAACCAAACCAGATTCTCAAATAATATCTTTTTGTTCAGTGTTGGTCAGAGTATATCTTTCCTCATCAATATTTTAATGAAATGAGACCAAACTAAAGCATATTATTTGAGAACCTGAACATATGTTCATTTATATCTACTGCTACAGAGATACACACAAACAATGCACACCAGATGCATGTTTACAATTTCCTGTTCTGAAAGAGAGAAATAAAATTGATCAAAACTCCGTTGCATATCATCAGAAAGTTGAGAGTTCTATAAAAATTCCACAATTTTGGACCAGGTGGTCACAGAGCAGTTAGGGTACTTAGCATGTCCCTGACACAGGTTTGATTCCCTGGCAGCATATGGTTACCTAGAATTACCAGGTATAGCCCAAAAGGCTCTTGACTACCCAGTGTAGCCTTGAAGGTCTCTAGAACTACCTGTTAGGGCCATCACTGCAAAGTTTGAGCAGCTTCACATCCCCAGACCCTGCCCCAAACCATCTGCCTCTAAATAGTTAGTGAGGAAGCCAGAATGATAGTATAGCGGGTAGGATGTTTGTCTCGCATGTGGACAATCCAGTTTCGATCCCCAGCATCCCATATAGTCCCTTGAATCACTGCCAGGAGTAATTCCTGAGCATATCACTGGGTATGGTCAAAAAAAGAAAATAAACTTACTAATATAAATAGTGAGGTCCCAAAATCTCCTAGACCACTTAAGAGACCCATCAATCTGTACTCCCCACTCCACAAAAAAATTCCTCCAACTTTTTGAGAGATCTCTGGGATCCCACTCCTACGAAACACTAGTTTGAGTAAACTTAACCCCATTGTGTTTAACTCCATTCATTCTACATTGACCTACACAAGACTTTTAAATTCTCATCTAATTAAGTACTAGCTCACTGTGTGTGTAAGAAGCCAGGGATGTGGCTCAGTGGTAGAGTACACGCTTCATAGATAGGAGACATATGTGAGATTTTTAGCTTCCATTCCCTACACTGTGTTTAAAAAACTAATGTGTGTGAAACAAACAAAAAATACGAATGAACAAGAACAACCAGTGCTGGTGTGGATGCAGGAAGAAAAGGACCCTCATTCATTGCTTATGGGAATGCCAACTAGTGCAGTCCTTTTGGAAAACAATATGGACATTCCTCAAAAAAACTAGAAATTGAGCTCCCATTTGACCCAGCAATATGACTTCTGGAATTATACCCTGGGAGTCCAAAAACACACAGCAGAAACACCATCTGCACTTTTATGTTCATTGCAGCACTATTCATAATAGCCAGAATATGGAAACAATCTGAGTGCCCAAGAATAGATGTATGGATAAAGAAACTATGGTACATCTACACAATGGAATACTAGACAGCTGTTAGGAAAAATGAGGTCATAAAATTTGTCTATAGACTTGGAGAGTATCATACTGAGTGAAATGAGTCTGAAGGAGAGGGACAGATATAGAGTCACTGCATTCACTTGTGGGAACACTTGATCACTTGACTTCCCATTAATCATTGATTTGCTTGAGCGGGCTCCAGTAACGTCTCCATTTGTCCCTGTCACGCGCTAGTGTAGCCCAATGGCGTCTGTTCATTCTAGGAACACAAAGAACCTCAAACCAATCATTCAGGATCTTGATGAAGAAGTCTGACCACCTGGTAGGTGGGTGGCCACTCTGTCTTTTGACGTCTGATGGAATCCAGTCGGTAATGGCTGGATTGCCACTAGTCCAGCGATCATCTCCAAATCTTATTACATAATTACACTTGTGGGATAAAAAATAAATAAATAAACAGTATGATACTAATATCCAAGGCCAGGAAAAGTGGACCAAGAGGACTGGTCAGTGGTGGGTCAATGGTGTGAGAGATGAAGGATAGTTAAGATAGAGGAGTGTCCATTATGATAATACGAGTTGGCAATGATCACTTTGGACAAGAACTGAGTGTTGAAAACAGATAAAGGGATATAGATGATAACATTTCAGTATCTGTATAGCAAATCATAATGCCTAAAATGAGAGAGAGGAAGAGAAAAAGGGAGAGCAGAGAGGTTCCTATCATAGAGGCAGGTTCCAGGTGGTGGTGAGTGGCAGGGAGATATCATTAATATCTCTTTATTTGGCCTGAAGGGGTGGGAGGGAAACTGAGGACACTGGGTGCTGGGAAATTACATTGGTGTAGGAATGGGTGTTGAAACACTGTGTGACTGAAACAACATCATGAATAATTTTGCAATGCCCTATCCCATGGTGATTCAATAAAAATAAAAATAAAAAAGTGTGTGTGGTGGTAGGTGTCCTTGTGTATAAAAATCCTTGATAGTAATTTTGAGATGAGAATATTTACATTTCGGAAGCATAGATTGAAGTAGACTTTGAGTTGGTCAGGTTCCCAAAAATTACTTAAAATTCTAAAACTTGAACTCCAGCCTCCTGCCTTAACAATTGAAATAACTATTTTGTTGTTGTTGTTGTTTTTTGGTTTTTTGTTCTTTCTAAGCCAAATTATTAATATCTCTTTCTTTGGCAACCTTGGTGCCTAAACACTTATTTTTCCCCTTTTTTCCCAATCCCATTTTTGCCTAAACATTAGTGTAATAAATATTTTATCCTACTCCACATAATATAATCAAGTGATCTGATAAGGCATATAGGATATTTTTTATAATTCAACAAAATGCAACATAATGTCTTTGAAAGTCAATCATAATATATCCATGGTAATAATTTATGGGCTCAAGTAAATATAGACATTAATAAAAATGGTTGTGAAGCACGTATACATATAAATATAAGACCAGTAAGAGTTTCTTTAAGATATGACATTCCAAGTTACAATGTGTGGATATTTTACAAAATATTGATAAAAAAAGTAGATTTGTGGAATGTGGATCTAATGAAAAATAAGTCTTGTTTGGGTTGAAGACCCAAAGGGCAGAAGGCTGAGAGAAATTTACTTTGTTTCCTTTACAGCTTTGTATCACTTTTATTATGTCTCAAGAGGACTCTTACTAATATCCATGGTATGATATGCAAAGTTTTTCAAGCATGCTTGATGACAGACACTTTTACCCAGACTACCTTGCAGAAGACACTCTAGCTAGAAGGTGACCCAAGCTATCTCCACTTCTGAATGCCCTCGAATTCTCAGGCCTCGCTTAAGCCTGTTAGCTAATCTTTTCTGGACAAGCCCACCTTTCAGTCCCTCATCTACTTTAAACCATCTTCTCTGACCACTCCAGTGCAAAAAATTATCCCATTCCAATGATTTAAGTAGATTCCCTATATATGAAAATGCAATTTAAAATATGGAGTTGACTCAGTAAATAAATGTCTATAAGTAACAGAACTGAATTGGATAATTTGGACCAGGCACCAATCTCATCCACTATCGTGGCCCAGCTTAGGGTAAACACTTGGTAAGCAGTTATTATCAAATATTCAACTAACTCACAGTAGGTCCGCTGTGAACTTAAATTCTTTTTACTCTTTTCTCAAAGGAAATGAAAGAAAAACCTTTGGGGACTAACCCAAAAATATTTATTGCAAACTTTCATTTGTATTCATATTCTTCACACATCCTCCATCTAGTCTTCTACAGCAGTAAAACTCACAATCATATTGCTGTTGTATAGAACTCCCATATCCTGTCACAATGTTCATTTCTAAGAAGTTACTTTGGCTTTTGACATGCTTATTCAGTTTGAATGTTAGGTAAGTGATTCAGGATAATCCTTCTCCATTTTTTTCCCCACAGGTTCTTGACCAATTAGGATGAGAAGCTAGAGAAAAGAACTGAGGAAGTAGATATGTAACTTGAACATCTAAAAAACCACTCCAGTTTCTAAATGCACTGCTTTCCTTGAGTTACAGTAAGAAAAGAGAAAAACATATCTGGGAAACTACTATGGGGACACATTGCACTTAGAGCCCTTACCCCAAAGCAGGCCATTTCCCAGAAAGGTGGAAAAGGGTTTTCTGGGTACCCTGGTGTCCTGGACCAACTTTGCAGCAAGGACTCTGAGTTTCTTCTCTAATATGCTATAAAGGTATTTCTGTTTTTAAACATAATATATCTAGTTAGGGAACCTGTGCCCTAATATTTGGTTGGTGGATTGGAACAAAGTAGGGATCATGATCACGTCCCACTGTGGTTTCCAGGGAATACAGAATGTTTCCCAACTAATTCTTAGCATCATCTTTGGAAAGCTGAGCCATGCAATCCTTCATGTTTTATTATTTTTGACTAACAATCTCTAGCTTTGTTTATGAAAGATTATAGGAGTAAGAGTACACAAATGTTTGCCTTGGGCTGGAGTAATAGCACAGCCGGTAGGGCGCTTGCCTTGCAAGTGGCAGATCCGGGTTCGATTCCCAGCATCCCATATGGTCCCCCAAGCACTGCCAGGAGTAATTCCTGAGTGCAGAGCCAGGAGGAACCCCTGAGCATTGCTGGGTGTGACCCAAAAAACAAAACAAAAAAAAAAACACAAATGTTTGCCTGAAGACCTTAGTTCCATGTAACTCAACAAAGAAGCTGTTAAAGCATGGGCCTGCTCTTATAATCTATTTTTTAGGGTTCTTTCTCCTCTTGCTCTGTCTTGAGAAGCAATAAACAAGAGCACAAACTTTGGTTAGAGCAGAGCAACAAAAGATAAAATAGTTCAATATAGACTCCACAATTTTCCCAGAGACCCTAGGATATTTTAGATACAATGATCAACAATAAATTTACAAAGATGAAAAGAGAAAGCCCTATTCTTAAAATAAATCTAATCTAGAGAGCAAAGTATGAAAAATCTTTTATAATATACTATGATGAGAGAATTTTTAAGGAAATATAAAGCTGGATTTACTTCATCTTGACACCAGGAAAGCTGGGCAAATAAAAATATATTCTAAGTGTGAATAGATATTTTAGTTAGGATTGACTAAATCATTACATTGGAACAGAAATTGGCTAAACTATTATATAGGAACAGAAATTTTGTGAGTCAAATAGATAAAAAATAATAAAAGATTATTTCATGCTTATGCACTGTTTAATTCAGATGTTCCTAACCAGGCAACTTTCCTGGATAGTTTTTCTTTGCACAATTATCTAGGAACCTGTCTCTATCATTTAATAGGTATTAGAATTCCCTAGGACTTCAGAATTCTTCTTTTGGATCTTCACTGACTCCTCTTCATTCTTCAATTAATATCATGAAGATAGATCTCCCAATAGGTTTTAAAGGTCAGTCAATCATAACTTTTCATTACTGCTATCCATATTACACCAGAAACAGTTACAGGATTCCACTTAACTGCTAAGGAAGCTGGTAATTGTAATTATCCTGTATGTCTAGGGAAGTAGACAAGTACATTTGTTTAATTCACAGTAATGATAGTACCATAGTAGGTATTACCATGGAGTAAGGTGGAGGCATTTCATGGAAATGAGTGGGCAGAAAAAAATAGCTTTGGAAGGTGGTTATAATTTTAAGTAGCTATTTAATGGAAATTTTAGACAAAATGTAGTCTTTCAAGAAAGATATATTTAAAAACCAGACGAAAAGACTGCAGTAAGAGCTGAGACTTTATAGAGAATTAGAAAAAAAAAATAGAAAGTTGGCTCAAAAGCAAGGTGGGGTGTGCACTGAAGCATCCCAAGGGGGGCAGTATTTTTCTAGAGAGTATAAATACTCACCTTACCCTCATCCCCTGGAAGGTGAGACCAGCCAGAGAAAGTGATTTGATGTATTTAGTAACACCAGTTGCTTTTTTCTTTTCATTTCACTTATTTAGACTCCAATTTCAGAGGCCCAAAGACCTACAGATGAGTCTGGAGATGGCTTGTCAGTGCAGGCACTTGACCACCACCAGAAATTTCTGCAAAGGATCCATTATCTTGTACGCCTAGAATGTCTAAAGCAACCAACCTATGACTCTAGGGGTCATATCATTTCCCAGCAGATCTTAAATGTTGAACTCAGGGAAGGGAATGTTGAGACCAGTGAAAAGTATTATCTTAGACTCCACGGATCAGAGTATTTATGTAAGAAATCTCTAGAAGATACAATACATCTCACTTATCCTCACATTCACCTTATACCATAGTCAGGAGACTTTGGTAGATTTTGAAAGACTTTGAAATAGGCTAATAGGCTTTAATTTCCTAGCAGTGTATCAAAGGACTTGTAATACTTTCAAGGATAATTATTAGCTTTAATTTCCTTAAATAATATAAAATTATTTTTTACAAAACAAAATTGCAAATAATCCAGAAAAATACATGTACAAAACATTGTTTGTGGGACTCCAGACCACCACAGTAAAGTGGATCTCAAAATGGAATTGATGAGTATCATATTAAAGCAAGTCACATCAATGTTTTTGGTTATCGCAGTGTATATAAAAGTTATGTTAGGGGCTGGAACAATGGTACAGTGGGTAGGGCAACTGCCTTGCATGTGGCTGACCCGAGTTCAATCCCTAGCATCCCATATATCCCGAGAGCATCACCAGGAGTACCCCCAGAGCATTGCTGGGTGTGACCCAAAAACAAAAAAAAAGTTATGTAAAATAACATAGTATCAATCCAAAACAATGTACAAATCTTAATAGAAATATTCTATTTCTAAAACTTGTCAGTCATCACCTGAGCTTTGGGTAATTTATAATCTTTTGACTTGTAGAAGAGTCACAACTAAGCAGGAGAGTGGTTACTGAAGACTAAGGTGGTGTAGCAATTTCTTAAAATAAGACAATGAGGCTTACTGTATCAACTGACCAATGAAGCTTCACAGGATTACTTCAGGGAATAAATCATGAACAAGAACAATACAGTTCCCATATTCATAGCCATTAGGTACAGAACAATATTTCTTGGAGTCTGAGAACCTGGCTTCATGGTTATTTGTGAATCTAGGAAACTGCATTTTTGACAGCTTCCCTAGGTGAAACCAGTGTGTTATCACTGTTTTAGAACTTTTGTGCCAATATAGGATCACTCAGAAAAAGCATGGCAAGTATTTGTGATGGCTGATATGAGAGCTCTGGCTCTGAGCAGAAAACAGTCGAGGCTACTAGAATCAGAATACCATTTGGTGCAGAACCCCAGGTGCAATGTTGGATCAAAACCACCTTTGTTGAAAATCAGGGGTGCATCGGAAATGGGGAGGAATTTCATTGAAAGCAATAAGTTGGCAGGCCAGGAGCTATGTTAGACATTAGTGGCAGGTTACATCCTGTGGGTCATCAGGATGCATTTGTAAGAATTTTAATGCAGGAATATTAAACTCAGCTTCTCTAAATATCTGCCTGCAGTGACTTCTTTGTGCCCTGGCAAATGTCATGAGGATTTAGAATCTTTAGCTCAAAATATTCCCAAAGGAAGAAACAATGAGCTGCTAAAGAATTCGATCTATTTACTGCTAAAAACTAAACACTCTCCTAGAAATCAGGTGAGAGATGTATTTTCTGTTCCCTGTGGTTGTAAGATTGAGATCCATACTCAGAAAGGGTAGGAGGGGTTAAGACCTTGTGAATATCCTGAGATCATCTGCAGAAAAATCGAGGTGGTGGGGAAGTGTACTTTCCACATTTAAATAACATTGCTTAGCATGGGAACATAAAGCCAGGTGGGAATTTGCTTACAGAATTCACGCCATTATGTAAATTAAATGAATACACTATTTGGAAGATATATAATATTCAGAGGAAAACATTCAGTTTTTAATCACCCTTCAGCTTTTTAAAGATATCTTTTCCTAAAGCCAAATTAAAAATATTATTTCCAGATACTCTGATGCTATAGAAGTCTGCATAAATTTCTATTAGATAACAATGTTTATTGTTTAAACAAGTAAGTAAAAGAATACTGGAGAAAATAAAAGACAGGAAATTCATTTTGATTTATTAAACAACTCTGAAATGTGAAATGACTATCACAACTCAATACCATTTTTTATAGTAGCCTGTAATCTTTGTTTAGACATATTGCTAGCAAGATTTAGTATCTCCATTCCTGTCTCCCCTTTCTTTTCCCTCTGTTGTTGTTGCACTGTCCAGGGACAACACACAGGCTCTGTGCAGTGCTTTGACAGTGGGTTGAGTGGCCCAGGAACTACACACTGTAGTTGTATTAATACACATGTCTCTCCAGAGGCCACAGAGCTCTCACATTTTAACTGTGATGCTCACCAGGGGTGCCCCCTTTCTATTGTGCTGTTTGCACATACCTGGTGACAATGCACAGCACATTACACACTGTGCTACAGCACCAGAGGTGCCCAACAGAACTGCCAGGATCTTGCTTGGTGCAAATTGCTGGCACCATGGATCAAACTCAGTCTTATGCTTGCAGGTAGGCGTTTTAACCAGAAAGCCATCCTCTTACCCTTTTGTTTCTCATTTTTAACTCACATAAAGCTAAGAAAAAAAATTAATAGTCAGTAGTTCTAGACCCTGGAAAATTAAGTATTGATTGGCTCAGAGAGGTAAATAAACCAATAATGGAGGGGAAAAGTGAAAATATGTAAACTATATTTTAATGTATTTATTTTTCATTTGGAGCACCATAATTTACAACATGATTACAAAATTTACAAATTTCATACATGAACTATTCTAGCACCACACCTTCCACTTACACATCCACTTCCCTCCAACATTGTCGCAGGGTCCCTCACCCACCTTCCCTGTTCCTATGGTAAGCTAACTGAAGACACGTCTTCCTCCCCCACCTCCACCACCACCACTACTCTATATATTAAGATATTTGCTCAAAAGCCAAGATTTTTGTCATTCTACACTGTCTATTCCCTTGTTTTATCTTTATATACACCAGATATGAGCTAAACCCAGTATTTGTCTTTTGTCATCTGACTTAGTTCACTTAACATATTACCTTCCAGTTCCATCCAAGTTTCAGCAAATTGAAAATATTTCATCTTTTTTTAAAGCCCAGAATATTCTGTTTGTATATATACACAACTTCTTTAACCATTGGGCTGGAGCGATAGCACAGCGGGTAGGGCGTTCGCCTTACAAGCGGCCAACATGGCCGACCCGAGTTCGATTCCTCCGCCCCTCTCGGAGAGCCCAGCAAGCTACCGAGACACAGTATGCCAGACACAGTAACAACAAAGTCTCCAATGGAGACGTTACTGGGCCCGCTCGAGCAAATCGACGATCAACGGGAGGGCCTTTACCTTTTACCTTTTACCTTCTTTAACCATTCATCTGTCATTGGACATTTGATTTTTTCCATATCATGGTGATTGTATGTAGTGCTGCAATAAATAAAGGTGTGCATATAACTTTTGGAGTCAGTGGCTTTGTGTTCTTGAGATAGGTGTCAAAAAGTAGAATCACTGGGTCATATGGAATTTATATTCATACTTTTTTAGAAGTTTCCATATTACGATAAAACCCAGATTTAATATTCTAAAATCACTGAATTCTAGTGATGTTCAGTAAAGAGATAAGCAGTTCTGCTTCCTTTAGTAGCTTTGTTTTCCTCACAAACTGCAATAATTACAATTCAGACTAATGACTTCAGGTTATCAAGAAAGTGCCATGATGTATTCATATATTCTAATTTAAAGCATTGGGAGATGTATAAAACAATTAATATTTTCATCATGGTTATTTTTCAAAATTTTGATATTTTATGAGTTTGGCTTCCAACATGGACACAATTAACTTGGTCACAAAGTCTCTTTCTCTTAGGGCTGAAGTGATAGTACAATGGGTAGAGCACTTGTCAGAAAGAAAGAAAGAAAGAAAGAAAGAAAGAAAGAAAGAAAGAAAGAAAGAAAATTTCTTTCTCTAGAGGGGAAGGTTGTCAGATTTAACAAATAAAAGTACAGGATATGCAGTTAAATCTATGTTCAGATAAGCAACTCATAACTTTTTGGTATAAAAATGCAGTACCTAATACTGGAGACATACTTGTGCCCTTTGTAATATTTTGGAAACACAGACACATGCTTAATAAAATGTATTGCTTTAAAGTTACATTTAATTGGGTGTCCATATTTTATCTGTCAACACTTCCAGTGACTCAAAAGGAACCCAGTGTTGCATCTCAGAGTTAGTACATTCTGGAATTGATGCACTTGAGAAAGCCTGGCTGATTCTGAGTCAGCTCCATAGAGCTTTGTAGGGAAAAAAATCTATAGACTTTAGGACAAAATAACCTCTTAGAATAATAACCTCCCTCTGAAAGCTAGATCTCAGTCAGGCTAGATCAAAGCTTGAGATAGACCTGCAGGAGGTATGCAAATAGAGATGATGAGCTCTAGGGGAGTAGGTTGTAAGGAATAAATTAACTCCAGAAGGCCCCTTGCAAAACCATCTCCATTGAACTGACTTCTGTGGGGGGAAGCCTTTGACTTTTATTAAAAGGAGCCACAGGAAAATGCCTCATGATGACCATTCTAAATTGCTCCTGAATGTTGTTAGGGACATTCCACTCTGCTGTCCTGCTTTAGGCTGCCAGGAAATCTTGTCTAATTTACCTAGGCTGTTCCCTTGCCTAAAAGTCTCTCCAGCTTAGCCATAGTTTTCACTTTTGAGGGGGCGTAATTTTTCTCTAACATCCTCTCACTAAATTCTTTAAAGGCCTGAAAATGCCTCATTTAACTGCATTCTGGGGGATAGAATGTCTTTCCTATAGTCAGAATATACTGTGTGTTTGAATACATGGAAGACTGAGATGGATGGTTAGAGGATGGACAAACAGACAGACAGATGGATATGGAGATGGATGGTGAACAGCACAATTGAAAATATCACACTGTGTTTATAGAGAAAAAAATAACTTTTATACACATGTATTCACAGTCACTCTACTAATATATCCCCAAACTGAAAAAAATAAAAGCAAAAATATTCTCAATAGAAAAATAGATAAATAAATTAATGATACATTGACTGAATGGAACTTTATGTAGAATAAAAAGGAAATGAATTTCTAGTGCAAATGATATGAGCACCTTCAAAATATTTCTATTAAATAATAAAAAATGTATAAAAGGTACAAAATAATTTTTTAGATCTAAAGTGTCAAAACAGTAAAAACTACAAGAACAAAGTATTCCAGGAGGAAGTACTATATAGAATATCTGGGGAGGTCTATGAAAGAACTGTCCAAGTAATAATATTATTCTAGATTTCGATAGCTATTATAGTTATAGTTGCACAGGGATAAATATTTGCCAAAATTCAATATAGGTATTCCTGAGATTTTTATATTTCATTGTAAGTATATTTTACCTCACTGTATCACTGTATCACTGTCCTTTCGTTGTTCATCAATTTGCTTGAGCGGGCCCAGTAACGTCTCCATCATGAAACTTGTTACTGTGTTTGGCATATCGAATACATCACGGGTAGGCTGCCAGGCTTTGCCATGTGGGGGAGATATTCTCGGTAGCTTGCCGGGCTCTCTGAGAGGGGCAGAGGAATCAAACTCGGGTCGGCCGTGTTGGCTGCGTGCAGGGCAAACACCCTACCCGCTGTGCTATAGCTCCTCATAAGAAGAAAAGTTTATAAACATATATTGAAGTTTGGCTACATGTAGAAGAATTTAGAAGTAAAATGACATCAGCAATTTGATTTTTTAAATCACCCTCAAAATGAATAGATTTAGTGGTTGGCTTCAGAGAAACATAGAAAATGAAGCAACAGGAAGTATATTTATATTAGAATCTAAGTAGTGAGTATATATCTTTGTACCATAAAATTCTTACTTTTTCTATATCTCTGAAATATTTCATAATGAAAAAAACGAGATAAACAGAAACTTCTGGATCATATTACTTGCAGAGGTCTTCAACCCAGAAAGTTCTCTAAGGTTCTCTGAGGCTAATTGAGAGCCTTTCGTGGGTAGGCAAATGACCTCTGGTGCCTTCCAGGGAATTGGATTTTGAAGGACCACCAAAACCCATGTAGCCAGACTGGGTACAAGGGGTGAGAAATCCATTCAGATTATTTTTCTTCACCACAATCATTGGATCACTTTCTCCCCCTAAAATACTGCTAGGAGCAGTATTACCTCCTAAAGACGCAGGAATAATACCCCTGGCCCAATTCTCCTTACCCTTTTCCTGCACCTCCTGGTCTCATCCTTAAACATCTTGCTGTGGAAGGCCATGTCATCATGGAAAAGTCCTAGAGACATGATGGACTTCTGTGATGTGTGATGGGGGAGGCAACTCCCTCCTATAGGTGGTGGTGGTGGTGGGTGGGTGGAGGGGAGTGGAGGGGGGGGTTCCTGACATGATCCTGCAGTCACTGAAGACTTAAATGGGATAAAATTTGGGCCAAAGGGGAATTGAAACATGATGCCCACAATTAGAAGTCACTTCTAATTTAAGATGAAAAATCTTGCTGCCATAGAGAGGAGTGAGTGAATTCTTAGGAGGTAGTCTGATGGAGGAAATTCTGACTGTAATTCTATCTGTGAGAGGGTCAGTCAGTGTTCAGTATAGTGATAAAATAAAAAAGTAAATTTTTTAATGGGTGAAAGTCAGGAATCTCTTTAAAAAACCCTTTAAAGTCTGAAAATAGCCAGTATTGGTAGGGTTGTAGTGAGAAAGGAACCTTCCTTCAATGTTGATAGGAATATCATTTGGTTAAGCCAAATGGCAGAATGTAATATAGGGAACTAGGAATAATACCTAAATATGATCCAGAAATACCACTTCTTGATATATAACCCCCAAACACAGAATAATTAATATGAAAAGATGTATTTACACCTACATTCATCATAGCAGATTTGGTACAATACCCAAGATATGAAAACAACCTAAATACTCAACTACAGATAAGTGCATCAAGACCATCAAGACGTTGCTATATACATAATGCAATATTATGCAGCTCCAAGGAAGGACAAAATCATGCCAGGACAAATGGAACTATAGGATATTATGTTGAGTGAAGCCAGTCAGAAGGAAGGGGTTAGATACAGAATGATCTCTCTTATATGTGGGATTTAGAAATACACAGCAAGGTAAAAACAGAAGGCTAAAAGCAACATAATGAGAGAACTGATTTGTAAAACTGAGCTTGTATATGTGTGTGTAGGTGGGGAGGTTGGGAGAGTGGAAGTGGAGTTAAAGAAATGGGTCTTGAGGGACCTCGGGAGAGGGAGGTGGGATACACTTGTGATTGGTGTGGTGTTGGATTATGTACATGTGAAACCATCATGAGCATATTATAAATCACAACACATCAAGCAATGCAAAAATTTAAAATAAAATGTAGTTAAAAGTGAAAGTCTTTTTCTGGCTCCCTCTGAAGGGGAGAGAGAAGATTGAAATTTGCTGTCATGTCTGGAAATGTCTGTGACTTCGTGTCACCCAGTGTATACAGGATGTGGTAGAGGACAAGTCAGATTTGGACACTTCATTCTCAAATGTCAGTCTCCATATTAGGGGATTTGTGCAATAAAGAGCTACTTTGGTGTTGGGTAGTCCATCTCTTGAATCAGGAAGTCTGAGTACTGTGACCTTCTTTTTCACCTCAGAGAGATTTAGATTCTTTCTACTGATGAGAGGGAGGCCAGCATGTTCCTCTTCACTGGAGATAGTCAGATGAATACTGGTCAATGAGGAATTACCAAAAACAATGAGAGAACAGAGTGAGCTGGGAACAGTGTTACACAACCATCAGCCCCAACTTGATATGTTCAAATCCTACTCCCCAGTACCAACAAAACCTAAGCATATTTGGAGATTAGGACTTTAAGGAGGTGATTTAATCAATTATACCATTAGGATGAGGTTCTAGCTCTACCATATGGTGCTCTCAGCAAAAGGGGTGAACTGCGACCCAAGGATGTGCACAGAGACAATCATTTAAAGATTTAGCAAGAAGGTAGCATCTGAAAGCCAAGGAGAGATGTTGGAAGGAAAACAACTCTACCAGCCCTCTGATTTTCAACTTCCAGCCTCCAGAATGGTAAGAAAATTAATGGCAGTAGTGTCTAAACTATACAGTCCTTGGTGTTTGGCAACTTGAGCAAAAGAATTCAGGTGGGAATTGGAATCAACACTTTCCAGGTTCCATCTTTGTATGTAAGCTGCACGGAGTCAAGTTCTTTGGCTTGTTCAGTAATCCTAACACCAACAATAGCCCGTAACACATCATAGGCATTCAACAAATAAATGTTAAATGAACGAATCTCAGGGAATTTTCTGGAGAACCGGAGGTCACTGGAGTATCACTCTCCACCACAGTGTCTTACAGTGTCTTTCAAAATTACATGTGGCTAATATTGATACAGTCCTTCTCTCTCTCTCTCTCTCTCTCTCTCTCTCTCTCTCTCTCTCTCTCTCTCTCTCTCTCTCTCTCCCTTCTTTATGTCTATATGTGTTTCTGTGTGTGTTTTATTTCATCGATTGGATGTAACACTGTTTAAGAATTATAAAACTAGATTTAAATATAACTTTAAAAACCTGACATATTCCCAAATATCAGTTTTTTTAAGTTCTATATTTCTTTATTTTCCAATGTTTTATTTGGCTATTTAAATGTCATCCTCTTTTTATGATTTTCACTTGTTTTATGCTTAAAAAATTCTTTTCCCATACCCAAATCAGTTAGTGCCTTTCATTTTCTTTGTGGTTATTTTCATTATTAACACAATATAAAATTTTAAAATATATAAACGTTTAAGGAATAAAAAGTTATGTGTAATATTCTGACCTTTTAATGGTTCCCTTTCATCAATTTTCTGAATAAATATTTACATATTATTTCATACAGTAACTATAAAGTTTTATACACCAATTTTAACTTTATCTAACTATAAAATGAACATCTGATCACTATGAAAAATCTGTAAACTACCCAGTATTAGAGGAAATAAAAGCAACTATAGCTCAATCCTCTAGAAAGAGCTATTGCTAACATTTAGTATACAATATTTTCCTCCAGGATTTTTTGTACTAATTTTTATATAACTGCATGTATGTAATGTGCACAAGATCATATTAATTTAAATCATTTTATTTAAAAACTAGTTCATATTCATGGTAGAAAATAGCGTGTTCTGGGAAGAGAGCAGTAATACAACAGGTAGAGCACTTGCCTTGCATGCGACCAACTTGGATTCGATCCTTGGCATCACATATGGTCCCCCAAGCACAGCCAGGAGTGATTCCTGAGTCTAGAACCAGGAATGAGCCCTGAATACAGCTGGGTGTAGACCAAAAAGAAAAAAGAAAAAAGAAAGAAAATATTGCATTCAAAGGCATAATATTAAAATTTCTGAGCATACCATTCAAAAAAAAACATCATTAATCACTTTGCATGTTACCTTACATAGTGATAGTCATGTGATTTTAATAATAAAATAATACAAAATTTTATGTAATATTCAAATATATGCTAAGTAATATTCAAAGATATTCTATGTAAAATAAATTAGCTTAATGATAGTTTGTATTAATGTCATCTAATATGTGTGTTTTCTGTCATTTGAGTTTCTGAACTTTGCTTTCCTAGTTACTAACTTGATTTCATAGATCTTATTTTTTATTTGATTCTTTTAAATGTATTTTATTTTTCTTGAATTTTTTATTTTACTTGACTGCAGAGAAATTTACCCTCTACTCCTTCATTTATGCCTTTAATCATCCTTTTAACAAATTACATTCTTATATCATCCAGCACTTACCATTCTTTTCTCCATTTTTTGACCATTTTTATCAAGGTATCAGGATTTACAGTAATGTTAATACACCTTTTATGCATACACCATTCCAAGCTCAGACCCATCACTAGAGAGCACACTCCCCTCCACCAGTGTTCCCAGGGCTTCTCCCCCCACAATATAAGCTCAGTTGATAGAGAAAATATTCAGTATCTATGACATTGACCATTTATTATTCTCTATTTATGTTTCTTGTTTTCCCACTTATGGGGAAAAACTCACATGTGCATGTAGTGTGTGTGTGTGTGTGTGTGTGTGTGTGGTAACATGTACCCACTTATACATGAATGTATTTACTCTTCTAAAATTAAAAAAAACATAAATGAAAACCATTTTAGAGGTAAATAATTTTAAGCAATATTAGAGTTCATTTTATGCTAACATATTTTAGAGTGTACAAGAAATAGGTAAATCCTACAAATGAAAATTTAGTAAGATATAAAAGTGGTCAACAGGCATCTGGTACATCAACATTACTAATTATCAGAAAGTGTAAATCAAAATCACAATGATGTGTCCTTCTCTACCAATTAGGATGATTACTGTCAAAAATATTAGAGATAACAAATGTTGGCAGTATTGATGAAGATGTGTAGAAAGGAAACCCTTGGATACTTGCCAATCAAAAGAAAGTTGTCACAGTCCATATGGAAAACAATAGAGAGGCTGATGGCAGGGGGATAGGAGGGGATACTGGGACCTGTGGTGGTGGAAAATGGGCACTGGTGGAGGGATGGGTATTTGATCATTGTATAATTGAATTCCAAGCACAAAAATTCGTAAGTCTACAACTGTACCTCAAGGTGTTTCACTAATAAAAATTTAAAAATAGTCACAGGACAAAGTAATAGAAGGGAATACAATGTACCGAGCGAGGGGATGGTGGGAGTGCCTAAATTGCTTTTGTGCCTAAGTTATAGAAATGAGAAAGATATGTAAGCAGAGAAACCTAGGATGGGAAGAAGAGAAGATGGGAGATAACAGTGGTAGAGGGCAGGGGTTATGGTATAAAGTTGTGATATATCTATATATCTGAACCACAGAACTTATAAAACTGAAAGTATTGCATCCAAACAATAACAACCAAACTCAAAAGTTTGCCTGTGAAGGAGGTGGGGCAGGGGGAGGGCCTGGAGGAGAAAGAGGGAAACATTGGTGGAGGGAAGTTGACAGTGGTGGTGAGAATGGTGATGAGATTGGTGTTGGAAAATTGTATGCTGAAACTGTTCTATGAATAGCTTTGTAAATCATCGTGCCTCAACAGCAACAAGAAAAATTTAATCACCAAAAAAAACCCTGCTATATAATCTAGCAATCCCACTTCTGGGTATTATTCAAGAAAACTAGGCCAATGTCCCGAAAAAATAACTACATTCCATGTTTATTGTAGCAATTGGCCACAATAGGCAAGAGGTAAAAATGACCTAAGTATGAGATGTATTTCATATATTAATATACCTATAGAATAGAAAGAGCTATGCTTGGAATATCACGTTTCACTCAAATGAGAGAAAGAATCCGGAGTTCCGACATCCATCGACGATCAAGAATCAGGGACGCTGTCTCATTTGCCAAGGCGTCAAAAATCAGATGGGCTGGTCACGTAATGAGATTTAAAGACGACCGCTGGACTAGAGCTGTTACCTACTGGATTCCACGGGATGTCAAAAGACCGCGTGGCCACCCACCTACCAGATGGTCAGACTTCTTCGTCAAGATCATGAATGATCGGTTTGAGGCTCTTCATGTTCCCAGAGCGAACAGATGCCATTGGGCTACACTAGCACGCGACAGGGACAAATGCTCGAGCAAATCGACGACTAATGGGAAGTTAAGTGATTATCACTTAAGTGATTAAGTGATATACCTATCAATTACTATGTTAATGTTACTATATTAATACATTAAAAATTATTCAGTCATATAAGAAATAATTTATATGAAATCCTACCTGTAAACACTATATGGACAAACCCAAAAGAGCATTATGTATGCTAAATAACATAAGGAAGAATAAAAAAAAAAACAAATGCAAATGATCGCACTTCAAAATGGAATTTTAAAAAAGACCCAGAATGGGGCTGGAGCAATAGCACAGCGAGTAGGGTGTTTGCTTTTCTTGCGACTGACCCAGGTTCGATTCCCAGCTTCCCATATGGTCCCCTGAGCACCGCCAGGAGTGATTCCTGAGTGCAGAGCTAGGAGTAACCCCTGAGCATCGCCAGATGTGACCCAAAAAGCAAAAAAAAAAAAAAAAAAACTTAAAATAAAAAAGACCCAGAAATCAGAGAGTTTGAATGGATTGGTGACTGCATTGATTGAGGGAAATGCGAAGAAGCTGCTGATCCAAGAGTAAAATCTCCAGTTCTAATGAAAAGGCATGGCACCATGACTATAATTGGCACTGTATTATATACTTGAAATCTGGAAAGAATCCATCTTAAATATACTCATCATCAACAAATAAAGGGGAAAGGTAATTAGGAGAGGTTATGGACATATTCAATAGTCTGATTGTGGTAATCTTTCATTATACAACTTGTACATATGTCACAATGTTTCTCTAATCATCACATTGTATACCTTAAATGTATATAATATGAAATTTTCAAGTGCGCCTCAATGACTCTAGAAAATAATGCACCCAAGCATTCATTTGGTGTATATATCTAGGATAAGACTATGCAGTGGATGCACAAGGAAATAAGCTTTGCTAAAAAGACCTCACCCTAGGTACACAAATTTGGAGGACCTGGCAGAGATGTATACTCAGTGAATTGTGTTGCATAGTGTATCATATAATACTGTTCAACCTACTTCAAAAGACGAAGATATAAAGTTTTGCCACCATCCTGACAATGGTAAAACAAATATAGATACATAAATGGAAGGCATTCTGAAGACTGTTCTCTTCACTCCTTGCCCAGATTGATTTCATTTCTGCTATATTTTTTTTTTCTCAGAGCTCTATCCTCTTCATTCCTCTTCGTGACCGTGCTGAATTCTCTGATGACAGGTTAATGCTGCCAAGCTGGCAACTTGAAATGGAGTAATTTTAAAACCTGCATTCTAATAATGGAAGTCACTCACTTTTGAGCCTATAACTAATTCAAAAGCAATTGAATTCTCCCAAAGAGAGCACACAATCCCCCAGGCCCCAGGGTGAGGTCCTGAGACAGGTTAAGTCCATCAGGCAGGTAGTCAGGCAAGCAGGCCAACTCCTAGAAGAGAAAGAGCTCAAAATAGATTGGTGATAAAGTTGATCATTCTGCAGTCAAGCTACAAAATTAACTCCCATGTAAAGTCTATATTTCCATAAAATAAGCAAATTCCTATGCATTGCCATAAACAGGGCTCATATGTGGGTGCTCATGTTTGCCTACCAACAAACAGAATATTTCTCAAGTGCAAGGCATCGGTTATGACTTACAAGGCACTGAGATTTGTATAGTTTTGAGTAGTCTACAAAAGTTTCTTTAACACTGAGTGAGTGTGTTTTATACATTATTGGGCTTGCTTTTCTCCACCCTATCTAGAGATGCTGTGACTATATACTCAAGGAAATTAATGATGACTGCTAAATCTGTTATTCACAAAATATATGGAAATTAATTGGGAAATTTGGCTTTATCTGAGTAAATATGTGGTAACTTATAGAAAAAGGAGATGCTACTTGAATGGGGATATTACCCAATGTTATGAAAGGTATTGGATATCAACTGATTGTGGTATTCTGTTTCCACACAGGCCTTCAGATCATTTATAGGTTGGCATACAACTCCAAAGAACAATAAGATACTTTTAGCCACACAACCAGTGCTAGCTTCAGTCCAGACAAGCCCCAGAATACAGTCTTGAGAGTTAGGTATTTGAAGACTTTTTAAGACATCCTCAAACTAGATGTCCACAACCAGGAATTAATTGTGAAAGGAATAACTATATAGTGATCAGTAACAATAGTCAGTGAAAGACTGAAGGTAAAAATGACTGAAGATGGCAATCAGGTGAAGATAGCAGACTGGCCCCTAAGCAAGTCTGCTGCTGAGAAGAGTCCAAAAGTCAGAGGCCAAGATAGTCTAGATGTTTACATTGCATGCAGCAATCTATATGGTCCTCAGAGCACCATCTGGAGGGATTCCTCAGCACAGAGCTATAAGTAAGTATTGAGTATTGATGGCTTGGCCCAAAAACAGTAAATTAATTAGTTAATTAAATGTTTCTTTTAATTTAAAAAGCTCAAGGCAGAGTATTATTATGGTGTGTTGGGAGCCTTTCTTGCATGTAGGTGACCAAGGTTCAATTCCAGCACCCCATATCATCCTCCGAGCTATGTCAGAAGTGATCTTTGAGAAGAGAGCTAGGGGTAAACCCTGAGCATCACAGAATGTGCCCTCCCCCCAAAAGCCCAAAATGTTAAGAGTCAGAAAGCTAACCCCACCTTCTCTAACTCATTTGATATATGATGACCCCATGCACCACAATCTCTAAAGACGGTATCAACCCCATCTCTGTATATTATAAAGTATAAAGTCACTCCATTAAGTTTATTTTCCCTGCCCTTGATTAAGGCTTCTTTGGGACTGCTTTGGCCAATAGAAAGAATATCTATGGGAGTGATACAATGCAGGTGCCCTGTCTAGCCTCATTAGAACTCACTTGTTTTGACTATACTCTTGCAGAACTGTCCTGAGAATCCATGTAGACATCAGAATAGCCTTCTAGAGATGAGAGTCCATGTGGAGGCATACAGATCCTACCAGATGCAAATTAGCATCTTACAATATTTTAGAAAGAAACTGTCTAAGATCTAGCTTGATAGACCACCAGCACAGCTGAAGGCAATCACCTTTGCAAGCCCATTTGAAGTCAGATTTCTCTGCCAACCACACAATTATAAAAGCTTTAAGAAACTTTACTTTAAGTCACTAAGTATTAAGGTAGATTATTATTCAAGAACAAATCAGCAGATAAATCCATCCAGATAGACAGACATAAAGCAGCCAGAATCTTGTTTTCCCTACCTAACCTATATGATCAATCTCCTAGAGAGTGATAGTTGTTCCTTGGTAGGAAGAATAAGAGATATTATCGTGTCCATCTTGGAGACCAAACAATCTCAGATTGACAACTAGATAGTAGATGGTGATCAAGTGGGTTTTGTAAAGCCAATCTTCTTTTTGGAATTTGCTTTTGGAAAGTGCAGTGTGGCACTATCTGGAAATAAAGATCTGTGAGTTCTTATGGTTCAATATGACCTTCACTACTGAGTCCTTCACATGGGTCTTGAAGCCTGCTGGGTTTAAGTGTCACCACCAATGAATGTCTTCAACCACTCTGCTAATTTTATAGATAGATGCTATTAGGACCCAGTGAGAAAAACTACTCTGAAAACTCTGAAGCATGATGCAAGCATGAGCCATTGCTATAAATAAAAGTCAATGCTATTAATTAGATTCATCGCCATTTATTAAATCCACAGCCCCCTCAAATTATTTGAAGAGATAAAAGAAATGATTTTATGACTGGAATTCATCAGGGCCATCATTTCACAAATACCTGCCTTTACAAAAAGGTGTGTCTAGCTTTGGATACAGAGCACAAAGAGTAACGTGTCCCAGAAAGATTCCTAAGCCACAGAAAAGAGGAAAATGAAGAGAAACATGAATCATCCGAGCTACCTAGCTTTGTTGCCAGATCTACAAAATTGGAAAATGCAGAGCACTATTTACAGAACTCCTGACATGCTCTGGGGATGGAAAATGAATAGAATTAGTCATCACTCATCACCTGCCATGTGCCAGATACTCTATGAGAATATTTTTTGTGTGTACTCTTTATGAATCCTTTCAACTACCTTGTGAATTTGCAGAAAAGGAAGTTGATTTTCAGGAGATAAGCAATATAATCAGGTGGCAAGGATGAAGGTGGTGCAATTAGTAATCTATGAATGGCAGAGAATGAGTGACTTCAATGTTTAGGTAAAACACAAAATGGAAAAACTCATGCTAGAGAGTAGCACGCATAAACTACAGTCATGTGGAGGCAGAGTTAGAGTTTGACTAGACTCTTGTTTTATACATACATGTGCATGTGCATAAGGAGAAAGAGATATTATAACATGTGACTGAACTCATAGACATTTACCCGAAGTATATGAAAACAGAAACTAAAAAGGATTTTTGCACTTATAGCAGTATTATTCACCATAGCCAAAATGGGAAATCAATCCAAATGTCCAGTGACAATGATTGGGTAAAGAAAGCATACATACTTGAGGAAATACTACGCTGACATAAAAAGGAGATAAAAGTGTGCCTTTTTGAACAAAAAAGTGGGAACTGTAGGTGATTATTCTAAGGGAAATAAAAAGTTAAGCGAGGGCCTGGTTTTGTTCAGATATAGAATATAAACACTTAATGAGGTGGCAAAATCAACAAACTGACTTCTATACAAGTGAAAGCTGGTGGTTACCAGTAGGATTATGGGTGGCAAGAAAGAGTAGAGTGATCTTTGATGATGGGAGTCATAGAAACTATATATATAAATATATATTTTACATATATAAATATTAGAAAAATATTATAAAATACAGAAATTATATATAAAATATGTACATATATTTAAATCTAGAACCTGAAATTACATGATATTGAAACCTTTTGATAGTCAGGGTGAAGCCAGAGAAGGAGAACCAGTAGAACATCACATGTGGATTTATTATAGGGAATTTTTCACACAGCTGTGGAAGCTAATTAAGCAGTCTCTGTGAGGTTGTTGTCTTTGCATCTAACGCTGGGGCTTACAGGTCCACCAGGCAGATAGATAAAGGGAAGATCAAGAGAAGGCTGGAACTCTCATTACTCAACAATAAAAATACAAACAATCCAAGTTTAAATGTACTAAGTAGCTATAAGTTCTTTTTCCAAGGTAAATATGTAAGTGGTTAATCTGCACAGAAATCGGTGCTTAGCATTGGTAGTTACTAACGGATTCAAATCAATACCCACTGAAATATTATTCCACACTTACTAGGATAGGCATACTCAAAAAGATAATTCCTGAAAGCAAGTTATCATATGATATGTGATTCCACTCCTACATAGATTCCAAAGAAAAATGGAGGACCAAAGAGATAGCTCAATAGGATAGCTCATGCTTTGCATCTGAGAGGTCTAGGTTTGATTCCTAGAACCATAAAGACCCCTGATCACTGCTGGAAACAACCCCTAAGAACAGGAGCCCTTTAGTATTTCCTCTTGTTCCCTCCACCTATATAAAAAGTAAAACCAGAAAGAAATGAAAACTTATATCCACACAAAAACTTTTGCTGCAGATGTTAACAACACCATCATTCCTAAACTTCAAAAGTAGAAACTGTAAGTGAAAAGATAAATAATATGTAGTATATCCATACAATGCAACATTATCTGGCAATTAAAACAAATGAAGTACTGACACAGGTCACGACATGAATAAACCTTGAAAATATTATATTAAAGTCAAAGAATCAGATACAAGGCCATATGCTATATGATTCCATTTATAGGAAATATCCAGAATAAGAAAAACCACAGAAACAAAAATCACTTTGGTAGTCACCCTCCTGGGGTGAGGGACAGGCATAAGTGAATGGGAAGTGACTGCTAATTAGTACGATCTTCTTGAAGGTCTGAAGAAATGTTCTGTAACTAGTCACAGTGGTGGTTGTGCATTTCTGTGACTATACTTAAAAATAATGGTGAAATGTATGATGCCTGAATTCTTTCTCAATGAGGCTATTATTTTTAATTTGGGGAGGTTTTGTTTCAAAAAGATCATGAGTGAGCTGGAAGCCTATGAGGATGGACTGAGCTACCATCCATTCAGGTTACTTTTATCGTGGTGTTGAGGAAATCCTGAAGAAACTGTGTCTCTTCTGCAAGGAGTTAATAGTCACAGGACAGATCAAGGAGTCAGAAATTATAATGTGGATCCAGGGAAGTCAACCCACTTATGCCCAAATGGGGCTTAACAAGGTGAGTCACCATATCCCCAACAACATGTCAACAGTGAGCCACAAAGGCAGCCATCTGTATACCAGTTCCTGAGGATTTTTCTGTGGTTCTTTCTAACTGGACACTTAAGAGAAGGGAATTATGGGAAATGTGGCTGAGACTAAACAAGTTGAAACATTACAAAATCACTACTGTGTAGCACTATAGCACTGTCCTCCCATTGTTCATCGATTTGCTCAAGCGGGCACCACTAACAATTCCAACAATTGTGAGACTCGTTGTTACTGTTTCTTGGCATATCGAATACACCACGGGAGCTTGTTAGGCTCTGCCAGGCTGGCAGGATACTCTCGGTAGCTTGCCAGGCTCTCCGAAAGAGATGGAGGAATCGAACCTGGATCGGCTTCATGCAAGGCAAACACCCTACCTGGTGAGCTATCACTCCAGTCACTACTACAAACTGTTTTTGAGAGATTGAAAGTAGGGAAGAAATTATCAGTAGGGAAGAAATGTTAAGGGAAGAAAAATATCCTAAGCTGAGTTTGGGGGAAATAATCTGATAACAGAAGGGAAAGGGGCATATAGACAAACTAGAAGTTTATTGTTTAAGTGAAAAGTTAGGAAGAGTCTGAAAGGAGGGAAAGCGGGGAATAGAGGAGAGAAATAGAGACTAAAGTAGAGAGAGACAGAGAGGAAGTGAATCAACCCTGTTATATAAGCTTCATGTAGAAATTGTGTTAATACTACAGATCAAAAATGAGATGCAAACATAAAAATTAATAAAAGGTAGCGTAATGGATAAAGCTCTAAACCTATTGTTGGGTCACCATTAAGAGGGGCAAATCCAAGAAAAAGAAGCAGATTAGGGAAAAATGGATGATGAGATGAAGGAATAGCTTGAGTTTATAGGTGTCCTATCTGGAAATCAAAAATTTCAATGTCAAAGATTAGCTTTTAAGTCCATCTTCAAGGTAGTCAGGGACCCATTGTTCATATTATTCAGAGGTAAAGGATCAAGAAAGAGCTAAGGAAGGTCAGTAAAAAAGCAGAGAAATACTCAGAAAAGTAGCAATGAGAGATGTCCCAGAAATCACAATATTATGATGGTTGATTGTATTGTCAACTTTACTGGATCATGGGATATCTAGCTACATAGCTTACTGTATTTATTCGAATGAGACTTTGGAAAATTGACTTTTCCTTCTGGATATATCTTTGAAGGTGTTTCTAGCTGAGATCAGCATTTAGTGGACTCAGTAAAGCCAATGACCCTACCCAGTGTGGGTGGACGTCATTTAATATATTGAGTATCTGAATGTGACAAGAGGTAGAATAAGAGAATTAGCCAATTTTGCTTCAATGTGTGATCTGGAACATGATTCATCTTTTGAACAATTACAGAGATACACACCATGGACTGCCCTAATGCTCAGACCTCCAGACTTTCATTTCCACTGGTTTTCCTTGGTCTCCTGATACTGACAGTAGATATGGATATTTCGCAGCCTCTGTAATCGTAGTAAGTTAATTCCTCATAATAAGAAACAAAGAGTATTATATTTTTTGGAGAAGGTTGACTAATACAAGGATATTTCAAGAATAGATAGGTAGGCGCTGATAAATGATGCAGTAAGTCAGCAGTTAGAGTGGATGCCTAGCATGTACATAACCCAGATTTAATCCCTGGTACCACAAGGTGCAGAGTAAACTGCAGAACTGGAAACTCTTGAACTTGGGAGCCCCCCGCCACACACACACACACACACACACACACACACACACACACACACACACACACACACAAAGAAAGAATAGGAAAGTGCTTCCAAAGTATGAAGGCAGGACCAAGTTTAACTGATCAGACCATGTACAAAGGGAAAGAAAGAGTGAGAAAAAGAGCATGAGAAAGAGAGAAAGAGAGAGAGAGAGAGAGAGAGAGAGAGAGAGAGAGAGAGAAGTGCCTGCTATAGAAATAGGTTGAGAGAAGGGAGAGGGTGGGAGGGAAACTGGTGACATTGGTAGTGGGAAATGTACACTGGTGAAGGGATGGATGATGGAATACTGTATGACTGAAACTAAATCATGAACAATAATTCATATATATAAATAGATATAAAAAGAAAATTTTAAATTTGCCTACTCAAGCAAAACAAAATAATTAATTAATTGATTAAACTGACCAGATTATGAACTCGTTTGGGGTTTTTTAAATTCTGTTGATTAAAAGTTGGACCTTTCTATTTTTCTCAAGATGTCCATTAAAAAGTGGAGCTCTCAGGTCCTTAACTGCAGAGTGGGAAGACTATGTGAGTGATTTAACTTCCTATAGGAAAACATTCCAATAGATATTTTGGAGGGCACTTACCTATTCACCTGCTTTGTGGTAAATGTGTGTGTGTGTGTGTGTGTGTGTGTGTGTGTGTGTGTGTGTGTTGGTGGGGCTGGGGATGTGGGGCCATAGATGACAGCCCTTTAATGCTATATCCAGATCTAGTTTTGGAAAGCAATATGAAGTCACAACTTCAAAGACATTTTAGAGAAAACACAGATTATAAAAAGGGCAGTTTTTAAAGAGCCACAGCATGGTTTCTCAGTCTGGTGAAATGAGAATAGATTAGCAGCAATCAAAACTATAGAAACTCAGCAATAAGCTAGGTTAGAGAGGCATTGTGACTCTGTCAGAGAAGAAGATGAGATTGCCAAAGTGAGAAACCCTGGAAAAGTGGCAGGGTCCCTGAGATTCTTGCATGAGTTTATCATCCACTTCGGGATCCAGCTCACTCCCTGGTCAGGAGAATGGCAAGTCTTATTTCCCTCAAGGGGAAGTCACACTGCTGAGGAAATCACTCCTCCTTGGAAATCCTTTATCCTGATCCTCTTCATTTCACTAGAAATGATATCTTAATTGATTTTTAATCATTTTCATTTTTCAAAGTTAATTACCCTCTGAGGTTACCATCATGACCAAATCCCTTTGTGTGTGTGTGTGTGTGTGTGTGTGTGTGTGTGTGGTGTGTGTGTGTCTGCATGCATGTGTTGGTATGCGTGTGTGAACGCATATGCAAGTGTGTGTGTTATGTGGACAAACATAACTGTGATAGTGTAATGATCCTTTCTAGTAAAACTCCACTGTCACAATCATGATACCACCTGTAGAGCTATCATGGAGAACAATTCAAAGATGTAGAAAACAAAACAAAAAAGTTTTGATTGCTGCTAATCTGCTTTCGTTTCACAGACTGAGAAACCATGCTGTGGCTCTTTAAAATCTACCCTTTTTTATAATACTTGATACTTGTGATCAGGATTACGCTGCATACATTTCCTGTGGGTTCTCTACCATGTGTCTCATCAAAGTTTTCATGGCAAGCCTAAATGCCAAGAAAATAAACTGTCCTTTATTAAACAGCTATTTACAAACAACTGGATTAGTCTGTATGTACTAGCAACTTAGCAATCATTATTTAAAAAAAAAAATTCACCTAACTAACTGAAGGCCCCAAACACCATGATGCTTGGTCTAGGTCTTTCCTCCCTCCCTGATATGCTCTCCCTCCCCCACACCCCGCTCCTGCTCTAGGTCCCTCCCTACTCAGAGCTTCTGTCTTCCTGACACAACTCAAACCTTCTCCTGCCTGCCTGTCAAACCTCCCTCAGCTCCACCCTACAACTGCTCACACCTTCCTCTACGCTTTCAGAAGATTCTGCCCGTGCCCTTGCACACAGTGTCACAGCTCCTCACTGGTGATAGACTGCATACCTTGAAGTGAGGGAACATGTTTAATTCATGGCTCTCCTTAGCTCCTAACAGGGTCTGCCACCTTGTAGGTGCTTAATCCATGTTTATTCATTGAATGAATGATGGATGTCACCAAACTCACCAAGCAACTTTTAAGTGACAATGTGTGAGCACTGAAGGTGCTAGCCTACATAAAAATGTGCAGCCCTCCGTGCATGCATATGGAAGGCAACATATATACTTGCATTTACAATCTACATATGCATGTTGACATAGGCATTCACCTACAGCCCAGCTGCCAGAGTGTTGGTCCTGGGTCCTCTTCCAGAGCACAGCACAGGGAGATTAAACAAGTTACTCAATGCCACAGTGCTTGAAGGTGGGAGAATTCTGATTCAAATCAAGCAAATATGAGCTCCACATTCTTGCCTGACATACTCTTCAGTGTCCCACTCTTCCAGCAGGTAGGTATATTTTTAGGAGTGCAGAGAATATCAAATACTCTTTCCCAAATGAAGTTATGTGAGTTTTTACCCCCTGCTAGATCATACCTACTCAACTATCCACCATCTTAAATCTACGAATTCTCTAAATTCAATAAACAAGCATATAATATGTATGCTTTGGGACCCAGGCAGCTGGGTACCAATTTGAGCAGTGTATGCCCTTTGTTATAGCTAAGAAAAGGAGACAGAATCCTGGAATGTAAAGAGATCAATACACAAGGTGTACAAGCAGCTTTGAATAGGATAGAGCAATTCATACATACAATCCCACAAAAGGTTCCAGACTAGGGCACCAGAATCCCAGGAAGCAGACATCCTGTTCAAGTTAACCATGTTGAATTCCTCCAAATTAAATAGTGTAAATAATACTGGTGCACATGAGATATCACACTGCATGGAGATAGGCTCTGCCAGAGTATTGGGGAAGCTCTTCTTCAACCTTATGCCTCAGTTGCCTTCTCTGTATATACATCATAAAGCAGGTTGGGCAAAGTAGACTATCTTTAGCTCCAAAACCTCAGCTAATTC
This sequence comes from Sorex fumeus, assembly GCF_029834395.1. Classification (NCBI taxonomy): domain Eukaryota; kingdom Metazoa; phylum Chordata; class Mammalia; order Eulipotyphla; family Soricidae; genus Sorex; species Sorex fumeus. Next base: position 6,260,365 of record NW_026606101.1, on the reverse strand, counting down.
TAGATTAGATTCCAAATATATAATAAAATATTCATCATGTCTCTCCAAAAATAAGGAGAAAGCACAGAATTTTAAGTAGATGAGGCTATTTTAATCTTTGGCTACAGAGCCTAGAGATCAAAGGGGGAAAGCCAGTGAACATAGAACCCACAAGAACATTAATTCTTTCATCCTTGAGCCATCCCTCTCCTTAAGCAGCAGTCAGTCACTAAGATTGCGCCTACTGAACTGTTGACTCTAGACCTTAGCCCACTGGTCAAGAGAGAGTATGGGGAAAATTGTTTGCCATAGAGGCAGGGGGAGGGTTGGGATGGGGATGGAGAGGTACTGGGGATATTGGTGGTAGAAAATGTGCGCTGTGCACTGGTGGAGGGTGAGATGGTCGATTGTTGTATGAATGAAATTCAAACATGAAAGCTTTGTAACTGTATCTTATGGTGACTCAATCAAAAAAAAAAAATTCCCATTTTCACCAAGCACTGATTCTGTAACCAGAATCTTCTTTATGTCTATAAAAACATGGTGAGAACAGAGAAAAATTCAGTCATTTGTCTAAGATCACACAGCAAAAATCTAGCTAAGAATTTATGTGAAGGACAGAGAGTACAGCAGGCAGTGTGCTTGCCTTGCACTTGACTGACCTAGGTTCTATCCCAGGCATCTCATATGGTTCCAAGAGCACTGCCAGGAGTAATTCCTAAATTCAGAGCCAGGAGTAAGTAACCCTTGAGCATTTCCAGGGACCCAAAACAACAACAGCAACAAAAAGAAGCTAGAGAACCATTAGGCTACAATGTTCCTTTTACTATGCACAAGGTTGGTTTCAAGAGTAAGCAATGAGTAGGGCAGAGACTAAAGAATTAACCAATAGTGTGTATTATGTTTGCAGACAAAGCCCAGCAAACCTGAAGAATATGTTATCCCAAAGCTTTGGAGTATATTCACTCATAATAAAAAAATGCATACATATTCTCTGAATAATTGCCTTATTTTCAAAGAAAAGAACATGTAGTATTTCTTTTCCAAGCTTGTTTGCTGCTCCCTTGCTTTCTCCCAGATGCTTCTCACAGCTGTTTCTGTCATTTTTTCAAGTTTGCTCAAGAAAATGTCTCCAAGGATAAAAATAAGAGAAGAGGAACTCCTGATTCCCTTATTCTGGGATAAGGTGTGCTGAGCATCACAGTTCCACACTGTGTGCTCAGCAGCCATTCCATCACGACACTACAACTGTGCATGTCCTCCAACATAGAGTTAGACATGCATGAGAGGCAATCAAAGGGATTCGTCTATGAGAATCATCATCTGCTGTAAAGTTTCCACGTAAAAGGTACTCACTGATATTTTAATGGAATTCATGGACCATCTATGATTTTAGTTACTAACCTAGGCTTTTATGCCTTTCAATTGAGGCCCCTCATTCAGCAAGCAGTTATGTGTACCTACCTCACCAGACATTATCCAGTGCGTTGTAGATGCTTATACATATTCACAATTCTTTCCCACAAGAGATGAATGGTGAGAAGACAGTCAGGGTAATAAGAAATATGAGCAAATATTTACTTTTCTAAGTGCTCTGATAGCAGGATGTAAAGCACTTAGATGATTGCTATAGTTAGATGTGTCTGCTGCAGAGAACACAAAACCCAACTCAAACTGACTTGGATAAGATGGTTTCTATAATGTTCTTATAATTAAGTTGCATTTTTCTCTTTTCAGGAAGGTCAGCAACAATCCAAGTGTATCTCTTTCCAGGATCCATATATCCAAACACAAACATTCTTATTTTTTCCAAATATTAAAATCTTGATTGGGGGCTGGAGCGATAGCACAGCGGGTAGGGCATTTGCCTTGCCTGCAGCTGACCCGGGTTCGACTCCCAGCATCCCATAAGGTCCCCCGAGCACGGCCAGGGGTAATATCTGAGTGCAGAGCCAGGAGTAACCCCTGTGCATCGCCAGATGTGACCCAAAAACCAAAAAAAAAATTTAAAAATAAAAATAAGATCTTTATTATATCTTTCCTAAAAAGGCAACTAATTAACAAATAGAACTATTTACTGTACATTTCACATTCCTTCAATCAATTCTGTACTTTAAGGTTTGTTATTTACAATACCCCACTTTTAGCATCAAGTCCTCTGTCATTTTTATGTACTTTGCATTGTAAATGATAAAAATCAACCTCAAACTAGTTTTCACTGTAAAAAGCTTACATTGGTGAGGAACAAAGATCTTCATCTAAGGCACTGCTGGATTGGTTCTGCAGCTCAGCAACCTCATCATTTCCACTACTGCTCTGTTAGTCGTGGTGTCAACTTCATCCCAGGACAGGTTGCACTCATGCTTACAAGATAACAGCCAACAAGAGCCAAAGATCCATGTTTCTTGGGGTAATATATAAAAAGAAAGAGCAGAAAGACAGAAGTGAGGAAGGAAGGAAGCCGTTACTTCTAGAAACACTCTGAGAAGAATGAAAAAGTGCAATTCCATAATCTCTTAGAAAACATCCGTCCTCCTTTATTTTGTTCAAAGGGGATGGCCAAGACCCCAGCACTGAAACAATATCAACTGCTAGAAAATGTCTTTTTTTTCCTAATTAAAATAGCCCTGAACAATGCATCAGAATTCAATCTTATTCTTGAAAGAATGTATATATGGACATAAGGATTCTTTGTATCTAAGAGACTGGCACACTAATACAGTGGGTAGGACGTTTGCCTTGCACACAGCAACCCCAGGCTCTATTCCTGTAACCCCATATTGTCCCCAAAGCACTGCAGAAGTAATTCCTGAGTTCAGAGCAATGACTAGCCCCTGAACATTTCCTCTTCCCAAATAATTGTCATTATATGAATAAAATGGGGGGAGTTATAAAATGGAAGTTGGGGTAGAACACAATTTCCCTTCAATGATAATGGTAGTAGAAAACATCTCCTGAAACCTTCTGCACCCAAGGAGATCCAAAGAGGTCAATATTATAGGGTGGACAAATTGCTATACATGTGTCCTCCAAAAAATCCAGTCCAGGAAGCATTAGTCCATCTATCTCTTCTGCAAGAATCTAGCTGGAAAAAATTTAGCCAACTCAGATAATTGAATCACTTTCCACCTCTTATTCATCTCTGAGTTTTCTGACTTCACTCTGGCTTCAAGCATAAGGCAAACATAATTAGAAAATAGGCACAATACTGAAAAGACCCCTAAAGGTCTTTTTACTCAACAGATCATCATTTGTTCTAAAGAATCTCCTGAATCAACTGATTCTATATGAGAAATAGACTGGGTTCCAATGTCTGTAGTAAAGGAATCTCCTGAATCAACTGGTTCTATATGAGAAATAGACTGGGTTCTGATATCTGTAGTGGTGGAGTTTCTCATTATAAAGTTTATGGCTTCCCTCTTCAGGGAGCTGACTGGAGGTGGCTATAAGACTATATAACTCAGATCTGATGGCCAGATAGTTGTTTTTTCTGAAGCAATTGGAAAAATGTGGAAGTAGGTCCTACCTGATTGAGAATTGACTTTTCAAACAAATATAGGGAAATAAGGAATCTATATGGAATCCTACCTCTCCTTTCTCCCAGGTATCTCCACACCTCTTCTTACTCATTTAATCTTCTTCACTTTTCACTATTAGTAGACTATCCCCCCAGGAAGACTTCCTGGCTCTTCTCTCAACCTTATTGTTTGTGTAGTTTCCCTCTGAGTCACATCCATAACTCTTTTTCTCTTTAACATGCTCTCTTTTTTCCTTCATTTTTTAAGCACTGTGATTTAAAATACTCTTAATGATAGGGTTTTATACACAAAGTGTCCCAGAACTACCCTTTCCACCTATATGTCCCCTTCCCTCCACCATTATTCCAGTGTATCCTTCCCATAAATACTTTCCCCTCCCCTGCCTTCCTTAGCTTCTTACTAAAGACCAGTTCTTAGTTTCTGTTGCCTGGGTGCAGTTTTTAAAATCTCTTTACTATTTTTGTTTATGTCTCACATTTGAAGAAGATCAGTCTCTCTTTTCTTCTGACTAACTTCATTGACAAGATTATTCTCCAGATTCATTCATATAGTAACAAATTTCATAATTTTGTCTATTCCTATAGTTTGAGTAGTATCCCCTTGTGTACATGTACCATAGTTTCTTTATCCAGTCATCTGCTCTTGGACATTTGGGTTTTTTTCCTTATTTGGGCTACTGTTAATAGTGTTGCACATGGGAGCACAGATTTCTCTTTTCTGAATAGAGTTTTGAGGGTCTTGGTCTACCATGCTCTTAATTCATGTTACCAATATGGTTTATGTTTCTATTTACCAATATATCCTGGGTATACTAAAGGGAGTAAGGATACAGTTCATCTTCCTTTTATGGTTATTTCCATAACCTTCATAAGCACAGTGTCTGGCATACCTAAGAGGCTCACTAATTACAGTGGAGAAAGAAAAGGGAGGAGGTTAACAGGTAGGCAGATGGAACAATGTTTTGATGTTCCTCTTTCTACATTTCTACCAGTCTCAACATAGACTGTGCTTGACATGAACTTGAAGTTTTCTTTTTTCCAATCCTACAAACTTCATGGTGAGGAAATATTGTCTCTACCTGACTCTCTAGATCCAGAATCTGGGGGCAAAAGGGAGCGGCTAGCAGAAGCAGAAAGGGGATGGTGCAATATCAAAATTCGACTGGGAAAACCAGAAGTTCTACTCTTGGAGGTGTGAAGTGCAGGTGGAGAGTTGCCTGTCACCCCCATTATGAATCCTTTATCCTGACTTTTCCCACAGTGTGAGGCATTCAGAGAAAAACAAAGAGGCTGTTCATATAAAGCTCAGTTGGATAAAACTTGTCTTAAGCAAAAGTAAAGGAGCTTCTTTAATGGATAAAATCTTAGATGTTTTAATAAACTTTAAGATATAAAACCATGTATGAGATAGGGATAGAAAATCCCCCTTTTTCTCCCAAATTAGAAACCAACTTTTTATTTAATTCATGAGGTAGGGAGGAAGGAAATTCTATTTTACTAAATTACACTGTAGCACTGTAGTCCTGTTCTCCCGTTGTTCATAGAGTTGCTAGAGCCGGCCCAGTAAAGTCTCCATTGTGAGACTTGTTACTGTGTTTGGCATATTGACTATGTCACAGTAGCTTGCCAGGCTTTTTATTATTATTATTATTATTATTATTATTATTATTTATTAATTTATTTATTTATTTTGAATACCCATTCCTCTACCAGTGACCACCACCTAGGATCCCAGTATCACTCCCACCCCCCCACCCCCCCATCCCACCCTGCCTCTGTGGCAGGGCATTCCCTTTTGTTCTCTCTCTCCCATTGGGTGTTGTGGCCTGTATAAGAGTTAAGCCTGGTTTTCAGGGAGAAACATTGGATGATTTACTTTCCATTGATCACCTTGCATATATGGAGATGTTGTGCGGCCACTTACACAGCTTGCGTGGTTTGGAGTAAACGTCCTGGTTCCCGCATACTCAAGCTTTGCTTGTAGAGGCTCATGGTCACTGGGGTTCCATCTGGAGGAGGCAGGATGCGGCACCTACCCCATCTGGGACTTCCCAGTGATCTCGGCTCTTTTTGGCACCTGGTGCATTCTCCGGGAGCTGTGGAGCCACCCAGCAGCCTTTCTTCTCTGCGGCCGTGTGCTGTAAAGATGGTGCTGGGGGGCGGGTTGTGGGCATGACTTCCGGAATCAGAGGTTATCTGGGAGCCAGGGCAGTCCTGGCAGTTTAGAGGAAAAGTTCAAGTCCTGGTTCCTGCATACTCAAGCTATGCTTGTAGAGGCTCATGGTCACTGGGGTTCCATCTGGAGGAGGCAGGATGCGGCACCTACCCCATCTGGGACTTCCCAGTGATCTCAGCTCTTTTTGGGACCTGCTGCATTCTCCGGGAGCTGTGGAGCCGCCCAGCGGCCTTTCTTCTCTGTGGCTGTGTGTTCGCTTGCAAGGCTTTTGCCGTGCCGCAAGATACTCTCCGCAGCTTGCCGGGATCTCTGAGAGGGGTGGAGGAATAGAAGCGGGCTCGACAGGGCCAGCCCCGTGCAAGGCAAACACCCTACTGCTATGCTCTCACTCCAGCCCACTAGTGGTAGTTAGTAGTACTTACTAAATTAAAATTCTATGGAATTGATGAGGGCTTCTCAAGTAATCGAAGTATTCGATATGCCAGAGACAGTAACAACAAAGTCTCCAATGGAGACGTTACTGGGCCCGCTCGAGCAAATCGACGATCAACGGGAGGGCCTTTACCTTTACCTTTACCTCTCAAGTAATATTTTGTGAGTCTAGAAAGTAGTACAAAACCCCCAGTGTAGGGCTTTTGTCTTGCATGTGACCAAGCTGGGTTCAATCCCTGGCACCCCAGATCGTTCCCTGAGCCTTGCCAGAAATGAACCCTGAGTGCAAAACCAGGAGTAAGCCCTGAGCACTGTAAAGTGAGGACCAAAGGGAAAAAAAGGAACTTTTTTTTTTTTTACTTTGGGTTGTACCTGGTGGTTCTCAGAGCTTGCCCCTGACTCTGTGCTCTGGGATCACTCCTGGTAGTGTTTAGGAGAATATACATGGTGTTGAGGATACAATTGGAGTTGAGTTGCTTGTAAGATAAGTGACTTAATTCATATACTGTCTATTTGGCCTCTCAAAAAATGTTGTTGGGTTTGGGTTTTGTTATTTCAATTTCTATGAGTCAGCACCTGCCCTCTGCATAATCCAAACAGAATTCACGATGCCTGAGTTTGATAACAAGAAACTCATCACATCCTCATCAAGAATATAAGCTCACTGGGCATTTGGATTTTGGAGAAATGTTTTAATTCAGATTCCTAATTTTTTGGTTTTACCTTATTGCAGATGAATCAGGAAGCGTTCATAGGGTATCATGCCAACAAATAAGTACAAATGTTTCAACAAATAACTGCAAAAAGTATAGGGGGTAAAGCACTTGCTTTTTATGTATCTGGTCCATATATTTGCAAGATAAAATATCTCAAAATGTATATGTAAGATATATGCATACATATACAAGATAAAATCTCTTTATCAAATCGTATATCCAATAGAATCTTTCTTTCTATTGCTAAATATAAGTGGAAATTGAGCTGATAAACTACAGTTCTTGTTTCCTATATTAGAAGCTACCTCTGCAAGAAGCAAGATTTTTTTAACTCATCATTTGAGGAGTAAGAACCCAAACCATGACTGTGACTTATCAGATGACAAAGGAGAGCAGGTCTAATGGGAACTTGTTTCTTTTTTTTTTTTCTAAGCTCTGTCCATGGAAGATCTGAGCAGGGAAGTTGTCTAAAAGAGGTCTCCCTGGTGGAATCCTTTAGAGCTGTTGGGTATATTCTTATTACCCAGAGTCCAGCACAGTGTCTGATATTTTGACGAAGTTTTTAGATAAGGAGAGAAAAGTGATCAAGTATCAGGTACTGGAAAAAAAATTACAGAATCAAGGAAGGATTTCTATTCATATTGAAATGCTCATAGGTTAGCGAGGAAAACCAGAGAATAGATTTTGTGCAGGTTCTATGATGCCAAACAGAAGGAGTTTGTGTTTAATGGACAGAAATTTCATTTGCTTCTCTTGCTGAATTTCAGAGTGTTAAAACTGGTGGAGATGAAGCTAAAAAAAGGACCCCCCCCATTCATTCCCTATTGGTTATAATGTCATCTGATTCAACCTCTAAGGAAACCAGTATGGAGACTTCTCAAAAAATTAAAAATAGAATTTTCACTTGACCCAGAAATTCCATTTTTGGCATTATCCCAAGAACAAAAATCATTAATGTAAAAATATGTGTTCACACATATGTTCATCATAGCACTATTTACAATAGCCGAGATCTGGAAACAACCCAAATGCCTGACAACAGATGAGTGGATAAAGATGTTGTGATATGTACACACAATGGAATACTTCTCAGCGTTAAAAAAAGATAAATTTTGTTACTACAACTTGGATGAAACTAGAGGGTTAGAGGGTGTCATATTGAACAAAATAAGTCAGAGGGAGAAGAACAAATTCGCACTTAAATGTTGCATATGGAGAAACAAATCAAGACAATGGACAGTGTCCAATGAAAGCACACCCTTGAACTTTGACTGCAAAACTAAGGTTACCAGAGCTGGAGAGAGTGTGAGGTTGGGGTGAAGAAAGAAGAGGAATAGAAATTACACAGGACAGTGGCAGAAGGTCTGTGGCAGTGGAAGCACAGAAACTTTGCAAACCCAAAGAACTAACATTAACAGTATTATACCCACAGTGTCCAGCTGGAGCGAGAGCACAGAGGTAGGGCATTTGCCTTGCAGGCAGCAGGCCCGGCCAAGCAGGGTTCGACGCTCCACCCCTTTCAGAGAGCCCGGCAAACTATCGAGAGTTTCTCACCCGCACGGCAACGCTGGGCAAGCTACCCATGATGTATATATATATATTCAGTATGCCAAACACAGTAACAACAAGTCTCACGATGGAGACATTACTGGGCCCGCTTGAGCAAATTGATGAACAATGGGAGGGCCGTGGTACCCACAGTGTCACACCAATTAAAATTAATTAAAGGTTGGAAAAAAGCAAAAAAAATGTAAATGAAATTATTTTTAGGTTATGTAATAAAAATAAATAAAACTTCTAATGGAACTGAAAATATAACCGTCTACCTATAAGGCAAATGAAAATGCATCAGTGTTTGTATCTCAATTCTTCCTACTAATTTCCAGGCATCTGAATTGATTTTTTTCTCATTGAAACCCATAGTAATAATAACAAATGTATAAGTGGCAGGTGCTCTGGATGGGTAAGAGTGTGCCTTGAACACAGAGTAGCAATGTGAATGATCTCTCCATCAATAAAGTTCTGATTTATTTTTTAAATAAAGCCTTAAGCTTAACTTGGGCATGTGTCTGAGACCATCTTGCAGCATGCTTTAGAAAAGCTGCTGATTCTAAAGTTTTTTTCTCTTTGTGTTGCAACTTTAGCTCCTTTTGATGTGTGCCTCTTTGGGTATTATTTAAATAATTTAAGCAGTTATTTCTACCTATTTTACATGAAGTTTAATTTCCATGATTGAAGTATAAATTTATTTAATGTAACTTTTTTAGAGAGCATAGATGATAGATAGATAGATACACAAATAGATAAGATAAGATAGACAAACAGACTCTGAATTATTTTATCATAACTGGATGCCATGAAATCCACATGGACACAGAGTCCCATTGTGATTCTCTGCAGCCCTCATGTCCTGACTTCCCACTAACTTCAAAAAGAATTAAGAAGGAAGAACTCACAGTGCCTTGGGAGTGCACCCCAGGCCTTTGCTGCCTGGTGAGAAACAGGTTGAAATGTTCGTGTGATTTACTTCTGTGAAAGGACTCCATGGAAGAACTCATGTGCCTTCCTCAAAAGCCCCTAGAACCAGTCTACTCATGAGCAAGGAACATGACTATAACCAGTGGCTGCCTTTGTATCCAGCTCCTTGAGTTAATATCTGTGGAGTCCAGGGCAAATACCCTACCCTAACTGAGCCTCTGTTTCCCTATTTATAAAATAGATGAAATTACCCAGAACTTGTGGAGCTGTCTTGAAGATTTAAAGTATCCAGATCATCACAAATATTCAGTGAGAATTATTCATTATAACTATTGTTATGTGTTACTTGAATGGCTCTGCTGCCCAGTAGAACAAACACAAAGGTTTCTCCCTTCAACTTACTGATACATAGATCCCAAGCTGATACTTAGCCTATCAGCCTAGCTTCACTGGTCCATGACAGCCTTCAGGAACCCAAGGACCATAGCTCCAATGTCACCACCAAAACCATTCTCCTTGAAGTGGCAGCAGTCTGTTCCCTCTACACTCTCTCAGTTTTCAAAACCAGAGTCTCATCCATTCACTAGGCCAAAGGCTTCCTACTTTCAGTCCTGTTGATGAAAACTTGAGGGCTCCATGATTTCAACACCTGGGTTATTATAAGATAGTAGATGCCATTGTCCACTCTGTGTATTCTGTAGTCACACCTATATTAGAAGGCAGGAAACTCAACTCTGTGTTTGAAGATTAGGAAGAAGACTCCCTGCGCAACCAGGCTGGAGAAGTCTTTAGTCTTACTCTCTATTCTCAGGGCCTGCTTCTTGAACCTAGTAGTTAAGACACTTAACCCAAAGTCCTCTTCAGTTTCTCTTCCCTAAATAGAACTCTGTATATCCAATCCTGTTAGGTCCTTCTATTCTTAATTATGGCATGAAACTTCCAGTCCTTGTTCACACATTTATTCAATACCAAGTTATTAAGAGTCTCTGTAATAATTACGCACAGTTTTAGACTCTAAAGCAATCCATGCTAAAAGTGGAAAAATGCTATCAGAGAGAGGTAAACAGCAAAATATTCAATGTCAAAAATCATACTTATTTGCAAGATGGAAAAGTACATGACACCACAGAAAAAGATAATAAGGGGGGAGGGGTGGCCAAGTGCCCAAGAACAGATGACTGGTTAAAGAAACTTTTGTACATCTACACAATGGAATACTATGCAGCTGTTAGTAAAGATGAAGTCATGAAATTTGCTTATAAGTGGATGGACGTGGAGAGTATCATGCTAAGTGAAATGAGTCAGAAAGAGAGGGACAGACAGAGAATAATTGCACTCATTTGTGGAATATAAAATAACATGAGACTAACACCCAAGAAAAATAGAGACAAGGGCCAGGAAGATGGCTCCATGGTTGGAAACCTGCCTCATAAACTGGGGGAGAAGGCACCTGGGATATAAAGGGTTAACTTTTGTCAATGGTGGTTGGAGGAACCGCTTGGGATCAAAGATATGTGCTAAAAGTAGAAAAAGGACCAAATATGACAGCCTCTCAGTATCTGTATTGCAAACCATAATGTTCAAAAATAGAGAGAGAGTAAGAGGGAAATTGTCTGCCATAGAGGCAGTGGGAGGAGTAGAACGGGGAGGGTGTCAGGGATACTAGGGACATTGGTGGTGGGAAATGTACACTGGTGGAGGGATGGGTGTTCAATCATTGTATGACTAAAATTCAAACATGAAAGCTATGTAACTGTATCTCATGGTGAGTCAATTAAAAAAAAGAAAAAAAAAGAAGTGGGGTTGACTTAGTTTATGTGATCAAAGAAGGTTTGTCTAAACAGTGATCCTTGAGATTCCACCTGAAAGATGTGGAACATTACACACGTGAAGTGAAGACAGAGTACATATAGAAGAGCAATCTATATAGAGAAACTGCATAAAGGTCTATTGCATGAGGTTATAGGGTATGTACACTTGAAACGCCCACCCCTAGGAAACAGAGAAGAGACATATGAGACAATTAGGTTACATCTGTCTTATGCAAGACTGGTAGTACGTCTTGAGGATTTTGATCTTAGCAATGAGGATCCTCTGAAATGATGTAAGGAGGGTGAAAGATAACATGATCAAATTTGTTCCTTCAGAAAAATGTTATTGGGTCTTTTACTAATTGAATATCAACCATCTTAACAGATGCATTTCTAAGACCAATCTCTCAGCTGGCTCTAAGATGGATGGGGAGGAAGTGTGAGTCAGGAGCTCTCAAAAATTGGAGACCTCTCCTCTCTACTGCCTGTGGAAAGTGCTTGAGTATACCAGGACTTCATCACCTTTCTTATCTTGGCTTCTGTTGCCAGAGAGCTTTCAGCATCTCTGGCTTCTCTCTGCCTGTGGGGCTGGATAATCATCCTCTTGATACCAGCGTCATCTTCTCCCCACAAAGGGATCAAAACAGTGAGCACCAGCCTCACTAAAGGTCAAACTCATTGATGACTTAATCCCTATTGAAACTGATTTGTCATTTTGGAGCATATACTTCTTTGTACTAATTGACAATTAAACAACATGTTGAAAACTAATCCCTAATTTTTGTGGAATACATTTGCATTTATATCAACCTTATTTATGGTAGTTTCTTAGTAAATATCTGTTACATAATCCGGCTTTTAGAAACTTAATTAAAAGTTAACTGAAATAATGACTCATTATCTGACCATTCTAAAATATCGAATTAATTTCAGTATATGTATATAAGATTTTAGCATTGCTTCAAATATTTTTTCTAGTTTATATATGATCCTAGTTGATATATGATTTTAACATTGCTTCAGATATTTTCTCATTGTGGGAGTCACACCATTATTTCTACATCTGAATCTTCTTGGTGTTTATTCTCAAGGATGCCAAGAATATGCACAACAATTAGATGCACATCTATACATAAAAGGATGGAATGTATACATACTTGCATATGAATATGGGCATGTGTGTGGATAGGTATAAAGATCTTATGTCACCTACCACTTAGTGGGCTGTATATCCATAGAAATTTTCAAAGGAAAAAAGAAGAGAACAACTGAGTTTGGGGAATAATCTACTGAATTTTTATATATTTTTTTCAAGCTTTGAGCTTAACTGAAAAAGGAAATTACATGTGTAATGGGCCCAACACCATTCTTGTCAGATACCTAAATGGAGAATGTGAACTTAGTCAGACCTTAGATAAGAGAGATCTCTAGAAAGGAATTGGATTCAATAGAGTGAAAGATCATAGTGATGAGTAAGAAAAATTTCAACCTTTCTTAACTACAACCTCTTGTGAGAAATTATTTTACATCATTATCGTGTGTGTGTGTGTGTGTTTATCCTTACACATAGGCCAAAGCAGATCCCACACACACCCCACCCTCCTCAACATAGACTGGGGAAGGGGTGGCAGTCCTATCTTCCTTGGGCCCAACACCATACAAATGGGTGAGTTTCTGTTCAGACCCTCAGCAGGCATCTGATGATTTAGGGAACATTGTTAACAAAAACTAAATGTTTATGGAAGGAAGGTGAGCTCAAGTTTCAGACTCTAGTGAGGACGAAGCTGTAGCAAGGTGGGGCCCTTGTGGCCACAGAAGACTAGGGGAGTTGTTTCATTTTGGAGGGCAGACACTGCTGGTTCTAAAATCAGGTATCCAAAGCCACAAGGATCCAAAGACTACCTGATTTCATCCATCTTTGTACCTCCAGGACTTTGTCTATGTTAATGTCTTAGAAAGGCAACTAATGAGAGAAATGCTTATAAGGGCTGAATAAGGAATGAATGAGTTCAGTGGTTTTCCTGTCTACTGAAAGCACAAATTGCCTCTCTTAGAGACAACCAGATATTATAGATTTTTGAGGTCAAGTAGCCTTGTGAATCCTAATTTTGTCATTTGTAACAAGAAACTTTAAACTCTCTGAACTCTGTGAAATTTTTTCCTAGGCTGCATAAAGATTATAATCTCCATCTGAAAGCACAATATGAAGCCAAATTTCCAAAACCGTTGGCATACAGAGGGTCTTCCCAATTTCCCTATCTGAATGCCCTAGCCCTAATAATACCTGAGAGTTCCCAGACAAAGGGAAGGGGAAGTACCCTGAAGTTCTAGGCCCTTTCCCAACAAGGAGATAGATGCCAATTGGGAGACTCTGAAAGCCAGCTGTTAGCACCAACACTTGCTCTCTTCATAGCAACTGTGTGACCTTGGACAAATTGCCTCACCTCTCTGAAGTTCTTTTCAAGATTGAAAGCTGAAGATCATAGTCATTTCTCACCTTGAAACTATATAGTTCAGAATCATGTCTGGGCTTGAAACTGTTCAATAAGTGTAATTGTTGTATCTTGTACAAAAATCTTCACCTGCAATACCAACACCCCTCAAGCCAGTAACCCAGGTTTCTCTCTCCCTTCTTCCCTCAGCCCTTTCTCTCAGCTTCACTCAGCATGCTCTGATGCTGATTGATGATTTGCTCTTCTTGTTCCATGCTACCTGCCACCATATTCCCAGACCCCTGAGAGTTAGGGGTCTTTAGAGCAAACCCTCAGGGTGAAAAGTAAGACCCCTCTACAAACCCCTCTCGACCGAGTCTGGGAAAAGCACAGGAGATAGATGCCAATTAGGAGACTCTGAAAGGGCCCCTGCTCCTCACAGCTTCTAGTTGCTTCCCATTGGGGGCACTCTGCAGACCAAGGCAAGGCCTGTATGGAATTCATGAGATCATGAGATTTTCAGCTTTATGACAGTGCATGGGCACCCCTCTACTTCTCCCCCCTCCTACACACCCTACCCCACTTTTCAATGTGTTTCTTTTTAGGTGAATGGATGTATGAAGGGCACAGGAAGGTTTATTAAGTAAGAGGCAGAAATGCTTGCAAACTTTTTACTGCTCCTCTGAGGCCTATAAACAGTTCCCTTCAATCCTTCTTTCCAAAGCAATAAAACCTGGAGGGAGGTGAGCCCTGAGAGCAGGGGTGAATGGAGGTATGCCGGACACAGAAATCCAGTCTGAAGCCGGGGCAACCCCTGACCCTGTCCCATCCTCTCTGCAAGTGACGTTAAGGTAGTAGTGCCTGCAGAGCTGATATTTTCTAGGAGCCCAGAAAACCTGAACACCTTCAATGTGTATGCTCAGGTTAGAGAAGTGACTTCAGTCAACTGAGAGGCAGCACGAGGCTCCAGAAGGAGACTCTGGAGGCTCTAAGGCCTAAATCTTTTGTCCCCAGAAAGATCACCCAGACGGGATGAGATCCAGGCAATGAACCAGCATGCTGGGCCTAAACTTGGCTTTACTGCCTACCTGGTAAATGCCTGAGCAAGTGTCAGTACCTCTCCCAGCCTCTGTTTCTTCATCTATCAGAGGAATAATATGCTGTCTGGTTGAACACAAGCAGTAATTAATGTGAAGCAACTAATACTGGTTCATGAATACAGTAAACACTAAAGAAACCCTAAAGGATATGCCAAGACCACTCTTGATCCCAGAGTTTAAGGAGGAGAAAGACAAAGAAGGAAAGAAATCAAGGGGGTAAGAAAGAAGACGAGAGAGAAAAGTAATGGGAGACCAAGAGTCAGACTTTGGTTATACTAGTGATGTGGGAGAGAGGTATAGCTATATAGCTAAGGCACAAACTCAAAAACACTGAAAACATGAGATATAAGCTGCAACCATACAGCTTCATAATGTGCCTGTCAAGGTGGAAGATGGGGTGGTTGGAGTTTGAAAGTGGAGGGAGATAGAATATGGAAATACAGGTTGAGGGAAGTTGACACAATGGTGGGATTGGTGTTGATTGGTTTGAGTTTTATACGCATAAAACTCAACTACCAATAACTGTAAATCATGGTTCTTTAATTCAATAAAAAAATGGTAAAGAAAGGAAAGTGGACTTACAGTGGGATTGAACACATAGGTTTTGAAGAATTTTAAACCTAAGGCACATGTGAACAATAATAACAATTCTAGAGATCACCCACTGTGAGTATGGAGTGACCAGCTTTTCATTAAGTCCAGAGGAAGTCTGATGCTTGTGGTGGTAAGAAAGGCCAGTAGAGGGACATGCGTGGTAGAGAATGTGCACTGGTGGAGGGGTGGGTATTTGATCATTGTATGATTGAAACTCAAACATGAAAACTTGTAACTGTATCTCACAGTGATTCAAAAAAAAATTAGCAAAAAAAAAAAAAAAAGCCAGTAGGTCCTCCACAGTTGGCGTCTGAGCTTTTTCCCTGACATCACACTGGCTTCCTCCTCTGGAGGCTCCCACCAGCAGGCTACTCAGGCCTGGTAAGCATTGTGAGCTCAAGGTCAGCAGTGCCTGAGTTTAGGCCTAACAGGGATATAAGTTGCTTTTAATAGGTGACAGACTGAATAACACATGTTGCACTTGAATGTAAAGATCCACACCTGTACTGCAACCCTACACCAAGATGAAAACACTCAGATGGAAAAGTGGGGACTCTGACTCACCTGTGATTTAGCACATTTGGCTGAACTCAGTTCTATACTTCTCATCAGTTCAGTTTGTATTTGTTGGACATATTTAGATGTCCAGCAGTCCAGAGAAGCTCTAATATGTTTGTGATGTACTCCGTTGAATGTTCTGCCTCGACATGCTCTATTCCCAACCCAAAGGAATGATCAAAGCCAGAATTCAACTGGCACAGCATTTTGGGGAAACATTATAGACATTCCTCAAAACTTAGGGATTGAGCTTCTATATCACCTGCTCCTGTGAATATACTCTAATGGCCCCAAAACACAACGCAGAAAAGGCATCTGCACAACTATGTCTACTGCAGCCAAGTGCTCAAGATCAGAAGAGTGAATAAAAAAGCTAAGGGATATCTATGTAATGGAATACTATGCAGCCATTAAGAAAAATGAAGCCATGAAATTAATTGATATATGGATAGACGTGGAGAGTTTCATACTGAGTGAAATGAACCAGAGGGAGAGGAACAAACAGAATTATTGTATTCATTTTTTAAGATATAAAAAAATAGTAGGATAATAATACCCAAAGACAATATAACAAAGCCTATATGGATTTGTCCTTAGTAGAAACCTTGTCGTAATGGGAGGAGGGAGATTAGGTCAGAAAAGGGACATTTTTGACAATGATAATGAGAAGTGATCACTCTGAACAAGAGCTGCATGCTAAATGAGATAAAGTGGTATGCATGATACCCTTTCAGAAACAGTATCATAAAACACAGTGCCTAAAAGAAAAAAATTAAAAAGTGTTATAGAGTAGACTGGAGGCTGGAGGGAAATGGGGACATTGGTAGAGAGAAGTGGAAACTGGTGAAGGGGTGAGTGTTCAATCATGAACAACTTTCTAGTTTTGTAACTTACAAATAAATTAAATAAATATTTAATAAGCTAAATATTCAATAAATTAAAAATTTTTATTTTATCGCTGGAGCGATAGCACAGCAGGTAGGGCGTTCGCCTTACAAGCGGCCAACATGGCCAACCCGAGTTCGATTCCTCCGCCCCTCTCAGAGAGCCTGGCAAGCTACCGAGAGTATCTCGCCTGCACGGCAGAGCCTGGCAAGCTGCCCGTGGCATATTCGATATGCCAAACACAGTAACAACAAAGTCTCCAATGGAGACGTTACTGGGCCCGCTCGAGCAAATCGACAATCAACGGGAGGGCCTTTACCTTAAAATTTTTTAAAAATATAAAATATAAGAAGTCTGAAAGAGTTGCCAGTGACAAATGAATCTGTTAAGAATACAGGGAAATTTTTAATCAATTTAAGTTTCACTGTAAAACAATAATAGTAAAGTCAAATTTATTTTTGGAAGAGCCACTATTAAAAGTAAATGGCAGCACTACAATGGTAATTTTAATGCCAATATTTGACATCTATAAATTCAGATCCTTCTAATTAAAACAAGTAAGTGGAAAAGGAAAATGATAAATGAGAAAGTAAAATGTGCTAAAAAGAATGCTTAATCGGAACAAGAAGGACTTGCTTTTTTTATTATTATTATTTTTAATTCCCCCTTCCCCCATCCCTTGAGATTATTTCTTCTGCTGCTCCTGCTGTCACAATGTTTGTGGGCATGGCTTCCACATACCTAACTTTTGGCCATTTAATTTCTTGGCAAACTTGGTCCCAAGTTGTTGGGGTCCGGCCAAAGACAGAGCAGCAGTTTTGGGGTGTCAGTAAGCCTGAGGACACCATCAGACTGCTGATGCACTTGCCTGGCAGGTACAGGTTGACCTGTTGGTGGCATAATACCCCCTTAAACAGTTTTTTTAGTTATGGTGTTCACACATGCCTAGTTTCACTGAGCTTTAATCTCATACCTTGTTGTCATGCCAACTGCCTGGGTCATGTGGGGTAGTGCTGGGAATCAAACTCATACCCTTACATTTACATGATTAAAAACTCTACCACTGAGCTATCCCTGGGCCCAGAAGAACACAGTTTAAGATACAATATGTAAAATGTTTAAAATATTTTTTAAAAGATCAAATCAAAGAAAGCATAAAAAATGCATTTAAAACACTGAATAAAAATCATGAAATCAATGCATATATGTAAATTATAACTCAAGGTAGTAGAAAAAATAATTTGAGAACTATATCTTATTTAATAACTATAACTTTATTTAATATCTTATATGGTCAGTCTGCCTTTTGTACCCCGGGTGGGACTCGAACCCACAATCCCTGGCTTAGGAGGTCAATGCCTTATCCATTAGGGCTGGAGTAATAGCACAGCGATAGGGCATTTGCCTTGCGTGCTACCAGCCCAGCCGAGTTGGGTTCGATTCCTCCACCCCTCTCGGAGAGCCCGACAAGCTACCGAGAGTATCTCACCTGCACAGCAGAGCCTGGCAAGCTACCCGTAATGTATTCTATTCATATTCGATATGCCAAAAATAGTAACAACAAGTCTCACAATGGAGATGTTACTGGGGCCACTCGAGCCAATCGATGAACAACAGGAGGACAGTGCTACTATTTTAACTTTATTTAGAAATATCAATTTAAATAAAATTGAAAAAGAAAGAAAATAACAATATTACTGTGAAACAGAAAGTTAACTGGGATAGAGAAACCCAGTTTCTAATGATAAAAATCGAAGTATATAAAGAAAATAGATGAGTTCTTTACCAAAGAGTTAGCAGTGTTTGTTTTCCAGTTTTGAAATTAAACGTGAGTTTTATTTTCTTATTTTGGTTTAGCAGCATTTGCTCCATTTTCTTCGAAATGTATTAAAGGAAAAGAATTCTAACTCTTTCTGTGAATATTATCTCTTTCCCCAAAGAAGTCATATAGCTCAAATGTCTCCTCCTGGGAAGCACCCCCTGGCATCACAAACTAGGGACCAAATTAAGTGCCCTTTACAGGTATGTGCTAAGCCAGCTTCACCAGATTAGAGAGAGGGTAGGATTCTTGTCCCAACACCAGGACAACAACTTGAAGTTAGCCAAGGTGGGAGTATCCCACCATGGAAATCAGCCAATATTGCAAATCAAGGTCTCCCCTCCTTTACCCCACCCGGGCAAGGAATTAAATTTTTATCAGCTCTCCACCACTAATGTTCCCATATGTCTGTGCAAGTACCATGATGCAGTTTTTGTCATTTTGTACTAAAATGTACTACTTGCTTTTCTGCACCATTAATTGGTGAACAATCAAGAGATAAGATTTTTATTTTTTCATTTATCTCTCACCCCTACCACAAACAGCACCAAGCATCCAGTTGGTGGAAGGAAGTAAAGGAAACAGGAATGAAGGGAGAAAGAGAAGGAGGAAGAAAAAAAAATAACTCTAACCTTCTTAAAATGTAATGACATTTGCGGATTATCTCTAAGTGCCGACCACAAACTCTCATTCATTGAAATTTAAATTGTCCCTCTAGCTATGAGCAAGAGAAAGACAGACTCCATTCCTGATTCCTCAGATAAAAGAGCCTCTGACCTTTGGGTCAGGTAGGTAGAAAAGGCTATTGTTGAGAAAACATCTTTTATTCCCAATTAAGGCGGCAAATCCAGATTGTGTTTAGCACTCTTGCTGAAAATTAGCAGTTCAGGAGTCTGGTGCCTTCTCCAGCACATAAAAACCTTGAGATCACTGCTTAACGCCTTCATAAACATAAGGGACTTAAAAAAGTAAACTTATTTGCCTCTTGCCCTTTACAAAGCACTATAGCACTGCACTGTAACACTGTCCTCCCTTTGTTCATCGATTTGCTTGAGCAGGCACCAGTAACATCTCCATTGTGAGACTTGTTGTTACTGTTTTTGGTATATCCAATGTGCCACAGGGAGCTTGCCAAGCTCTGCCGTGTGGGCGGGATACTCTCAGTAGCTTGCCGGGCTCTCCAAGAGGGATGGAGGAATCGAACCCAGGTGGTCCCCTGTAAGGCAAACACCCTACCCACTATGCTATCATTCCAACAGAGATAAATGGGGGGGGCGGGGGGGGGCGGGGGTGGTGGTGGGGGGGGAGGAACCTAACTAAATACTTAAGCCCAGTGAACCTGAGCAGCGGAGCTCTGCCCAGAGGCCTGAGTCGAGGTTACAGCTCCTTCCAGAAGGATGCGTGCTGCACACCTCACTCTCCCATCTGGCCTGGCTCAGCCCCAAGAGGACAAGCCCCCTCCTCGAAGAGGGCCACTCCAGCCGAGCACTCAAAGCTGCTGCTCCTGGTGGGGTCGGGGAAAGAAGAGCAGGCGGTGGGAGTGGGGGCGAACTCCAGGCAAGTCTCCTGCTGCCCCAGGCCCACAGACCTGCCTCCAACTAACATCAGGAGTAGGAGGCCAGGGAGAGAATCCGGGTGGTCACATCCTGATTTCCACACAGCAGCCCACGGTGCTAGCCTGGGTGGGCCAGCATGATCTTTGGAGGCCAAGGGAGACTCTGCCCCGCCCCCTTCCTGCACTCAGGTGGGGAACTGTCTGGAGACGCAGAACAGGGACAGCCTCTAGCTCAGAGAAAAAAGGGCCCTAAAAGGGAATACAGGGGCCTGAGGAACTGGAGCAATAGCACAGTGGGTAGAGCCAATTGCCTTGCTTCCAGCCGACCCAGGTTCAATTCCCTGCATCCCATATGGTCCCCTGAGCACCGCCAGACGTAATTCCTATTCCTGGGCTTCACGAGGTGTGACCCAAAAAGAAAAAAAAAAAGTATTTATACTATGAGTCTGAACTCCAAGTCTTTATTAAACTTCTCATAGTGGTATTTTTAGGGAAAAAAAGAAGAAAGAAAAAAAGAAAAAGAAAAAGAAAAGAAATAAAGTTAATACCCTTAGCCACAGAAATGTTGGGCTTAATACAGGCTCTGACCATCTCAAGTTGTGTCCATTTTCCCTGGGACAGCTTGCAACCAAGCGTTGCATGCTGCAAACACCTGCCCAGCTGAATTCACATCCTAGGCCCTCTTCCAATGGATCATCAGTCACCATCGAAACAAATGTGCCTAGGACCTCTGATGCAGATGTGCAAAAACTTGATAAACAAAATGTGGTGTTTATGTGTCATGACAGTATTTCTTCAGGCTTAAGAAGGAATGAGATATTCTAGGAGCCAGAGTGATAATACAGTGGATAGGGCACTTACCTTGCAAGTAGTTGACCTGTCTTCTATCCCTGGTACCCCATATGGTTTCCCGAATTTACCATGAGTGAGCCCTTAGTGCAGAGCCATTGCTGAGCATTGTTGGGTGTGGCTCAGAAAAAAAAGAATGAAATTCTGACATATCAAAATTATATCATGTATCAGAATGTAAATAAATTCTGATATATGAAAATCAAGGAAAGAAGGAAAGAGAAAATAGGAGTTATATTTAATGGAGATAGATTCTTTTGAGATGATTAAAATATTTAAGATGGATAATGATAATAGGTGCACACCCAAGTGAAACGTACTGAGGTCACTATACTACAAATTTGAAAATAGTCAAAAATATGGGGCAGGAGCAATAGTGCAGTGGGTAGGGCACTTGTCTTGCACATGGCCAACACAGGTTTAATCCCCAGCATCTCATATAGCCCCACAAGCACTGCCAGGGGCGATTCCTCAGTGCAGAACCAGGAGGAAACCCTGGGCACAATGGGATGTTGCCACACACACACACACACACACACACACACACAAACAGTCAAAATAGAGGCTAGAGCAATAAACCTAACCAAAGGTGAGCAATGTGCAAGCTGAGTCCTAAAACTGGAGTAGCAAGGAGCCAGGAAGGTCGGGGACTGGAGTGAGTGTTTGCAAAAATAATAATAATAACATTAAAAACCCAGAATTGCACAAGTCGAAGGAAATATAAGAGGCACGAGAGGCCTAACATAAGAGAGAGGAGGACTAATTAGAAGAACCAGAGATAAATTGGGAGATCCAAGAGATAGCAAGAGATAGCTATAGGGGTTAACACACATGTCTTGCACATCGCCCTTTACAAATTGTTCCCTTTACAAAATGTTTTAAAATTTCCTTTCCTTTTCTTTTTTCTGTCATAGCCTATTTGGTATTTTTGGTAGTGATTTATCTAAGTAATATGCTTGTTATGTTAATATACCCTCATGTGGAATCATTAATATCTTATCCGTAAATATATAGATCAAGGCCAGAGGATTTCAGAAGTCAAGAAACTTGTTAAACTTAAACAAACCAAAACAGAAAACAGTAGCAAACCTAACTGGTTTAGCCAGTTTTTCTGATACATACTAAAATACATTCACTAAGCTGTTCTTTCCATTGTCCTATTCAAGTTTCTTCAGGTTGAAAATGTGTGTGTGGGGTGGGGAGGGGGGGGGACTTCTTTTAGAGAAGACAAGGAAATGAAAACCACTAATTATTGAGTTGCCACTGTATTCATTTATTGATTCAACAAATATTGACTGAATTGTGTGCCAGGCACTCCTGTCCCAACCCCTGAGGATATAGATGAATGAGACAAACACTTGTTATAATCCACTGGAAGAATAGGACAGAAAAAGGTAAAATAAAAATAAAAAAAAAATAAGCAATGTAATTAGAGATCACAATATAAGCAATGTAATTACAGATCACATTAGTACTTGCACAGGAAATGGAATGCATTTGGAATGTATAGGAGAGATTTCTCAGAAGAAGTGACTTCTAAATCAATGCCAACTGTGAGATGGGAAATAGCTGTACCTGCAAAGGGCCAAGAAAGAAGAAATGACAGGAACAGAAAAACATGTCAGCACATTCAAAGGACATGCAGGAGGTCTGTGTGGTGAGGTAGATAACACAAGAAGAGGATAAGAGATGAAGATCTAGGCAAGCAGATCAAGCTTTATGGTTTGTTAATGAACAGAGATCTTAATAGAAGTGCAAAGTGCAATTATGGGAGTACTAGAAGCTGTAGAGATTCACTAGCTGGCTTCAGTAAGAGTTTTGTGTGAAGAGGAGAGGAAGATGATACTCTGGCATCCTATTTTGGGGCTCAGAGGCAGGAACCACTGACACCTGTTCACTAAATCAAACAACAACAACAAAAATTCTAACACAGATTCATTTACCCAAAGGAAATGACATGGACAGGTAAACTGGAGACCCTAGCAATAAATTTCTCAGAAAGTAATAAAGCCAAAATGTGGTCTATCTATAGATATTGATCTTTCAGAAGTAAACCTATGGCACAAACGCAGGACCACCCCTCTTTGGAGATACAGAAGTTGAGTCTTAAGAGAACTCCATATGGAAGACAAGACCACCTCAGGAAAGACGTTTCTGAGAAACAAAAGCCTGTCATAAGAACATGAAAGAGAGCCAAAAAATTCTAAGTTTTTTTCCTTGACAAGGACCTAACAACAGTTATCACCAGGCCAAACAGTTTGGGAAAATCGTATAAAGTTAAATTTGCAATGGTAAGCAGTATGCTTCCCTATTCTTGGATCTATCTCATATCAATTTGAAATGCATAATTCCTTTTGTTTACTTTATGGGGTACTATCAACTCTTTCTTTTCTGAATGAGAAGTCCACATTCTCTCTTGGACATGTTGCTTTCTTTCTTCTTGTCTCTCCCTCCTCTTATTCTCTAAATAAAACCATTTTACTTCATTCCCTCCTGAAATTCTTCAGTGTGATAACAGACAATGACTCTAGGAAACTTCAATGAAGGTCAGGATTCACATTCTTTTTCCAAAAAAGAATAACTTTTTGCTCCAGCCTGAGGTCACAGGAACCCAATAACTAGAGTTGTGAAAATCAAGAAAGTCTTGGGCTGTGCAAAACAAGTGGTCCTTGGGTATATCTTGATGGCTGCTGATGAAACTGGTGGTACCTTAGAGTCCTTGCCATGAATATACTCATAGAAGACATTACCAGTTCTGACTCCTTCAGGCACTTCCCTGGGGAGACAGGAGGAGAGAGTAGTCTCTCTCTCTCTCTCTCTCTCTCTCTCTCTCTCTCTCTCTCTCTCTCTCTCTCTCTCTTTCCCTTGCCTCCGCCCCCAGACTACCATCTTCTCCACTAAGATCAGAAACACTTGGTATCACCATGCCTTGCTCTTAATTCTAGCTGTGAAGTCTCAGATAAATTACATCATCTCTCAAAACCTCAATGTCTTCATTTGTAGAAGCAGTTCAGCTGAATCTTCTCCAGTACCCAGTAAATGTTTTACTCCTCGGGTTCTTGGAAAGGAAAATGACTCATATCTGCTGGAAGTAGACCAGGTAGCTCCAGGCAGTTCCCTGGGCAGGGTCACAGCCAAGCTTGGGTGGAGCCTGAAAAGGGCGAGGGTGGAGATCTAGAAAGAACTGGGTACCTGATTATTCAGTGCAAAATCCCTGAGGCCCAAATTGTAAGCCTTCAGCTCAGGAATGTGGCTTAGGTGGGGTTGGTTAGTGATGGAAATAGCAGAGTGGAGCAAAAGGCCCTGGAAGAAAGAACAGAGATGAATATTTAAAGAACTGTAGGGTGGGGATACATTGCTAAATGAGAAAATAAAGACAGAATACATAAATACAAAGTTTGATAAAATTTATTTATTTACTTATGATAGCACAGCAGGTAGGGCATTTGCCTTGCACGTGGCCGACTGGGGTTTGATTCTTCTGCCTCTCTCTGAGAGCCTGGAAAGCTACTTAGAGTATCCCAGGCAGAGCCTGGCAAGCTCCCTGTGGCATATTTGATATGCCCAAAACAGTAACAATAAATCTCACAATGGAGACATTACTGGTGCTTCCTTGAGCAAATCAATGAACAACAGGAGGACAGTGCCATAAAGTGTTGTACTGTAAATTAGTTTTATTTAGGAAAAAGTAAGATGACTCAGAGAGCACACATCACAGGTCATAATGTCGATAGCAGAGACTGCCAATAAAATTTGTTTTATTTTAAAAGTTATCATATAAATCTAAAATAAATTAATTTGTAAAAAAATTAAAAATGAGGAAAAAAGGTATAAAACGTATTTCAAAGAAGAAGCATTAATGTTCAACAATCATTTGGCAAGGCATTGAATAAGCATTGGTGATCAAAAATATACAAATCTAAGTAACTTGGATTTATAATTTTGTACCCATTCAGTTGGTAAACACTAAAGGCCTACAACAGTATACTATGTAATGTGTTTATATCTATTGGATTTCTTAAGCACTTTTGTGTACATAGAATCACTACTTTGAAAAGTAACAGAGTAGTTTCTTCAAATAAAAAATATTGATATTTAATTTATACATGTATTTAAGGATACACAGACAAGAATATTATAAATTAGTTGCTCATGGTAGCCAAAAAAAAAAGGAAACAATTTCAACATGTCAATGAAAAATAAACCAGTGAAAATATTATATTATATTTATGCAGTGGAGTGCCCTACAGTAGTCAGATGACTGAAATCTAACTTTATGGCGTACTAGTATAGTCAATGGGAAATGTTGAAAAAAACAGTGAGTAGTGATGTAGCAGTCTAAACAGTGAGACAGTGAGGGTGCTATTGACCTGCTTTGACTTACCTTGGTCTTACATTGGTTTTATATATATATATATATATATATATATATATATATATATATATATATAGTGAATAGTTAAACAACATGCAAAGCAGGGTTGCACTAGCCCCACTGAGGTAGCCATCAGATTACACCTGAGATACTCTTGATCTATAATGCATGGGAACTGGTTTCTACCACCTGAATTTTCAGAGAGCCTTCGTCTCAGAATGGGACAAGGGATTGCTCTTTTCAGAAAAAAAAAAAAAAGTCAGTTACAATCTCTGCTCAGGCTTGCTGTCTATACTCATAGAAAACAAATTCAGGGAGAAGACAAATAGTGAAAGTAAAGAAATATTATTAAACAGAGAGAAAAAGGAAGTATTCTTGAGAGAACGTGAGCTTCCCTTGAGAGAGTAGAGAACCTCATGAAGCAAAAGAAAAGAATTGCACACCCCAAGTAGAAATACGGGAAATTTCAAAATGGATAGTATACTTTTACAAGATTTGTTTTATAGAGATTTTGAAAATTTCTCTGGCCTAGGGAATTTCTATGTAAATAAGAGTCTATTGCTGGGGCATGGATAAGGAGAAATGATTTTAAACATGGTAATCAGTATTGAGGGTCCTTGTAGACCTTAGATGCTTACTAATTGTCTCCTGTGGGGGTTCAGTCATTGACTTTGGACTGGGTTCTGAGTCATCTTGTGTCTAGGGCTGCAATAGGACATAATGAGTCCTTTTCAGACCACACTTTTATTTTATTGCTTCTGAACAATCAGAGTCAGGATGCCCCATCTGACTACCTACCTGTCTCATATCTACCCTCTAGAGATTTTCTCCTCTCAAATCTTGAAGAGCATATGGCTGGCAGTTCATCTTCTGGAATTTCTTCCTGCTGGAAAGGGGGCACAGGCTTATCTATGTAAGGGAATGAAATATGCTGACCTAATTTTAATAGGACCCAGACAATAATTTGCAGGGTTTTGAAATTACCAGACTATTCCCACAATAAGTATATAAAGTAATAACATTTTAAACAACATATATCCTCCATCAAACCTTGAACTGAATTGATCCAGTGTCATAAACTTGAAAATAAGCTTGCAAAACACTGTGCCTGGTTCTTCATACCCTGTGGATTCATCAACAGAAAAATTTGGGATGTCTACACAGCATTCAGTTTTGATGACAGCACAAGTTTCTTCCCTGAATGTTGGTAAGTATAGCTAAAGACACTGATTTTTGAAAGATTGTTTTCCTCAAAATCATGTCCATAAATTTTAGCACCATGTCCATAAAATTTTAATAAATATTATATTAATAAAGTACCAAAGATTGCAAGTATCAAAAAATAAAAATATCTTTTAGAATAGTGGATGAGTTTTATGTTTTAGAATGATGGGAATTTATATAAAGAAAAAGATTTTTTGCCCTCAAAAATCTTTCATTTAGCTATAGCAAATACTTGTGTACTACCTTGCATATATTATAAAGCAACAAAACTTGACTTTAAAAGGATTTTGTACCCTTTTAACAAAATTTCAAACCACAATGTTAAAAAATTATCTTTTAACTCTCAATTCTACTTTAATTTTAAACAATGAAATAGAGAATGGAGCAATAGCATATTGTGTAGGGCTTTTGACTTGAATGTAGCCAATGGGAGTTCAATCCCTTGCATTTCTTATGGTGTCCTAAACCCTTCCAGAAGTGATTCCTCAGCATAGAGCTAGGAGTAATCTCTGAACACCATGAGGTGTGACGCCCTCACCCCAAAAAATGAAATAGAAGGGTTTCCAATCTTATATTAGGAGAGGCATAGGAATGTATAGGAAAAAAAGGAAACTAGCCATGTTAATGTATAGCCTCGTGTCAGGGGACTAATTGAATTTGGGAACTAGTTTACAGATGTTTATCGTGTAAATAAAAATAAATAGTCAACGTATAACAAAAATGAACAAAACAACTAAATGAAAAGAGATTGTGATTGTTAAGACTATTTGTGACCTTGACTAAGTCACAGCATGCCCATACTTGGTTATAAGGCATTTCTTGGTGTGTCTGTGAAGTACTGGAGGAAGAGATTAACAATTAATTGAATTAGCAGACACAATAAAGCAAATTGCCCTTCCCAAGGTGAGTCAGTTCATCCAATTTGTTCACTGGTCTAAATAGGATAAAAGGTTAAATAAGAAAGGGACCCTCCTACACTACTGGTGGGAATGCCAACTGGTTTAACCCTTTTGGAAAACAGTATAGACACGTCTCAAAAAATTAGAAATTTGAGTTCCCATTTGACCCAGTAATACCAATCCTGGGAATATATCCTGGAGAGGCAAAAAAGTATGTCAAAATGACATCTGGACTTGTATGTTCATTGCAGCACTGTTTACAATAGCCAGAATCTAGAAAAACCCGAGTGCCCAAGAACAGACCACTGGTTAAAGAAACTTTGGTACATCTACACAATGGAATACTATGCAGCTGTTAGAAAAGATGAAGTCATGACCTTTGCATACAAGTGGATCAACATGGAAAGTATCATGCTAAGTGAAATGAGTCAAAAAGAGACAGACAGACATAGAAAGACTGTACTGAGCAGTAGAATATAAAGTAAGAGAATGGGAGACTTGCACCCAAGAATAACAGAGATAAGTACCAGGAGATTTGCTTCACAAGTTGGAAGCTTGCCTCACATGCTGGAGGAAAAGGCAACTCAGATAGAGAAGGGAACACCAGGTAAAATGTGGTTGGAGGACCCACTTGGGATGGGAGATGCGCGCTGAAAGTAAACTATAGATCAAACACAATGGCCACTTAATACTTCTATTGCAAACCACAATACCCAAAAGGAGTGAAAGAACAAAAGGGAATTCCCTGCTACAGAGGTGGAGTGGGGCGGGGGGATGAGGTGGGGAGGTGGGAGGGATACTGAGATCATCAGTGGTGGAGAATGGGCATTGGTAGACGGATGGGTACTATGGCTGAAACACAAGCACAAAAGTTTTTAAGTCTGTAACTGTACCTCACGGTGATTCACCAATAAATTTTTTTTTAAAAAATGTATTTCTCCCTCACTCTTTCAGCCTAAATCTTCTGCTGAATCTGTGAGTCTTCTGCTTTAGTCTCTGATGGAACTATACCATGAGTTTCAGGGTCTTCAAATCCCAAGGCTCCTCAGTCGCCATAATTTTATGCACCAACTTCTTACAATAAATCTGTTTATGAGATGTGTATCCTATTGATTATATTTTCCCTGGAGAATACACACTATTGCATCTTTCATATGTGAACAACAGAATAATCAGAGGAAAGGGTCGTGATTAGCTTGATATGAGAACAGTGGATAAGAGGGCTGGATATAAAAAAGATACTTATGCCTTTATGGAGTAGAATAAGCACCATAGCACTGTCCTCCCATTGTTCATCGATTTGCAAAACAGTAACTAGCTGTTACTGTTTTTGGCATATCAAATATATCACAGGGAGCTTACCAGGCTCTGCCATGTGGGCGGGATACTCTCGGTAGCTTTCTGAGCTCTCCAAGAGGGACAGAGCAATTGAACACAAGTCAGCTACGTGCAAGACAAACACCATACCCGCTTTACTATTGCTCTGAAAATTTTGAGTAAGAATTTTTATGTATATGTGCATAAAAGAAATAAATAACTTCAATGCGTAATTAATAATTCCAATTTTTAAATGCATAATTGATAAGAAAATGCATAATACTTGATTGTATTATTCTTTTGGTGGGGATAGGTATTGGGACCACACCAGCTATGCTTAGGGCTTAACTCTTGACTCTTTGTTTAAGGATTCCTTTTGTTGTGCTCAAGAGACCTACATAATGCTGAGGATTGAACCTGGGATATCTGCATGCAAGTCAAGTGCCCAAACATTTGTACTATCTCTCTGGCCCTTGGAGTTATTATTTTTTTAATAAACCGTAAAAGAGAAATATAAGGTGTTAAACCTTACTTGGAAACAGTGTTAAAATGCTTTTTTCTTGTATTTCTGAATATTGAAAGACACTATGTTTTCTCCCTACCATAGAAGTTAAAATATAGAAATAAAAACTTAATGTGTGTGCACTGAAAAGGCCTAAGAGTTACATACTATGGCATTTCATCTTTGGCTTCTAAATAACTATGTGTCAAAGGCCAGTGATATAGCTCAGCAATAGAGCACTTGTGGCATGTGTAAGACCTGAGGTTCAATTCCTGGAACTGCAAAAAATAAATGTAAGGGACCTGGGAAGATAACTCAAAGGGCTAGTGTGCATGCCAGGGCTCTGAGTTTAATACTCATTGCCATATGGTTCCCCAGCATAATTGAGAGCAATTTCAGAGCATGAAGCTGGGATTAGCCTCTGAGAACTACTATGTAAGTAAATAAATCCAAATCCAATAAATAAATATGTAAATAACTCAGCTATAAGGACTGAGAAATCACTTGATCACCTGACTTCCCGTTAATCATTGATTTGCTCTAGCAGGCACCAATAACGTCTCCATTTGTCCCTGCCGCGTGCTAGTGTAGCCCAATGGCGTCTGTTTGTTCTAGGAAAAACACGAAGAGCCTCAAACCGATCGTTCATGATCTTGATGAAGAAGTCTGACCATCTGGTAGGTGGGCGGCCGTACGGTCTTTTGACATCCCATGGAATCCAGTCGGTAACAGCTCTAATCCAGCGGTCATCTCTAAATCTCATTACATGACCAGCCCATCTGATTTTTGATACCTTGGCAAATGAGACAGGGTCCCTGATTCTTGATCGTCGATGGAGGCATGCACCAAACCACGTTGGCGAATAAGCTCAAGAGTTTTCGAAGACAGGAGTGTTTTTGTGGCTATCTCTCTCTTGGCATTCCTCGCACAATCATGGAGATGCTGAACCAGTTGATCGTTGATCGGATTTCTCGTCAATGTTGTCAAGGATGGCATCTTCCCATGTTGCCGCAATAATGCCAAAGAGGTCCCAGCTGGTGGTTGTTCTGGGAATTCTCTTCTTAAACTTTGCAGCCCTTTCTCCCTGCTCTGTAAAGTAGAATTTTGCATGAAGGAGATAGTGGTCCGATCCCGTTTGGAATTTTGAGACAACATATTTGATATGCCAAAACAAGTAAATATAATGGGTCTCATTCCCCTGACCCTGAAGTAGTCACCAATATGGCAGTGTTGAGAAGGATGTGGAAGGAGAAGCTGATAAAATCTCAAGGCCGAACTAGGCTGCCAAAATGAAGAAAAAAAAATGATTGTCTGTACTTTCAATGCACAAACGCTGGCATCAGATGCGTCCATCAAGGACCTGATGGTACAAGCATGAAAGATCAAGTATGACATCACTGGTCTGACTGAGACAAGAAGGCATCAGTCGCAGCACGCTGTTTTCGACACTGGAGGAAAAACTGTTCCTCGGAACATGTGACAAAAGAGGCGTCGGAGGCGTCGGTTTCCTTGTCAACACAAACTTGGCCATGAGCATTGATTCATTCGAATACCTAACAACCCGAATCGGATGATTACACTTGAATAGATGTGGCTCACTGCCGGCAGTTTCTATCTTTGTTGTCTATGCATCAACATCCAATTATGATGGAAAAATTGAGAAGTTCTACGTGGAGCTGGAGAAGTTCTGTAAAAAAGACCACACATTCTACAAGGTCATTGTCAGTGATTTTAATGCCAAGATAGAACTGAGAAGATCAGCCGATGAACTCCACATCAAGACCCATGGCCTAGAATGGAACGAACAGGGTGAGAGACTGTCTGAGTCCATCATGTCGACCAAGACCATCCATGGTAACTCACAGTTCCAGAAGTCCGAATCTAAATGTTAGACATGGGAGTCTCCCGGTGGACGGTTTCACAACAAAATAGACCACATCATATTCAATCGACAGTTTTTCCTGAACAATATCGCTGTTGTTCCAAGCTTTGTATGTATTCACAAAATCACAGACTCATATGTCACTGGGTTATCATCCAATTCTGATGTTTAAATTATTCCAGATGCTGCTAGTGAGAGTCCCTTCAAGTTGGTTTCTGTGTCCTGGTGGTTTGCTGCTTTCATTCTTTGGCCACTTCATTTCTGATACAGCACAATGTTTTCTATACCTCATCTTTAGAATTTTTATCCTACATATTTCTCAGTCGACTGAGAAATATGATATACTGAGAAATACGATACTGAGAAATATGATATACTGAGAAATACGATCGACTGGTTCAGCACCTCCATGATTGTGCGAGGAACGCCAAGAGAGAGATAGCCACAAAAAAAACGCCTGTCTTTGAAAACTCTTGAGCTTATTCGCCAAAATGGTTTGGCGCATGCCTCAGGCAACCGCAAGCGAACGTCCAAGCTTATGAGAAACAGTCTCGTTCCTGATGTTCCATTCACTCTCAACGGAACAACCATCTCCGAATGCAACAGTTATGTGTACCTAGGTCGAGAAGTCAACATGACGAATGACCTGGCACCTAAGTTGTACAGGAAGAAGAGAGCATCTTGGAACACCTTCAAGAGCGTCGAAGAAATAGCTAAGAGGATGAAGAACCTCCGGCACCAGGCACGTCTCTTCGATTCCACTGTTCTTTCTGCATTAAATATGCCTCAGAGACCTGGGCCCTACAAAAATAGGATAAGAACGCTATTCGGGTCTCCCAAAGAGGAATCTAAAGGGCTATGCTTAGAGTATCATGCTTCACTCAAATGAGAGAAAGAATCCGGAGTTCCAACATCCGTCGATGGTCAAGAATCAGGGACACTATCTCATTTGCCAAGGAATAGAAAATCAGATGGGCTGGACACATAATGAGATTTGGAGACGACCACTGGACTAGAGCCGTTACTGACTGGTTTCCACTGAATGTCAAGACAGTGTGGCCGCCCACCTACGAGATGGTCAGACTTTTTCATCAAGACCCTGAACGATGGGTTTGAGGCTCTTCATGTTCCTAGAATGAACAGACGCCATTGGGCTACATTAGCATGTGACAGGGATGAATGGAGACATTACTGGCACCCACTGGAGCAAATAGATGATTAATGGGAAGTCAAATGATCAAGTGATCAAGAGTTCAATTGGAAAACCAGCAACTTTATGGAGAAGAAAATACCAAAATTGCATGATCAAAGTTTGATGTCTGAATAATTAACAAATGAGCATTCTGTGTCTCCTCATACAGTGTCTTGAGAAGCATACACCTTTACTTCTTGGTTTTTCTAACCCCCAAATAAAATGCACACCCTATATTTTATCTTGAAGAAGCATCCTACAAATCTATCTTGACAACAATTCCACAAAAGACACATACATATAAACAAATGGGAAAATGATAGAAACTGATGAATCATTTGCTATTTAGTAGTTTTATGTCCTATATAATAAATATTTATATACAAAGTAAGTGGGAATTCAAAGAAAGGTGAAACATAACATATTGCTAGAAGAAGCATATAAGTTGTTATTATTTTCTGAATACTGGTAATTGAAAAATATAAATGATGGCCTTATATGTTTGCCTATAATTTTGCCCTAGACATAGTGAAATAAGACTATAGATACACATAAATTCAAAGCTATGTTATTATTGCACTAGAAATCTGGAAACAATGTAAATAGTCAATATTAAGAAAAAGATTGAACAAACTAATGCAAGCCCCAAATTTTCTTGACAATGAGAATGTTCTCTAAACATGGTACTGAATTTAGGCAATGCCCTAAGATGCTTTTAAGCATCAAGTTGCACTTCTCTTTTGTTTTGTTTTGTTTTGGGGCCACACCTCGTGGTGCTTAGGACTTACTTTTTGACTCCTCACTCGGGAATTACTCCTGGTGGTGCTCAAGGAACCATATGGGATGCGGAGGACCAAACTCGGGTTAGCTTCATGTTAGGCACACTATTTGCTATACTATCACTTCAGCCTCCACAGCTGCACTTCTTGAAACACTCTTGAAGTCCACATCCATTTTGAATAAAAGCCCAGTAAAATCTTTATGACAACTCATTCCTCCCGTTAAAGGTATGAGCTCTGACACTCATACCTTGTCTGTGTTGTGAGCCATCCTTGGAATGAACCAATACTGCAGCCTCTTGCTATTGCTCCAGCTGACTGCCTGGAGCAGAAAAGAGCTAATTCATTGAGGCTTTACCCAGAGACTGATCCACAAACAAATAAAAGTTTGCTGTCATTATAGGCAGCTAAGTTTTTTGTTGTTTGCTATATATCAATATATTACTGAAATAGTGAGTACTATTTATTAAGTGAAAACAAAGAAGATAAAGGAAACAGCAGGAAAGAGAGGAAGGAAATCAGGAAGAAGTACTTGCCATTTCATTCCTTGGAAGAAATTGTGTAAATGCATAGTTATTTTGATGAGCAAATGCATGCTGACTCTGGGCTCTGGGGTCCCCCTGGACATAATGGGGTACAGCACAGTTTGCTGAGCTCCTCTCCTGTCCTCCATAAAATGAGATTAGCAAAAATCCTCAAGTTCCTAATAACAATATAAGCTTACGCATACCACTGTTGGAACAAAGCCTTCAGCTGTTCCGCAGAGGCAGAAGTTTTATGTATGCCTTTCACCCTTCTTTCTGTGTATTTATTTATCCTGTCAGTGGCATTTGTTTGTTTGTTTTTGAGCCACTCCAGGCAGTTCTCAGGACTGTCTCATGATCCTGCATTCAGGAAGAATCACTCCTGGTGGCGGGGAGAACAAAACAGGATGCAAGGGACTGAACCTAGGCCGGCTGCGTGTAAGGCAAATGCCCTACTATCACTCTGGCCACATGACATTTCTAAACATTTGAACCCCAAGGCTTGATTCTTCCATTTTGGAATTTCAATCACTATGTTGCAAATGGTAACAGTGATGTAGGGGCAAGTGGGTTTCTTCTTCTGTTTTTTTTTTAATTTATTTTATAAGTTAGTTCACAGTATTTGATTTCATTTAATATTCAAACACCCATCCCACCACCATTACACCTTCCCACCACCAAATTTGGGATGTTTCCATCCCAAGTCCCAATCCCTGTCCCAAAACACAAACAAAATAATATATTTCATATTGTCTGTTATGAAGAACTGCTGAACATGCTAACAAAAAACAGTATGAAGATTGTTCTATTTTGGCAGGAACCATTAAGATATTTTATAGGATATCACTAAGATGTTGTTAAAATTTGTGTGATGTGAGCTTTGGTGTGTGTGTGTGTATAAATATATATATATATACATATATATATATATCTCCCTCTATGATTTGTTGCCTACTATCTGAACCTCCTGCCAGCACCAGATAACCTCATCATTGCAAGTGTGTTTTTTTGGAGCTCCATAAATTCCATGGTTCTGTGTCAGAGTGAACTTGTCCCTGGCAACAAACTGGTCAAACTTATTCAACCGAAGGAAGCTGGACCCTGCCCACGAAATGACTGATATTCTTGTACAAGATGCTCATTGAACAGATAGTTTCTTTCTTTCTTTGAATTGTAATAAAATCCCAGCAAAATATACTTTCCCAACTTCTGAAGCAGCAAATGGAAACTAGGAGTTCATTTGGTCCCAAAACCTATCACCATTCTGAGAAATAAATATTCCAGGTCAACTGAGATGTCAGTTATTTGCCTATTTGCTATCAGTTCCTCTATAACATACAGGCCAAGTTTTGCAAACTGTATTCCCTAAACCTCTCAAAATTTGCTACTGAGCAATGTTAACCTCTCCAAATTGAATCCTTCAGTTTTATTTTTTATAATTATTTTCAGTGTTTTTTTTCTAACTTTTTCAATTGATTGAGGTACTGTGATTTACAATACTGCTAATGATAGTTTCACCTATACATAATTCCAACATCCTTCAAATTATATAACTTAATGCCAGGGACACTTTTTTTTGTTTTGGGAACACACCATTAAGTGCTCAGTAGTCATTCTTGTCTATGTGCTCAGAAATAACCCCTGATGGTGTTCAGAAGACTATTTACTATACTAGGGATGAAATCAGAATTGGCCTCACATAAGGAAAGCACCATAACTCCAGTACTATCTTCTAGCCCCTTGCTGAGATATTTTATAGTGCAAGAAAGACCCAGTTTATTCTATTTGTCTTCTATCTGGTGTGTCATATAATCTCCCCATGATTGGGAGTTCTTCAATTAGGTCAGCAGAAATTATATCTGAATTCCTTAAGCTAACACGTACTTGGGTCTTGGAATGTCCCATTAAAGAATGTAGTTCTCTTTCTGTCAGAAACTTCAAGTCAAATAATATTAATCCTCTGAAGGTTTTGGACTATGCTGAATGTACTTTTTTATCAATAGCACCTTGTTAACATGAAGAAATTTAGTAAATGAGGTAGAATAGGATAGGAGGAAAGTACTGGCCCATGCTCTCTCCACAACTTCTTTCTTCCATCTGTGCATTAATTCATTAATCTATCTATATATCTATCCATCCATCCATTCATCTACCCATCTACCATCTAATCCCTCAATGATTCTAACAATATTGTGCATTAGTGGAAAGATTTTTAGAATTGGAAAGGATGGGAATTAACATACAAAATCACCACTTTCTACGAATTTTTTACTTTACACATTATTTTAATTTCCTGAGCCTCATTTCACTAATTGTAAAATGGAGATGCAAATACCTCTCACAACATTATCGTTCAGATTAAATGTTGTGATACACAATGTACCCATACTTGATATTTGGTAGTTATTCTATTAGATTAATAAACATAAACTCACTGAGTGCTCCATGCATGTCTGGCTCTGTACTAGGAGAAGAATTCTGAGAGTTTCTCAGGAAGATCTACCCTAATTTAAACTGTCATTGATCAGAAAGAAGCCACTCTGAATCTTAATTTCTATTCTGTAAAATAGAGTTGACCATATGTGTCATCAATCTATCCTTCAGTATATAACCAAAGAATACAAAAACACTAATTTTAAAAGATACATACACTCTTAACTGTTAGAAAAGATGAAGTCATGAAATTTACATACAAGTGGTATTACATGGAAAGTATCATGCTAAGTCAAAAAGAGAGGGATAGACATAAAAAGATTTCATTCATCTGGGGAACATAAAGTAACAAAATAGGAGACTAACACCCAAGAATAGCTGAGATTAGTATCAGGAGGTTTACTCCATGGCTTGGAGGCCAGCCACACATGCTGGGGAAAAGGCAGCTCAGATAGAGAAGGGAGCACCAAATAAAGGGTGTTGGGAGGATCCTCTTGTGATGGGAGAAGCATGCTGAAAGTAGACTATAGACCAAATATGACTGCCACTCAATGCCTCTTTTGCAAACCACAATACCCAAAAGGAGAGACAGAACAAAAGGGAATGCCCTGCCACAGAGGCAGGGTGGGATGGGGGGGTGGGGGGGGGGGAGTGGAGGGTGGAGGGATACTGGGATCTGTGGTGGTGGAAAATGGGCACTGGTGGAGGTATGGGTATTTGATCATTGTATAATTGAAACCCAAGCACAAAAATTTGTAAGTCTACAACTGTACCTCATGGTGTTTCACTAATAAAAACTTTTAAAAACAGATACATACACTCTTATTTCACTGTAGTATCATTTACAATATACACTGTGGAAATACAGCAACTATCCAATGACAGAAGAGTAGATAAATATGTGTTCTTTATACATAACAAATGTGTTCTATATACACAGCTATTTTTCAAAAGATGAAATTTGGGGCCAGAGAGAGAATACAGCAGTCATCTTGCAGATAGCTGACCTAGGCTCTTACCCCAGTACCACATATGGCTCCCCTTCCCTGATCATAGAGCCAAGTGTAAGCCCTGAGCACCACCAGGTGAGCCCCAAAGTAGAAAAAGATTTTAGTTTTTGCTAAAACATGTATGAAACTGCAAGTGATCAGGCTAAATGAAGTAAGTCAAAAGGAGAAAGAGAAGTAACAAATGATCTCATTCATATGTGGTATATAAAGAAATGAAACAACAGAATAGACAACGGTCACGGTCTTCACAGTCCTCACGATCCTCCCGTTGTTCATCGATTTGCGCGAGTGGGTCCAGTAACGTGTCCATCTTGAGACTTGTTGTTACTGTGTTTGGCATATCGAATACGTCACGGATAGCTTGCCAGGTTCTGCCATGCGGGCGAGATACTCTCGGTAGCTTGCCGGGCTCTCTGAGAGGGGCGGAGGAATCGAACTCAGATCGGCGATGTTGGCTGCTTGTAAGGCAAATGCCCTACCGCTGTGCTATTGCTCCAGCCCAGAATAGACAACATCCACTGAAAATATACCATTAGACTCTGACCATAGAACTGAGATTATCAAGAAGAGGTGGGCCAGTAAGATGGTCTGGTGGACTGTGTGGACGAATATTGACACTTTGGTGGTAGGTGTGGTATGAAAACATTGAAACTCCTTTAAGGAGTATAGAATGAACCACTATAACAAGTAACTGTAACAAGTCCCTAGATTATCCTGGTCTCTAGATTACAGAAGAGGGAAGCTTGGATAAAACAAGGAAGGAAGAAGAGACAGACAGGCAATAGTACAGACCTGGAGCTGAGCAAAGTTAACTTAGTTCCTGAAGGGAATGCTAGACCTCTGCATGATAAATGTCAAGCCCTAACCCCCCTGAACATTAGCCCCCTTTGTGAAGAAGTAAAGATACCACAAGCCCACATCCGACTTACTGTAACACAGCAAGACTGGATTAGATCATGTCTATAAAGCACTCTGGACTTCTTGGAGAATGGCCATTTATAAATAGCAGGTGGTGGTATTATTATTAATCAGGCCAATCTCCCATTGAAGCTAATTGCTACTGAGGCCAATGGGACATTTACCTGGGTGTATCCTAGGAATCAGGCTTTACAGCAACAATCCATTATTTATTCATCATTAGATTAACAGCCAAGAAATAAATACATCTCATAAAGAGCAGTGGTACTTATTATCTATGTGAAGGCCCAAAAGGGAAAAATATATCATCTGCTTTTCTGGGCATCCTAGTTCCAATCCCACTGCCACTTCTGGTTGGGTACCAAATAAAATGACTTACATTTTCTACCCTCTATTTCCTCCCTTGTAAAAGAGAAATTATAGTTTTTTGGAGAGGGTTTGAGTATAGGCTTAGTTACCAAGTAATCCAGGGTGCTGAGGGGCTATTGCTGGCTCTATGCTCAGGAGTGACCTCTGGAGGCTTCTGGAGATCTTATACAGTGCCACATCAAGGCAAGCTCATTAATCCCTATATTCCCTCATCACCCCCTTGAATTGATAGATCTTGCCCAGGACAAAAGCAGTGACAATGAAATTAAAGCATTGAATGCTAGCTTCAAGCCTTATAAATTTGGGCCTTTGTAATGTAGAAAACGGGCCCAGATTTTGTTAAAAGTGAGGGCTGGGTGAGAGTCCAGCAGAAATCAAAGATCAAGAACACATTGTGCCCTCATGTGCTTCCAAATTCCCTGCCCCACTATGAATCCAACCAATGAGAAATGAATATACATTTTTTGTGTCCTGAAGTCTAGCCAATACCTGCCTTCCTGTCCACTCCTGAAATGGAGGACAGTGGCTTACAAGTTTGGAATAACCAATGAATGAGCAATAGAAGCACTATGCCATGACTGCCTTCCAGGCCTACACAGATCATAATTCTCCTCCCAATACATGGTGTTGGCCCAGCCTCTGTGAGGAACCATGTCACATAATGTGCCATATACCCAGGGGCTCAATACAACTAATAAAAATAATACAAAGTGGTGGGAAAGAAGGGAGAAGATGAGAAGGGGAGGGAGAGCAAGAGAAGAGAATAAAAGAAAAATAGGAGAGTGGAGCATGTGCCTCAGTGATTAAACCTATTTCTTAATCACTTAATCACTTAACTTCCCGTTAGTCGTCGATTTGCTCGAGCGGGCGCCAGTAATGTCTCCATTTGTCCCTGTCGCGTGCTAGTGTAGCCCAATGGCATCTGTTCGCTCTGGGAACATGAAGAGCCTCAAACCGATCGTTCATGATCTTGACGAAGAAGTCTGACCATCTGGTAGGTGGGCGGCCATGCGGTCTTTTGACATCCTGTGGAATCCGGTCAGTAACAGCTCTAGTCCAGCGGTCGTCTTTAAATCTCATTACGTGACCAGCCCATCTGATTTTCGACACCTTGGCAAATGAGACAGCGTCCCTGATTCTTGATCGTCAATGGATGTCAGAACTCCGGATTCTTTCTCTCATTTGAGTGAAATGTGATATTCCAAGCATAGCTCTTTCTATTCTTCTTTGGGAGACCTGAATAGCGTTCTCATCCTGTTTTCGGAGGGCCCAGGTCTCTGAGGCATATGTTAATGCAGGAAGAACAGTGGAATCAAAGAGATGTGCCCAGAGCCGGAGGTTCTTCGTCCTCTTAGCTATTTCTTCGACGTTCTTGAAGGCGTTCCAAGCCGCTCTCTTCCTCCTGCGCAGCTCGGGTGCCAGGTCATTTGTCATGCTGACCTCTCGACCTAGGTACACATAGCTGTTGCATTCGGAGATGGTCGTTCCATTGAGAGTGAATGGGGCGTCAGGAACAAGGCTGTTTCTCATAAACATTGTCTTCGTAAGATTCAGCTGTAGTCCTACCTTTCCACACTCGCGGTCAAAGTTGGCCAGCATTTGTGCCGCTTGGCTGATGTTTGGTGTTATTAAAACAATGTCATCAGCAAAGCGGAGCTGGTGTAGTTGCCAACCATCTATCTTCACTCCCATTTCTTCCCATTCCAGTCGTCGCATGATGTTCTCGAGGGTGGCACTGAAGAGTTTCGGTGAAATGGTATCACCTTGCCGAACCCCTCTCTTGACATCAACGATCACTTCTTTGTAGAATGGTGAGATACTGGTAGTGAATCCGCAATACAGCTCACGGAGGATCCTGATGTTTTGGGCTT
The DNA here is from genome assembly GCF_029834395.1 of Sorex fumeus. Classification (NCBI taxonomy): domain Eukaryota; kingdom Metazoa; phylum Chordata; class Mammalia; order Eulipotyphla; family Soricidae; genus Sorex; species Sorex fumeus. The sequence continues at coordinate 6,220,148 of NW_026606101.1, read as the reverse complement.
GAATACCCTGTTTGGCTAGGGCTTCAATGACCGCTTCCATCTCAACAGAATCAAAGGCCTTCTTTAAATCAATGAACGTTAAACAGAGCGGCATCTTGAACTCCCGAGAAACCTCAATGAGCTTGGTTATCGTGTGGATATGGTCAATGGTGCTGAATCCTTTGCGGAACCCGGCTTGCTCGCATGGTTGTCCTTCATCTAGTGTTCTGCCAATCCTATTTAGGATGACTCGAGTGAACAACTTGTAGATGACAGACAATAGGCAGATCAGGCGATAGTTGCCAATGTCATGGACGCTTTCCGGACCCGCGTGGCAGCTCCGGCAGAGACTCACGCACGACTGAAGACCCACAGAACAAGATACGCGGAACTCTCTGAGACCTTGGACTCCAGGCTCGGCGGACCCAGGGACAGAGTTTCTCCGCTTTCTCCCACCAACCACAGGTGACAAAGGGATTCTAATCAGGAGCCCCACCCTATCCTGCCCTGTCTGCTTCCATCAACCACCCAGGGATCGAATTGCACACAGAAGACCCACCCTACCCAGATAAATACCCCACTGGCAGACTTCCACTATCGACACTACCTCCAATACCCAGCCGTCGCCACACTCCAGGATGCTTTCCGGACCCGCGCGGCCGCAAAGCGGCCGCTTTGCGACACATCATAAGACACTAAATACCCATCTTCCGGAATTGTTGTACCATATTTGATAGGATTCAAATATGGCAACACCTACAAGGGGGATTAGAGGTCCCCCAAAAAGCCTCTATCCCTCTCGGAAAGACTGGCAAGCTACCAAGAGTATTCCACCTGCACGGAAGAGCCTAGCAAGCTATCCGTTGTGTATTCGATATGCCAAAACCAGGAACTACAACTGGTCTCATTCACCTGACCCTGAAGGCTTCACCGACATGGCAGCACTGAGAAGGATGAGAAAGGAGAGGCCGACAAAATCTCAAGGCCGACCTAGGCTGCCACAATGAAGGAAGACAAAAATGATCGTCTGTACTTTCAATGCATGTACGCTAGCATCAGATGCATCCATCAAGGACCTGATGGTACAAGCGTGAATGATCAAGTACGACATCATTGGTCTGACGGAGACAAGAAGGCATGAATCTCACCATGCCGTTTTCGACACTGGAGAAGAATTGTTCCTCGGAACATGCGATAAAAGAGGTGTCGGAGGCATCGGTGTCCTTGTCAACACAAACTTGGCCAAGAGCATTGATTCATTTGAATGCCTAACAAACCGAATTGGACGTTTACATTTGAATAGATGTGGCTCGCTGCCTGCAGTTTCTATCTTCGTTGTCTACGCACCAACATCTCATTATGATGAAAGAGAAATCGAGAAGTTCTACATGGAGCTAGAGAAGTTCTATAAAGAAGACCACACCTTCTACAAGATCATTGTAGGTGATTTTAATGCCAAGATAGGACTGAGAAGATCAGCTGAAGAACTTCACATTGGGACCCATGGCCTAGAATGGAATGAACAGGGTGAGAGACTGTCTGAGTTCATCATGTTGACCAAGACCATCCATGGTAACTCACAGTTCCAGAAGGCAGAATCTAAACGATGGACATGGGAGTCTCCCGGTGGACGATTCCACAACGAAATAGACCACATCATATTCAATCGACGGTTTTGCCTGACTGATGTCGCTGTTGTCCCAAAATTTCGAACGGGATCGGACCACCGTCTCCTTCATGCAAAATTCTGCTTCACAGAGCGGGGAGAAAGGGCTGCAAAGTTCAAAAAGAGAACTCCCAGAACGACCACCAACTGGGAGCTCTTTGGCACTATTGCAGCAACATGGGAAGATGCCATTGTTGACAACATTGACGAGGAATACGATCGACTGATTCAGCACCTCCATGAATGTGCGAGGAATGCCAAACCTATTTCTTATATGCTGAATTCCTGGGTTCAATCCCCCAGTATTATCATGAAAGAAAGAAAGAAAGAAAGAAAGAAAGAAAGAAAGAAAGAAAGGAAGGAAGGAAGGAAGGAAGGAAGGAAGAAAGAAAGAAAGAAAGAAAGAAAGAAAGAAAGAAAGAAAGAAAGAAAGAAAGAAAGAAAGAAAGGAGAAGGAAGGGGGGACGGAGGGGAGGAGTGAGGGAGGAAGGAAGGAAGGAAGGAAGGAAGGAAGGAAGGAAGGAAGGAAGGAAGGAAGGAAGGATTACAACTGTTCTACAATTGTTAGAAGGTCAGCTTTTCCAGAGACTTAGAATCAAAGTTTGATTGGATTGCAATCTCCTCTAGAGTTTCCAGAGGGAAATCTACTCCCTTTTCTTTTCCAGCTCCATTTTTCTTACCTAAGAGACAGCCTCCTCCTTCAGACAAGCAAAGTCATATTTCTCTGATCCTGTCTTCATTTTCAACTCTTTCTGACCATAGTCAAGAAAGCACCTCCAATTTTCAGTGCTCATATTGGACCCACCCAGATAATCCTAAATAATCTACCATCTCAAGATCAGATAATTATCAACTTTAATTGCACCTGCAATCTTAATTCCTTTTGATATATATATATATATATATATATATATATATATATATATATATATACCATTTTCAGTTCCCTGGGATTAGGACCCTTTTGGGAGGATCTTTATTCTGACTATTTGACTATTATAATTAAGCCGTTTGCTCCCAAATTGTGGTCCCTGGGCTATTTTTGTCCAACTCTTCTAAGGAGATTGAAAGACAGGGATAATCAAAGATTACACTCAGTATTTCTAAGATCAGACTCTTTCAGGGGTGAGACCCAGGCATAGAGGTTATTTTATACACTGCCTGGGAATTAATATGAATAGTCAAGTTTGAGAATCTCAACTCTAAATAGTTTTCTAAATAAGGACATTATCTACTATTGAAAACTTGATGGCTTTCAAATTATAGAGTGAGTTATCTAATAACATATTAAGTACCTAAAAAATGGACTCTGGAAAAGACAGTACAAATTTTAGTCTAACAAACCTGTTTCTCAAGATTTTTGCAGTCCTGGGCACCCTATGAACTTGTGTCCTTCCTGTAGCCTCCCTGACATACCTATTGCACGGCCCCACCCTAATGCCATGCCATAGTCCTCTGTTGACAGAGATTTTATTTGTAGACCCTTTGAAAATTCTGGAGGCCCACTGAGGGACCATGAATTGTCTTTGTATCTTGAATCTTCTCTGTATCATACTTCTTTGTTTCTTCATACCTTGAGCAACAACTTTTCAAGATCTTTTTATAAAATAAATGTTTGACTTGCTAATGGGACAGTAATACTAATTTGAATCAGTAAAGCACCTAAACACTATTGAATGGACATGAGTAAAGTCTTGGAGATCAGACATCTATAGCTTCTTCCTCTGGACCCAGTGTTAATCCATGCTTGACTTAGAGTACACAGAGTAATACTGCACTTCTAAGAATGAAAAGATCTGTGGGTTCCATTCCATGAGTGAGATTCCCTGAGCAATAGGACATTTGACCGAGCACCCAAGGCCAATATAAGTCTCTCTAAGCCTGAAGGTGCCTTCTCAGAAGTGTATAATTTAGTGAATATAAAATGGTCCTGAGAAAGAATTAAAAAAAAAAGAAAGACCCCAAATAGAGTCAGTTTTCATGCTATATCTCATATAGATATAACACCTACCCTAACTACAGTTTTAGCCTCTCCAAATAGTGAAATTTCAATAAACAATCTCAGAATTTTCTTATCAGCCCCAGAGAGGTAATCTGCATGGTAAAAGTCCCAGTCCCCTTATCTGCCCCTAAGGGAAGTGGCTTCACTTAATACAGCCTTTGCATTGGATAACAACCTTGTCCCACCCTCCTTTTTCCACTAACTATCCTCTCTTTCCGTAAGATCTTGCAGAGCTTTTCTATGTTCCAGATGGGTTACTGCCAAATGCATGAATAGCTTAATAAAGCAATCAGAGCCTTCAGTCTGTAAAGTCCTCAGTTTGGTTAACCAAAATAAATATATTTTTTGTTGAATGTCTGTGAGAGAGAGCCTTACAAAGCTGTTCATGATTAGATTTCAGTCATACAGTATTCCAATATCCATCCCTCCACCAGTGTTCATTTCCGAGCACCAGAATCCAGTGTACTCAGGTTCCTTTCCACCCCAGCCTGCCTCTATGGCAGGAGCTCTCTCTCTCTTTCTCTCTCTCCTTCTCTTTCTCTCTCACACACACACACTGTCTCTGTCTTTTTCTTTGTTCTCTGATAAGTGATTTAAACTTGATGGTCATTGGGTTATACTTTGACCCTCTTTGTTGAAACCAAAGTTAGAGATTAGACCTAAGAAATGGCTCAGAGAAAGGTGTAAAAGTCTCCGTGCTTACTCAGTTCTCAACACATTGTGATATGTGCAGTCAAGAAAGTGTCTGGTAAAGTGACCAGACACTAACTAATTGTAATCATTTTCAAAAGGAAGTGTTGAGTGGGTTTCCAAAAATCATTCTCTGGGCACAGCACTATACTTCATGAGTTTAGTTTCTAGGGGTGTGGAGTCATTAAACAATGAATTATCTGTTTAAGTCTTCTGAATTTGCTAACATTTGACTTTATAGCTTATAGAAACTTCATAGGTACCAATATGAATTATCAAAAACTGTTACCCTTCAATCTTCCTCTAGGAAATTAATTTGGTTAGTAAATCACTTCAGAATAACACCTTGGGAATTCAATTTTTTGAAGTGTTACTTCCCAGTGGGGCTGGAACGATAGCACAGTGGGTAAGCTGTTTTTGCGTTACATGCGGCCATCCCAGGTTCGATTCCTCTGCCCCTCTCGGAGAGCCTGGCAAGCTACTGAGAGTATCTCGCCCGCACAGCAAAGCCTGGCAAGCTCCCCGTGACATATTCAATATGCCAAAAACAGTAACAACAAGTATCACAATTTGTTGTGAGACATTACTGGTGTCCTCTCAAGCAAATCGATGAACAACAGGAGGACAGTGCTACAGTACTATATAACATATAATGGCACTATTCACTATATTAAAATAATCATAAGTATCACGGACTCATATGAAAGAAGAGATACTGTGTTTAAATGGAAAGGCAAGTTCTGTGTATAGAGCACAGAGGAGAGGGGAGAGGAGGAGATCACAGGCACACCTGTTAAGGGTAGAGAGGCCATGGACCCAGGAAAGACTAAAGATATGAACCTGATGTAAGATGTGAGTTATTGAAGAAAGTGTCCCTGACATTTTTATGATAAAGCATTTCATAGAAGAAAAAGCTGATAGAGCTTCACAAATCTCCATCTATACAGACCTACTTTCCACAATTAACATTTTCTTAAAAGGCCCTCCCGTTGATCGTCGATTTGCTCGAGCGGGCCCAGTAACGTCTCCATTGGAGACTTTGTTGTTACTGTGTCTGGCATATCGAATACTCTCGGTAGCTTGCCAGGCTCTCCGAGAGGGGCGGAGGAATCGAACTCGGGTCGGCCATGTTGGCCGCTTGTAAGGCGAACGCCCTACCCGCTGTGCTATTGCTCCAGCCCAAAAGAGGCCTACAGCATCTGGTATTCCCAGGGGGTCTCCCATCCAAGTACTAACCAGGCTCGACCCTGCTTAGCTTCCGAGATCAGACGAGATCGGGCGCGTTCAGATTTGTTTTATAAGTTGTTATCCTTAAGACTTTCTATTGTCCACTCATTTGACTCTTGGTTTTTTGTACGATGTAATGGGAGTAGGGTGGAGGTACAATGGGACCACACTCTGCTGTGTTCTTGGGCATTCCTGACTCTGTGTTGAGACGTGATCCTGGTAGTGCTCAGGAGAACATATGTTGTGCCGGGATTCCAGACAGGGTCAAGGGCACTGCAATCATATGTGAGGCAAGTGCTTTACCTCCTGTGCTATCTCTGACCATTCCATCTTACTTTTTGATACATTTCACGGGAAGTGGAAGTCATCAGTACACTTTACTTAAGCCTTGTTATCATGTATGGCATTGATTACAGCACAATATTTCTTTTCTTCTTTTAATGTGGGTCTCCCACAGAAGTTTCTCAATTTCCAGGTCCAATCCCCCCAATATTTGGTCAGTGCTTGGATCCAAAGCTGCAGTACTCAGTCAGTGGTGGAGGGCTTTCAGGGCCCACTCTCAAACTCGTGGTTCTTAGAGGCTACCAATGCTCTACACCATGAATTTTGGTAGTCATGCAGTGCCAGGGACCAGTTGTAGACCCTTGAACATGCCAGGCAAGTACTTCATCTTTGTGAGCTGTATATTCAGTTCCCAGTATTTTTGTTAAGGAAGATTTGCATGTAATGAAATCTCACATCTTAAATGTACAATTCAGTGGGCATTAGAGCATTAAGAGATTTTTAGCCAGAGGAATTACTTGACAAGGGTTGCGCTTTTTTCAAGATTACTCCAGCTTTGGGTAGATCATGTCTAGGGAGTAAGAAGAATAGATATTAATGAGATTAATTAAGTGGAGTGGGGACAGTGATGAAATGGTTTCTTGGGAAAAGATGGTGAGAGATGAAGTGGCCGTGGAGGAGAGAGGTGGAGATGAATTTTATATTTTCAAGATAAAATGGATAGAACTTTAGATAGGATTTGACTTATAGTGGGGAGAGACAGAACAGGTGAGAAAGGCTGGCTGGATGGTTGTGCAATTGTTTGAGATGACACAGATGCTTATAATGGGATTGGGGGAAGTGGAGGGGCAATCATAAGATGAGATTTGGACCAGACATTAGCTGGTCAGAAGTCAACACAGACTGTGAAACAAACTTGCTCTCCCAGTGGAATCTGGACTTGACTCCTGATAAACATTTCAATGTGCAATCAGAAAACTTCTATTCCTCTGTGGGGACCTAAAAGTCAGAGCCCTGAGTTTGTATCTGTGGTCACTGTCTGTTGCTTTTGAACCATCTGAAACATCACCTTTCCTTCATTTCTGGAAGGACTATGAGTTGATAAGACTCTGAGGCTCTTGGAGAAGATATACCAAAAACCCAAAAGACCATAGCGGGTACCAGTGTTGATAAGCTGGGCAGCATGAGTCTTCCAAGACATCAGGTAAGTCATAGAATGTTCAGACCACGCCTTTTGGTCACCAGAGTGTCCCAAGGAAAATAGGTCATCCCATAGACCTCCCTTTCCTGCCCCTTAGTTCATCTCTAATACCACTTATGTCCCCAAAGAAAAAAATCTTATGGTCTACTGCTTCCTTCCTTCTTTGCCTTCAAGGATGAGGGGCTTTCACAGACAGCCCACATGGACACTGATAGACTTTACTGGGGACATACTCCCAGATTTTTTATTCCTCTGCATACTCCACAAATGAAAATGAAATGATTGAGGCTGATGAATGGAGGGAGGATCTCCTCCTCATCACACATTAGATTCCAAGCACCATGCTGTGCACATAGAATACTTAGATGCCTTAGGGATATGTGGAAGATCAAGTCCACAGGGTATTGTAATTAATGAATGGTTGATATCAAATTCTGAGAGACCTGTATGCAGACTCATGGGTCTGATTCCAGGATGGGTGGGATGGGCTTTGATAAATTACCAGGCAACCTCTGACAAAGGAAGGGTTAAAGGGGGAAAAGCAGTGAGGCTTCCAACTGATCTGGTGTGTCTTTCCCTGTAAGCAGCTGTGCCAGCTTCATCACATGCAGATGCATATCCTGTCCCAAACCCCTCCGATAGCCCTACCCAGAGGACTTCCTTCATACAAGACAGATGGTGTACACTTTGGCAGTATATATACTATAATTGGAACAATGCAGAGGAGATTAGCATACAACACAGGGGAAGGCTTCAGAATTCCAAACATGCTTCTTTCCACAGTGCTTTTTCTCCTCTTCCCATGCTCTTTTTGATCTTTTTGATGAGAGACAATCAAGAGTAACAGGAAAGAAAGAAGCTGTGAGTTCAAATCCGAGCTCTGCTTTCCAATGTCTGAACAGCATTGCACAGGTGAAGTTTTTGAATGAGAGAAAAAAAAAACTTACAAAAATGAGCAGTATCAGAGAGATAGATAGTACAAGGAATACGGCAATTTCCTTGCATGTAGCCTATCCCGGTTCAATACCGGCAGCACATATGGTCCTTCAAGTATAGTCATGAATGACCCCTGGGCAGAGTCAGGATTAAGTCCTGAGCACCACTGCATGTGACCCAAATACCTCCTTTCCCCCACAAAGGATGTATTTGGTTTCTGGACAGAAATGCTCTGATCTGAAGTCAGGGTTGAGAGTAATAGTAATAGGTGGTTGTGTGTGTGTGGGGGGGGGGGTCTGTTCCTGGTCAGGGGTCAACAACTTGGTAGAATTCTGTCCGTGACTCCAACAAATATCCAGAGGTAGAAATGCTATTGTTTCCATTCATTTTACTTGAAAAAAACTGAGGCATGGAGATGGGCTGAAAGGAAAGAAACAAAATTAAAGCCCAGGCAGATCAATCAATTTCAAAAATAAATGCTGAGTATTTGTGTTCCAGCCCTTTTGGATCCTCAGAGATTCCTCTTTGGTGTGTGGACTTTGGGCCCCGCTGAAAATTCATATCTCCCCATAAAATTTTGGGTACAGAAAATAGTAAAGGGGCTTAGGTACTTGCTTTGTACATAAACAATTAAACTTGGGTACCCAGAACCACATATGTTACCCTAAGTACCTCCAGGAGAAATCCCTGAGCACAGAGCCAGGAGTAAGTCCTGAGCAAAGCTTACTATGGCACAACCAATGTTTTAAATGTTGGGACATATTGAATACTGGTTCAAGTTGTTACCAGACTACCTATGTTACACATCCATAAACTCTAGGATAACAGCTCATCTGGCCATGGTCTGGATATTGCATCTGCTATCTCCATATGGGTAAGAAGAATGGAGAAAGAACCAGAAGATTAACCCAGGGAAGGTGCTTTAAACTTGCCTTGACTCGTGAAAGCTGGAGCCTGTCTACAGAGGAAGCAGATAAAGAGTCAGGAGGAGGAGGAAGAGGAGGATGAGGAGGAAGAGGAGGATTACCTGCCCTATGACAGTCACAGCTAGGGGAGGGAAGGCTGAATGTGAGCCTGCAGAGCACCTTGTAGTAGCTCAGAGCATCTGACTCAAAGCAGGGGTCACTGAGGCCGTAGGGCCTGCCAGGGGAAGTCCAGGGGAGGGGCCGACAGGAGTTAGAGCTGTGTGAGTGAGGCAGCAGCAGTTGGCTCAGCCTGGGCCATGGGGCAGGGTGTTGCTGGGACAGCCCAGCCATGTGTCTGCAAATGGGACCAGCCCTTGGCCCTAAGAAGGCTTGGGGAGGACCTGGCAAGACTCCCTTCCAAGGGAGGAGGTAACCAGGACTATCTCCCAGGAGGCCTGCAATGGGGATGGAACCAGGCAGGGTGAGGCCATTTTCCAGCACCCCTTGTGCTCTGGCAACCCCAAAAGAATGGATTTAGCCCACAGAAGACTGTGCTGGAGGGATTTACGTACTTCTTCCACCTAACCTAGAAAGGCCTATAGGGTTTGTTGGTTTATTTTCTCAAATATTTATGGCATTCAAGTATTTAATACTCTTTCAAAATTTTAATTGTGAAATAAGTTGGGACTCATCAGAAACCATCCTAAAAACAATAAAAGTAGTAGTAATAATAGTACACAAGTCCTTAGTCTTTTGACCAGCTTCCCCAACAGTTGAGTACATTACTGTGTCACTTTATCAAAACTAGAAAAGTGAATGACATAAGGCAGTGTTGACAAGAGTGCCCTCATGGGTTTTCAAATGCATGCAAAGCATTATATAATAATTTGAGTTCACAAGGCAAGGCTTCCTAGGCGATGATGTAGGAGCATGTAGGCTTACAGGAAGGCAAAGCAGGCAACAGAGCAGAGCAGAAGTCCAGAAGCAGACCTTCCTTCTGCATAACAATGATCAAGAGGGCTCAGACAGGTGTGAGACCAGCCCCAGCTTATCACATGAGTCCTGGGAACTCTGACATGCCTGGATCTTCCATACTCATTGGCATGGTTCACATAGAAAGAATGGTGGTCTCCCAGAGACATGTCAACAGCCTCATTCCCCAGAATTTAGGAATGTGGTCTTACTTGAAAAAGAAGTCATTGTAGATATAAAAAAGAAGGTTGCAATGAATTCATAGGTTATTTGGGGATGAGTATCCAGGAAGTGAAGAAGGCAGATAGAGAAGAACTGAAGTTGGAGCAGAGATTGAGTCCTGCAGTCACACACAGGGTTTCAGTCCCCACAAACTGAAAGAAACATCAAAGAATTCCCTGCTAAAGCCTCTGCAGAAAACATAGCCCACTGGTAGTTATTTCAGATGTCTGGTTCCAGATCAGTGAGTGAAGGCTTTCCTATTACTCAAAGTCGCCAGTTCTGGTATCATGTTATAGTGGCTCAAGATAAAGGATCTGACCTCTATCTTAGCTTTTCTCAAACAGGGGCCCCCTGTGGTCACCCAGGATACTCCAAGTTGAAACTTGTATCAATGGGGGACTAAAGCATAAGAAGGCCAACTGCTAGGACAAGGAGGGTCACAGGAAAGAAACAAGGTCAGAAAGAGACCACAAGTTGGAAAAAGATTGAGAAATGCTCCTCTAACCCACTCTCCATTCAGAGCAGACAGTGTTGGGTTGTTACCATCCTTAAGCCAGATTTTGGTTCCCAGCTCACCAACCAGGAAACGGAGGCCCAAAAGCCGTCCTCTGACTTGCCCCAGGAAACACAGCTGCTAAGTGGCTGAGTTATGACTCAAATCCCTCTCTGGCTCCCTCCCAGCCCCAGATCTTCATAAAGAACATGGAGGCCTCAGCAAGTGACAGCTGAATGCTTGTTGGGGCACGTTTCTCTGTTTAGTTTCAACCTCGCTCTGTGACAGATGATAGATAGATGATAGATAGATAGATAGATAGATAGATAGATAGATAGATAGATAGATAGATATACAGAAAAGTCCCAAAAACCTGAAGAAGGCCAACTGCTTGGTTACCCTGTCATTCCCAGGACTCTGTCTGAGAAAGAGTGAAGGTAAATCATTGAGCAGAAGGGTAAGTCTCCAGGCCCAAAGGGGATGGACTACGTAGTTGCATTCACCAACACACTATCCACTATATTCCATTGCAGTTGCTTGCAGGCAGTTGCTCTCTCCCAGAGGACTTCCAAAAGCCTCCTGAAAGTCAGCTTCTAAGTTTTGTAGTCCCCTCCTGCTTCTGAAAACCAAGTTTGGTGAAATTGCCCTTGCTGCCCAGTCTGTTGGAGCCTGTTTCCCAAACCATACTTTCTCTCACTCCAAATACTATTTTTTTTAAAAAAGAAGTATTTCTTGAGTCAGAAGGAAAGAGATAGACATAGAATGACTGAACTCTTTTGTGTAATATACTACTACTACTACTACTACTACTATTAATAATAATAATAATAATAAAAGATTAATACCCAAGGACAGTAGTAACAAGGTCCAGGAGGATTGGTCCACAGTTGGAAGCTTGCTTCAAGTGCTGGTGGAGAAGACAGTTGGACAGAGAAGGGACCACTATGACAAAGATAGTTGGAAACGATCATTCTGGATAAGAACTGCACGCTAAAAAATAAATAAATAAAAATAAAAATAGGTAAGGAACAAACAGATTAATTTATTATTATCTGTATTGCAAACCATAATGCTCCAAAGGAGAGTGAGAGAGGAAAGTGTGTGTGTGTGTGTGAGAGAGAGAGAGAGAGAAAGAGAGAGAGAGAGAAAGAGAGAGAGAAAGCACCTGCCATAGAGACAGATGGGGGGTGGGTGGCAGGAAGAAAACTGGGGATATTGGTAGTGGGAAATGTACACTTGCAGAGTGATGGGTGTTGGAACGCTGTATGACTGAAACCCGACCATAAACAGCTTTATAACTCTGTATGTCATGGTGATTCAATTAATAATAATAATAATAATAATAATCTAGCATCCTCCACCTAGATCCTCCAAATTCCAGTAGGCGGGGGTCACACCCACCAACTGGCCCCCTGACACCGTGTAATCCCATCAGCGGCCAAGACTCAGAGACTATAAAGACCAGTTCCAGGAAGAGAACAGTGCAGTCTCCTGCCCCCCCCCCCCGACTGTCCTCACAGTCGGGGCCCCTTGGAGGGAAGCAGGTTGAGCTTTCCTCCCCGCCCCGACCAGGGCTCTGGCAGCCAAAGACCTCCAGGACCAGCCACCACCATGCTGAGACCACTCTCCACACACATGAAGGTACTGGCAGAGGGACAAAGTCACGCGGGTTCCGGGGCCGAGATCTCCAAGCCTACTCGGATTTGGGCCGAGCATCTTCCACCTACATCCTCCAAATTCCAGTAGGTGGGGGTCACACCCACCAACTGGCCCCCTGGCGCTGTGTAATCCCATCAGCGGCCAAGACTCAGAGACTATATAAACCAGTTCCTGGAACCGCGCGACATCTTATGACATCTTATTATCTCATTCCTACTTTGGACAAATTGGCAGGCTACCGAATGTAGCCTGCCCACACGGCAGAGTCTGGCAAACTCCCTGTGGCATAGCCAATATGCCAAATACCAGTAACAATGATGGGTCTCATTCTCCTAAAGAGCCTTGAATATAATCTCAGGGCTAGGATGAAGGAGACGTTACTGGGGCCTGCTCGAGGCAATCGACGAATAACAGGATGATTTGTAATTTGTGAATAATAATAATAATAGAGAGCTGAACCAAAATAATATAAAACAAAATGACCAACCCTATGGGATAATCTTTCATGACTGAAAACCATCAATTCAAAGCAGAAAGTCAGGGGCCTGAGAGATATTACAGTGGGTAACCCACTTTTCTTGCAAGCAACTAACACAGGTTTGATCCCAAGCACTCCGTATGGCATAACCAGGAATAAACTCTAAGCACAGCCAGACATGTCCCCCAAACAAAAACCAAACAAAAAGCTAGGAGAAGTTAAAAAAGAGGTATTTCTGAAGTTGGAGAGAGAGTACAATGGGTAAGTCATTTTCCATGCCTGTAGCTGACCCTGATTCCATCTTTGCAATCACTTGTGGTGCCCTGAGCATTTCCAAGAGTAATTGCTGAGGAGAGGTCCAGGATTAAGCCCTGGACACTGCCAGGTGTGATCTAAAGCAACAGCAACAGCTACTACTATTACAAAATATTATATTTATACATAAAGGAGAGAAAACCCCAAATGGTTCAAAAGAGAAAAAAAATTGCCCCCTCTCACCAGTCAGCAATTGCTGGATTCTCTGACCCCAGAGAATAACTGCAGCTGGCTTCTTGAGTTTTTGGGTGAACTCCATAAAAGCAAGCAGAACTCAGTGTAGCCTTTCACACAAATGAAAGGGCCTGTCTTTATCACCATGCTTCTCCTCCTGCTAATTAGATGATTTTCTCAGCCCAGAATACTTTTCCACTAACAGCAACATTCAGAATACTTCAAATGCTCACATTACAAACAGTGTTATAGAGAGTAATACGCACCTGGGACACTTCCCTTCACACATATGTAGGATCAATTTCTGAAAGAGAAATAGCTACCTCAATGAGTATATGCATTTTAAAACTTGATAGGTATTGTGAAATTGCTTTTCTAAATGGTAGATTGATACACCCAACCAGTACACAAGTTCTATTTTATTTTTATTGTACCACCAGGGTGTGTTAATAAATCCTTTGTCTTTGTAAATCAGATAAGCAACAACAAACATGTATTGCTAGCAAGAAGCTAGGGAGTATGATAGTCAGGGGCAGTTCACTTGAGTATGTATACATACCTGAAAATCATTGAACTGTAAATTTATTTTTGCGGTATGTACAAATATCAAATCATGTTGCACAACCTAAAGGTATATTATGTCTCAAGTCAATTAAACTGTACACTTACACTTGGAGAGCTTCGGGCAATTGCCAGTACACAAGTTGTATTCAGTGAAAAGGAATGTGCAACATGCAGAAGACAACTGGATGGGGCCTCCTCTTGCAGCCAAGTGGTCTTGAGAGGCTGCTCTGAAACTTCCAGGATGATGAGGCTCTTACACAGGAGTCAGACACGTGAACGGGGGTTGCAGACACAAGGAAGAGCAGACTCTAGGGACAGGGAAGGAGCTTAGCTCGTTGGAGGAAGTGAAAACAGCAAGCTAGGGAGATTGGCCCCCGATGAAGTCCAAAAGGTTAACAGGGGCCAGATCAAACAAGACTCCTAGACACAAAGTTTGGGTTGTTTTCCTCACTGCAGTGGGAAGCAGTGAAGGGACTAAAGCTGTGAGGGGCACGATAGTTATATAGTTACAGAAATCACGTGGCTGCTGTATGGGGACAATGGGCAGACAGAAATAAAAGTGTAGATGGTTTAGAAAGTTTCTCTCTCTTTTTTGGGGGGGTAGTATTTTCTTTATTTTTTTTTAATTTTTATTAGTGAAACACTATAAGATACAGTTGTAGACTTACAAATTTTTGTGCTTGGGTTTCAGTTATACAATGATCGAGTACCCATTTCTCTCTTCTTCAAGAAACATGGAGGGATTTTGGATCACGGTAGTGATTGGAATGGGGAGAGATTTGAAGATGGTGGGTCTATACAGAAGGAATGATCTATCCATCTTTGTGGATGGCCCATAGGCTTCAGTATTAGTGGAAGCAGAGATAGAAAGTAAAGACCACATGATATAGCTAACTTCCTGGCTGGATCAAGTGGATGGGTCATAGCACTACATATCAAAAGGGGATTTGGGATGGTCATGGTTGAAGCCATGGAGAGAATATCAAAAGTCTGGTTTTGGTCATAATTAACTTGTAGATGCCTGAGAGGCAAAAGGCATGAATCAGAATCACCCAAGCAGAAGTCCCTGGAGGACTGTGACAAATGTGCCTATATATGAAATTGCACATGGACTCCAACCTTCATCACCCTTGCCAGGGTCTGACACAAGAATCTGTGGGGTATGTTTTTTTAACACCCAAGGATTCATATGTCTCCCTTTCATGGACATACCCTTTCTCTCCATATTTTGAATCTACAATATTTAATGACAGATATGGTATTAAGACTCCCCAACAAACCAGTCATAATTCATGTTTCCAAACATTTGCCTATGGTCGATTTGATGCTTCTTCAAGTATTTCAATCAAGAGATCTACAGAGAAAGGCAGACAGCTCATATTAAAATTCCCTAGTGAGCATGGGCCTGGCCGTTATCAGAAGAAGAGAAGAAAGTCCTTTCAAGAAGACCCCAATGTTTTTCCCTCCTAACCTTGCATTACTGACCCCTGCTGAGGGGTCTGGTGCATCTTCACTAAGTGGACAGTAAGTTTCAAGCAATCCCACATAAGGTCATTCCCACCACCACCCCATCAATCCCAGGTCCAATATGCCATCAAGAAGGTCGGTAAGTTTGACAAGAAAGTCAATAAAGCTGAAAGAAAAATGTGGTTTCTTTTTTCCATCCCCCAAACTAGCCATTTCTTTAAAAACCTTTCCTGCCTCCAACCTTCGTCTCTACAACAAATCACCTGGAGGTATGTTGACAAACAAAGCTGATCATTTCACCTTTCTTCCTAAAACACTGCTGATTCCCGTATCTTTAAAGGGAAAGCAGAAAACTCCTTAACCAGAAAATGAAGTCTCCTATGATCTTATCATCTTCTAAACTCATTTTTATGCTTATACCCTGAATTCCTGACTCATAGACTTTCTCCTTGATCTCGAAACATTCCAATACTTATAGCCTTGTCCCTTAGCTCTTTTTTTTGAGAGTTTATTATACTCAAAAGAAAAAAAAATATGAGAAGATACCAAGCATTGTTAATGCACAGAACTCAATTTAAAGTGGGAGTCTTTGCCAAATACAGTTTAGTATGATTATGGCTTGGAGACCACATGCAGCAGACAGTGGTCAAGCTTTATTCCTAATTTCTGGCACAGAGGTCACTCCTGGAAGTTATGGGGATTGAACCACTTTCTGCCAAATGCAAGATAAAAATCATAATTCTTATACTATCTCTCTGGTTCATTTTATTTATTGGGGGGTTGAAAATTGATATATATTTAAAAATAATTAGAATATGCAGTGGTTTAAAGGTAAGAGGTGATGCATTACTCTGTTGGTACAACCATAGTAGGTGTCAGCACAAACTTCCAGTATTTCTTTCCCTTGAAGTACTTGGATAAATATGACAGTTTACTGCATTTAATGCAACCTCATTTGTCTTAGTAAAAGTTTGAGACACTTAAAGGTACCCCTCACCCTTCCCCCAAAATTCATGAAACAACAAAATTGTGATCTCTCTAAAGTTATTTTAAAAAGAATGAAGTGATAATATAAGGATAGACTTGGAAGAATGTGATTGATAATGCACTTCTTTCTCCCCTACACAAAACCTGTAAAATATAACAATGTGGTAATTCAGGTTTTATCAAAGATAGAAACAGAGAAATCTGAACTTTGTCTCATTTCTGCCCACTCTGGTTTCCCCTAAGCAGTAGTATGGAGAACCTAACCATGAGTCAGCAGGAAAGACTTTCACTTTTCATTTTGTTCATTGCTACATAAGGAACATCCCAGCAGTGCTCAGGAACTGTATTCAACTCTTGGTGGTTGCAGTCGCAAATTCAAACTCTTGCCTGCAGAGCATTTGCTCAGCATTTTGAGTTTAACTATCTCTCCGGTCCTGATTAACATATTTTTTCACAAATTTTTATCCCACTAGAAATTTAAATATAGTGAAAATCTTTAATGGATTTCAAGGAAAAGAATTACTTTCCTTGAATTATGAGCAACAGTTGCTGCTCATAATTCAAGAATCAAAACTCACTGAACATGGGAGATTGTTCCCCAAAATGTGAAAAGGGGATGGTGCACAGAGTGGAGGTAGGGAGAGAAAGGTCATTGGTATGAGGCCTTAAGTTCAAAGAAAGCTGCAGAGTCAGCACTTCCAGTACTTAATTGTGCAAAGGAACAATAAGATGTCTCAACAACTTACTGAGGTCAAAATGGGAACAATGTCTGGATCCCTGTGAAGTCTACTGGGTCCTTGTGAGGACTGCTAAGGGAGGTCACCACTCCAGGCCACTCTGACTCTCATTAGCACCATCAACTCCTCTGTCTACTGGACCTGATCAGAGAGCCCAAGGGAGACCAGGCAGGCAGGATGAACATCCTGGGAGAGAAAGACCCCAAGATGTAAGGTGGAATAGTGTCATTTTAGGGCAGATTGGTGTCTGGATCTTGGATCCACTATCACTCTACCCCAACTTTTTATGTCTGAGTCCTGGAGTGCAGACAAGGAAAAGGCGGCCATAGGGCTGCTGGTCATATTCTTTGTCTTGAGTTGGGTACTGATCCCTGTCCATTTGAGATAATACTGCAGACTACGTCACATGTTCTATGCACAAAGTGGTGTTAAACTCCAACAGAAAATGAGAAATGAACTAAAACTTCGAGTGATGTTATATTGATTGACCATGTCACCGAAAATAGGGAATCTGGTGGGGAGATGCAGGGAAGTGAAGAACCATTCTTTGGAACTCAGACATATAAAAGGTGAGGAACCCATTATTCACAGCAATATCAGGAAGGTCAATCCCAGCGTCAGCAAGGCCAAGGGTTTGATGGGTGGCCCCTTTTGTAAATTCACAGATGCGAGCTACAGACACCTCTCTGGAGATAGTTACAGACATAGGTTCAGATCCAGTCTTCCCACCCATATCTAACACTGACACAAAATGTCAGAAAGTTTGTGTACTCAACCAAGGTAGCTGGTTCCAAGGATTGCTGGGGCAGGGATGCTTTTGCTTTACACTTTTTTATTTGTTCATCATTGAATTAACGGGACAATAAGTATTTTTAAAGTTAATTTACTGTGTTGAAAGGCAGTTTCTCCTCTTGCTTGTGGATACACTTTTAGATGTCCTTAAAATAATATTTCCTCCATGATACTGTCTTTGACTCCCAAAGTTCTCAAAGTGTGATCTTTGCATGCTCAACCGCTTGTTCCAGGATTATACGAGGAGATGGGAAAGAAATTGTTATCCCAAGGTCTCTAAGGCAGAATAGATGTTGTTACAACCTAGAGACCTCTGTCTTAATGGGATTCTTTGCTCACTCTTGATTGGTAGGTCTGAATGCAATGGCAAACATCTCTCTTCTCTGGGAGTTCCTATCATTACAGCATCCCTCCTGAGATTGGGGTTTAACTGATCCCTCATCTCTCCCTTTGACCAAGCTGTGACCCAGAACCCATCACATGAGGTGCTGGAAATATAAGTGCTGAATGAACGGATGAATAAATGCACCTTTCCATCATCACTGACCTCCAAGTCCCCAAGAATGAAACATTCCTGGTGGGCCAGGTGTGGATACAAACTGAGTTGGCCAAGGATGTTTTGTCACTCTGGAGAACTCTAGATTATGACCCCCTGCCCACCACTGGTAGAAACAATATAGTAACCGCAAAAGCCAATGCAAGCAGCCTGAAGAGTGGTCCAGTTACCCAGGTTATGATTAGATTTCATGACAGGAGCCCTCCTGCATCAATCCTAAGGGGGACAGTATAAATAATAAGTCATGCAGTTCCCCAAATGAAGCATCCCCAAACCTGGAGCAAGTCAAAAGTGATCTAAAGTTTAGGACAGAGATTCCACGCCTGGTTTGGTGTTGGTGTGTTTATAATTTGCACATATCTGCTCAGGTGTGTGTGCATGTGGAATCATATGGCTAACTATGTGCAGGAGGCAGGGGAAGCAGCTGTGAGATTCAAACTTGAGCATGGAGAGGGGCAGGTAGGGGTGAAAGTCTTTGGAAAGTCACAGGGAGCAGGTGCTGGGCAGGGACTGGATTGGACCCTATCACCTCTTGCCTGGGCAGTGGAGAGGATACAGACATAAGTGCCAGGATCCTGAGGTTCCTCTAATGGGAAGACATGTCTTCCCAGGAGCCCTTAGTTGCCCTCACCTCCAGCTAAGAGGGTCACGAGACCCTTGTGACAGAAGCTCCATGCCTCTATCAGGAGATCAAAGATTGCGCCTGTCTGGGCCCCTGATCAAGACGTGCAGGAGAAGGGTGAACCTGGGAACAGGCCTATCCCTGGCCTCACCCTGGGCTCCATGCCAAGGCAGCTTAGAGAATGACTCTGCATTCTGCCTCACTCTGCCTTGTGCAGAAGAGAGGAGCAATTCCCACGCAGGCAGACAGGGAGCTCATGCCTGGAGCAGGGTAAGGCTCCACTTGGGGGAGAGAGACTCTGGAGCCAGCTGTGGACCGGCTGAGGAGCGGGAAAAGAAGCATGAGGTCAGGTGTGAGAAAGAAGAGTCACATGTGGACATTTCTGGACCTCCTTCTAGGGGGCTGAAATTGGAATCAAAGGGGAGTTTCTTTGTACCCGATAGTGGCTGGTGGGTCCTGACATTGTCCCCAAGCCAGGAAAGCTGACCAAGCTCTTTGCAAGGACAGTCACCCTGAACAACAGGTTCTTGGTACTCAGAGACTCAGGTTACGGCTTCACATCCTCAGGACAGTTTCCTTGGGGACTTTTTCAGTTTCCACAGTCGGTATCAGCCCTCACACCAAATACACTGAGCTTCATGAGAAGGTCAGACTCACCCTGCTTTTTGTTCCCAAATTCAGGCAAGGAGACTAGGAGAGATATTGAAATGAGAAAATATATACCTGGCATGCACAAGGGTCTGAGTCAATCCCCAGTGTGTGCACCCTTGCCCTCCAGCACTGCCAGGTCTGAGCAAAGCATTGAACCACCAGGCGTACACAATAGGCAGAGCATTGCATGTGTACCCCTTTCCCAAAATTGCTAAATATGGGTCCTATTATTCAATTTCATGTATTTTTTTGGTTGGGGGTTGGGTAACACCTGGCAGTGCTCAGGGATTTCTTCAGACTATCCTCAGGGATCACTCCTGCAGGTGCTCAGGGGACTATACAGGGTATTGGGGATTGAACCCATTTTGGCTGCATGCAAGGCAAGTTCCCGGTCCACTGTACTCTCTCTTCAATCCCTGGACCCTATATTTTTAAATAAACTGGGCTCATTCCTGAGACAAAGGGGGTTTTCTTGGAGTCTGCTTGCCTTGTGGACTGAGAGAGGAACTGGAAGGTTAAGGTGTATGCATCAGAGATTGGGGCAGACTGGGGTGAGTGGAAGTGGAGACTGACCTTGTCCACTAACACTCCCTAACGCCCACTAATCACACTAGCAAGGAGCGATCCACAGGGCTCATCGCCACCTCTATACCTTAGCAATCCTGTGACCTTGCCCCCTCTTCCTTCCATCTCGTCAGTCCTGCTTTAGCACCTGAGAAGCCCTGTGTGCCCAGGACTCGGGGACCAGATGGGAGGGGTCAACTGTAGGTGGCTGGTGCTTCTCTGTACCCTAAATGTGGGTCCTTCCAGGAAGCCCAGGAAGGGCTGTCCCTGTCTCAGATTCTAAGAGAGAATCTGAGTCAGGGACAGGCATGGTCAGTTTACACTCACTGTTCTCCTATTGTCTTCAGAGAGCAAGACTGAGTAAACGAGAGAGAGAGAGAGAGAGAGAGAGAGAGAGAGAGAGAGAGAGAGAGAGAGAGAGAGAGCACTGTGCCCTGGCACAGAGACCAGAAAAGGGCAGTGAGCATGAATTATGTATTACACAAGCAATAGAGATAAGAGAGGAACGGGGAGAATCATAACCCTATTAATAATGGAAGTGCAGTTTGTAAACTCTCCACCAGGAATAATTTGCATCGCAATATAAACAGGGAGTATAACACAGAGCAGCCAGCAATGGCACTTCAGTAAAACGTAAAAGCCACCATTTCCAACATTAAAAGTCATGATTAAATTATAAGAATATGTTCAGCAGAATGTACAATCAGAGGGCATGGACTCCAACCTCATCTAAGCAGACTAGGTCAGCCCTTGCTCCACATGGGCCAGGAGCCTGGTTCAACAGCTTGAATCCTAGGGACCATTTTTGTTATCTTTATTTCTCATCGTTGTTGTTGAATGCTTCCTACAAACACCACTCTGAGCATGCTGCAGGAAGGAACTCAATGAACTCTTGGGTCACTGCTGCAAGGAGTCACTTGAACACCTCCACCTATGCAGCAGAGACCAGTAGAGGCAAGATAGGAATGCTGGCATGCAGTGATGCAGACCCTAATGCCCTGCCCACTGAGTCACCTCCTTTAATCTTCACTCACTCTTGCTGTATCAGGGTACCCCTTCATGTGACTCTAAAATAGGGCTGATGGGCTGGAAGAGTGAAAATTTTGGCATCACTTAGCAGCATATTAGGAACTAGATTCACCCCATATCCAAGTTTTCCTCCTTCCCTAGAAATTTATCCTGAATCTATATTACCCTTATGTTCTTTATTAATAGTTGAAATGACATTATTGTAATTGGCTATGGAATTTTATTCCCATGTGATTATATGTGGCAAGCTACCGAGAGTATCTCACCCGCATGGCAAAGCCTGGCAAGCTACCTGTGACACATTCAATATGCCAAATAGTAGCAACAAGTCTCACAATGGAGATGTTACTGGGCCTGCTCAAGCAAATCAATGAACAATGGGAGGACAGTGCAGTACTACAGTGATTATATAAACAAATTCGAAAAACAACCATGTGTTCAAGAACCATCAAATAGCCAAAAGGCATTCACAATGCCTAAAAGGGTTAATGTGGAAGGCCGTGGAACACATGCAAGATGCACCTATGAAATGATGTGAGCAAGAAAGGAAAAGGAAGAGATGGCTGAGTGAAATAATATGTAAACAACTGAAACATCTGTCTGAAAAGATGGTACAGTGGATAAGACACTTGCCTTGCATGTATCTGACCTCAGAACCACCTGTGTTCCTCTGAGCACCACCAGGCACAACCACTGAGCACAAAGCCAAGAATAAACCCTGAGTACCCCTGGGTTTGACCAGAAGCCTAAAATGAAAGCAAAACAAAAGCAAAAAACTAGGACATATGCTTACAAGGATAATAAGGCTGATCTTTTATGTCTAAAACAATAGAAAATATTTTTTGGTCTTTGATATTTTGTTTTGTCTTCCAAGTTACCAACAAATGTATATGTCTTTTCTAGTAGATCTACTGTCACTATCCTCCCGTTGTTCATCGATTTGCTCGAGCGGGCCCAGTAACGTCTCCACTGTGACAGTTGTTACTGTGTTTGGCATATCGAATACATCACGGAGAGGTTTCCAAGCTTTGCTGTGCGGGCAAGATACTCTTGGTAGCTTGCCGGGCTTTCCAGAGGGGCGGAGGAATCAAACTCAGGTCGGTCATGTTGGCTGCGTGCAAGGTTAATGCCTACCCGCTGTGCTATCACTCCAGCCCTTTCTAGTAGATAAATCAGAAAAATGTAGATAAGTAGAAGGATGGCTGTGGTGTTGACTATATGTAGATCCTTTTCACTGTTGGGGGCCACACCTGGCTATATTTGCTGTGTGGGAGAGTAGCACATTGGGGATGCACTGTCAGGACTGAATAAACCTCACACATGCCAAGCATGTGCTCTACCATATTAACTACATCCCTGGCCCCAAAACATAACACAACTGGAAGGAGCCTTCTGCACATCAGTGGCAGATACCAGCAGGATGAGGATATGCCCTCCATGGCGCCCTACCTTGCCAGCCGCATTGACAGTGCCCTATAATTCCCATGACCCCAGATGTTTCTCTCTGTGGTCAGTTATATCTCTGACCCAGAGATAGCACAGAGTGTCCTGGGACACAGGACTGGGCAGTCCCAGCCACACAGGTGGCAATACCTGCCACCACCACCTCCGTAGAATCTCTTCCTCATTTCTAGAAGCATTCTCTGGTAGGAAAGTGCCCACTGTTATCCATAAAGCTAGAATTTTCCCCAGGCATGAAAGGTGAATAGAATTTACCCCAGAGAACTCAAGAGCGATGCTCCAAAAAGACCCTGGATGTGCATCCTTGTTGGTGCTTCCCTGAGTAACAGTGGGGCCTCTCAGATACGTCTCCAGAAATCTCTATGCTGCATCCATTCCACTATGAAGCTACAGCATGGTAACTGCATGAAGCTCCTGCGTGGGAAGGTCCTTTTCCTCCCTAAATATATGTATATGTATATATATATATGTATGTATATGTATATATATACACACACACACATATATATATAAAGGTAAGACAAGATAAAAGCTTCAAGGTTCGGCTGTCCTACCAGTTGGGTAGCTGGTAGTAAAGAAAGTGAAGGCCACTGATCTGGAGCAAGATGGCACATTATTCTGAGACAGAGTTAGCCTTGGACGGGATCGCCAAGTTCCCAACCTCCCTTATTACTCTAGAGTGTTATCATCTGGAGCAGTTTACTGGACTTTGTCAGTGATACCCGATGTCCCATCTAATAAGCTAGGGAAACCCTAGCAGAGGGCAACTCAGGCTTTCTCCTGGTATATGGTCCAGGCTAGGAAGACAGTTAGGGTGCTCCCAGGAAGGGGAACGATAGGCAAGGAGTAAGATGCCACTATCTTGGGGACCTAGAAAGCCCCAAAGTTCCAGGAGGGTTCAGAATCTCTGTGGCCAGGTTGGAGAAGGGGCTACATGCTCCAGGGCACTTCTTACTGTCCTCAGCAAATTATTGACATTCCAGAGAGGAGAAGTGGAGAATTAATTTCCTGTGATTTCCTCCCCCGACACCCAGTACCTCCCCTGCCTGCACAGTCCCCAGCCAAGTCAGAATGAGGGTGTGGGTGTGTTACAGGAAGACAAACAATCTTCATTAGGAGGCTGTTTCTGAGGTCTCCACACATTCCATTCCTCCATCCTTTCCTCCCCAGCATCTCCGGTACGTTGTATCCCCAAGTGCAGTCGATGGGGTGGCATGCACTGGAGGTCACTGAACCACCGGGATGTTCTCTTAGCCTACTCTGAGAGGACCGACTTGCTGAAAACACCCTTTCCTATTAGCCTTCTCACCTCTCTAAAATTCACTCCATCTCTTTCAAATCCTCCTTGTCAAGTCCTAAAGTATGGTGAGAGAAATGAGACATTGAAAGGTCTTTGTCTTTCCTTAGGAACATCGATCATTCAGATAACTACATTTATTGCCCTGCTTTGGAAGAATAAAAGCAGAGTCCCTGTGCTTAATACCTGAAAGAGAAGGGGGCATGGAGAGCAGAACAGAGTGATGTAGAGAGGGGAGCAGGAAGAGAAGAACATGAAGGAAGCAGCACTAGGGCTAGGTGACATTGGAGGAAACTGAGGCTGGGAACACTGACCTGCAGGATCTCTGCCCCAACTCAAACCTATTGAACTTGATTGTGCTTGTTTGTTTTGTTTTTGGATCACAATCAACAGTGCATTGGGTCTACTTCTGACTCAGAACACAGAGAACTCTACAGTGCTTGGAGTCAACCCCAGACCTCTATGCTGAGCATAAGCTCCAGCTCACTAAGCTCTCTCCAGCACAGACTCTGAAGGTTTTGTTATTTTGTTTTTATTTTTCAAAGGGGGCCACACCCAGATGTGCTCAGGATTTACTCTTGGCTCTGTGCTCAGAGATCACTCCTGACAGGATTTAGGGGTGATGGGTATTGAATCCAGGTTGGCCACTGGCAAGACAAGACCCCTACCTTCTGTACTATGGCTCTACCCCCCACCCCAGAATCTGCATTTTAACAGAGGCAGTGTGTGCCCTGGAAGTCTGATGCTCTCCTCAGGAGGTGCTGCTCTAGCTTCAGAGTAATCGTCACCACTCAGAAGGGGTGCAGTCTCTAGACTCTGATGACATATGTCTGGGCTAGGAACTGAGATCTTGTACTTCTAGCAAGTTGCTAACTAACACTGATGTAGCTGGATCAAGGACCACACTTTAAGAAACCCTACTCTAGAGGCTTCTCTGGGAATGTTAGTCACTCACCCTTTCTTTCACATACAATGAATGCACACTGGCTAAATTTCTGCCCTCCACTGCCCCAGAACCATTGCTCAGATGCTGGGAATTCACCACCAGCTACTTGGTCTAAGGTGACCTGTATGCAGATGAAATTTACTGTCTTTTCAAGTAAGCACTGAGGAAGGAGAAGCCAGGGGAATCTATGCACTGAGTAGAAAAGGGTCTCCACATTGCCAGGGCACCAGGTAACCTGCACTTCCCTTTCTGGAGAATTTATGAGAGGACCAGGTTATCTTATTGATTGGGTATTATACATCCAGCCCTTATGGATTTATTCAAGAATCTCCAAAAATGTTAGGATTGTAAGGATCAGAGAGAAAGTGTGTGTGTGTGTGTGTGTCTATACGTCTGTGTCTATTCGTTCCCTGAGTACAAACGACCCTGGTTCAATATCCCTCTCTGCATGGCCCCCTAAGCATCATTAGGAATGACCCCTGAGCATAGCTTCAGGAATAGACCCTGAGCACCACTGGATGTGGTCTTTCAAATCTTCAAAATTTTAGGACATTTAAAACATATGGTCCCAGTAAGTCATTAGAAAGAAATATAAAGCAAACAAATAAGAGTTAAGTGACTGCTAAATCATGCATCTGGGAGTGTGGCTCAGCTTACATACTGCAGTTGAGGTGCAAATGTATTTTAAAATAGTTTGGGGGACAAAAATGGAATTGCACAAAAAAGAAACTCTGGGTGGGTACTGGGTAGTGGATGACACTTCCAGCCTGTTCTGCAGGAAGCAGCAGTTGGGTAGATCCCAGGCATTGACTCTGTCCTTCTGACAGTGCCAGGTTCCTGGACCCCAGAGGCTCTCCAGCTGACAGGGTCCCAGGGGATCCCCGTGACACGTGCCCTAGGGGTATTCTCGCCCCTGCCTCCCCCATTTCCCTCTGCTTTCACACCTACTGTTCCCATGATGAATGTTGTTTGTCAGTCACCACAGCGGGTCACAGAGAAAGCTGTCCCGGATGCCTGTCACAAAGCAGGTAGAGGCATAGGTGCTGACACCTTGTCACCACTTGCCCCAACTTGATCTCATTGGCCTTTACAGGTGGCTGCCCAAAGCGATATCAGGAGACAAGCCTGGCTGGGGGCAGGGGTGCTCCTTGGCTCTCTCAGAGACAAAGAAGGAGTCACAGGCAAATGAAGGAAGGACACAGGACAGGCATGCAGCATGAATAGAGCATCACCGTGAGTTCCCAGACCATGAGGGCAAAGGAGAGAAGAGAAAAGGTCAGGGACCAAGGTCCCGAAGGGGCACAGAAGTCCACAAGGATATACCTTCTAGAAATCAGTTATGAGCACCTATTCAAAATTCAAGAGCAAAGATGTGGACTTTCATATGATTTTTAAGACTGGATCATTGGAAAGGCAGTCCTGCATTCAGCAAGACACCTATCCCAATGCCTCAGCTGTAAAGTAGGAAGAAAAATAATATTCCCTTATGAATTTTCCACAAAGACCAAGTGAGATAATTCATGGAATGTGCTTCTCACCATACTTGTCTCTAAATAGCTATTGCTAAAATAATATCCAAAAATAATATATTGGTTCCACAAATGGCAGTGTGCCAAAGGAATATGAAATAATACAGCAATCCGGCTCTCTTTCCAAAAAGAATTGCAGATAAGGGGCCAAACCTATAGTATAATGCATGGTAACGTTTGTAAGAGTTTCTCAGGGTGAAATTTGCATACTTCAATGGAGTGATGGAACTTCTGGGTTTTAAAAAAGACATCTATGGCTATTTCACTTCTGGGGACAGGAAAGACTTGACAGGCTGTGGTGGGACCTGGGAAGCCATGTGGAACCAAGGAAATATCTTGGTTTTCTCCCCTGCACTGTAGCACTGTAGCACTGTCCTCCCATTGTTCATCGATTTGCTCAAGTGGACACCAGTAATGTCTCCGTTGTGAGACTTGTTACTGCTTTTGGCATATCCACAGGGAGCTTGCCAGGCTCTGCTGTGCAGGTGAGATACTCTCCGTAGTTTGCCAGGCTCTCCGAGAGGGATGGAGGAATCGAACCCAGATTGGCCACGTACAAGGCAAACACCCTACCCGCTTTGCTCTCGCTCCAGCCTACTCCCCAGTATACCAACTTGAAATACTGTGAATCTTCTGGTATCTCCCTGTTCTCCAAATAAAATGGGTCATTTCTTAGCTTTTGTTCCTTTTATCAGATGACAGAATGCTTTAACCAGTTATCTCCCTCATTCCTCTTACACCTTATTTTACTACTCCAAACTTCAAAGCTAAATCTGTTTACTTAGCCCCTGTATACTTCTGCTTTATCATTATATTCAGCTTTTGTATTAACATTGAGATAATCTGTTGTTTCTGCTTAATGTTGCAATCAATAAAAAAACCACTCCTTGTTATCCTGCAAGCATATATATATATTTATATATTTATATTATATTTATATTATATTATATAAATATATAATTATATATAATATATTTATATTATATATATTTCACCTTCAAGTGAGGCCTCAACAGTTTTAGGGTGCTTGTTTGGAGGTTCTAGGCAGCTACTCATGTGCCTTTGACCCCATCCTCTTTCACCAAGCATGCAGCTTCAAGAGAGAGGCACTCCCTTAGGAAACATTTTCTGATTTGTGTGTATGTATGTGCAATATGCATGTGTGTATCCTCTTTTATATTTGCTTCTCCCAAACAGGGTTTCCAGAATGCTCTCTACCACCAGAAGTTTGTTCAAAATGTAGATTCAAAATCCAAATATCTGATCATAATCTCTTGGTGTGCCTTGGACTCTGACTTCATGACTAAACTCATACAGGGCTCTGTGTAATAGCCTGCTAGTCTGATAATACTGAAGGGAGGGTTCTCACCCCATTCACTTTCAAGTCCCCAGTGCCTGGAAGCTCAACCAACAGTTGTTCAACTTATTCATTAATCAATCAGTACATACTCCCCATTTACACACCTGCACTCTACAAAGACTTCAAGATCCAAAGGATAGGAAATAAGAACACCCTATAATTGACAGAGTAGAATTTTTTGATGGGGACTCTCCCCAGTGGGACTGGGAGTCCACAGGCCATGCCTTGTGCTGTTATTCTGACCATTGGTGCCAACTCAATAGTTCAGAGCTCAGACAGAGCAGTGTTCCTACTTGACTCAGCAGTGTTGGGGTAACCAGAAATGATCAAGAGGCTACCCAGTGCTGGAGATTGAATTCAGGGTCTTGCACATGCCATGCAAGCATTCCTTTGAGCTATCTCTCTAGCCCTAGTGTAGATATTTTATAACTTTACATTCTAAAGACTCATCATTATGATAGCAAGACCATCTTCTTCACTGAACTCACAGCAGCAGTGGGAGCTCCTATGAGTGGGGAAGCTCTATTGGCAATGCCTTCTGGCACCCACACAAACACAAAAATCCTGGCAGTGATGGCACATGGCAGGAGGGTGAGCACCCAGGAGAGTCTGTCCAAATCCCACCCTCACAGGAAAAGATGGAAGAAATGAACAACGCTGGCAATTGTGGCTGCAGCCACCTGCCAAATGTACATGATGCTCCAGAGTCAACAAGGTGCTTCGCCTCACTTGAACTTGGCCCTGACACAGTGGGATGAGAGCTGTGTTCACAGCTTTCTTTTTAAAAAGAAAAAGTCACTTGTCCAAGTTTCTCCAGCCAGCTGCGGGCATTACCACACCACATGCAGTCTGGGGGTCTAGCTCCAATTTAAGGGTTCTCATGCAACGCCATGACAACAAGACCACAATGGTCCTTTCTTGTTCTTCTCAGTCCAAACCCAGGCCGAACCAGCTGCAGGAAGCACCCAACTGAAGGGGCTGGATGTGCCCCTCCAAAGATTTAAGAAACAAAAGCTTCTTTCACAGGTGTCTCTGATTCACTGGCTTTGGATGGCTGGACTGGTTCAGCTTGTTTGCACACAAATGTAAAAGCCATTAGGAAACCCTGTTCCAAGACTGTGGATTTCGTCCTAAGTACCAGTGCCCCAAAATGGTTTCCATTACTTATGTAGAATTTCAAAGTCACACAACACATTTCAGTTACTAGGAAGATTAAAAAAATTAAAAAACAATAACAGCAATGCCAGAGAGGGAAACAGAAGGAAAGACAATATTTTTCAAATATTTTCCCAACTGTCATTTTAATAATGGTCTAACAACAGAGTATGCTAATTTCCCCCGCACAGATACCTGTGAATGCAAATGCAAAACAAATAGTAATTAATGTCTCAGTGTGAAAATCAAGCAATTGGTATTAATTTTGCATCAGACCTCAGATTATGCACATTCAAAATCACGATTTCTTTTCAGCAGCAACAGTGACAATCATATGAAAAAAAAGGTAACGGAAGGTTCTGAGGTTAATAGAATGCATACAACCACCTTTCATATGACTTCTCCCAACTTCCCACTAAAATGCATATCCACCATCTTGGAGTAAAGAATCGTGTTCCAAACATGAGTTCGAAAAACTACATCCATGGAAGAGCACTGCTGGATTAAATCACTCTTGTTGGCCCCCAGTGACTTTCAAAATAAACTGGAAAGGCTGGCAAACTGACAAACCCTGGAGAACAGGAGAACAGGTAGAAAGACCAGATTTGTGCTGATTTTAAGAAAGGATCCCTTGTGGGATGTATGCTCAAAGTTCTTTCTGGCCTTTGGTATTTTTGTTTGCTTATTTGCAGTATCAGGGATCAAATCCAGGTCTCATCTATTCGAGGCTACTCCTCCTCCTGAGCTACAACCCAACCCCTCAGAGAACTTTCTGAAGCCATCCTTCTTGAAGCCTCCAGCAATGTAATTCTACTTGCACTGAGCGATGGTCACATGATCCCACAGTAGAAAATCTGGGTAGAGTCCAAGGTGTAAACAAAGTCCTAGAAAGAAGCTGGAAGTTAAGTCTCATAGAGATTGTGAGCTTACAGACAATCTTTCCAAGCAAAAAGAAAGAGACTTACATCAATATTCAGATCTCTTTCAGAATCAGACAACCAAGAAACAAAAGATCCCAAATTGTCTAGTAAACTATCCTGGAGTGAAAGCAAAGAGGAAGAGAGAAATCTACCTGAAGTTACCTTTTTCAAACATATAGGCACCACTACAGGGTGAATGTTTAAATGTCAATGACATTGCTCCATATTCAGTTCTGAACTCTTATTGCGTAGCTCTGATGATAAATCCTCCAGCCTCTTCTGCTTACTTTCCCCACAAAGAGATGAGTTTGGGGGATCAGATCTAAGTGGGGCACCATCAAGGACTCCTTTCCCCTTGTGTTCATTGATTCCAGCCATTGGAACCTGGCCCCTGGAACAGGAAAAGAAGGCAGGAGCTTTGGTTAGGCTGACTTCTTCCCTCTGGTCCTTATGACCTGGATGCTTCTCTTCATTTAAACCTCTACTCTTTGTATCTGGGTCACCATTTCTTTTGAGGTGCAGAAGCTTCTTAGTTTAATGTAGTCCTATTTGTTTATCTTTGCTTCCACTTATGGGCTGGAGCGATAGCACAGAGGGTAGGGCATTTGCCTTGCATGTGGCCGACCTGGATTTGATTCCTCCATCCCTCTTAGAGAGCCCGGCAAGCTACCAAGAGTATCTCGCCTGCACAGAAGAGCCTGGCAAGCTCCCTATGGATATGCCAAAAGCAGTAACAAGTCTCACAATGGAGACATTACTGGTGTCCGCTCGAGCAAATTGATGAACAATGGGAGGTCAGTGCTACAGTGCTACAGTGCTTCCAGTTGTCTGGTCAGTTGGGTCCCATCTTTAAAAATGACTTTATCTTCAATGCCCATAGAATAAAAAAATTATTTACCCAATATCTACTTATCAAAGATATAAAAGATATATTAAGCACTGGCAGAACTTTACAAAAAAGAAAAAAGATTCAACCCTATAAAAAATGGGGAGAAGAAATGAACAGATACTCCTCAAAGAAGAAATACAAATGGCCAAAAGGCACATTATAAAATGCTCTACATCACTAATCATCAGGGAGATGCAGATCAAAACAATGAGATATCATTTCATACAACAGAGACTGGCAAATATCAAAAAGAACAAGAACAACCAGTGCTGATGCAGATCCTGGGAGAAAGGAATCTTATTCATTGTTGGTGGAAATGCCAATTGGTCCTGCCTTTTCGAAAACCAATATGGGCATACCTAAAGAACAAACAAACAAACAAACAAACAAAAAACTAGAAATTGAGCTTCCGTTTACCCAGCAATACTACTGCTGGGAATATACACTGGGGACCCAAAAACACACAGCAAAAAGGTCATCTGCACTTCCATGTTCATTGCAGCACTGTTCACAATAGCCAGAATCTGGAAACATCCGGAGTGCCTGAGAGCAAGTGACTAGGTAAAGAAACTATGGTACACCTACACAATGGAATACTATGGGGGCACCAGGAAAAATTAAGTCATGATGTTTGCTTTTAAATGGATGGACATGGAGAGTGAAATGTGTCAGAAGTAGAGAAGTAGACATAGAATGATTGCGTTCATTTATAGAAATAAAAACAACGTTGTGTGAGATTAATACCCAAGGACAGAAGAAATGTTGGAAGCTTACCATAAGTGGAATAATCTGGGGTCTGGACAGTTAGAATAGAGAAGGGACAACTATGACAATGATTGTTGGATCACTCTGGACAAGAACTGAGTGCTGAAAGTAGGTAAAGGGATACACATAACATTTCAGTATCTATATTGCAAACCATAATGCCTGGGGGTGGGGGGTGGAGAGAGAGAGAGAGAGAGAGAGAGAGAGTGCCTGCCATAGAGGCAGGCTAGGGGGAGGGGGTGTTGGCTGATAAGAGGAAGGAAACAAGGAAGATTGGTGGTGTAAATTGTACACTGGCAAAACGGTGGGTGTTGAAACATTATATGACTGAAACCCAATCATGAAAGACTGTGTAACTGTGTGAATCATTGAAGTTCAATTTTAAAAAAAGGAAGGGGGATTTTTTTAAAAAGAAAAATATTTTAAATAAATAGCTGTTTTTATTTAACAATGCTTAAACAGAGAAGCATAACACAAAAGCTGGTAAACTTTTGCTACAAAAGTCCAGACAGTGAAAGTCTGGGGAGAAAGCTCAAAGTCTGGGGAGAGATCTTAAACTAAAGGCTCTGAGTTTCATCTCCAGCATCATGAGGCCTTTCAAGCACCTCTGAGGTGGCCCTGGTGGCTTATATTACACTATGAACACCACAGTGCAGGGTAGGACATTGAAGTGTCAGGCCGACACATCCAGACACTGTGTGTACCCCTGCAGTCCTCTGAGCTCTGCTTAAATGGGGGAAACAAAAAGGCCAAGTATTTTAGATTTTTGTGGGCATTGGTTTCTGTCATACTCACCATAGAGTGAGAGTAAATAATCAGTTAATATGCAAATGAGTAAGTTTCCAATAAAACGTCATTTACAGGGAATGGACCAGATTTGACCCATAGAACTGAGTTTGCTAAACATTGTCCTGACCTGTGATGTCCTAAAGATGTGAATGAATGGCATGTCTCTACATTTGATTACTAAAAATGCAGGAAAAAACCCTTAAAATGTACATAATTTATTCTAAGCAAACTGCAGGAAGACATGATTTCTTGGGAAAAGGAGGGGAGGAAGCAATGAAGCAAAAGGTCAAGGATATGACTCCAAGGAAGGGAACATGTTCAATCCAGGGAACCACGTCTGTCCTTTGTCACCCATCACTGCTGGGATTGAGCAACACCACATCACAGGAGTCTCAAATTGAACCAGTAGGCCCACTAGGCTGAGTACCATAGTAAGTGCCCCCTGGTCTCCTAAACACTGCTTGGGAATCACCTCTTCCCTACAAAAGAGAAAAAAATGGACAATGCAAAAATAATATGCAAATTAATATAAAGAAGTTTGCCTGAGACACCATATCAGGCAAAATAAACCTTATAAATGAACTCTTAACTATCACTGTCTACATTTGAAATGATAAAGAGCAGAATTTCTATTGCAGAAAACTAGATTTCAGAGAAATAATAAAATTGAAATGTGTCTTCTAGAATCTAAGTTGCAAATAACGAGCAAACAGGCAGCATTTATGAAAGACAGAGAAAAAGTGATCTACTTGACGCATGGTAAAAAGGTGTGCTACTCAAAAAATAATGGCACTGAGCGACCAATAAAATCTATACTAGAACATTCTTAGACTAAAAAAAATAAATCTGAGTGCAAAACAAAATTGTATCTGCTGCACCAAACATAATTGATCAAGAAGAAACCCATGGTTTGACAGCAAGGAAAAACTAATTATAAGTGTCCCAGACAGAAAACAAAACAAAAATGAAGAAAAGATAATGAAAAACATGTTGTTCGCAAGAGTAAGAGAAAAATATTCAGGCGGGGCTAAGCCTCAGAATGCTCCTTGATAAAATAAAAAAAAAAAAGAAAGAAAGAAAATAAACAAAATGGCCCACAATATGGAAATGGTTAGGTGTACTTATAGTGCAACCAGATGTTAGAATATTATGCAACAATCAAAATCAATGCAGTGCAAGTGTTTTTAATGAGACTGGAAAGTGCTTATGATAAATGTGTAGAAAGTAAGACACTAAACCATCTACATGTAGGCGTATTAACACATCTACTGCATTTCTTTCAATACTTTGTCTGTATCCACAAGTATGTAGAAAAATATTTTGTGCTAACTAAGAGCCAGACATTTCCAAATCCTTCACCTCTCATAGTTCAATTATCCTACCAAATTCACAAATTTTGTACTGCTGCCCCCACAGCTCAGTTAAAGACTCTGGGTATTGGAGAAATGATGAGCTTCTTCAACTCATCAGATTGGTGGCATCATCAAGACTCCATTCAGCATCTAAAAATGAACATGAGATTAAAAAGGAAGACCTGGTTAATGGCAGAGGACGTGAGGGACTTGGGGGGGTCACACTGAGTCTTGGTTCACTGTTCACTGTTCACTGTCCTCCCGTTGTTCATCGATTTGCTCGAGCCGGCCCAGTAATGTCTCCATTGGAGACTTTGTTGTTACTGTGTTTGGCATATCGAATATATCATGGGTAGCTTGCCAGGCTCTGCCGTGGGGGCGAGATACTCTCGGTAGCTTGCCGGGTTCTCCGAGAGAGGCGGAGGAGTCGAACTCAGGTCGGCCATGTTGGCTGCGTGCAAGGCCAACGCCCTACCACTGTGCTATCGCTCCAGCCCATTGAGTCTTGGTAGCGATCAGCAAAAGCAAAGCTGTCAGTGGTTTTTCTTTCCCTAATATTTCCTTGAGATTTCCTCTTTAAAGTTTGAAGATATGATCATCTAATCTTTGATAAGGGAGCAAGAAATGTGAAGCAGAGCAAGGAAACCCTCTTTAACAAATGGTGCTAGCATAACTGGACAACCACATGTAAAAGAATGGGCTTAGACGTCGACCTAACACCATGCACAAAAGTCAGATCAAAATGGACTAAAGACCTCAGTAACAGACCAGAATCCATAAGATACATTGAAGACAAGATCTGAAAAACCCTCCACGATATTGAAGGTAAAGGTATCTTCAAAGATGACATGCCACTGACCAACCAAGTGGAAACAGAGATAAACAAATGGGATTATATTAAACTAAGAAGAAAAAGACACAGTGACCAGAATACAAAGACAATCTACAGAATGGGAAAGAAAATTCACCCAATATTCATCTGATAAGGGGTTGATATCAAGAATATATAAGGCATTGGTTGAACTCTACAAGAAGAAAACATCCAACCCCATCAGGAAATGGGGCGAAGAAATAAACAGAAACTTTCTCAAGGAAGAAGTACAAACGGTTAAAAGGCACATGAAAAAAATGATCTTCATCACTAATCATCAGGGAGATGCAGATCAAAACAACCAAGAGATACCACCTCACACCACAGAGACTGGCACACATCCAAAAGAACCAAAGCAATTGGTGTTGGCGTGGATGTGGGGAGAAAGGAACCCTCCTATACTGTTGGTGGGAATTCCAACTGGTTCAGCCCTTTTGGAAAACAATATGGACAATTCTCAAAAAATTAGAAATTGAGTTCCCATTTGACCCAGGAATATCACTTCTGGGAATATATCCCAGAGAGGCAAAAAAGTATAGTCGAAATGACATCTGCACTTGTATGTTCATTGCAGCACTATTTACAATAACCAGAATCTTTAAAAAAAAAAAAAAAGAAGAAGAAGAAACCTGAGTGCCCGAGAACAGATGACTGGTTAAAGAAACTCTGGTACTTTGGAATACTATTCAGCTGTTAGAAAAGATGAAGTCATGACCTTGGCATATAAGTGGATCAACATGGAAAGTATCATGTTAAGTAAAATGAGTCAGAAAGAGAGACATAGAAAGATTGCACTTATCTGTGGAATATAAAGTATCAGAATGGGAGACTAACATCCAAGAGTAGTAGAGATAAGTACCAGGAGGTTTGCTCCACAGCTTGGAAGCCGGCCTCACATGCTGGGGGAAAAG
This sequence comes from Sorex fumeus, assembly GCF_029834395.1. Lineage (NCBI taxonomy): Eukaryota > Metazoa > Chordata > Mammalia > Eulipotyphla > Soricidae > Sorex > Sorex fumeus. Next base: position 6,184,733 of record NW_026606101.1, on the reverse strand, counting down.
GCAGCTCAGATAGAGAAGGGAACACCAAGTAAAGTGTGGTTGGAATACCCCCTCGAGATGGGAGTTGCATGATGAAAGTAGACTATAGATCAAACATGATGGCCACTCAATACTTCTATTGCAAACCACAACACCCAAAAGGAGAGAGAGAACAAAAGGGAATGCCCTGCCACAGAGGCGGGGTGGGGGGCAGGGGTGGGGGTGTGGGAGGGATACTGGGATCATCAGTGGTGGAGAATGGGCACTGGTGGAGGGATGGGTACTTGAGAATTGTATGACTGAAACACAGCATGAAAATATGTAAATATGTAACTGTTCCTCATAGTGATTCACTAATAAAAAATTTCAAATAAATAAATAAAGTTTGAAGAATGTCCACCTACCTCTTGTCCTTCTTCCTCCAACCCAGCCAATTTAACAGAAACTTCAAGACTGGCTATCAGTGAGAATGATTAATGTGTTAACAATTTGTACATTGAATTTAGCATTTCAACCTCCTTAGCTTTCCCTGGAAATTCTATGTTTAGTCAGGAAAACCCAAGAAATAAAACCATCATTCCCTGCTCCAGAAAAACAAATCAGTGGCCAGGTTACAGAAATCTTACAGTTCTGACACACCCACTTCTTTTGAAAGGACATTTTATAAAGTTAAATTTTTATGCTGGATTTGCTGGTGGATTTGCATCTATGGGAGTTTTATAGACAGATATTGTAAAAGCATTTAAAAAGAAGACACCTTTCCCAAAAGAGCACCTGTAGAGAAGAATGTGTTAGCTCCAGACTTTCAGGTTCATGATATGGAAAACCTTTATCATGTTCATTCACTCATTCACTCATTCATTTTCCTTAAAATTTTTATGACAGCAAATACAGTATTAGACTTATATAATTCAAAGAGGCATAAGAAATTAGTCCTGTTTCTAAGAACAATAATATGGAACAGTTATCGGGGTGGGATAGCAAAGGAGGAGGAGTCAGATAGTTCACTGTGTGGTTTAGAAAACTCTCTCTTTGAAAAATAAGCAAGTGGCAGAAATTTCTTACAATGTGATGCCATTTATTTAAACAAAAGCAAGCTAATTGATAATCTTTCAGTCAATATTACTAACCACAATGCCTAAAAAGGTAGAGAGAGAGAGATATGGAGACAGAAACAGAGAGAGAAGAAAAGCTCCTGCCATAGTGGCAGGCTGGGAGGTGGGGGGTGATGGAAGGGAACTTGGGGACACTGATGCTGGGAAATGTACACTGATGAAGAAATGGGTGTTGGAATATTGTGTAATTGAAATCTAATCATGAACAGCTTTGTAAGGGTCTTTCTCACAGTGATTCAATAGAAAAATTTTTTTAAAGCAAACTACTTCCAAAGTAAATGTCAATACATATACATAGGTAAATATATAAAGACATGAACTGAAGATGTGTCACATTTGTGATGTCTTTAGGGAAGAAGTACCAATATACAGGAGATTCCACATGTATTTCTGGAAATAGCAGATTCCAAATAAATACAATCAACAAAGCATTTACATGAAGTTCAAAAATTAGATAACCAGCATGTGCTGTTAGACTAGGGGTGGTGGTTATTAAAGGAAAATTTAGTAAACTAAATTTCCTAAGCTAAAGGAAGTTTAGCTGTGTGAGTTGGGGGGGACAGAAAGATTAGGGGGGAAAGAGGAGGAAGCTGGTAATGCTTTGTTTCACATAATCATTATGTGATTATGCTCATTTTGTGAAAATTCAACATACAATGATGGTGGATCCACTTTTTTCATATTTACATATGTTTATGTCTTTTATATCTTTAAAAAGATATATAAAGATTTATAGAACCTTTATGTATATAAAGATATATAAGCATATTTTATATCTTTAAAAATAACAAGTGATGAGGAGGAGAAAAATGGATGATGAAGATAGAATGATGAAAAGAGTAAATAAAGATTATGATAGATAATAAATATGATACAAAATAGATGACATAAAAATAGGATAGCTAAATAAATGATATGGCATAGTTATCATTTGATGATGATTTGGAATGACAAATATTTGTGTGAAATACATATGTACTTTCGTGAATTTTTATTATTGATATTTGGACAGAGCATCTAAGAACACGTTGTGATACCCAACAGAGAGAAGATAATACCTGAACTAGGAGAATGATAGCTAGAGGGAAGGGGGTGCTGAAAAGTCTACAGGGCCTGCTAATCTGAAACCATCCCTCTTCTTGTTCTGTAAACTTGGACTACATCTGTATGGGGAACCCCACTCGTATCTCACTTTCTTTGAACATGGAAGCTCTCCTTATAATTTATGAAGTCAATAGTGTGTGACCCAGAAACTCTTTTCCTAAGTGACTCCCTTTAGTCTAGCCTCCTCTAAGCCTGAACCTCCACCCCAGTCATTCTCCCAGAGTCTTTAAATTGATTTAAATCTTAGACAGGATATTTCCTGGGATGGGTGATCCACTACTAAACTAAACATAATCAGCATAATTAGTATGTCTGATTAATAAGCTTTCACTACCGGTTATCACCTAAATCTAAGATGAGGCCATGCAGGGCTCTGACAGCAGGTAGGCCAAGGTATATGCTCCAAGCATACACCTTGGACAGGGGGAGTGGTCTGCTGCAGGAGGTGAACCAGAATTACAGAGAACACTGAGAATATTCAATCAAAGATTCAATCAAACAGAACTATAGAACGAACAAAGATGAGAGGGCTAATTCCCACCTGCAACACTGAAAACCAAGGAGAGGTGGGTCCTCCTGGTCCATGCTCACAAAAGCTGTAAGCAAGCACTTCTCTTTTTTATTATTTTTTGTTTTGTTTTGAGGTCACACCCAGTTGTGCTCAGGGATTACTCCTGGCTCTACGCTCAGAAAACACTACTAGTGAGTTTGGTGGACCACCTGGGAAGCCAGGAATCGAACCAGCTCAGCCACATGCTATAAAAGTGTCCTACTTGCTGTGCTATCTCTCCAGTCCCAAAGGAACTCTTCTCATCCCCATAGACAGTAGATTTCTGCTCTCCCTCCACATAAAGCAGCAGTACTTGACAAACTTGTCTCTATTTCTTCCTCCCTCAATTCCATGGGAAGAAAAATTACTGGTCTGATAAGCAAACAGAAAAGTCCATCTCTTGGACTTTTTTCCAGGGAAAATTAATCTGCAACATGAAGGTCTCTTTTCTTTCATCTCCCCGAGCTCCTCTACTCACCTCTCTTTAGACATGCACTTCTCATAAACAATGAGCTCATGTCTCTTTATCCAGCCTCTAGTCAACCCAATAGGCTTGTGCTCTCTTGACTTCTCAGAATGAGTCTGACTAGCACTCCACTAGAGACCTGGGGGAAGAAAAACAAGCTAACTATAGCTTAAGGGTCCCTGTAATAAACTGCATATTACTCACAATTTTTCACCTTCCTTTGCCAATGCCTCCCATATAGGCCTTTGATATACCTCTCACTAAAACACAGTATATTTCCCTAACCCATCTCCAAGGCAAGTTGGTCTACAAAATTTTATGTGGTCAGTCACTTACCCACACCTCACTGACCACATAAAATTTTGGTATGAGGAGACAGATTTTGCTTCCACACTGATGCTTCTACATTAGCTAAGTAATAGGTGCCAGGGACCCACTGTTCCCTGGAGGAAAGGCATGGGACGCAGTTTGTCCTGACCAGTAGCTGGGGACTAAGCTCCCCCTCAACCAGCTGCTCTGGACATAGATGAGTTGGGTCAAATAATTGTCGCTTTAAGTTTCCTTAGTTTAGCTTGGAGTCATTCAACAGCATTATGGTTGCAAGAACATGTTGATACACGTTATTGCCTTTTGTTCTATTTTGGATTGTAGTCTAACATCTTGCCCAATCTGCCTGAGTTCTTTGTGTTTTTACACTCCATGCCAGATCCATGAAGAAAAGTGGACGGGTTAGGATTCTGGGTCTAAGAGAATGACGGCTTAGACAGCCTGGGCTGTTCTGATTTACACTTGTCGTCCCAATATAGGTAATAATAGTCTTCCCCCCCTCCCAAAGCATGCCCTGACTTGGATGATTAAATTATATAGTCACCTCACTAAACCTGGCAAGACCCAACATGAACCACATGTCCTCCATGGTCAGCAGATCCTGTAGAAAAATGTTTTTCAGGCTACGCTCTGGAAGGCTGGATGCCTGGACAGTGATTCCTGTGTCAGTAGAGGAGATAAAAAGAATTCCTTTCCTAAATGCAGTCTTTCTCTGTAAGGTTTTATAAAAGTGCTATGGGGTATTTTCTGAGAAATAAACTCCTTAATATGACTTCATGGTAAGAGTTCTATTTCCTTTATCCTCTAGAGTCCTGAGAAAGAAAAATATGCCCCCTGGCAGTGTTCCATAAAACTAATGATGTGGGGGAATACGTGAATAATTGCCTGCATCTCGGGGCTCCATATCTGGTAGGAAATCTCTCGGCAATATAAGGAAGGGGCTCAGGACAGTTAAATTGGAGTCAAGTGAAATAAAGTCCTGCTGCATCAGCTAGACAATCTTGTGGGTCAGGAGAAGGGTGGCAGCCCCTCCCTCACTTGGGAAACTTGGACCTCCAAGTATCCCAAGTATCTCTGTCACAGAGAGGTGGTGTGGGGGGTGGGGGGGAGGCAACTGATGGACAATGGAAGCAAAGAATAATTAAGGCCAGATCTAGAATCCAAGAGGGCAACCCTCTTTCTAGAGATCAGAGTTTGGATCAGTGCTCCAAGCCTCAGTTTTAGTGCTAGAGAGAAGTTCTGTAGTACCTTAAAGTGAGCAATGGTCGACATCTTCCCCAGTGAAAGAGCAATGCCTGCTTCCTTTGGCATTAAGAATCAGTACCAGTCTTGGACAGTCTGAAGTCCTTCAGTGACAGAAGACAGAAGAACCTGAGAGGATAAAGCAAGATATATCCTAACCTCCATTGCAGGATATCTTTCCTAACAATTACTTTGGATTCCTTGCACCTGGTACTCTCTGGACAACAGTAAACTCTGGTTTCCATTTTTCTATGGGAAAATAACACAAGAGATACCCATCAATTGGATAAGTCTGGCAATTCTTGATAAATATCTGATGTAACAACCCATATTAATTTGATCATAAGTTAAGCTAATATACTGTACTACTATTTATAGTGCATGTATTTGTCCTCACAGCTGGAGCAGTAGATTTTGGCTGAAATGAAGAAGGCATGATCCTCCTCTCATGTAGCAGAATTCCTGCTGTACTTTAGAATCACTTGAAGCACTTTAATAAAATTCCCACTCTGAGTTCCATTTAAGACAGAAAGTTCTGAAAGTTTCCACTTACATCAGAAAGTTCAACTGCAGTTGAAAACCACTTGATTAATGGGGTTGACTATTTAAAGAAGGTCTTTGATTCTGTTGAGACAGAAGCAGTCATTGAAGCCCTAGCCAATCAGGGCATTCAAACTCAATACATCAGGATCCTCCGTGAGCTGTATTACGGATTCACTACCAGGATCTCACCATTCTACAAAGAAGTGATCATCCATGTCAAGAGAGAGGTTCGGCAGGGTGATACCATTTCACCGAAACTCTTCAGTGCCACCCTCGAGAATGTCATGCGACGACTGGAATGGGAAGGAATGGGAGTGAAGATAGACGGTCCACAACTACACCACCTCCACTTTCCTGATGACATCTTTCTAATAACACCAAACATTAGCCAAGCGGCACAAACGCTGGCCGACTTGGACCGTGAGTGTGGAAAGGTCTAACTCCAGCTGAATCTCAAGAAGACAATGTTTATGAGAAACGGTCTCGTTCCTGACATTCCATTCACTCTCAACGGGACAAACATCTCCGAATGCAACAGTCATGTGTACCTAGGTCGAGAAGAACATGACGAATGATCTGGCACCTGAGTTGCACAGGAGGAAAGAGAGTGGCTTGGAACGCCTTCAAGAGTGTCAAAGAAATAGCTAAGAGGACGAAGAACCTCTGGCTCCAGGCACATCTCTTCGATTCCACTGTTCTTCCTGCATTAACATGTGCCTCAGAGACCTGGGCCCTATGAAAACAGGATGAGAACGCTTATTTGGGTCTCCCAAGGAGGAATTGAAAGAGCTATGCTTGGAGTATCACGTTTCACTCAAATGAGAGAAAGAATCTGGAGTTCCAACCTTCGTCAACAGTCAAGAATCAGGGACGCTGTGTTGTTTGCCAAGGCGTCGAAAATCAGATGGGCTGGACATGTAATGAGATTTGGAGATGACCGCTAGACTAGAGCCATTACTGACTGGATTCCACTGGACATCAAAAGACTGCATGGCCACCCACCTACCAGATGGTCAGACTTCTTCATCAAGACCCTGAACGATGGGTTTGAGGCTCTTCGTGTTCCTAGAAAGAACAGACGCCATTGGGCTACACTAGCACACAACAGGGACAAATGGAGATGTTATTGGTGCCCACTCGAGCAAATCGATGATTAACGGGAAGTCAAGTGATCAAGTGATCAATGGGGTGGGTGGATGCATAGATGAGGGAATGAATGAACTCTAGAAATAAATCTATTCCTTCTGCAATATTGATATTATGCTTCAAAAATATTGCAGTTTTAACATTGCTAGAATTAAATGAAATAAAGCTCTCTGGAGAATTCCAGCTGATGAAATCCAAAGATCCATAGAGCAAGGAGAAGTTCATTATATATCTGTAGCACTGTCCTCCCACTGTTCATCAATTTGTTTGAGTGGGCATCAGTAATATCTCCATTGTGAGACCTGTTATCACTGTTTTTGGCATATCAAATATGCTACGGGGAGTTTGCCAGGCTCTGCCATGTGGGCGGGATGCTCTCGGTAGTTCACTGGGCTCTCTAGAGGGACAAAGGAATCGAACCCAGGTCGGCCATGTGCAAAGCAAATGCCCTATCCACTGTGCTATTGTTCCAGCCCATTATATATCTAAACATAGTATATGACTAGCTTGATCATCCACTCTACCTTCAGACACAAGAAAATATGATATTCATAGCATGGGAGAAAATCCAAGAGATCTTTTATGTTTATTCTTCCAGACTTATATGGTGATTTGCATAGCAAGAAGGAATTCTAACAAGGAGGAAAGCTAATGTGCAAAGCCAAGGACGCCAAACCTTGCCTTTATCTGCAGGTGTTCAGTGCTAATATATGTGATGACAGGACTCTTTGGTCTTATGTTTTCCTCTTTCTCACTCATGCACATTCAAAACAAATTGAGGAGAAATTTTAAAGGGTCAAAAATTTAGCATCTCTTGAGTCATATCTATGAACCCCAAATTAATTTTCTGCCCATGTTAAACATGAAATATTTGATAATAGCCATACAGTTGACCAAACCAGAAACTCCAGTCACCAGTTACAACTATCTCTCCTTCACCCTGATCCCTATTAATACTTTCTTCCAAATATCTCATGAATCTCTCCATTTACCATCTGTCCACTCTCCTACAGGTTTCTGCCATGTCTTTCTAGCTTTTGGGAGCCTCATTGCTACTTCTCTGTCTGAACTCCCTTTTAAATCCATCAACACAGCACCCAGAATTACATTTCTTTCCAAAACACAAACTCACCACATTAGTTCCCTAGAAACTCACCAAAGACCTCACCTGATTCTAGGGTTCGATCTGAATTCCTGATGGGTCTCTGTACCTTTTAGCCTCTGCTTATTATGTCTCTGGACTTGTTTCTCTCCATTTCCTGTGGGCAAGGAATCTTCACCTCATCACCACTTGCTTCCTCTACCCTTACCCTTTTGGATGTCTCTTTTCATCTCCTAAAATTCAGTGATCCACTACTCTATCTCCAGTCCTATCTAGACCCAGGCACTGGTTCTTTGCTCAACAGGTCTGGGTGTAACATTCTACTACACCCTCTAAGATGGTGTCACCAAGTCCCCTTCACATGCCACTTATGTTAACATGATCAAATATTAGCATAATGTAGGTTTATGTTAACATGATCAAATTCTTATTATACCTTACCTGAACTACCAGAAAAAGAAAGTTCAGGATGCCTTCTTTGTGACTGTCTACTGCCTGTTTCCATTCCAGCCTCCTAACAGGATCTTCAGAAAAATTTCTAGATGTGGGATGAATACATAAGATAAGTACAAGTATTTGTCCATTTAGTGCATACTAACCTGGGGCCTGCAATGTGCCTAGCATGGTTTTTAGTGTGAGAACCACATCAGCAAGCCACAAGTTAGTACCCTCCCTTGGTACACTTCACTTTCCAGAAAGAGGAGTATTTATTTAAGATGCAACAAACTTTATAGGCACAAAATCATAGCGTATGTGTACACACACACACACACACCAACAGGATACCTAGCTGGATATGTGGGTAATGGGTCGTACTCAAATAATTTGCTTGTTTTTGTTTGTTTGCTTGTTTCTACCTCCAGGGGGTGGGAGTAGGGGTCATTTAAGCATTCTTTACTACTGTGATTCTAGAAAGCCCCATTTTCTTTCCCTGCTTCAAGTTTCTCTGTAGAATGTCTCATCAATAAAGAGTAGCAAACAGGCTGTCTTCATGACTTTTTTATTTCTTTTATTTTTTAATATTTTTTATAGTACAGTGGGTAGGGCGTTTGTCTTGCATGAGGCCTAGCCGGGTTCGATTCCTCCGCCCCTCTCAGAGAGCCCAGCAAGCTACCGAAAGTATCCCGCCCGCATGGCAAAGTCTGGCAAGCTCCCAGTGATGTATTTGATATGCCAAAAACAGTAAAAACAAATCTCATAATGGAGACATTACTGGTGCCCCCTAGAACAAATCAATGAACAATGGGAGGGCAGTGCTACAGTGCTATTTTATAAAGTGTTTCACAATATTTGATTCCATTTTATATTTAGACACCAATCCCACCACCATTACACCTTCCCACCATCATAAGATACATAGAGGAACAAGGTTTTCCCTGAGTGTACACCATAGCAATATCAGTGAACAGGTGAAAAGCAGAGAGGCCTTATGCTGAGTCTGCTCAAAGAAGAAAAAGAAAAAGTGACAAAAAGTAAACAATTTCAAAACAGCCAGATTGGAGGGCCCAGGGTGGTGAGGGAGAAGGCTGTTCACATTCAAAGAACTGGGCACCCTGGCGATTTTTATGATCCAGACCAGAAAACCAAGCCCACAGCAGCCTGGGTCATGTTTTAAAATAAAGTTATTTATGTGGCTGCCTAATTAGTCCTTCTCCAGAGAGGGGAGGAAGTGAAGTGAGGGCTTTCTATCATCTATCTGCCTTTAAGTTCTGAGGGTAATAAACTATTCATTGTCTTCTTAAATGCAGCATGTTTCTTATTTCTTTTCTCTTAAAAAAATCAATACATGGTCTGTGACACCTTTCTTGAAGAGTAAAGAACTGTGACCAGACTTATTATACCTTATTAATGGAATCATCTGTCAGCAGTTACCCTTTAGAGGGGCCTTAGGGAAGTAGAACCTTGGTTCTTTTTTTTTTTCCTGTCCTAAACATCCGGCTGTTTCCGAAGTTACAGGGCTGAGGCTTAGCTTGACGCAGAAGCACCTCCTATTTTGCAAAATCCCGTGGGGCTATGGGACTTATTTTCAAGGCAGAATTCCCAACATCTTGGAAATGTTGTGTCCTGTCCCTGCCCCTGCCCCTGCCCACTGCCCACTGCCTGCCCTGGTCATCCTCCTGCCCCCTTGGAACTTCAGGAAGTGGCTGCTACAGTTCCCTGGGATTGTGGCCAGAGGCAGAGGCTGCTGGTAACCTTAACCCTACGTGGGCAGAGTCTCTCTCCAACCCTAAAATTAACCAGCATTCTCTTGAAGAGGTGGTAGACAGACAAATGTGTAGCTGTGTTGGCTTTATAGAGCCCAGAGGAAACAGGATTCTGAGGGTCAGCTCCCTGGGCCTGAAAAAGTGTCACTGTCTAATACGTTCAATCCTGTGGGGGCAGAGCATCCTAGTCTGATCTGCACAAAGGGCTTTCTAGGAGGAGCAAATACAGTGTGTGTGTGTGTGAGGCCCGACACTCTTCAAAATGCATACTAAAGCAGCCTCGCTGTCCAGAGGAAAACAGAGCAGGGCTAGTCTGAACTCCCTCTGGCTAGTAGGTTCAAGTTAGGCCCACATGGGAATCTTACCTTGTTTCCTGTGTACCAGCAGAGGAATTCAACCTCTTCTACCATTGTGCCTTGTGAGCATTTTCATTCCCATTTCAAAGGAAAAGGAGTGAAGACTCAGAAAAGTGAATAAACCTTCTAAACACTACACAAGTATGTGACAGGACTAAAAACTCAAGCACTGCGTTCTAGGTCACAGGCTAATTTTGATATAAAATCAAAGCATGGGCAAAGGTCAAAAATATGCATTCTAGAGTTAGACAGCCTGCAGTGAAGTCCGTGGCCTCCTTATACTCTTATAGCCTGGGCCAAATTACTTAGCTACTCTCGGCCAGTTTTTGTTTGGTTTTAGTTTGTAAGGCAGTTAAAAGCCCTGTGTCTTTCTCAATGGGTGATTAAATGTGAGAATTTAAAAGTGTTAATACTTGTTAAGGACTTAGAAGCCTATGTGATGCATATAAAACTATCTGCTCATTTTATGTTTGCAAAATAAATAAATGGAGAAAGAGAACTTTCCATTCTCATGACTATAGAGCTTCATTTCTAATCCTTGAGCTCAGAACATGCCAATGTCTTCCATCGTGGTATCTGTGAAGTGCTTTGCCTCCATGACTTCATCTTATTATCACAACAGCTGTCCAGAGGTGAAAACAAAATTGTACCCATGTTCCAGAAAAAGACTGAGGGCTGAAAAATTATCAAGGTCATTTGACAAGTGAGTAAAGAGCAAAGACTCCAGGGTTAATCTCAGACCTTGAATCCTGGCCACTCCAGACTTGGTGGGTTTCTTGATGAAAGTTTGGAGTTGCACCTATAGTGGATCTCAGGACAAGCTCCTGCAACCACATACCCCAGCTCTCTTGTGATCCTGGCTTCATGGAGTTCAGTGAAATTCTTCCACTCATCCCCTGACCTAAAGTCAGTGACTTCAAGTTTCAAACACGGTTGCTACCTGTTCTCTGCAGTATCTTTCTCTTTTGTTCTCAGGAGAGGCAGGTTTCTCTTGGGTTGACACATTCTTGGTAACTTTGTACCAGAAACAATACTGTGGTTTTTTTTCTTACATAGAACAAATGGAAACTTTATGAGTGTGAGTGATTTATCCAAAGTCACATGAGTTCAGTGAGTAGGGAACTACATCAAGTGAGAGCTTCCAGTTAATTTTATGAACCTTCTCTGTATTGCCCAATATGAGTTTTCAACCTCATGGTTCCCTGTTTTTGAGCAATCAAGACCCAAATTCTAAGGAAGTTGGGGTAGACCAAAGGGAGACTGGGAAAGGTCCAAGAAAACAGAATATCCCAGTTTGGATTTGAGGAGAGGTAGGAAAATTGAAAATAAATGGTTAAGATTTGGAAAGTTCGGGAAATCATTGATTGGATTGATTGGCAAGAACAGAAGTCAGTGTACTCAGGGACATAGAAAAGTGGCAGGGAACAATGCTCAAAAAAATCCAGTCAAGAGCAGTGATACCTAAACTTTGAGACATTAGAGTTTCTTCCTGCAGGTTATGGTTCCAAAGCAAGGTATCCAAAACTCATATCTGCACTATTTCGACAAAGGGAAACTGGGGGACAGGGGACAAGGCTATGTGTGAGCTGCCAGAGTCCTTTATACCTTCAGATCCCAGACTAGTCACCCCAAGACTAATTCTGGGATTCTTCTCCAAGTAGTTATGCCTAAGAAGCTCCTGACCTACCCCCCTCACTAATTAGGTTTGTCTGTCTGCCCTCGTGTGCTTCCAATACTGACAATAAAACACCTAACTTTCAAATGCACGCCTGTGACAATTTTCTGATTACAAAATCAATAAGACTTACTTGAAAAGAACTTGGATCTGCTGGAATATGCATATATTTAGCAATGAATCAAAAGGATTTATTATCAGTGGTTTCATTTGGGACTATGAATGGGAAAGAACACTCAGTTCCACTTTTGTACATCTTTGCTTTCTTTGAATGTGAAATTTAAGCTCACCTGATGCCTTTTTAAGGTGCCAATTAGAGTTGTCTGAAATGTGGAGTATTCTGCCCTCCTCACTGTATTGAGAATAAGAGGGAAAGTTGGAAAGATAACACAAATGGTAAGGCACTTAACCTAGTATAGGGCCAACCTAGGTTTGATCTCCAGCACCATATATGGTCCGCCAAGCACCACCAGGAGTAAGCCCTGAGCACCACTGAACCATGAATGTTTCTGCATCATCAAATATTCTTCAATATCACTCTTTTATCAGTTATATAGGAGCCTTTCTGCAAAATTAATTTTCAAAGTATGTAAGCCAGGAGTTCCTTGGGCTCTTCTTGGGCACTCCTATCTCCCAGTTTTCTCTGAGAGGATTAGAGGTCAACATCTGACAGGTGATAGAATGTGCAGACAGATGAAACTTTTAAAATAACAACTATTTAAGATCCACCTACATCTCGGTGTCAGGATTTAAAAATAAAGATTCCATCTCCTTTGCTTTTTTTAAATATTAGTTTCTTTATGCTTTTAATTACAATTATTTTACAGTCTTCTAGTCATTTATAATTTTTAATAAATTTATATTATTTTATAAAAACCTGTCTTTTCTATCTGGTAATAAACATGACACCCCATTAGCAGGGCTCTGGGAAGTCTCTTTAAAATGTAATAAAGACCAAGCAAATGGAGGGGAGAGGCACATTGGTGGAGAAAAGTGGATACTGGTGAAAGAATCAGTGTTAAAACATTGTATGCCTGAAACCAAATCATGAATAACTTTGCAATTTCACAGTAACTAACTAATAATAAAATAAAATAAATTTAAATGTGACAAAGAAATAAAATGAACAAACCAAAAATATCAGGAAGAATTCAGAGTGCAGAATAGTGGTCTCTGTACGGGACTAAAGGGGTGGGTAACAGAGAAAATAGGTAAAGAAGATTAATTATATAGTGAAAGATAGAAAATGGACTTTCAGAAGTGACATACTATAGACCAGAGATACCCAAACTTATTTGGTCCTATTTTTCAGGAAAAAAAATCACTACTATTTCACTAAAAATCTATCCTATCTTGGAGGGAGGGGACACATCCTTCAATGATCAGGAGTTACTCAGAAATCACACCTTGCAATGCCGGGGAATGCTGAGGATTGAACCCAGGTTGACTGCATGCCAGGCAAGCACCTTACTTGCTGTACTATCACTCTGGCCCAGAAAATCTATCTTCTTTAAGCAAACAGAAATCACCTCCATTTGCAACTTAGACTAAGACCATACCTGTGGGGATTAGGGGGAAATGGAAGGGGGGCAGCACTATATCATCTACTTTGAGAAGAAAAGGGACACATAAATCTATAAAATGATATTATCCAATGTTAGTTTAATTTTAAAAATAAAATTGTGGGTCAGAGAGTTAATTACAGAAGGTAAGGTTGCCTCGCACACAGCCAATCCATGTTCAATTCCTGGCACCACATGTGGTCCACCAAGCCCCACAAGATCTGATCCTTGAGTGCAGATCCAGAAGTAAGTCCTGAGAACAGGTAAATGTGACTTTAAAACAATAAAAGGACTAGCAACACTTTGTCTGGAAAACAGAATTATTTTCTCAAATAATGATGTCCTTTCAGATTTTGCACGAATGTCCCAGAAGGAAACAAACCGTGCATTCAGTGGAGATGATTAGGGAAAGAGCATTAAAGAAGTGTTTAGCAGGAGGGGCAGGGTTAAAAATACCCTCACAGAAGAGTTGCTGCTGGGGTTAGGATCACTGGGAAGCCCTTATGTCATCCCCCCAATTGAGAATGGCGGGCACAGTGTAGGTGTGGGAGGGAGCCTCTGAGCAGGAGCCTGCTGGTGGAGGCAGCCAGCCTCAGACACCCTGCAGGAAGGAAGTCGGGAAATCAGTGATCTCAACTCCACTCCCACTCCTTCTCATCGCTAACCACAGGCAGCTCTCTGTCCAATCCAAACAGCAGCCAGGGGAAGGAAGCCCTTCGAGGGCACCACAGCCTCCTGAGCACCCAGTGAGGGAGGGCAGGGTGGAGATCAGAGCTGAGGGAGGCACAAGGAAAATTCCCAACGCCATACACCCTCCTCAGCTCTTCATCTTTCTGTTTCTACATAGTCCCCATCAGAAATGAAACTCTACCAGGAGGGGCTCCAATGACCCCACTCAGCATGGCTTCTAGACCTGGGAACAATACCTGGCACAGAATGGGTGAGATCAATGCCTGGCAAAGAAGGAATGCTTGCAGAGATGAATAAATGAATTTTATGTTCATCCAGGAATTCACACACTACTGATTTTCATTGAAGCTTCAATCAGAGAGAGTTACTAATAGTTGCATATAGGAGTTAAAAAGGACCCATTTTTTTCTTTTTTTTTCTTTTTGGGTCACACCTAGCAATGCACAAGGGTTAGTCCTGGCTCTGCACTCAGGAATTACCCCTGGCAGTGCTCAGGGAACCATATGGGATGCTGGGAATCGAACCCGGGTTGCCCGTGTGCAAAGCAAATACCCTACCCACTGTGCTATTGCTCCAAGACCCTGAGGAACTATTTCTTGCTCCCTTCATATTACCAGAAAAAGCTCACTTAAAGAGTCACCCTACTGCTGCCATCATCACCTCCATCACCACCATCCTCACAATTGGCATCACCCCATGACCACTACCACCACCTCCACCACCATCACCACCACTTTCATCACCACCTCTACCGTAATACACTCCACCAAAATCACCACAAACTTCATTGTCACTACCACCCCTACCACCACTAACACCACCTCCATCCCCACCACCATTATTACAATTAGTACCACCACCATCACCACCACACTAATACTACAACCACTTATCCTAGGTCTTGGAATAGGGGTAGTTCAGAGCTGCCTCCCACCACCTTCTACTCTTTCCTCCCTTTAAGAAGTTCCATCGGGGCCACATGTTTTGGCTGCTGGTTCAGGATTGCATGCTCAAAGTGACTGGTGGAGACCTGAGAAGTACATTGTCCCATATTCTTGTTTCATAGTATATTAGCTCCTCAAAGCAACTAGGAAAACCTCTGAAAAGAACAGACTCCTGGATCCCACCCTCAGGAACTGGGATTTAGGTCAGGAGTTGATGGGAACTACTCACAAAGTTGATTCCAACAATCATCTCTGATCTAGAATAACCAACCATCCCCCACATACCTAACTCTCAGAGCTGACACTCAGAAAGTCCTGGGAAAGGAGAATAGAGTTAGTCATCCCATCTATCCCTTCATTGGTCCCACATACTATACCCTAGACTATCTTCTCTTTATGACTGGTGGTTATGGCCTTGTTGCAGGGTGAAGCGAGGTCATTTGAGAACAAACATCAAATTCAGCAGAAAAGGAAGTCATGAAGACTCTTTCTTGATTTCAGGTCTTCCTCCATATGACATGTTCATATGCAACTCAAGGCCAATGTTGCTGACTATTGGAACTCAGATGGATCTTCCCAGGAGAAGTTCCTCCCTAGACCATTGAAGGAAGGTCTGATGGTTCTCAGCAGCACAGCTTTTCTCAAAGTCCACATTGTTTCATTGCTCTAGTAAAGCCTGCCTTTCACTGGATGAGTTCAATGGCCCTTTCAGACCTCCCTTTCTCTCAAATATTCAGAGAGAAAGTTGCACTAGCTTCTCAGGGAAAAAAAGCTATGATTTCGGCACACACCTGAAGTCCAGTTGTCCCCAAATTCCACAAGATCATTTGTAAACACAAAGCTAGTCTCCCTGAGTCCACACTAGAACACAAAGATACAAGGGCATTATTCACAAGCAAGTCATCAGACTTCACTCCGTCCACCAGTTGACTTAGAGTTCTATCCAGCCTCCTTTAAGGGAAGAGAGATAGTCGGTATAATAGTGACTGCTTACGTCTACTAAGTTCCAGTCTTGGACCTGACACCAAGTCAATTTCAGAACATCCAAACAGGAGGAGACTGTTTGATCTCGACTTTACAGATATGGAAACTAAGGCAAGGGGATTAAGATTCGCTCAGTTCACCCAGCTAAGTGGTCTCAACACGTGTCATTCATATAGTTATATGCGAAGATGATGCTTCTCTCTATCAGATCTTAAGTCCAAATAGTCCTGGTTTGATCTCAGGCTCTCATCCATCAAAAACAATGACTTTTCAAAGCTGAGGATATTACTTGTGCTAGACAGCTGTAAAAAATACAGAAAGTGCCTCTATTTCTCCCTATTATCACATGTCTAATTTGTCTGTTAGGTCTCTCATTCAAAAGGGCTTTCCTAACAACTCAAACTGAAAAAACAAAAATCCTTTTCTTTGCACCTCCCAAACTCTCCCTCACTCCCTAGTTTACATTCTTTCCATGTGATGTAACACTAACTGACCCAGTATGTGAGAGTGTGTATACATGTGGGCACTTATGTAGTGTCCGCATGCATTTGCATTCCTGTGTGCCATGTATTTTGCATTCATGTGTGTTTGTCTTCAGTGTGCGAGCATGTATGTGTATACATGTGTATGCCTCCTATGCCTACTTGTTTACATGCATGGTTAGGTATGTGTGTTCCATAGGGATGTGCAAGGACATATATGAATATATCTGTTTCATGTGCCTACACGTGTTCATGCATGTGTTTATGTGTTATTTGTGTGCCTACACATGTTTATTTATCGTTGTGTACATGTTCATATGCATGTGTTTATATATGTTCATATTTCTTTGTGTGTACACCTCTGTTATTTAGATGCATATATGGCACGTGTGTGGACATGCTTGTGCCTTCCTTGTGTGCCTTAATGTGTATACAAATGGCATTGTGCATGTGTGCATTTGTCTGCATGTATATGTATGTGTGCATGTGTGAGTGTGTCCAGCAGTGTAAGCATACATGTGCTTGCATGTTAACATGAAAGCACATTATTTGCTTAAAGACTGACTACCACACTACCTGTTGATCCCTAAGAAGGCTCAGGCCATGTCTGTCTTCTTTGCCAAAGTACCCCCAGTCCTAGGAATTACATAGGGAAGAGACTCAAGAAATATTTGAGAAATCAATAACAGGTAAAGAGGAAATATTAACTTTTATTCTGAGGTAACTGTCATTTACTTGTTTCTTTTCTTTTCTGTTTTGTTGTTATAAGAATATTTACCTCTGAAGAGATTTTTAAGTGCACAATAATGTATTGTTATGGTAGCAAAATGATGTACAGCACAAGGCCTAAACATTTACGTCTTTCACAAGTGAAAATTTGTACCTATGTTAACAACTTCTCTCATTCCTCCTTCCCCATCCCTAGCAATCACCTTTCAAGTCTTTGCTTCAGCAACTCTGACCCTTTTAAATGCCTCATCTATGGAATGATGCAGTATTTTATTTCAGCTGAATCTGAATTCCAGGTAACTACTTAAGAGTTCAGACCAAATACGTTTGGTTTTTTAATAAAACTTACCCTAAACCACAGAACCAGAATATGGTAGACAAAGGGGTATAATACTTTAATACATTTATGATAAAAGTTATGACAATTTAGTACAAATCTGTATTGTGATCATAGTACCGGCCTAGGCAAAGAGATAAACCTGATGAATTATAACAGTTCTACTAGCTACATAAAGCAGCACTTTTTAGTGCAACCCTAGAGTCTTCTCAAATGCCTCAGGTGAGGATAAAGGCACAGTGACTTCCCCTTGGGCCCAGAACCTGTGCTTAAAAGAATTAACTCTATCTGAAACATTGATCCCATGAGGTAACTTATCATCTCTTCTTCAGTCCCTATCTGCAGCCATAATGAGCACTGCCCTCTTGGGAGGAAAATGCCTGGCTTCAAGGTTTTCTCTTTACAGTTGGATCAGGTGCGATGCACAGCTATGTCCTGGGAGCCCCAGACACCCTCTAAACATTCTGTGAGGTTCCCTAGCAAGAATCTGTTTATGAGCATCACCTGCTTCCTCGTGCAGGAAGAAAGTCACAGAGGGCACTCTATCTTGGGAGCTCCAAGGAATTTAGAGGCAGGAAATGCCCAATCAGCGTCATCTCCCCCCAGGCGGGACTGCACCCATCCCCTTGGAAACATCAGTCTCATTAAAACCAGAAGGAAGGCTCAGGAGGGTGTGCAGGAGTGCTCACTGGGTCTCTGCTCAGCTGGTTGGAAGGCAATAAGTAGCCTCCCATGGGAACAACAGAGGAAGCTTCATGCCATGGAGCTGCACCACCTGTAGCCTGTAGGAGGTGCCCCAGCACAGTAGGAGGTGCGTTAGAATCCACTGGCCTTGGATTCAAATCCACCCATTCTACCCCCTCCCCACAAGTCTGAAAAATGTTTCAGATCTCCCTCCCCTGCCTCCACAGAGTAAAATCCTGCCCAACTTCCTGAAAGTATAGGCTAAGAACGAAAGTGGAGAGCCATACTACCTAGGTTGATCTCCAGGCTTCCTAATGAGGTGTCCATAGGCACTTGTACTTGTGTTAGTCCAGGATTTCTCATCTATGAATGAGTAAAAGGTGCTGGGAAGATAATTGAAAAGGCTAGAACTTGTGATTGTGATTTTGCATACTGAAGCCCTGGGTTCAATGTCTGGCACTGAAAGATCCCCTGGCACTGCTAGAGGTGATCCCCAAACACTGAGCCAGGAATAGCCCCAGAGCACCACCAGATGGACTCAAAAATCAAATAAATAATATAAAGGAATTAGATCTACAACTGATTCATGGTGAGAACCCTGGGTGACCACTATGAAGCTCAGGGAAATATACACTATTGTGTTTAACTAAGTGCAAAACACATGCTATTATTTATTGTTCTACAGCATTTGTGGCTTGCCTAGAAGAATATGTGACTACATGACTCCAAGCCTCACAGGTAGCATTTGGATCCCTGGCTTGGGTCCTCAGACACTGCAGGGGAAGCTCCCTGTGAACAGGGGAACAGGGTACCTCCTCCAGTCTCCCCCAGGGTCTTCTGGGTCCAGGTCCAGCTCTTCCTTGGCTGCTATGATAAAGCATCCCAGGAAGGGACTGGCCGGCGCCACCCCCCAGGGAGCTCTAGGAGCAGAAATAGGAAGCCCTGGCTGGTGTTTACAGTAAGTTCTTAGTCCCTGACCACATTGTCTTGTCTGTGGCGCATTTATTTTGGGGACAAGCTCTGAAGTCATTGCTGCCCGAAAGTGCTCCCAACCAACCCACTTTCTCTTCTCTGCTTTCCCAGGAGAGGGCTAGGGGGGAGGCAAGCAGAGCCACAGGCAGCCAGTCCACAATACCCGAAGTCTGGGAGGCGGACACAGGCCCTGGAAACAAACTGAAGGAGGGGTGCTGGCAGGGAGCAAGGGGAGGACTGGGGGGGAGTCGGTCTGGTCATGCCGGCCCTGCTTTCCTCTCACTTTCCTTTTCCTCCACTCTTAGGCCCAGCCTGTCTTCCTGGCTCTTCGGGTGCCTTGCTCTGCTCTCTGTTTCTTAGAACTCAGCAGGAAAAGGGGAAGTGGAGTCTTCAAAGCCTGGAAAAGCTTGCAACTGGCCCCCTGCTTGGCTCCTAAGGCAGGCCTCTGTGTTGGGCTACAGGACCCAAGTGAAGGAAAGCCTAGAGTGCTCTGCCAGCATGCTCTGGGTAAGCTGGGCCCGCTGAAGCATTCCTGAAGCTGAGCCTGCAGCAAAGTTGTCCCCTCTGGGAGGTGGCCCTGGCCAGAGATGCACCACTCTGCCCTAGGGCATAACAGGGATGGGGTACACCCTCACTCTCACCTCCATCTTCATCCTCTATGACTATGGGGCCAAAGACTCCTGAGTGA
This sequence comes from Sorex fumeus, assembly GCF_029834395.1. Taxonomy (NCBI): domain Eukaryota; kingdom Metazoa; phylum Chordata; class Mammalia; order Eulipotyphla; family Soricidae; genus Sorex; species Sorex fumeus. The sequence goes on along the minus strand of NW_026606101.1, from coordinate 6,164,852 downwards.
GAGACCTCGCTCCACTGCAGGCTCATAAGGGAAGCCCAGCTTCTCTATGGGAAAATAGAGGTGAATAGAGCACTGGCCCCCACCTCACTTTATCTTTGAAGTCAACTTCCCACAGAAGCCCACTCTCCACCACAGTGCTTCTCTGAAGACAGATGGGAACCTGTAGCTACCTTCTTTCCATAGTAAGCTGGAAGGCTCCCAGCCAGCAGTACAGCCTCTGTAGACAGTTGTCCAGGTTGCACACTGCACACATCAGGGGATGCCATTTGTCTGGAAGACTAAAAATGCCTCCTCCTGCAGCTACTCCCAGTACTAGCAGCCCCACCCATTGTGCCTCGTGAAGCAGAATTTGAAACCCCCCCTGGCCTTATATCTTGGGATCTTGGAAAACTGGTGGCCCTAGAAGTCATTGATGTAGTGATCCTGGCATTTAACCACCACAGCACTAACTTACCATAAGGGGTGAGTCCACAGGGCTTAAGGTACTTTTACACAGCTGCATATTCGCTGGCCAAAAAAACTGTTCTGATGCTCCTGGTTAGAAGGATAGCTTGAGAATTCTGGATATTGCCTACAACATAGAAAAGATACTCAAGATCCACAAGGCCATCTTGCCTGGACAATGTATTCCATTACATACACCAATGCCCTGCTTATTATGGTGGGAACATTCCTAGAGTCCAGGGTTATGCCACTTGGGCGTCTTGCTTCTGCACAGAGATAATACCACTTTTATTAAGCCAATGAGAGAAATAAAACATATCTAACAGCACAAATTATTGGTTAAAAAATATGTATCTGGGCGAGAGATGTGGAACAACTGGTAGGGTGTTTGCTTTGCATGTGGCCACCTGTTCGATCCCTGGCATCCCATATGTTCCCCTGAACACTACCAGGAGTAATTCCTGAATACAGAGCTTAAGTAATACCTGAGAATCATTGGATGTGACCCCCAAACCAAAAAATTATGGCATCTGTTGTCTAATATTATCTCATCACTTTTAGGAGACAAGGAAGGTGAGGTTAAGACCAATCAAATGTGTGGTGAAAAAATGATAAGTAGGAAAGCTATGACCTAAACCCCCATCAGGGCAAGCTGAAACCTGTCCTTCCATCCCATCAGATAGAATAGTGCCTTTGTCCTGGGCATCAGAGTCCCCAATGGAGGGTGTTAACGGAAGGTGTTAATGTGTGCATTCCACTTAAACTCTGAATGGTGGGAGTCACAAAAGCATCTCTTGCTGTGGTCCCAGAGGACTCCACTACAGAGCATGGTTTGAAGTCTGTTGGCAAATATTCAGTAGTACAAAGCAGTTCACTTAGCCTCACTTAGCTTTGTGCATGCAAGTATACTCCTCTGTCTACACATCTTCCATCCCTTGAGGGTCTAATTCTAATTCACCCTTCTCCAGAAAGCCTTCCTGTGCTACCCATCCAGTTTATGTTATTTCTTGTTTCCACAGAAATCTATCTTAGGGTCTCTGATGCACCAACCATAGCATGAAAGGGTGTAGATGATGGGGAAGCCTCATCCAAACCCAAGACTAGGTAGACAGCACCTCTGTCTGTCCTTCCTTTTCACTTTTCTCCCTTTTTTTCTCCTCTGTGCCCTCATCCACAAGGCATTGCTGGCCTAGACTGATTCTGACACCCAGAGCATGACCTGAAGTGCACACTGGAGTTCAATAGGAACCCTAAAAAGGCGCACTATGAAGACTCAAAGTATAAACCTGTCCTCATTTGCTGTTCATCCACGTACACACTCTACATCCCATCCCCTAGGGGGTGCCCAGCATATCCAGATTCAAATCGCAAGGGTCACTATCTGTCCCCATTTCCACTCATAATCCATGACAAAAGCACCAACGTGAGACTTATTAGTCCAGTACATTTAAAAAGACTTTTGGCCACAGGATTTTTATTGGGTGTATTGTTTTTTGTTCATTTGCTTCATTTTGGGTCATTTATCAAATGAGAAAATTCCTACAAATTAAGGCCAGATGCATCCCCACAAACCATCAAAAGCCACAATATTTTTATCATGTTCGTTTTGATTCATCCAGTCTCCTTCACTCTCTGATCAGGCTGCAGTATTGCCTTGTTATTTTAAAAACCAGGAGAGGTTGTCAAGTGGGCTGAGTTGAGTCCCTACGAGGTCCTAGAGTCTGATAGTTCTAGGTACTTCTTTGTTGGGGGTGACAGGGGGAAATCTACAAAATGAACATCCCTGTTCTATGTTCAGGGACTTGCTGCTATGTGTCACCCTGGCATAGAGTGAAGTCGCAAGAGTCACTTATGATGATATAATAGGCACCATCCTGTATCATGTTAAAGTCAGTGGTGTGGTTTGAACAGAATGGTGCGGAACCAGAGTAGCAGTACAGTGGGTAGGGTACTTGCCTTGCATGCAACCAACCCGGGTTGGCTCCCTGACATTCCATAGTGTTCCCTGATTGCACAGCGAGATGTAAGCTCTTGAGCACTGCCAGGTGTGTCTGAAAAGTGAAGTCAAAAAAGAACAGAATAATGTGCTCCTGGTAACACTCCTTTCTGGTCTGTACTGGACCAAGGTTTTATGGCATCTTGGAGCTTTGACGCAATCAGGACTTTCAGGGAAGCTAAAGGTTCAAGAGGCAGATGTCCATGAGCTCCGTGAGCATCCCGGGTTCTTGGCCTCCATCCAAGTTGGCATCACACCCCGACTTGATGTTCAGACCCATGGAGACTCATCTCTTCCGCTTCATCCCAGGCTGAGTGAAGAGAAAAATCAATATCCTTAAGTGGAAAAAGACCAATAAGTTACTGAAAAAGTTACTTCCATTTATAGCTTGGCTACTAAGTAGGCGCTTATTGGGGCAGGGAAATGGCAAAGAGATGGAAGCTGGGAGGAGGAGGCCGGCCCCAGCCCTGCCCAGGGCCCCATGACAGCTCCAGGCCGCCGGCTGGCAGCCCCAGAAATGCAATTAACCTCGCTGTGCCTAGCCGCTATGTTCATTAGTATTTATTTATTTGATTTTCTTAAGCTTGCTCTTCGTGGTAAAAAATAAATAAAATTTTCTAAAAATCGCCTCAGGCACAGGCACAAGAGAGTAACAATTAATTAAAATACATAAAACAGAGCTGAGATGGCCAACAGCCTTGAGTTTAGAGACAGCCAGACGAGCCGTTTAAAACTGTGTCTCTCCCACACTGGCCAAAGCTCTGGGTGGAGGCCAGGCACACAGCAGGGAGGAGTGTGGTCATGTGGGTGGAGTGTCCATGGCTTCTGGCTCATCTCAGAAAGTGTCAGCCACAGGCTTTGTGGACCAGTGTGAGGTGCACCAGCCGCCTCAAGTACATGTAGGGATCTTCTAAGGTTTCTCCTGAGGATTAGAATTTGCATAGTGGTAAATGCAATCCCTGGAGGCCATCTGCATTTATGAAGACCTACTATGCATTTACTACTTATGAAACAATTTCCTGGCTACTAGAATTGTCAGGGCTAAGTGGAACCAGTTCTGGCAGGTGAGACCCAGGTCTATCAAACAACAGTTCACACCAAACTTACATGGAAACATTTCTGCAAGCCTACTACATCCATTCTGTGTCCTCTGTGTCATCCGTTTTACAGTATCTCTTGGATATCAACCCCAATCATTGTATGAACACACCCTTCAATATTTTAGGGGTATAAACATCTGTAAATGTATTCTTTTGTAAACTGAAAAAAAACTTTTTCTAATTTAAAAATTGTTTTTAAAATATTCCAATTTTGTCCATAAGGTTGCTTCTGGGCTGGAGCAATAGCACAGTAGGTAGGGCATTTGCCTTACATGCAGTCAGCCCAGGTTCAATTCTTCCATTCCTCTTGGAGAGCCTGGCAAGCTACCGAGAATATCCCTCCTGCACAGCAGAGCCTGGCAAGCTCTCCATGGCATATCCAATATGCTAAACACAGTAACAACAAGTCTCACAATGGAGACATTACTGGTGCCCACTCAAGCAAATTGATGAACAATGGGAGGACAGTGCTACAGTGCTTAGTTTGCTTCTAATGGTCTGCCAAATTCAAATTTAACAAATAATCCTTGTGTCGATGGCATGTCAAGTATAACTACAGATTACATGTCTAGAAGGTCACGTCTGACCACTGGTCAGAAAGAGCACGCCTACGGGGTGTTGGTGGGAATGCTACCTTCCTTGGGGACTGTACCTTCAATGGACAATCTCAAAAGAACAGAACTGTTGCCAGGTGTCACTGAAAGTTGATGGCTAGGCAAGTTTTGGGTTGTGCATGGCCCATTCTAGAATTTCCTCCAGGCTGCTAATTCACTCGTGGGTACTGCATTTGATGTGAAACAAAGAGTTCTCTTTCTAGATGCCCCAGAATATATCCTAAATAGCATGGCCCAAGATAGAAAGCTCTCTGGTCTTAGGTCTGCCTTCCTCATCCCTTTTCCTTCTGTAAAATGAGGAGAGTTTTATCAAAAATAATTATTAAATCTTTCTGTTTATGAGGATGCACCCAAGGCTTGACCACTAGTTAAGCATAGCAGAAAATTGGAATCCTTACAAGATCTGTACATATGGGGCTTCATTCTTGTCATTTTTCTCTGTCTAGTCACAGCTTCCTTTTAAAGAAAATGTCTACTGTTTAATAAAAGGCTCATGTCCTGCTGAGCCTGTTAGTAAGTTTGGATATACAAATATTGACCCAAAGAGGAACTAGAACTGAAGACAGCCAAACAGTTTTACACAAGACCAAAGGATATCTGGGGATTCCAAGCACAAACCTAGAAAGAGTGGTAGCAGGAGGAAAGACTGGAGAGCAGGGAGTGAATGAAAGAATCACAAGGTGGCAAGAAACTGCAGTGATGTTGACTGTGAAATGAACAGTGAGTCTTCTCAGGTAATCCTAGGACCCAAGGTCATTTGAAACAAATAGCTCCCTTATCAACCCCGCAGAAGAATTTCACAATACTCCCTCTTTGTGTTCAATGGAAGCAAACCATTGCTAGAAACTACTGACCTTAAAAATGTTTGTAAGGCCTGGACTAGAGCGATAGCACAGCAGATAGGGTGTTTCCTTGCACACGGCCGACCCAGGTTCGATTCCCAGCATCCCATATGGTCCCCTGAGCACCGCCAGGACTAATTTCTGAGTGCAGAGCCAGAAGTAACCCTTGTGCAATGCCAGGTGTGACCCAGAAAGCAAAAAATAAATAAATAAAATGTTTGTAAGGCCATTAGGTTGGTCATTCTGTTGTGTGGAAGGGGCATGGCCAATCAAAAGGGGGCTGATATTATTCCTGCCTGGGTTAATATCACAGATTGGAATATCTGCACCTAATAACACATAGTTGGGTCTGAGAGCCCAAGATAGCCATGAGATAGTTATACCTTTAGGTCTTTTTTGGGGGGTGGGGGTCACACCCAGCGATACTCAGGTGTTACTCCTCGTTCTGCACTCAGTAATTACTACTAGTGGTGCTCAGGAGACCATAAGGGATGCTGGGAATCAAACCCGGGTCAACCGAGTGCAAGACAAATACCCTACCTGCTGTGCTATCACTCTAGCCCTGACCCTTAGGTCTTAATAAGATTTTGCCTCCAGTGATTATGGGTCTAAAGAAAAGATTTCATCTGCTCTCTGAGCCATATTTCATGGTGCATTTTTTCACCTCCCTTCTTAGTTAAGATGCTGTTTCCCCATTTGGATTCTTCCTTCAGGTAGCCATACAACTGCCTCTCTTGCTTCATTATGGTCTCCACTCTAGTATTTCCTGCTTAACACATCCCTTTCCTTTCTGCGGTTACAATTGTACCCCTTGTTCCATTTTCTTCACATCCTAGCTTTTCTCATTCATAGTACATCTAAGGAACTGCTACTGTGTATTTATTCATTGTATCTCCACCAGAATATAAGCCCTATATTAATAGGAACCATGTATACTTTGCCTAGCACTGTGCCTAGCACATACTTAGTGCTCAAGAAGCATTTGCAGAATTAACAAAATAAGCAAAGAAGGAGCATGGTACATGGAAAAGAAAACATTATGCATTTGGATGTTATTTAAAACTCACCAGACTAAAAATTTTAATGTCCCAATGTAGCTGAGAAAACATCCATTTTATAAGGAACAGAGTGAAATTAGTCTGAAGGTTTAAATTAAGGGGAAAAAATGGACCCTGTTATCCTCATATTTCACAGACTAATAGCATTTGCAGATGGAGGTACATGGAAGGATGTTATGAATTTCACATCATTCAGCAGCATATGACTTCCTGCCTGAACAGGGAGGGTGTGTGTCCTGATCCACATAACCATGAGCATCCATGAGTAATTGTGACTGAAATCCCATTACCACGCCAACCCTTGCACTAGGAATCAGGCATATGGTGCTGAGGTCGGCAATTGGCTCTTCTGTCCTCTGTTTTTGTGCCAACACAGACAATTTACGCCCCACTAGTGATAACACAAACTGTGCATTCACTTTTCCCACTGCAGAAGTGGCGACCGTGTCATAGTTCAGAGAGAAAAGGAATAGAGTCCTGAGTTTAATCTAAGAGTTATCTCCCTTTCTGCCATCACACTATTACTTTTCTCACATCCTGACCTGTTCAGCATTCTCCCTTGTGTATTCAAAACAACCACTACTACAAAATAAAATGCCATTGGCCAGCTGTTGCTGTCATTAGCTCCACCTGCACAGAAAAAGAAGGAGGCCAAAGGTCACCTGAGAAATCAGCCGAAGAACCCAGAGAAGCAGAGCGATCTCTGGCCAAAATAACCCAGGGCCACCTAAAGAAAGGCAAGAAACCGAACAACTCCTTCAAGACACAAGGCACAATAAAAGAGTTCTCTAAGCAGCCCACGGAATCTGTCTACAATTCTCAACTTCCTTGGGAATTCTTCTCTCCTAGGCGTCACTGAGACCACGAAGATAAATAATGTCAACGGCAAAAAGAACATAAACACTCATGTATAATATAGAAAGGTCTCAGTGTTCTTCTTGGAGTAATGGTAATAAAATCGAGTCTGTATTCCTGAGCTGCACAGACCTGTGTAACATCCAGGCATTGTTTTTCTGAGGGGAGCTGACACATGCTATTCAAGTAAATGAACACCCTCTTTTTGCTTGTCTTTTGGCAGAAATAAAAAGGATGTCTTGACAATTTATGAGTTGACCCACAAGATCACTCCCGAAAAGAAATGGGATAAACTTTATGCAAAGGACTTCATTACAGCTTAAGATACAAATGATAGAAATTCACTTCACTCTTCTCTCTTTTCTTTTCACCTGAGGTCTCCTGTTCTGTTGCACTCCATGCACACAAACTTGATGGCCTTTGTAGAAGGAAGAAGGTAGCAAAGGCATGGGAGAAGCGTGGTACAATTTATCAATGAAGAGGATGACACCTAATTTTCTATATGAAGACAGACTGGAAATAAATCAATCAAGCCTTCATTTAGCTTTTCTTTCTGAACATCCAGCATCCGGTTTTATAGCAGAACATACAGCTCTTGCATTTACATACCGCCTTATTTATATCCACCATCAGATTCATCAAATAGCCAGTGTTGAAGAAAAATAATTATGTGTCTGGAGAAGGGGTTAATGATTTTCTAGTACTTTTTCTATTATGCATTTATTATTTTATATTTTTATTTCAGTTTATGCAACAAACAATAACAATTTATATATTTTATATTTACCTTGAAACTTTGATTTTTATATATTATACATATATTTTACTATGCAACTTTGGTTTTTACCTCTGTAAGCCCATGTAAGAACTGGACCAGTGAAAAGGAAATATTTCCATGGCATCAGAAAGTTTTCTTAAGATCCTTTCCAGGCAAGTACTACCTCTCATCCTAGAGGTGAACACTATATTTGCCTCTTTTCCCTTCTTTCATCTTCATTTAATTTTCCTCATTATTGACAGTGTGTAACTAGAATCATGCATAGTGTTCTCTTTTGCATCTTCTATAGTGCAATGTGACACTTTTGAGAGTCTTCTATGCTGTTGTGTCTATCATTCATTTATTAATTTTTTATTGCTGTGTAGTAGTCTATTATATTAACATACCACAAGGTGTTGATCCATTTTCCTACTGATGAGTTCTTGGATGGTTTCCAGTTTTGCCAATTATAAAACAGATGCTATGAATATTCTTGTACAAGTCTTTTTGTGAACATATGTCTTCATTTCTCCTGGGAGTAACAATGCTGGGTGTCAGGGGAGATAGATCTTAACTTTATTAGAATCTGTCAAATAGATTTTCCAAGATGCTTTTTACCATTATCCCATTTATTTTTAAAACCTCTGAGTTTCAAGCAAAATACAATTTGGGCCCCACATTGCCTAATGTCTCCCTTCCCACAAATAGTTTGCTCATGAACTATGAGATACTAAGAGCTTCTATGAATGTTCACAGACTTTGAACCAATATAAGCCTCAAAACCCAGTTCTGCCTATTAATAATCAGTCCAATAAGGCATTATTTTAATCTCATCAAGCATCAGTGTTTCTTTGTAAAATACCTACATGTATTCTATCTCCTCATTGTGGGTTGGACTGAACTGATGCAGGCGAACACACACCACACAGCTGTAGGCACCTCACAAGCACCAGGTAAAAGTCATTTACTCCTTCTCCCCCTGAATTTCCTAACCAGTTCCTTCTGTAAGACAGCATATAGAATTCTCCATTTGGATAACTTGGGAAGGGAGATGTGTGCTGAAACTAGACAAAGGACCAAACCTGATAGCCTATTGCAAACCATAATCTCCAAAGGTACAGAGTAAGAAGGAAAGAGAAAGTGCCTGCTTAGAGACAGAGACAGAGGGTGGGATGAGTGGAGGTGGCAGGAGGGATACTGGGGAAAGTGGTGGTGGGAAATATACACTGGTGGAGGGATGGGTGTTCAATCATTGTATGACAAACTCAATCATGAAAGCTTTGTCACTGTAACTCACAGTGATTCAATAAAAAATAAAAATAAATTTTTTAAAATAAAGGAAAGTTGCCAAAAAAGGAACTCTCTCCCTCGCATTCTCTCTCTCTCCTCTTCCACTCTCTCTCATCAAAGCTCTAGAGATGGGGGAGACCTTCAGAGAAAAATCTGTAGCATGGAAGATCAGGGGCTGATGCTGATGAGAATCTATCCCAGCATAGTAGGGGGAAGAACAAGAACACTCTTCACAGTAGGCCCCAGATGGAATGGATTTGTTCAGAGCCATCTTATTCCTGAGTGTGATATTTGTCCACATCATAAAACCACAGGCTACAATGTGTCTGACAGTATACCCAGTGATATAACCCCTCCTAATGATATTATAATAAATCCCAAATGAGGCAGCCATCACTGGGCAGCCTTTTCAAAGTGTTCCTGAAATAGTTTTTATAGAACAAGAGATCTGGGTGCCAAATGCAGACAATCACATGAGGTCAGAGGAGTTAGCTCAGACATACTCATGAACACAACTCTGACTTGGTTCTTGGCCAGAAACTTTTCCTTTTTTATTAATCTATTAGTTTTATGAAAATCAAAAATGCTTCCTTTTCAACATTTCTTATGTGAAAGATTAAATTGGATATTTTCTAAGTGCAATAAAATGTCCCCCAGGGTGCCTTTTTTTATTCTTCTTTAAATCAGCAGTTTTGGTGCCTCTTCATTAGTAAAAGCCAATGACCTTTCATCTTGGCTTCACCTCCCTTGGTGCTCCAAGAAAGCTGACCACATTTCCTGCCATCCTGGTGGTAGAGGCTTGTTTTTGCTCACTTTTTCTGCTAACACACATAGGTATGTTTCTGAGATACCATGTGATGTGCTTCTACAAGCGTGCTGACTCAGGAACCTTCGGGTTTCTTCTAGGACAAATGTGCAGCCCTTTCTGCCCTTACAGACAAGAACCACAGGAAATCATGTGTCTCCACTAATAGGCACCATCCTGCTGTATTGTGGCCTTTGAATAAGTCGGAGCTGAGGAAATAAAAAATATCTATTCCTCACCCCACCTCCACCCTTTCACACTTACAACAACCCTACTACTACCACCATCATCAGCATCAACATTTTCATGACCAAGATTGCAGCACAGTTAATTTCTAGCCCTCTGAATTTTCCTATCCCTCTCCCCATAATCATCTTTTTCACCATCCTTGATTCAGGGATCAACTATTTGGATCTACCTATCACACACATTTCTTTTCTCCCTCGTTCTCATCCATCCATGTGATTCTACCATTGGCCCACAATTTGTACCCAAGATGCTAGCTTAGAGAATTTAGAGAATAGAGAATTAAATTAAAACAATTTAAAGTTATAAGAAATTCTCTAAATTTTCTAACTGGGGTCTCAAAGATGGTCTTGCAAGGGAGCATTTCTTTTTTTTTTCCTTTTTTTTATTATTAGTGAAACACCATGAGGTACAGTTGTAGATTTATAATTGTTTGTGCTTGGGTTTCGATTATACAATGATCAAATACCCATCCCTCCACCAGTGCCCATTTTCCACCACCATGGATAATATCCCTCCCACCCCCATTCCTCCCATCCCACCCTGCCTCTGTGGCAGGGCAATCCCTTGTGTTCTCTCTCTCCTTTTGGGTGTTGTGGTCTGCAAAAGAGTCTTTGAGTGACAAACATGTTCAATCCATAGTCTACTTTCAACATGCATCTCCCCTCCTGGGAGGATCCTCCAAACACCCTTTATTTGGTGCTCCACAAGGGAGCATTTCTAAGCAAAGAGGATTTACTTAAGATGAATTACACACAGAAGGCAATAGAGCAGGTGCAAGGAAAGAAGAGGGTCCCTGATAAAAATCAAACCTCTGGAATCCAGTTGTGCTTGTATTTTCAATTACTTATTGAAATTACTTATTGGATTCCTTACTTATCAAAATGCTATCTGTTTTGCTTAAACTGATTTGAGTTGCATTTCTTTCACTTGAAAATGAAAATATCCTGACCATAGCAGCTATCCTTGTAATATGGCCTGTATTATTTATTCCCACCCAAAATATACTCAAGGTTAACTTTCCATATTGGAGTTTGAAAACTGTGAGGCAGAATCTGGGGTGGAGATTTTAAGGGCTGATTGTGGAACCCAGGTTGACTCGATGATAATTGATTAAAATGAAGTTGAATTCCTTAAAGAAAAAGAAAGAAGATACTTCATGCCAAGAAAACTGAACACAAGTTTAAAGCCTAGAAGAACTAGGAGAAGGTCAGTTTGCAACAAGAGAAAACAACCAGATAACTTTCATTTGAATACTATTAAAGAGTATTTTACATCCTTGTTATAGGGGTCAATAATTTTGAATATAAAAATGTAAGTTGGACTCAAAAAATAAAAATCAAGGACTGAGGTGGTAACTCAAAGAATTTAATGTCCCAATGGGTCCCCTCTCTGCTCCTCAGATTTCTGACTCCAAATCTTTACCATTCTATGTACTGGCTTTCTCGTAACAGCTTATAGAGGACTAAGTATGTAGGCAGAAAAAGCATTGAAAATTATAAATGGTGGAAGATTTATAAATGTACCAAGGAAACAAGATGTCATTCTAAAATGGTGATTGCCCTTCTAAAGATGGCCAATCCAGTGAAAAGAGATTGGCTCAATTTCATTTTTTTCTGGTGCTAAGAAAAATAACATAGTACTGTGGTTAAGATTTTAGGCTCAGTGACCTGCTAAGTGCATGATGGTGGACTATCTTCATCCTTTGTGAAAGTAAAAATAAATATTATCCTCTTCTTAATAATGCCTGACTACAAAGAAATGTCCCTTGACTGTTACAGTTACAAAAAAAAAGAAGATGGAAAGGAAGAGGTCAAACTATCACTATTTGCAGATGATATGATACTATACTTAGAAAACCCTAAAGATTCTACAGAAAAGCTCCTAGAAACAATAGGTCAGATTAGTAAAGTGGCAGGCTACAAAATCAACACCCAAAAGTCCATGGCTTTCTTATATACAAATAACAAAAGAGAAGAAATAGACATTTAAAAAAAATCCCGTTCACAATAGTACCTCAGAAAATCAAGTACCTCGGAATGAGTTTAACCAAAGAGGTGAAGGTCCTATACAAGGAAAATTACAAAACACTACTTCAAGAAATAAAAGAGCTGTTTTTTGTCTGTGAAACTGTGTGTTGTTCCTTCTGTTATGAGAGTCTCACTGGGTATTTTTGGTGAGGAATTTATTTCATTGACTTTTTACACTATATCCCACCACTGTTTTCGGGACATGAGGGGTTCGTCAGACAAACTGGCTGTGAATCTTAAGAATGCTCCTTTATAGGAAATTTCTTTCTTTGATCTTGCTGCTTTCAGAATTTTATCTCCATCTAAGGTTTTGGTCATTTTGATCAGCATGTGTCTCAGGATATTTTTATTCGGATTTCTACTAGCTGGTACCCTTTGGGCCTCCTGAATGTGATGGCATGTTTTCTTCAGCTCTGGAAACGTTGTAGCAATGATGTCTTTGATAGTTTCTTCTTCAGGGTTTTTTTCCTATTCCTCTGGGACTCCAATAATTCTTATGTTACTCCTCTTGGCTTCATCACGATCTTTTCTTGCCATCTGTTCCCGATTTGTGAGTCTCTTTTCCATTTTCTGCTCTTTTCTGAAGAGTCTCTGAACTTCATCTTCCAGCTCACTGATTCTGTCCTCAGTAGCTATTACTCTGCTGCTGAGGCTTTCCTCTGAGCTTTTCAATTTGCCTACCAGGTTTTTCAGTTCTGACATTTCTGTTTGTAATTTTGTTTGCATTTTCCTCATTTCTACCTTCAAACCCTCTTGTCTTTTATTGGCACTGTTTTCCATTGTTTCTTTTAGCTCCCTAAGCATCCTCAGTAGCTCCCTTCTAAATTCCTTGTCAGAGAGGTTGTCTAGGACTTCATTACTGTTGGGGTCTTCTGGGTTAGCCTCCTCAACAAGTAAGGTTGGTGGGCTTCTGCATTGCTTTACTATTGTGACCTGTGTGGTTTAGACCTTCACGCTCACTGTTACTACTCTGCTTATGATGCAGAATTAATTGAGATGGGTTTAATGAATTATTGGCTAATGTGTTTCTGGTGATTAAGCTAACCTAGTGAAAGTTCCATCTCAGAGGGTAACTTATGGGATATGTAGTGGGAGAATAACTCGTGGCCGCGTTAGGAGCCATGGCTCTGGGAAGGGGCCCTGCCTCCTGGCAGGTACCTGGATGAGTGAGCAGAGGGTGCCCAGAATGGTTCAGCTTTGGGTGTGCACAGTGTGCCTTGATTCCTGTACCCCGCAGAACAAGAATGTAAAACGGCCATTCTCAGTGGGTCTAGTTTGACGCGCAGCCCCAGGAAGGGGCCATGCCGCTGGGTGGGTACCTGCATGAGTGGTTGGCTCTTTTTTTAAAGCATCCTGTTGAGTTGTGGATACTCAAACAAGGCAGGAGTTAACTTCAAAAGTAGGTACCAGAGATTTCAGAATTACTCAGATAAACAAAACAAAGATTCCAAGTCTCCAAAAACATACTGAGAGAAGGGAAAAGTAGAAAAAGAAAGGCAATATGGTGACAGAATGAGGGTAATACGATCTAGTATTAAAGATCAGAATACCTAACTTGGGGTCCTAATTAATCCTCACACAGAATTTAGGAGCTCTTTTACCTGAGATGGAAAATAATTTACATTTTAGGCTGAACCCAGTCCTTAGAAAATAACAAAATGGATCCAAAATGGATCACCATCCACTAGAGTATCTACAGGAACTACCCCTGGAGCTACTTGCCCTTGAGGTTTGGACCAGACAGTTCAGTACTAAGGCCCATGAAAGCTATGCTATGTTAACCCAGTGATGCTTAGGGGTCACTGAGAACTCAAAAGTGGTGCTCAGGGTATCATTTACCAGAGATCAAGCTTGTACCCTGCCCTTTAAGCTACCTCCACAGTTCCCAAATTATATTTTTACTTCACCATTTTCCACCTGGCAGTCTCTGCCCCCGCGCCTGGGTGTTCCTTCCGGGAGCCCCTTGGAGGGGAGCGGGTTGAGCTTTCCTCCCCGCCCCGACCAGGGCTCCGGCAGCCGAAGACCTCCAGGACCAGCCACCACCATGCTGAGACCACTCTCCGCACACATGAAGGTACTGGCAGAGGGACAAAGCCACGCGGGTTCCGGGGCCGAGACCTCCAAGCCTACTCGAATTGGAGTCGAGCATCTTCCACCCAGATCCTCCAAATTCCAGTAGGCGGGGGTCACACCCACCACCTGGCCCCCTGGCGCCGTGTAATCCCATCAGCGGCCAAGACTCAGAGACTATAAAATCCAGATCCCGGACATCTTATCAAAATTTGGACAAACTTGCAGGCTATCGAATGTAGCCTCCCCACAGGGCAGAGTCTGGCAAACTCCCCGTGGCGTACCAAATATGCCAAATACCAGTAACAATGATGGGTCTCATTCTCCTAAATAGCCCTGAATATAATCTCAGGGCTAGGATGAAAGAGACGTTACTGGGGCCTGCTCGAGGCAATCGACGAATAACAGGATGATGAAATGAAATGAAAAAATTTTCCACCTGGAAATTATCAGCATTTTCTTCTATTATGAATAAAAACAACACATCACAATAGTATTAGCACTTCTGGAAGCTCTGAAATCAATGAAAATAATAGATATTTGTATTAAAAAAAGTGCTAGATATAATAGTTGGCATATAGTATTAAATAATATAATCACTATTTTAATATTATATTTATTTTCTGACTAACCACTAAATTATATTTTTGATGTGCAATTAATAAAGAAACATAAGCATTATATTATAAATTTTTTATTAAATACTTGATAACTATTTCAATGTAATTTATTTCCCCTGTTATCCTCTATATTCTTTATTTTATATCCCTCTTATCCTCTATATTTTATCATTTATATTTTAAAGTAGTACACTTAGAAGAAACCCATAGTTTTCACATTACTGCAATCACTTGATCAATCACTTGATCACAATCAATCACTTGATCACTTGATCACTTGGCTTCCCGTTAATCCTCGATTTGCTCGAGCGGGTGCCAGTAACATCTCCATTTGTCCCTGTTGCGTGCTAGTGTAGCCCAATGGCATCTGTTCATTTACATTACTGCAATAGAGTAATTAAAAGACAGAAAACTTTAAGCATCTATGATCTATTATAAAACTTAATTGTATTCCATATGTTGTATGCCAATGACCCATATTCTATAGCAAAAGTCTGGTACATGTAACACATTCATATCTCAGATGTTCTGAAGAAGAAGTAGAAATAAATAGGAAGGAATTATGCCCCTTACTACTTGATAGATGAAAGAAGAGTCACAAAGGACAAAACCTGAACTGCGAAGGTAAGAAGTTGGGATCTGTTTCTTGTGGCAGTGGAATCCTCTAGGAGTCCCCAAACTCCTGGGAAAGTACTGTGGGGAAGTGGGGGACTGTCAAGAGGACAAGGAATGTAGTTGCAACCTCATCTATCTCATAACTAAGTCCTAGCCCATAAGGGAGGTATCTCCACCTGACGCCTGTGACCCCCAATGTTCATTAATAATATAAAAATTGCCAGTATCCCAATTACCATTCCAAAGGAATCATCAATTTTGCTTATGCAAAGTTTTTACAAATGTGTGTATATATATATATATATTTATATAATCACTTAACTTCCCATTAGTCGTCGATTTCCTCGAGCGGACGCCAGTAACGTCTCCATTTGTCCCTGTCGCATGCTAGTGTAGCCCAATGGCATCTGTTCGCTCTGGGAACATGAAGAGCCTCAAACCGATCGTTCATGATCTTGACGAAGAAGTCTGACCATCTGGTAGGTGGGTGGCCACATGGTCTTTTGACATCCCGTGGAATCCACTCAGTAACAGCTCTAGTCCAGCGGTCGTCTTTAAATCTCATTACGTGACCAGCCCATCTGATTTTTGACACCTTGGCAAACGAGACAGCGTCCCTGATTCTTGATCGTTGACGGATGTCAGAACTCCGGATTCTTTCTCTCGTTTGAGTGAAATGTGATATTCCAAGCATAGCTCTTTCTATTCTACTTTGGGAGACCTGAATAGCATTCTCATCCTGTTTGCGTAGGGCCCAGGTCTCTGAGGCATATGTTAATGCAGGAAGAACAGTGGAATCAAAGAGATGTGCCCGGAGCCGGAGGTTCTTCATTCTCTTAGCTATTTCTTTGACGTTCTTGAAGGCGTTCCAAACCGCTCTCTTCCTCCTGCACAGCTCAGGTACCAGGTCATTTGTCATGTTGACTTCTCGACCTAGGTACACATAGCTGTTGCATTCAGAGATGGTCGTTCCGTTGAGAGCGAATGGGGCGTCAGGAACGAGGCTGTTTCTCATAAACATTGTCTTCGTAAGATTCAGCTGTAGTCCTACCTTTCCACACTCACGGTCAAAGTCGGCCAGCATTTGTGCCGCTTGGCTGATGTTTGGTGTTATTAAAACAATGTCATCAGCAAAGTGGAGGTGGTGTAGTTGCCGACCATCTATCTTCACTCCCATTCCTTCCCATTCCAGTCGTCGCATGATGTTCTCGAGGGTGGCACTGAAGAGTTTCGGTGAAATGGTATCACCCTGCCGCACCCCTCTCTTGACATCAACGATCACTTCTTTGTAGAATGGTGAGATCCTGGTAGTGAATCCGCAATACAGCTCACGGAGGATCCTGATGTCTTGGGCTTGAATGCCCTGATTGGCTAGGGCTTCAATGACCGCTTCAGTCTCAACAGAATCAAAGGCCTTCTTTAAATCAATGAACGTTAAACAGAGCGGCATCTTGAACTCCCGAGAAACCTCAATGAGCTTGGTTATCGTGTGGATATGGTCGATGGTGCTGAATCCTTTGCGGAACCCGACTTGCTCGCATGGTTGTCCTTCCTCTAGTGTTCTGCCAATCCTATTTAGGATGACTCGAGTGAACAACTTGTAGATGACAGACAATAGGCAGATCGGGCGATAGTTGCCAATGTCATGGATGTCTCCCTTCTTGAACAGTAGTACTGTCCTGCTGGTTTTCCATTGGGATGGAACCTTGCATTCAGACAGGTAGCGAGTGAAGAGCCGAGCCAGTGTATTGATGAGTACTGACGGCAGGTTCTTCAGGTGTTCAGGTCTGACTTTGTCTGGGCCGGGTGCTGTTTGTTTCTTTACCGACGAAATGGCGTGTCGGATTTCGGAAGGGAGAACGTTGGGAACGACATATCCATCCTGTGGAATTTGGTATGTCGGCAAGTGGACGTGGCTATCGAAGAGATTTGAGTAGATGTCATGGATAATCTTCTCCATTGCCGTTCAAAGGATGTGATGGATCCATCAGGATGTCGGAGGGCAGTCATCTTGGTCTTATAGTTGGCGAAGGACAGGCGGGTGTTATGAATACTTTTCCTGGCTTCTGCCACATCTACCAGTACTTCTGTTCTTCTCTCTTTGAGGTCTTCCTTGATCGCATCTCTGCACTGCTTTGCGAGCTCGGACGTTAGCTTGCGGTTGCCTGCAGCATGCGCCAAACCACGCTGGTGAATTAGCTCAAGAGTTTTCGAAGATAGGCGATTTTTTGTAGCTATCTCTCTCTTGGCGTTCCTCGCACATTCATGGAGGTGCTGAACCAGTCGATCATATTCCTCGTCAATGTTGTCAACAATGACATCTTCCCATGTTGCCGCAATAGTGCCAAAGAGTTCCCAGTTGGTGGTCATTCTGGGAGTTCTCTTTTTGAACTTTGCAGCCCTTTCTCCCTGCTCTGTGAAGTAGAATTTTGCATGAAGGAGACGGTGGTCCGAACCCATTCGAAATTTTGGGACAACAGCGACATCGGCCAGGCAAAACCGTCGATTGAATATGATGTGGTCTATTTCGTTGTGGAATCGTCCACCGGGAGACTCCCATGTCCATCGTTTAGATTCTGCCTTCTGGAACTGAGAGTTACCATGGATGGTCTTGGTCGACATGATGAACTCAGACAGTCTCTCACCCTGTTCGTTCCATTCTAGGCCATGGGTCCCAATGTGAAGTTCTTCAGCTGATCTTCTCGGTCCTATCTTGGCATTAAAATCACCCACAATGATCTTGTAGAAGGTGTGGTCTTCTTTATAGAACATCTCCAGCTCCATGTAGAACTTCTCAATTTCTCCTTCATCATAATTGGATGTTGGTGCGTAGACAACGAAGATAGAAACTGCAGGCAGTGAGCCACATCTATACAAATGTAAATGTCCAATTCGGGTTGTTAGGCATTCGAATGAATCAATGCTCTTGGCCAAGTTTGGGTTGACAAGGACACCGACGCCTCCAACACCTCTTTTATCGCATGTTCCGAGGAAAAATTCTTCTCCAGTGTCGAAAACGGCATGGTGAGATTCGTGCCTTCTTGTCTCGGTCAGACCAATGATGTCGTACTTGATCATGCGCGCTTGTACCATCAGGTCCTTGATGGATGCATCTGATGCTAGCGTACGTGCATTGAAAGTACAGACGATCATTTTTGTCTTCCTTCATTGTGGCAGCCTAGGTCGGCCTTGAGATTTTGTCGGCCTCTCCTTTCTCATCCTTCTCAGTGCTGCCATGTCGGTGAAGCCTCCAGGGTCAGGTGAATGAGACCAGTTGTAGTTACTGGTTTTGGCATATCGAATACACAATGGATAGCTTTCCAGGCTCTTCCGTGCGGGCAGAATACTCTCGGTAGCTTGCCAGTCTTTCCGAGAGGGATAGAGGCTTTTGGGGCGACCTCTAATCACCCATGTAGGTGTTACCATATTTGAACCCTATCAAATATGGTGCAACAATTCCGGAAGATGGGTATTTAGTGTCATATGATGTGTCGCGCGGCCTGGAGTGTGGCGACGGCTGGGTAGTGGAGGGAAATATATGTATATTTCTCCCATTTTTCCCAAGATTAATCCACCAGTGAAATGTTTCCTAAGCCATTAATTTACCGGGGGACATTTTTTAAGGACTCCAGACCTTTCATCCAAAATAATTTACCAAATCAACAACATAACACATGAAACTTAAAACGGAATTGACATATAGTAAAAGTAGGTGTAATATGACTAATACATGGCACTAATAAGTATATCCCATGGGTAGTAATAGTCCGATTTCTCTTTCTCACTCAGCATCAATCACCCTGGTCAGCATAGTAGCTCCCCTTCCTATTGGCTCCCTGACAGAAGGAATCTGCAGAGTCAGAACACAGTCAATTCTCTCAAATTAACCCACTACTCCGCTCCTTCATTGTAGCACTTCTTCTAAGGCTCCAAATTCTCCAGATCAGGGGCTAGAGTAAGTCACAGGGACTGCATGTAAATGCTTGTTCCTGAATCAGTATGAAGGAGCAGAGTAGTACTACCACCCAGCTAGTGGCAGAAATATTCTTCAGAAGAGTCTATTCCAGAATTCTCTTAAACACCTTGCTTAAGATTAGGGAGGAACATTACCAGGTCCATGAATTTCATGTGCCTGGATTCACGGCTGTCTTAATTTGCCATCAATGAACTCTTTGGACACCAGTGCCATTGTGTTGGTCATTTGGATGAGGCACAGGGCCTACTATGAATCCTTGGTGGGTTGGACAGAAGCCCTTCAGGTAAGGAAAACAAATTCATATCCAGACCAAGTGTTTCTCCCAGTGAGAACAAAGCACTGACCCTATGGATATCGGAATGATACCATGTCGGGAATTGTGAGTCAATTGGGAATTCCTCTGGGCTGTAGAGCACTGGAAGACAGGTGAGAGGGATCAGCTTGGTGAATGAAAGTCCAAGGAGCTGAGAGAAGTAAAACGTACAAGCCTGCTTCTGTGGCCACTTGATTGATGGGAAATTGACCTACAGATAGCAGCGGCCACCCCAGAGACTTTGGTCACATTTCATGAGACTGTGAGTAGAAAATTAACAGGAATTGGAAGACCCACGACTTTTGAATCTGAATAACCTTCAGAGTTGAAACTCCAAGAGCTGATGACTGTGTCTGGGGGTCAGTAGAGACTGTGCAACATTACAATCTTTTGAGTGATATATTCTGGAGAATCCATGTAGAATCTATGTAACTGACTCAGGGTATCACATACATTCCCACAAATACTCAGAGGGGATTCTCTAAAGCTCAGATCTTGTCTTTTACCACTTTCCAGCAGCCTGAAAGTGATATGCAGATGTCTCAAAATACATAGGGTGGTCCCTTCTCATCTCTGTGGCTTCATGGGCTGCATAGTGCCACTTTGTAAGGAACTTCTCAGGTTATACCCAATCAAAGCAAGAATATAACCTCTGCAGCATATTCTCTCCCACCTCAGCCAAATTTTCATTTCTCCTGTTTTACATTTCACTGCTCTGACCTACCTTGTACCTGCTTGGTATCTGCTTAGTATTTGTTGACGTTATATGGGAGTTATGCTGAGTAAGAAACTCTCCATACCCTGGGCCCTCTCCACTTTCTTTTCCTCATCTCCTTTACACGTAGTCTCAGAGCAAAAGGGCACATACTGAAGCCAGGGATACTGAAGACATGGAGTTCCTCACATACTTTCCACTGGCCCCCAGAAGCTCAGCCCCTGCACCTCCCCCTGTCCTCTACCATCAGGTGAACAGTAGGTAGTGTCTAGGCTATGAAATAAAAAATAAACTCCACAGGAGATGTGGGGCTGGGTCCCAGTCCTAATTTCTAATGTCCCCTGGTTAGCTCTGCTGCCCAGTTCAGAAATTGTCAGCACACTATGTAGGGCTGAGGTTGTTGTGTATGGAAGAGATTTGTAGGGTGATGATGGGTTAACTTGGAAGACACTTTTCAAGGGGGAACAGATGACAATGGAAAGTCATAGCACAACCAGGAAAGGTAAAAGGTTGTGCTCCTGTGGGGGTGGAAGACCACCTATATAGCACAGTCAACCTTTTGAGGGAGTGTCAACCCCAAGGTCCTTGCTTCTTCTTTCTTCAAAATATTTATCTCTTTTTAATTTAAAAGTATTTATCTTCTTTATGTCCAAGGTGATTTAAAGAGTGGGCAGGAGAGAGCTTTATACCCTGAGACACAAGTCACAAAATTCCATCAGTCTCCATGTGTGACCAAGACCAAGTGTGATCAGTATGAGCTGGTGTGAAATTTCAGTGCCGCGAGACCCAGGCTCTGCTCTGTCCTGGAACATCACTTGACTTCTCTGAGCCTCACTCAGATTTTGGGTGTGAAAAGTAAGTTCATAAGGTAACCCTTCT
Organism: Sorex fumeus; assembly: GCF_029834395.1. NCBI lineage: Eukaryota > Metazoa > Chordata > Mammalia > Eulipotyphla > Soricidae > Sorex > Sorex fumeus. The sequence continues at coordinate 6,143,627 of NW_026606101.1, read as the reverse complement.
CTAAAACTTTACCCAAGAGTTGAGACAGAATCAATGAGCAAATCAAAAGATGACTTCCAAGATAGAGGAGCAGATATTATTTACAACAACTGGGCAAGAAAATCTCTGGTTTCCCAGATAAAATGTGTATCTGTTATACCTACTCCTCCAAGATAACTTAGATTTCAACCAACTCCCAGATTGTCCTCATTCTTGATTCCTGTCCACAGTGCTTCCCAGCCAATAGCACCAAAGTGGACCCCCGGACTGGGCAGCCCGCCAAAGCTGTATCTGCTAGGAAATAAGAATGTGTGTATTTATTGAGGAAAATAAAACTGTACATGCGACGTTGCACAGGGGAAATTTATGAGGTTTTATGGGAGTGTCACCAAAAGGCCCACTCAGTCACTGCCAATGTCAGGTCTGCAAACACCTGGGAATTCAAGCAATAAAGTTACCTAATGGAACTGGTAGGTGGGACGTGCTGGTGGTAGGGATCAGGGGCTGAATAGTACAGATTTCTGCACTTAGACAGGGAAGGGGCAGGTGTGGCTGGGTGAAAATCAGTATGTGCACCAGTAGAGGGTGTGCAGGAGAGTGTCCATTTGGGGGGAGGGGGCTGGAGATTTGCAAGCTGGGTCACCCCAGGGGGTTGTCATTACTATGGGAGACTGAGCCACAATGCAGAAGTGAACCCATTAGTCAAAGGACAACACATTTGGGGCTGTGCACAGGAAGGATTGAGTCATCACTGCTGAGACCTAGGCCTTGGGGAATGTCAAACAAAGAAGCTTCTTGGGGGGGGGGGGGGCGCGGAAGGGTGGAGAAGGGGCACACCTTTGAGATAAGCACTCAAAATGAGCAGAATATGACTAATGGATAAAGAGCTAGGTGCTAACTTATTCTCTGTGTATAATGGATGTGAAATGATATAAGGACCTTATTATTCTCTGTGTCTGAAGCTTGAATAAGTTCTGTGAAGTGATGCCCTCCCTTGTTGCTTTCCTGGAATGCCATCTCATGCCCTCCATCATCTGCCCATCTGTGGCAGCGGCAGAACTAGCCTTCCTGCAGAGCACCATGAAGCCTAGATGGGGGTCACTGTTTTCTGAGAATTACCTGCTCTGAGTGAAAGCTCAAGAATGCATATGGACATCCTGACTCCTGATGCTGCCAGAGAAACAGCCCAGCTCCACACGGACCTCAGAGAGACACCAGCATCTAAGTTATTCCAGGTAAGCCCAGCCACTGCCTGGCCCACATCTCTGGATCCTTAGCAGGATGACATCCCCACCCTGCCAAAGGCTCAGCACTCCACCCACACATATCCAATTCCCACCACCACCAGAGAAGTGACCCAGTTTCACTTGTGACTGAGACCATGGAGATACTTTAGCAGCTGATCAAACTAACTCCGAAGCTCCTGAAGTGCACAGCCACATATGATGCCACATGACACCTTCAAACTTCACAGTGCTGACAGCTCTGTAACAGCACCAAAAATTAGACAGGAAAATTGTATAGAAACTCATTTTGCTCAATGAGTGAAACTAACAATACAAAAGACTCAACAAGCACCTAACAGCTCAGAAAATCCTCAGGCAATAACTTTAGCAACACCATTATGAGATATATGTTGTAATAAACAAAACTTGTGAAGGTGAAGTCCCCCATTGTTCATCGATTTGCTCGAGCGGGCCCAGTAACATCTTCATTGTGAGACTTGTTGTCACTGTGTTTGGCATATCGAATACGTCACAAGAAGCTTGCCAGGCTTTGCCATATGGGTAAGATACTCTCGGTAGCTTGCTGGGCTCTCTGAGAGGGGCAGAGGAATTGAACCTGGGTTGCCTGGGTTGGCTGTGTAGGCCGCGTGCAAGGCAAATGCCCTACCCACTGTGCTATCACTCCAGCCCTTGTAATATACAATATAAAGTAAATTATTTTGTGTCTTCTAAGGGAGCTATCTTATGGAGCAGAAGGGTGGAAAACTGGGGACATTACATTGATGGTGGGACTTATGTTTAACATTGAATACCTGAAAGAACTATATTGTGAACAATTTTGTATATCACAGTATTTAAATAAAGTTTCATAATTAAGGGGCTGGAGCGATAGCACAGCGGGCAGGGCGTTTGCCTTGCACGTGGCCAACACTGGTTCGATTCCCAGCATCCCACATGGTTCCCTGAGCACTGCCAGGAGTAATTCCTGAGTGAAGAGCCAGGAGTAACCCCTGTGCATTGCTGAGTGTGACCCAAAAAGCCAAAAAAAAAGTTTCATAATTAATTTTTTTAAATAAAACATATGGAAGGTATATAATTAAAAAGGAAGCAATAAAAAGAAAGAAGGAGAAGAGGAGAGAAAGACTTTATGGGAAAGTACTCAAACTTCTCAAGATTTATTACCAAAAAATAAGTCTTAAGATCCTTTCATAGCAAACAGAACCTTAAAGACCATGCAAGAAGGAGGGGTAGCACTTCCTCTCTCCCATTCACTGCTCTGCAGCAATGCGAGGAGTACCACTTCCTCTCTCCCATTCACTGCTCTGCAACAATACGAGGTCATGAGTTTTGCAAGAGTCCTTTGGTTGCCTGGAGCACACCATCATCACATGAATCTCTTGAAGGTCACTTCCCTGCTAGACAGGAGGAGCTCCAGACCAGAGAGGTTTGTGAAATGAAACCAGAACCTTGGGTTTATGGTCCCTGATGGACAGGAATTTCTGCCCAGCAGTCTGAGGTTAGGGGTCAAGCATCTATGAAGAGCAACCAGGGGTTATAGTTTGTCTGGGTGAACCCACATACTCCATTTGGTCCTCATTCAATCCCTGAAATGGCAAATCAGCAGAACGCTGGCTTACGATTTGAGGAGCAGAGAAGATAGGACATTTTCTCAAGATCCAAAGATGCAAATGGCAGAGGTGGCTTTCATTTGGAACCAGAAGCTTCTTCCTCTTGTGTCCCAGGAACCACTGACATCTGTCTCTCAGAGCCTTTGATGCTGGTAGTGCTTCTTGACTCTTCTCATCCCCACTCACACCAGATTGTGAGCTGCTGCAGGTCAGGTCAATCTCTGCCCCTCTCACACTCAGAGACCAGTATAGACTGACCTGGAAAGGTGGTGCTCCAGGAATGCTCAGATGGGAGGGAAGCTGGCAATGTCCCTCCCATTCAGTATCTCTATTCCTGACTCCAAAAGCAGAGTCCAAATATCTGCACACTGAGCCTTCTGCATTCTTCTCCCCCTCCCCCTTTCAATCTTTCTCTCCCTCTCTCTATCTCCCTCTCTCTCTCCCTCTCTCTCTCTCTCTCACACACACACACACGCAACATACACATCTGTCTCTGTTCAGATTATCTGAGTGGGCAGGAAATAAGGGCCACACAAGGCGTGCATTTCAAAACACAGCCCACTTCAGCAGGGAGAATCCTTCTCTAGTCAGATGTCCATGTGTAACTTCATATTCTGTCTTAGGTATGCATTCTGGGAGTATAATAGGACAGAATCTATCCATGTCTCAGTCCCAGTACAAAGGATGAGTGCCCAGTCTTTCACACAAAGGACCTTTGGTGCAGAGTTTGGGCCTTTGAGGGGATTGCAGAATTTGTGGACAGTGTGGGCAAGAAACAGGGTGGGGCTGGTCTCACTGCAGATGGGCCAGGCCACACTCACTATTGCATGCAGGAGAAGATGGAATGGATGAACTACAACTCTGATGCTGCTGACTTTTGATTGGCCCCCAATGTTTTGCAAACCTCAGGTTGTCAGAGCTCTTAGGTTGTGACTGTAAGTTAAGGTGGAAACTCAGAGCTCCTAGATTATGACTGTAAATTAAGGTAATATAAAGTGAAAACAACGTGTCATGAACTGCTTCCAAACATCTGATTGTGGATGAACCACATGGTCTCCTGAGCACTGCCACGCCTGGCCCAGAAGGTCACCTAGTACTACCAGGTGAACTGAGTAATTCCCAGTAATGCAGACTCATGCAGCACCACAAGGATCCTTGAACTCTCACGTTGAGCTTTCTTCCAACCCATTTGGCTGAGTATCACCATAATGGGCTCCAGGGACTCCTGAGCACTGCTTGGGAGGTCCTCAAAATAAAAAATAAGTTAAATTTAAAAACCTTTATACTTAATCCTTCCACCTCCTACTTGCTATTTGTTTAGACTTGAACAAGCTACTCACCACACTAAATCTCATTTTCCTCCCCTCACTAAATCTCATTTCCTCTCCTGTGTACTGAGGAGAGTAATACTACTCACCCCATAAGGGTATGTTTAATATTAAATGAGATGATAAGAGGGCAAGTGCCTAGCTGGGAGGGAGGAGGGGAGCCATGCTAGATCCTCAAAAAAATGTCATCGAACTTCAATGTAATCTGCTTCCTGAAATCTTTCTGGGCTATTTTAATTTCACTCTTTCAGTGCTCTCTCTCATACACAGAAAGAGAGGAAGAGAGAGAGGGAGAGAGTTCTGGGTTTCCTTCTCTGTGACCCTGATTTCTGCAGTGTCTCTCAGTCACCTACCAACAAGCCATCCTTCCCAGGGTATCCTCAGGATCTGGGTCCATGCTTTGCCCTTCCCTGCTTTTCTCTGAGCTAGTACAGTGCAAGCACAGGGTGAATGATCATCAAGAGGGATAAGGGCACTACCACCAAGGTCATTTAAGGGTACCCTGTGTCTGAGGGTGGCACCTCTCCTAAGAGCACTCTGCTAGAATCAGGGAAGCAGAAGCTCCTTTTAAGTGTTTCCCAATTAACTGATGTCACTTCCAGAAGAAACACTACTCCTCATTTTCAGACAATTTACGAAGATGTTGCTAAACATATTTCATACTTGAACAGAATACGTTGTTCTAGAAAGAACCTTCTTAGGTGACTTGGGACATCACTAAACTATTAGTCACTGCTCATCTCATGGGGATAAGATGACTGCAGTGCTGCCTTATCCGAGTCAGCTCTGCTTTGCAGTCTTGGCTGCCATTAAGTTCATCACCTCACTTTTCCTGGTGTTTCCAACTGTGAATACTAAACTCTCATGTCACACTAACCAGGCACAGGCTCTGCTTATTGAAAATAATAACTTATCCCAAAGATCCTCAAGATGAATGTGACTATTTGTTATGGGGGCTTAAATATGGCTCCCTTTGGCAAGGCACATTGAGAGAAAGGGGCCCCATCCACTTCCTCGAATTTAGAAAACTGTGATGTCTGAATCCACAAAACATAACAGAAATGATCTTGTGCAGTTTCTGAGCAGAGTCCCGTTAGTCAGGGTTTGGAAAAGAGTGCAATGGTTTTGGCACATGCCTAGTATGTGCATGACCTGAGTTCAGTTCCTACCACCACATACTTCCCAAAGAGTCACCAAGCATAGCACTGAAGGACCCTGAGCACTATTGGGTGTTGTCTTGGGAGCCTCCAGCACCACTAAGTGCCCCTCCCAGGTATCTCTAGCACCACAGAACCCAACAATATTACATCTTTGGATCCTTGTGCTGAAACACCTTCCAGGTTGGCCAAGAACAACTGGTGGTGCACCTGGAGCTCCTTAGTAATGCTTGAGAGTCCGCTCCACTCAAAACAAGAAATAAGACCCAGCAGGATCAAAGATATTGTACAGGAGTTAATCACTTCCCTTGCACACACCCAATCCTGATTGGATACACAGTCAAGCACTACAGCACTATGTATGATCTGTCAGGTACCAGCAGAAGGGACATCTGAGCTAAGAGAGGAAGAGCTCATAGGGTGTGGCCCAACACAGACACACCACACACACACACACACACACACACACACACACACACACAGAAAGTAAAGAAAGAAGAGGGGCCAGGGATAGCTTAGTGGTAGATTACCTGTTCCCTGCAGGCCTGAGTCCATGTGTTTGATCAACTCCCTGGCCCCACATGTTAAGTACAAGCCCCAGTCTACCATGACCAAATAAGTGTCTACCACCCTTTTTATTGAAATTACAAAGAAAGGGAGGGGGGATAAAAGAAGAAGTTGACAAATCCATCCTCTTGTCATTTAGAATTTTCATTCTTTGGGGGAAAGAGAAGTTGGGCCACATTCAGCAGTGTTAAGGGGTTATTCCTGGCTCTGTGCTCAGCAGTGATTTTTGGCAGTGCTTTGGGGGACCATATGGCAGTGCCAGGGATCAAACCAAGGTCAGCGACCTGTGAAATAACAGATTAACCACTGTTCTATCTCTCTGAACCCTGGGATGCTGGATCTTGTAACCCCACCACCATGCTGTGAGGAAGCCCAAAGCACACTGTGGAGAGTCTCCTATGGAGAGGAACCCAGAGCTATAACCCCAGGCAGGAGCCTTAATTTACCATCTGGACAACAGATCCTCCTGTCCCACTTGAGTCGCCCCGTCACTGCTGCAAGGAGAACAGCTGTTGTTTCCAAACTCTGTTCAAATTACAGATTTGAGAGCAATGTAAAGGCTTATTGCTGTTTCCAGTTTCCCTTTGGGTAGCGTCATTATGCAACAATAAATCATCAGAGTGTTTGCCCAAAAAAGAAAACGCTTCTGGAGCAATCAGTGTTTGGAATTCTGGAATCTGTTAGGAACCGGTCTGCTGCCATCTTCCTCAAAGTCAGACCAGCCTGGGCACTTCCAGGAATATGCACAAAGGTAGATCAGACTTTAAAGATGGAATCAAACTTTGGGGTTCCAGTCTCTAGGAAACCTCCAGGAAATCATTTACCCTCTCTGGTCCCCTCCCCATTCCATGATCTATAAGATGGAGATAAGAAGACTTGGGCCACCATGTTGCAATCATCAAAGAAGCAGGGATTGGCCTATCATATTTGTGAGGGACCAGAGAGTGATTATTTTCATCTCCATGACCATCCAATTTCTGAACCAGATATTCAATTCTGCACTGGCAGCAAGAAAGCAGACACCAACACACGTAAACCAACTGGCAAGGCTGCTTTTCAATCAAACCTCATTTATAAAAACAAAATTTGGCCTGTGGGTCACAGGCTACAGACCTCTACTCTAAAGGACTGGAAAAGTTCCTGCCATAAATGATGCCTACCATTAGCATAAGTATTATTATGATTATTATTACTGACATAAGTACAACTTTCTTTAGGCAGAGAAGTCTGTTGGGGATTTCATCAACCCCATAATCACAAGGTTTACCAAAAAAATGTTCACCCCAAGATAATAAGCAGCAAAGTTAGTAACAAGATGAGTCACTCTAAGGGGTGACATGGAAGAGTTTAATGTATTACTCTGTTCTTATGAGGAGTTTTGACCAAATCTTACTCCTTAAAACAAAATAGATTTACCTGAACAATGAACATGTGCATCACCACTCTTTCTGGGGATAGGATCCTGGTAGTTTTGATCCAGAACAAAACAACTTTCTCTTGTATCCATCACTTCTTTCACATGAAGACCACAAGAGCAGGATTTTAGAGGAGATCAGCTCCAGGAGCAAAGGGGAAAAATGGAAATAAATAAGGGAGAAGCAGGAGAAACAGGAAGCGGCAGCCATACTGGAGAAAATTCTGGATGAAAACTTCCCTTATAAATCCCATCTTCCCAGACCCCAAACACACTCAGTCTTTTACTTGTTCACTGAGAATAGACCCTCCCAATCCCTGTCCTCATGTGCATGGCCAATAAGGGGAGAGAACATAAAGGAAAGCATGGCACTCATAGTGTTGTGTGTTATGAAAGGGACAGTGGAGATTGGGGCCACCATTTGGGTCACCATTTGAAATCAAGGGAATTGTACCCAAGGAAATGGCATTGAAAACCAGGAGTGGTGGGTGACTGGGAATTAATATTCTCACCTTTACGTTACTTTCTTCCCTAACTTATGTAGGTAGACATCAGCATTTCCTGACACCATCTGTTCCTTCTTTTGTCCCAGTGTCCATTCTTCCCTTGCCTATGCCATGTTAAAAATCATTTATTTGAATCTCAAAATGGATTAGCTCCCTACAGAGATTAGCTCCCTACAGACCCCAACCATTTACAATTTTAGAATTCCAGGAGCATGCATGACCTCTCACAATATTCATAATAGCACTGTAGCACTGTCCTCCCATTGTTCATCTATTTGCTCGAGCGGGCCCCAGAAATGTCTCCATTGTGAGATTTGTTGTTACTGTTTTTGGCATATTGAATACGCCACTGGAAGCTTGCCAGGCTCTGCCATGTGGGCAGAATATTCTCGGTAGCTTATAGAAAATAAATTATCTAGCATCTGCCCCTGGCAGGCAGGCTTGAAAGGTGGTGGGGAAAATTGAAATAATGGTGGTGGGAAGGTGTAATGGTGGTGGTATTGGTGTTGAAATATTGAATATAAACAATTGATGTGAACAACCTTATGAAAATAAAATTTTTAAAAAACTAAAAAAAAATTTTTAATTCATTTATTTTAGGGTCAGGAAAGTGGCACAGTATTAGAGCACTTTCCTTGTGTGTTTTGGACATGCTGTGCAAGAGACCTATTCCAGGATGTGTGTCTATGAGTTTATCATGGTCCTACATCCACCAGAGAATAGTGACCTCAGCAGATTGAAGCCCATTGGTTTGTGCAGATCTCAGAGGGACATTAGGAAGATGAGAAGGTAGATACTCTCTGTGCCACCATGATCCTATCTTATTGATCACAGGCCTTGCAGAGGGAATATTTGACTTTCTTTCCATTCCAAATAATTAAAATATAATATTTTATGACCTGATAAAATTTACTGGGACCCTTGGCATGTAATTATAGTGCTTCTTTAGAGGAGACCCCATAAAAGATGGATGATTAGAAAGTTAAGGATCTGGATAGAATTACAATGATGTGACAAATAATTTGCAAGTGATAAACTGTCTGGGGGGATTCCAATAACTTCTGATGAAGGATAACAATTGAAATAATAAATTCCACAAGAGCAAGAGAAAATCTTTTTTCTTGGTCAAAGGCCTCATCCCTAGTTCTTGGGCCCAGGAAGAGTAATAAGCTTTCTTGTCAAAATCACGTCCCATGTTTCTAGACATCTATTCTTTAATTTTTTATGTATTTCTGTTTGCATTTAGATGCTTATTTATTTAACCTCTTTAGTGATTTATCTACCCACTGCATTAGTATTTTTTATTTCAAGCCATTCTTTCATTCCTTCATCAGTTCTTCTCTTGCTTCTCTCTTCCACTTATTGATCCCCCATCCTTATCTGCCCACTCTCCCTCCATTGATTCATTCATCTATTAGTCATAAATTCATTTGCTATCATTTTCTATCAGTTATTTATGAATCCATTCATTTTACATGTATTTATCACATGTGTTAAGCTGATACTTGACTATATTCTAAGCTGTCCTATAGAATTATAATGAGACCTACATAAGTTAGTTAAAATTAAGTATAATAAGGAATTGAACATTATTTTATTATATTTATACAAAATATAAATATAAAATAATGTTATTAATTTTACTTGCTCAATATATAATTTCAGTGACTAATAAATACAAAATACTAGTTATTTTACATTGTATTTTTCATCTTACATCTTCAGGGCTGGAGCGATAGCACAGCGGTAGGGCGTTCGCCTTACAAGCGGCCAACATGGCCGACCCGAGCTGATTCCTCCGCCCCTCTCGGAGAGCCCGGCAAGCTACCGAGAGTATCTCGCCCTCATGGCAGAGCCTGGCAAGCTCCCCGTGATGTATTCGATATGCCAGACACAGTAACAACAAAGTCTCCAATGGAGACGTTACTGGGCCCGCTCGAGCAAAATCGACGATCAACGGGAGGGCCTTTACCTTTTTTATCTTACATCTTCAAAATCTAGTGTATGTTTTATATTTGCAGTTCAGCTCGGTTGGACTAGCCATAAATCAGGTGTTCAACAGCCATATATGGTCTGTATCTACCATATTATCTGTGTCCAGTGCTTTGAAAGTGAATAAGCAACAGTTTGTACCCTTACATAGTTTGCAAAGAACTAAGGTTTATTGACTATGAGAGTCTGTGTACATTTCATGCATTATCTCATTTGATCTCCACACTTAGTCTATCATAGTCCCTTTTAAATTTGGGGAAAGTTAAGACTCAGAGAGAAGTGGTTTGAAAAATGTTCTAGAACCAAACCTAATGGAGTTCCCCAAAATACTAAAATGATCAGTTGTAGGGAGGGAAGATCAACTGCAACAACATGGAAGAGAGCTGTCTAGCTCTACCCAAGTTTTCTGAGGGCTTGAAGGGAGCACACCATCACTGGGTCAACCTGGAGATAAGAAAGAAGCAACACAGCAGAAAGGTCTATTAGACAAATAGAAAGAGGAACGATTTAACACTCCCTTATACCAAGTAGGTCCCAAAGAGCTTTCAATAGCTCTGAGAAGAGGATATAAAAGAACACATTGGAAGAAAATAACAGTTCACAAATCAAAAATCATCTTTACACCTAAAAATTACAGTTTTATTTATTTATAATAAAGAGAGCTAGCTAGAATTTTATGGCCAACTAACTACATGGTATCCAACCTTCTGGAGTATAGTGGTGATTCTGTGCCTACTACTGCTGAAGGTGAAGATTTGGTTACACGAATAACCACAATAAATGCACATATTAAGTATTTAACCTTGTATATACTCGCCCCAAATTTGTAGCCTAGGCTGGTTCATTGACATCCTTATTTTAGAGATAAGAAAACTGAGACATTTTTCCAAAGCCTATAAGCATCAATCATCAACCATACTACTCACATGGGTCCTCCCCCTAATGAGTGTTCCATTGGAAACTAGCTTAAATAGACAAGATATAGGCCAAAGGAGAATGACCCATGGGATATAATCTTGTGATGATTGTTTTCATGAAGTCCAAAATCCAACAGAGAAGTGGAAACTTAAAGTGTATAAAGACCCTCTGTAGGTTAAAGTGCTGTGCCTGACACTGACACATAGGAGAGTGGAGACAAGGAGGGTGTACTGGCACTCCTCTGTGGGCAGATGGACAGAAGGGTATGGTCAAAGAATTGATCGGAAAACTATGTCTGCTTCCCCAAAAAGAAGCAATCTCTCCCCCTTCCACAAACTAGCTCCTTTGTCAGATCTCTGGAGAACCCTCTGACTCTTTTGAGACCATTTCCACTCCCTCCCCCTCCACCCCCAGCACAGGCTGTCCTCTCATTATGGAATTCTCCTGTAGGCACCAGAGCAGCTGTACACTTGCTCACAGTCAAAATGGATCAATGGAGAAATACAAGCATTTGTGTTTCTGAGAATATATATATATATATATATATATATATATATATATATATTTAAACTGTCTTACTTCAATACAGACAAAACACTGCTGGCTGAATACCTCCTGGAGATGCACTCTGGGAATGATTTCAAGGATTTGGCTGTCAGTAACAATATCAATCAGATGGGTTTCCCAGTGGTCTCAGCTCAGAACCCAAGAGACATTGGGCAGAGGAGTGGAAAGGGGGGAGAGATAGAGCCAGAGCTAGATGAAGAAACATGATAGAAGGAAGGAGGGAGAGAGAGTTAAAGTCACCAGGGGGGAGTTGGGAAGCAAAATACAAGCCATACGTGACATTTAGAGAGGAGAGAGGCAGGAGAGACAGAAACACTCACAGAGATGGAAAGAGAGAGAGAGGGAGGTCACTGAGATGGGCATACTCACCAGCAACCAACTCATACCTGTCTCGGGCCTTTGCTTAATTATTTCTTTTGACTGAAAGTCCCTTTCCTCAACTTCCTGAAGTCTTGACTTTTTCTCCTCTTTCTGAGCTTTGCTAAACTGACACTTCCTTAGTGGTCCCTATTCATTCTTACCTGTTTGTCCCACTTTATTCTTACCTGTTATTCTCCACCAGAAAAGAACACCCAATGGTTGTCCTTTGTAGAATTTCTTGATGGTTCCTTACATATATATTCATTATTTATTCCCAAGAAAGCATTGTCTTGTCATACCCACAGGATCTAGTATAGTGTCTGGTATAGCAGTTGGTGCTTAATAATTGAGAACAGAGGAAGGAGTGAGTGAATGCCAGTGAAGGCGTTTACTCCCAAGAACTGCTTTCCAGTCAAGGTATCCATACTGAAAAGTATAATTTTGTGACAGGGAGAAATATTGACTTAAGAAGGTAGAACATGTAGAGAACTCTTTGACAAGTTTAGAGCAGACGTAGAGGGCCAGAGTCTAACCCTGGAGGTCAATGGGAGATGTTCCTGGGAAGAGTGTGGATTGGAGGTGAATGGTTTCTTCCATGTCTCTGAAGTTCTTTCTTCAGACAGAAATGTTTTTTTTCTGTGGTATTTTTTTTTCCTGAAGGGGAAAAATGGTCCCAAAGATAGGAGTGTGTGATTTCTACATGTGCTTCTAAACAACGTTCCTAATTCAGCAGGGTTTCCAGCAACCCCACTAGGAATAAATCATCTCTCTTCCATGTAGGACACTTTGCCTCTATGCAAAGTGCTCTCAGAAGCCACTGAGTGGAGTCTACTCCTGGCTTATCAACACTAGGGAGCATTAAGGTGAGAGCATGGGGTAGAATGGTCCTTTCAGACCAAAGCCTTCCTGAATCTTCTGGGGAAGTGCAGACTGGTTTCTGAATTTGGTCAAAAGCCATTATGCATATTTACCTCTTGAAGGCAGCATGGACTCTATAGACTTAAATCTGCTGGCTGCTTGTGACCTTTTAACAGGATATACAGAGAGAGGCAGAAAAGTTTAATGGGAAAGACTCCTGGCATGAAATCCCAAATTCAGGAGACTGATCCAGGTCTCTTCTAGAGAGACCCAAAAAGAGTGGCTGATTTTGGTAATAGCTTCTCAGATGAGCTCTTCATCACTATAATATACTTTTTAACTTCTACCTAGTTTTATGCAAATTTACCATACGTGCTTTTTATAGAGTAAATTTCCAGGTTACATTCTCCTTTCCAGGTAATTGTATACGAGACATCCTGTGTGTGTTTCTATAGGACCTTAAATGTTGACAGTGACAGCAATTACTCTGCTGAATACTGTTTAACCTACCATTCCTGTGTAAGGAATTCTCCAAAATATTTTGTGTTCTTGACACTAATGCAGCACACATCATCTCCTTGTAGCTATTCTTCTCCTCAAGATCATTTTCTCATAACAATCAGAATGTGAAAATATACTATCATATTAGACCCACAGTTTGTAAGGATTTGAGTGATCACAAGTAGTATTTTTACATACGTGTGATTTTCTCAATCTCATAGGCATTAGGCTACAATTATTCTCTCTATTTTTGTATGTTGTAGGCATGATCCACTTTAATTTAGTAGGTCAGAATTTATAATGAACATCTTTAATGCTTATTTGCTGTATATATTACCGGATATAAATTATGGCTTATGGATCTGTTCAACTCACGTACTTAACCCCTTTACACATCTAATTTGGGGATATTATCATCCCTTTTTGAAATCTAGAGAATGGTATATTCAAGAAGCAGTTATATTTCATGGGCAAAACTCAGAGCTTCAAGGAGGGGCCTCACAAAGAACTACAGGTAATACAGGCAGCCGTACACTGCCCAACCCACCAACTACTGACCCTACTGGGCAAGACTAGAGGCCCATGATATTAAGACACTTTGTGCCCCATACTTCATGCTCACTTTTTTACACAATATTCCAACACTGTCGAATTAGACAGGAGAATCTCCAAGTTACAGATGTTGCTGAAAGAAATCAAGTCATTGGCACCAAATCACACAGCTGAGTATGGGGCTCAATCAGGTCCACCTTGCTCCATGTCCTCATCTGTCTACTGGGCCAGCAAACCCTGATGTCCAAGAGATCATTATGCATGAACACAGTCCTCTGGACATGAAACACTCTCTGCCTTCCAAGGAAGGCCCCTGATCCCCACCTCCATACCTGTTACTGCATAGGCATTTGTACATGATTGTTGGGATCTACCAAGCTGAGAGCAGCAGCCCCACTGAGTCTTCTGTGGAATATCTTTGGTTCCCTTAAGCCCAAGGGTGGGGCAAGAGGTACCAAGCCTGGCAAGGCATGGGGTGGACAGCAGCCTCTCCCCAGGAGCCCACTTCTCCACATCCTCCCTCAGCTATTGCGGGAAGAAACCATGACTCATTGGAGGGAAGAGGGTTGGCATCACCTCCCCCCACCCCCCAGCATGGGGCCAGCCAGCAGGCTTGTGGTTAAAGGACCTGACTGAGTTGCAAAACAGGCCAGTTTGCTGTGTGCTGGCGTCACGTGGCGCGGACGGGCTGGTCCAGCCTTTTCCTCCCTAGCCCCTGATTCACCAGTCCAGCCCTAAGTCTCCCTGGGCCTCAGTTCCCCGTGAAGTGCTCCTGGCTGCTGGGCTCTCTTAGAGAAGACTCAATAGGAAGTAACTTTCTTTTCCCCTTTGTTGTTGCGCCACAATTGTATACATTTTTGTTCTGAAAAATGTAGAGAGTCAAACAGAGAAAATTTCAAATAGGAAAGTACCATGCAACCCCCCTGCCCTTACACACACACACACACACACACACACCCTTGCTGTAGTCCATCTGGACACTGTTTTCTCTAAGGGTCCTCTATGATTTACTAATGTTAAGCTACATCAGAAATACATAAACTGTATTCTCTTTTTAAAAATTATTAAAGCCAAGTGCTCTGATTTCTCCTCTGATGCATTTTTTACTGAAAATCTTGAACTGTGACTAAGAAAATAAGAGTCTCCTGGACAGCTGGTATCTCCAATCTGGCTCCCTGTACAGAGGCAACCACTCGATCCGTGAAGTAGATCTCCTTCAAACCTCTGATCAGGTCCTGAGAAATAGTACAGAGAATAAAGTCCTTGCCTTGCATACAGCCAACACAGTTCTATCCTTAGCACCACATTCAGTCCTCCAAACACCTTCAAATGTGGTGCTTGAGCACAGAGGCAGATAAAAACCTTGAGCACAATTGGGTGTGACTGAAACTCCTCCATCTTCCAGAAAAGATCCACCACCACCCCTACCACCCCATTCCACACTTACACATGCTTTAAAACTCCTGCTCATGTTCAATCTCTTGGCTGAGCTTTCCTTTCTTAGAGAAGTTCACCTTGACCTCCTTGACATGATAGACTCTTCAAAACACTTCCTAATGCCTTGTTCTTCTTCAGAGCACTGTTCATAGATGTCATGTATGTTGATTGGTGGAATTGCTTGGATAATATCTGATTTGCCTACAGAATGTTTAATTTCTCTCCAATAGCACAGCGGGTAAGGCATTTGCCTTGCAAGCGGCCAATATGGCTGACCCGAGTTCGATTCTTCCGCCCCTTTCAGAGAGCCCGGCAAGCTACCGAGAGTATCTCACCCACACGGCAAAGCCTGGCAAGCTCCCCGTGACGTATTCGATATGCCAAACACAGTAACAACAAGTCTCACGATGGAGATGTTACAGGGCCCGCTGGAGCAAATCGATGAATAACGGGAGGACCGTGATTCAGCCCCAAGTTAGATGCCTTGTATCATCTGAATAAATGGATAAATAACTGTCTCTCCATTATTCCCACATCCCTTTGGTCACATTTTCTGCATGCGTCCCCTGGACCTTTCCCTTCCATCACCAATTGATTTCCCATGGGAAGCTACCCCAAAGGGAACACCCTTTGCTGATTCCAAGAGACTAGGGGGTATCTGAAAATTACCAGGAATCAGTTCCCCATCCCTTATTTGAGACCCTTATCCAGCCACTGTACTTGGACATGCTACTTCTGCACTTGGTCTCAGTTTCCTCACCTGCAAAATAGGATAGCAAGCCCTGCCTTGTAGGATTCTTGGGGTATGAGAACAGTGCCTACCCCTGGGATGTCAGAGGGCTCAGCATTGGGGGAAGACCCCAGTTCTCCCTTTCTCCTTTATCCCCATATTCAGGAGTTGAAAGGGTTTCTACTGTTAAATGAACACAGCATCGACCTTCCTCATACTTTCAGATTCTTGTCCTGGATCCAAGAAAGGGGATTTATCTCAACCAACTGAGTGAACCAGCACAGAGGGTGGTCTGCAGCTCCCCAAGAAGCAGGCGCTGAGGAATGACGCAGCATAAAGAGCAGTTCCAGAGACCCCTTAAAGTCTCTGAGACAGGAACTTCCAGCTCCTAGAGGCGGATCTGAGAGATCTGAGAGGACTGCTTCCTAAGGGAACCTGCCGGACTCCTCATGGGACTAGGACATCTCTATGGATCCCAGGTGACAGCATATAAAGGAGGGGCAGGGGCTGGGCTCAACCTCACAAATCAGTGAGGGAGGCAGGAAGGCCAGGTGGGGTCCCTGCAAGAGGGATATCAAAATCTCAGGGTAGCCTGTGAGTAAGAACACTGAAACATTCCAACACATCAGCATGGCCATCTTTGTTTCTCTCTCGCCTCTGGATAGGGTGACCTGTAACTTAAACCAGCAGTGCTCTAATCTTCAACCTTCAACCAATATTCATTCCTGACAGGTTCCTGCCAAAGACTGGAAGTGCCCTGGTGAACAGGCAGATGAGACCCTATTCTCCCAGAACCCTGTCTGTGCTATGGATTCAGTGACAGCAAGTGAGGAAAACAGGGGGTTGGTGACCTTCTTTGCCAGGTCTGCAGACTTGGGTCTTCAAGACAATAGGAATTGAAGGGATATTAAAGAGGAGCAGTATAGAGCCTTAGGTCTAACCGTGGCACCACAACCGTCTCCAGCCAGGAGAGGTGTTTCTCGGATTCTTGGACAGTCTGGACAGCTCTTGGCCTCTCGCCCTTCACAACCACTGGAGCAGATGCAGCTGGTGAACTGCAACAGCAACAAAAACAATGTGGTGACAAGGTAAGTGTGACAGACCTGATCTCTCACTGACATGTGCCAGGATTAGCACAAAACCTGCATGACAAATAGAAGGGAAAGGAAGGGAGAGCAAGAACAGATGAAAAAAAGGAAGCAAGGAAGAAGAAAATAGAGGAAAGAAGAAAAAAGAGGGAGGAGGAAGGGAGAGAGAGAGAGAGGAATGAGGGGAGGAGGGAGGGAGGCAGGGAGAGAGGGAGGCTGGAAGAGAGAGAAGGAAAAGAACTCCATTTTCATGTATTTATTTTATAAGTTATTTTACTTATCAATTATTTACTGGCCACTTTTGTTAGGCAGGCCTCATACTAGATGCCAAGGGCACTGCTAAGAGCCCACAGTCCAGAACTGTAGCTCAAGTTCCTGATTTCTGCAGCATCCTTGTTCGGTGTGACCTTTAGAGCACTGAGCCTATATGGGACTCCGAGAACTGCTCCCCTCCCACAAGCTAGAATAGATTTTAGTCCCACTCCCTCTCTTGACCTTTCACACCAGCACAGCAAATGTTCTTAGCAATTTTGCGATCAAAAGCCCTGATGAAGCAAGTCAGTTTGAAACTCTTTCCGAAAGAAACCTGCTTTGGCTCCCTTAGGCATCCCATGATCTTCAAGGAACTAAGCAAGGTCCTTGCCAGCTGGCCCTGGGGGGCAGGGGTTGGTGAGGTGGCCCTTGAGCTGGGCCCGGTGCCTCTCCCTGGGAGCCTATTCCCGACAGCACCCCCTGTGGGGTCAGGTCCTGACACCACAGCTTCCTGGCCTGGCCTTCCCGGCACCTCAGGGGGACTGATGCTTTGAGAGCGCTCCAGGAAGCTGTGTGCAAGCCATCTTTTTCCCACTTGTGGCCACGGGCTTGTGGAGCCGCCTCCTGCCATTCCGTCATTGAGGCTCCAGAGCAGGAAGACACATCAGGAAAAGCCACAAACCCAGGCTCAGATTTGAACAGCAGGATAGTCAGAGGCCTGGCTTGCCCAGAAGGACGCGCGCTAGGACGCCAGAGTTCCAGGCTTTGGCAGCACCCGGATCCTGACTGCCAAGGGCACTTGGAAGCTGCCAAGCCCCTGTGTGGACGAAGACAAACATCAACCTCATGTTTCTGATTCACTTATGTGCAGCTCATCAGGCGGCTCTTTGGTGAAAGCTGCTTACATTTCAGCAAGTCCAAGTACCTCCTCTGGAAATGTGACTTAGCTTCGTCCAGGGATCTTCTGGCCAGGGCGCAAGGAGACAAACCCAACCTCACCTCCTTCAGAAAGAACCGCAGCCACTTAGAGAAATGCATTTCACCTTCTGGGCCTCATTTTCTTGTCCGTGCACCAGGGGTGGTCCCGATCTAGCAGAATTGCTGTGGAGATGAAATGACCATATAAGTTAATGCTGGACTTAATAAGTACTAAGCAAACTGGTGTGTGTTATTAACCATTGTTTAATGATTGTGATCAGCCTCATCATCATTCTTAACGGAGTCAGGAAACCCACAGGGACAAGTCTTTGCATGCTGCAAACACTCTTGAGGTCGATGATCATGGGAGAGAGCTGCAGTGAAGCCCCCTCTCAGAATTCAAACTCTGCAGTTCCCTCCCCCACATGGACCTGGTCTGGCCAATGGGACATCTACACCTAGGCTGTTTCTGCTTAGAGCAGATGGGACTGGGGAACCCAGAGTTTGGAGAGAGGAGACCAGGCATCCCAGAGGTCTCCATTTTATCCAAGGCACAAACTGAAGAGAACCACATGCCAAGCCCAAGTGAGGCCCAAAGTAAGTTCACACCACCAAGTAAGGTATTGTTCTAGGCCTCTATGGTCATATGATATTTTCCCCAGCAACAGGAAACTGATAGAGCTGCTTTATTGGCCACTAATGGTTCCCACTAGTGTGTTTCTTCTTTCTCAGTCACTCTTTCTTAATTCTTTCTGGTCAGCTCGAGCCTTAGAGGAGAGGGAGGGCCTGAAGAGACAAGAGCCTGCTTGGGAGGAATCCTGGGTTCATCATTGTCATTCATGGTGTATCCCCTCCAGCAGACTCCCAAGACTACAGGACATTTAGCCCTCGCCACAATGCTCACACTACTTCTAACACTGCAGCCAGCCCAAAGCAACGTTTGAGTTCAGAGTGACTCCAGACACTCACTCAATTTTTTTTCCCAGAGAAAGGAAAAAAAACCAAACAAGGACCAATGAACACCATCAAAGTAACAACCCATTTGTTGCTGCCATAGTGCCCCGGAACACATCTTGTAATGCACAATAAACTCAAACTTGCCCCCCACAGCAGCTCTCAGGACAGCAGGAACTCACTGGAAAAATGGGCAAGTTCATTGTTTGGAGGAAGGCAAGTATCTCCCAAGAATCTGAAATGGTCTAGAAGTGTGTTGTGTTTTATCTTCAGTGCTTCATCCCCCACCTTTGCAAATAAATCACCCACCTCTGTGCTCAGCCCACATTTTCACTTTGGATCTGGGATGGTACCTCATGTGTATATCAGTGATTCTGAATGTCTTTAGAACTGGCTTCTGCCAGTCCCTGCCTGAGCGCCCACACTTCGTTCTCATCCCTGCCCTAGGAGATCATGGGTGTTTGCATTCCCCCTTCTCAAATGAAGACACTAGAGGGCTGAGGCAGGGAATAGACTGGCTCAGGTAGTACTGTTCTGTGGTTCCTGAGATCCACGACTTGGCTTCCACAGGCTCCAGATGTTCTCCACGGCTATTCCCACCTCCTTGTACTTCGCTTTCCATCTCTGTCACGCTCTCTGCTCTGCGCTCTCTCTGCCTCCACCAGTCTTGGACCACCCCAGCACCCCAGCACCCTTCTTCTTCCAGTTCAGTTGTTTCAGATCAGTCAAGGGTCTACCCCCTCCAGCCTGAGTCCAAATTCCCCACAACATGGTGTTTGGGACAAAGAGCTTAAGGATGGCTATTTGAACAACTGGAAAGACTGGGGACAAGCAGGGATAATAGGAGCCTGAGAATCAGCTTAAAAATAAGGGAGTTGCCCACAGAAGACCGTTTTTCCAGGTGAAAGCAAAGAGCAGTAGAAAAGGTTAGTTTCCTTTTCTACTTCCTTTCCTTCTCTGCTATAATTTTCCTCTGAGATACATGTAATTTTCCAGGCAAAGATGTGGAGTATTCTCAGATAGTCAATTCCCAGCAGAATATGGATCTTACTACAGACTAAAGAACCTCCCAGCCAGGTTCTTAGACATACAGCTACATACACACATGTGCGCACACACACACACACACACACACACACACACACACACACACTGTAACAAGCACCCTAAGTCAGGGTGTTTCTCAGCGTTCTCTAAATGGTCTCCACAGGTTCATTTTCAAAAACTTGGATGCTCTTCTTCCCTCAAGTTCCTGCACTAACCAGCTCCTCCCCAGCATCATAATTCAACTTACACATCGTTTCCTCCTGACAACCTTGCCTGAGCCCCAGGTCCTGGTCAAACACCCTGAAAAAACCTTCTTGATAGTCCCCTCTCTTATTAACTGTCGTCTCATTCTTACTCTTATTTTTATATATTGAGGTTGTATGCTTCGGGAAAACAGCATAATGTTTTAATATTTGTGGTGAATGAAGTGGTAAGCAAATAAGTCTAAAGACATTTGCCTGCCAAAAGAATTAGTTAAGAGAACTTTTATGATCTACTCTCTTCCAATAAACCTCTGTTATTCTAACATTTCTCTCTTTCTTTCTTTCTTTCTTTCTTTCTTCCCTCCTTCCTTTCTTCCTTTCTTTTCTCCTTTTTAAAAGTTGGGAACTGGAGCTATAGCACAGCAAGTAGGGCATTTGCCTTGCACACGGCTGACCTGGGTTCGATTCCCAGCATCCCATATGGTCCCCTGAGCACTGTCAGGAGTAAGTCCTGAGTGCAGAGCCAGGAGTAACCCCTGAGCATCGCTGGGTGTGACCCAAAAGCAAAATAAATAAATAAATAAATAAATAAAGGCACCAAGTCTTGAACTGTACTGTTTAAATCCTCTCTTCCTATTCTCCTACCCCTCCCACAACTGCAAAGCTGCTGCAGTTTCTTCATGGCGCTTACCAACGTCTTTTCATCTTATGTGTGCATGTTAATGGTAGGTTTTCATGTATACAATGTCCCAGCACCACACCCTCCATCAGAGTCTCTTCCCTCTCCCTTGTATTTCTTTAGACAGGGGTGCTCCTTTAATAATTGGTGGATGAATAATGTTTCCACTAACACCAGTTTGGCCTTACTCAGTCTGAGGACCCTGGATAGAAAGAAAAACAAGTTCAAAGTTCAACGGACTGAAGGACATACCCCTTGAGCAATAGGCAGAACTCCTCAGGAAAGAGTTTCTGATGGAAAGGTCAAGTAGGAGCCTGAGAGATAGTCCAGAACTGGAAGATATAGGGGGTTCTACATGATGATACAGGGCAGTGTGCTTGTCTTGCATGCAGCTGATAGAGGTTCAATTCCCGACACCACATATGGTCCTCTCAGCCTGCCTGTCAGAGTGCAGAGCCAGGAATAAGCCCTGAGTACTGCTGGGTGTGGCATCTAAACAACAAATAAGTCAAGTAGCAATGTGTGTCCTAAAGAATCATGAGTTTCTTGGACTCAACTAGAAGCGTAGCAGTAAAGGAGTACTTAAAGAGACAAGAGAGGGGCCAGAAAGATAGGGCACTTGCCTTGTATGCAGCAGACCCAGGTTCAATCCCTGTAATCCTAGATGGTTCCCCCAAGCCCACCAGTAATAATTCCTAAGTGCAGAACCTGAAGTTAGCCCAGGACTGCCAAGTGTGGGCTAATAATAATAATAATAATAATAATAATAATAATAACAATGAGACAAGAACGTGGGTGGAGGGCAGAAACTAGGTGTGGTCAGAATTGGACTCAAGGAGCAACTTGAATTTCTCGAGAGTCTCCAAGTCAGGCACCACTGAGTGCAACTGCTTTGATCAGACCCAGCAAAATCATGTGAAGTAGTGAGGGCTAAGAGAAGCAGAGAAGGCTTCTGTCCTACATTGGGGTCTCTCAGGGGCTGGTCTCTAGGATATAATTCTCCTGGCTCAGGCCGGCTATGCCTCATCCGTCAGATCTCTTTTCAGAGGCCACCTCCCAGAGAGAAAGTCCCTCACCTCCTCTCCTTGTTCCCCTATTTCTCCACCAATCACAACCCTGCAGTATTTTTCTTTGAAGCATTTGGCAATGTCTGAAGGAATCTCATATATGCACTGCTTAAGTCTGAGCAGCTTCTGCTGGAAGCAACAGCCTAAGAGGAAGAATTAAACCTGCTGGTTTGTTGCTCCATCTCTGGTCCTAACACACCCAAATTCAATAAGTAGATGTGGAATAGATAGATAAATGGTTTTAAATAAATTTATGAATGAAAGAAGTCAGAGTGAAGTTGCAGCCATGAGGAGCAGAGGCCAGCTAGGGCAAAAGCAGAACTTTCATAAGCACATGGGGGTCCCATGGCAGCCCACGGATGTCTGCCCATCTCCCTCTGGTAGTTGCTTTCACTCTTGACCTACCTTTAATTTCCAAACATACAGTCTGCAGGCTGACAGGAAGTGCCCTAAGTTCACCACACAACAGCTCAGAACAGGGTCCCTGGTTCCTGCCTCCGTAGTTTGGAATTTGGTTATTGGTTCCTTTGGTTCTCCCCTGAGTTTCACCTCCCTCCCCAGCTCCTTCTTCAGCTTAAGGAGTCTATCTATACCAATGAGAGGGTAGAAAGGGGTGGAGGATAGCCTGCTTTTGCAATCATGATTGATTGCCCTGCATATCAACTTTAAGAAAACAACGAGCATCGTTCAGCCTTGGATATGTAACAGTGAAGATTGACCTTCAGATTGATATGACATGGAAATCACTTGACAGTTAGAAAACAGGGGTGCAAAGGGTAAACATGTAAAACCCCCTGTATCATCCTGTTATGAGCAACTGTGTACAGTAGCTTAAATATGCAAACAACCCATATTTGAGTTGAGGCCCTAGACAAACGAACAGAAAGAAGTCTATCTATTAGGTAAAATATTATGCAGCCTGCAGTGATAGCACAGCGGGTAGGGCATTTGCCTTGCACGCGGCCAATCTGGCCCACCCGAATTCAATTCCTCCACCCCTCTCGGAGAGCCTGGCAAGCTACTGAGAGTATCTCACCCACACGGCAAAGCCTGGCAAGCTGCCCATGACATATTCGATATGCCAAACACAGTAACAAGTCTCACAATGGAGACTTTACTGGGCCCCTCCCGAAAATCAATGAACAACTGGAGGACAGTGTTACAATACTATTATGCAGCCTTACAAGAAACATTGCTACAATGTGAATGAAACTTAAGCATACTAGAAATAGGCCATACACAGAACTACAAATTCTTAAGTGTGTGGTCCCACTTAGATAAAGTTCTTCGAGTAGTAAAACTCATAGAACCTAAGTGCAGAATGGAGGCTGCAGCATTGCCAGGAGGAAACAGGGAATCCGTGTTTAATGGGTGCAGTTGGGGGTGAATGTGATGATGATTTGGCAATAAAGTGACTATATTTACTGCCACTGATCTTTGCACTTAAACATGATTAGGAGGATAAATTTTATGTGAATGGTGAATCCTCATCACAAAAAAAAAAATCCTTTGTGAAATGAAAGGTAGAATAAAATAAAACAAGTGAAAAAGTGCAGAGCCTGGAACCAAGCAGACCTGACCAGACTCTACTCATTAGCATGTCCCCATCAGCAAGATTTCCAGAAGCCTCCATCAACCCAGGTATGGAGATCTCAGCTTTTCAGACAGAAAGGTATTTGATTCTGGGAAATGGGTGTTTGCAAAACCTCAGAAAGAGCTGGAGGAGATAGAATCAGGGTCAGCCCTGGAATTTGGGTTTGTTGTCCTATCTGTGGTCCAAACCCAGCAATTTCCTGCTGCCACGGAGGTCAGCAGGTCACAGGAAGCACTACTGACAGTCACAGCTGCCTCTGCACAGTCCAGGGGTAGGCGCCAGCAGGGAGGACACAGAGGCCAGCACTTACAGCTGAGAAGGAACCCTCTGCTTTCTGAACTTTGCAAGATTACCTCTAGGAAGCCCACTGTCCTCGAAGAGCTTGCTGTAGGCAGGGAGCCAGTCTGTGGAAAGTGGCTGCTGGACTTGTGGTCCCAAGAGACAGCGATGGTGAAGGAGAGGAACACAAATGCTGTCGTAGAGCTCAGGCTCTGGGTTTGCTCTTCTCTTCTCTTCCTCCGGGGTAGTAAGAGCATCCATGTCCCGGAGTCCTATTTGGATTGAGTGAAATAAGGCAGGGCCAGGGAGGAGAGTTCACACCCACTGTTTGCATAGGCCTTTCCTCCACCTGCACTCTCTTGCTTCAGCATGGGCTATGACCACTCTTCGGTGACTGGTCTTTCCTTGGAAACTTTTCCCCACCTCTCATCTGAGTGTGTTCTAATAGCGCTTAGAAACTGGTGCTTTTTTATCCCGGCACCCAACACCCAGCACAGTGTGAACTCATATGTGGTGGGTGTGGCTGTAAGTAAGGTCCACTTCGCTCAAATGTGAGCATCCAAGGTCAGGCCCCTGGGGCTGCTTTCTCCCTGCTCTCAGAATGGAATCACTCGAGGGAATCAGGCTCCTACCTAGAGGACAGACCTGCCAAGACCATCTCTTTCCTCTATAAAGGGAGAAACTGGGCCTGACCCCAATCATGATCAGTCTTTCTTAGGGAATAAGTTAGTGGTCAGGAGTGGCCAGAAAGAGCAGGCTGACCCCAACCAGAGCCCAGAGTAGGGAAGGGATTCAAAACCCATTCCCTCTGCCATCAGGTCAACCTGCCTGTACAACAGAAACCCTAGCCTCCTGGGATCACCGCTCTTGTGACACATTCATCACACACACACATACATACACTCACCGCAGACACCACACACACTCACCACAAATGTGTTCATCACACACACATATACCACATATATACATCAAACATGCATGCGCACTCACTGCACACATCACACACATGCTCACCACAGACAAATCACACACATCACCACGCATACACCATTCACCATACACTCCTACAACATCCACCACATACTCATTCACATACTCATGCACACATTCACCACATACTCACACACTACACCCTCGCCACATACCTACACATACCATATTTACCATATACCACACACACATCATATACGTACTACATGTACACTACACACTACACATACATGCACATCACTGCACAGAGATCATACACTCACTACCAATATAC
This sequence comes from Sorex fumeus, assembly GCF_029834395.1. Lineage (NCBI taxonomy): Eukaryota > Metazoa > Chordata > Mammalia > Eulipotyphla > Soricidae > Sorex > Sorex fumeus. The sequence goes on along the minus strand of NW_026606101.1, from coordinate 6,118,559 downwards.
ATCTATGCGCACAACATACTCACCACATATCTCCACATACCAAAACATCATACACTCACCACACACACCACGTACTACACTACTCACATCACATAATACAATTTACCATATACTCAGCACACACACTACAAAGTACACACACAGAGACCACATATAGACACTTATGACATACACAAACCATATATATACACCATCAACGAACATATAGACTCACCACACAAATACCACACATGCACACACTCACCATATATATAGTCACCACACAGACATCACAAACATACACTCACCACACACTTCACACACTCACAAACATACAACACAAACACCATACACACACCACACATTCACCACATGCCTCATACAATACACTCATATACCACAATCATACTCTACACACATACTACACACACTTCCCACCTCCATACCATATACCACACACATACATCATAAAATCACCGCAATACTCACATACTTCACACACCATAAGCACACCACACATTCACCGTATACCATACAGAGACCACACACATCTTATGCATACCACATACCATACAACAAACACACACTGCACATGCATATACAGCACACTTCCACACTCAGCACACATGCTACATACTCACTGTATATACAAACACACACAATACACTTCCCTCATACATATAACACACACTCAGGGTATCTAACCTTTGCTCCTCTTAGTCTGTTTCCTCACCTATACTGGGGAATAAGAATGATAAATCCTATCTCACATTACTAATGAAAGGAAAACCGGCCAACAGCACAGGGCAGAGAACTCAGGAAAGTCTCACCACACCAAGAGATTATTTCCCATCAAACCCACGCCCACATGCTACTCCTGACTCTCCATTATGCTTCTCCGGGGCTATCCACAGGCCTACTTGGCTGGGAAAGACTCCCCCTGGCTCCATCCTCCCTCAGATCCAGAAAGGAGGTATCAACTTTCACAGAGCATGAAATGTTCTCAAGGCTTGAGGCTCCCCTGTGAGCCACCCAGCCTTCGCCCTGCAACTACCTGCTGTCCGGCCAGTCTCTGACTTTCCCCAGAGGGTCCAAGGACCTCCCATATTCACACTCAGGGCAGCTGCTTTATCGTCTGGGATGGAGAATCCCAGGTTCCATTCAGAGATTCAGATAAGCTACCTGAAGTAGCAGAGCCACAATGTCTGTGTTTTCTCTCCTACATTGCTCAAGCATTTGTGAGTCTCTGTGTAATGAGGAGAGAATGGAGGGAGGAGGAAGATGGGTACCTGAGGAGCTGTGTCTCCCTCAAACATCTGGAAAAAGATTGCTTCATTTCTTCTTTTCTTCCTCCTTATTTCCATCCTTCATTTGTCCCTTCCCTTGTTTTCTCCTTCTCTTCCCCCATTCTCTCCTTCCTTCTTCTGGCTCACCCATTTTTCAGTCTCATTCTGTGTCCTCCTATCTATGAATCTCAGTGAGTCCCTGTCTCTCAGAACTCACCTTCTTCCCCTCTGCAGCTGGATGGAAGAAAGCTTCTAGCCTCTAGAAATAGATTCATTCCCAGAAAGAACCCATGAACTCATGTCCATTCCCAGCAAGGACCTATGAAGTCATGTCCATTCTCAGCAAGGACCAATAAACTCATACCCCTTCCAAGTGAAGACCCATGAGCCCATGCCCATTCCCAGTGAGGTCCCATGAACCCATGCCCATTCCCAGTCAGGAGCAAGAAACCTACATCCATGACTAGTGCTTTTGTGTTCAAACTGCTACCTGGGCCATGATGGCCTAAAAGCTCAGAAAATGACCAGGTCCTTTGGAAGACCAAATGTTCCCCTGTGTCAAGGAGATCAGTAGCCTGATGTCAGTCTGAAATAACCCAGAGCCCAGACACATCCTTTGCTCCAGCTACTAGAGGAGTCAGGTTGGTTGCTTGAGTTGGGATATGGGCAGATCCGGTGTCATCTTTCAGAGAGGTGTGGCAGGAGAGAAAGCAGGAGGGGGGCGTTCAGACCAAATGGTGTCATTAATGCCAATTAGGAAAATGGCCCATTATTACCAGCTAGTCATCACCATCACAGGTGTGCACCCCCGGACACCCACCAGGACGCAGCCATTAAATGCCCACCTCTCTCTCCTCCTACTCTCCCACCATTACCTGGGGCAAAGGCGTTCCTCTGAGTGCACCTTCACTCAGGTAAAGCTGCAGAAGGTAGAAAATGCTGAATATCTTGGTAGAGGAACACCCCCCTCACCACCACCAAGAATGATAAGGTTTCCATCTTGGAAACTATTCAAGAAAGTGATAGAGCTAGGAAAATTATCATGAAACTGGCCTCCAAAACAAAGAACATTCAGAAAAAAACCAAATGTTTTCTCAAAAGGAAGAGAGGAAGAAGAAAAGAGGGAAGGAAGGAAGGAAGGAAGGAAGGAAGGAAGGAAGGAAGGAAGGAAGGAAGGAGGGAGGGAGGGAGGGAGGGAGGGAGGGAGGAGGATGTCCACAATTTGTTCCTGGGAGGAGTGGACATCATGATCTGACAAATTCAGCTTGAGATATGAAGAACTCAAGATGCCTGCCTTAGTTCTTCCTTTTTTTTTTTTTTTAGAATAAACACACGATGAGGGTTGAAGAGTCATCTGTGGGCGCCAGACAGCCACCCTCCCTCTGGGCATCCTTGGACAAGTCACCTCGCCCTCTAAGCCTCAGATTCCGAGTGGGGACCAGAACCCACCTCTTGGCAGTGACGCATGAATGAGATTAAGACTGTGAAGCTCCCAGCCAGGTTCCTGGCATCGAAGTCAGTGCTCAGGAAGTGGGTTGCGGTCTGTGTGCTAATACAGTAGAAACAGGGTTTGGCCCCAGAGTAAAATCCAGGGGTAACAATGCGGGAGACAGTGCCCACAGCTGCTTGAGCCAGATACTATCAGAGTCTGGCATCAGCCCAAACAGACACTGCAGGAGCCTTTATCCCTACCCCTTTCTGATACAGGGACCATCTTGAGCCTGAACACCCTGCCCTACCCCTTCAGACAACTCCTGGGTCAACCACTCTGCTCTAGATGTGACGTGCCACTTTTAACCATTAAGCACTGAACATCATGTTTTCCACCCTCAAAGGTTTCTAAACAGTAATTAGGCAGTGGAACACCCTGCTGGGGTGGCAAGAGTAAATATCATTAGTGTAGGAGGGGGTGTGGGGAAGCGGAGGTGCTGGCAGCTTGGCACACGGCACTGACTGGGTGGCCAAAGCCTGGAGGAGAAGTCCACCCCCACTCCAATCACTGCCTTTCTGGAACCTGGACCGGAAGCTTCAGCAATAGGTGATACAGAGAGGGGGAAAGGAGGGCACTGGTTTAGGGGCCTAAAAACCCCTTCTGTAAATTGCATCTGAGCCATTGTGAATTTTGACATAACATATACCCACCATTCTCATAGCCTTTACTCCAGAATGAAAGTGATTCTTCTGTCAATCCCAAGGAGAAGAGCAGGATTCTAATGAAATCACGAGTGAAGAGTCCCAAGGATGGTACTTAGAACAGAATAAGGTTCTTGGAAGGGTGCCTGAGATTTTTTGAGTGTAGCCCATAAGGATATAGATGCTAAAGTCACTGCATAAAGTGGCAATCAGACGGTCCCTTAGTTCCCCACTTTTAAAAATAGATCTCTGTATTAGTCAGGATGGGTTAGTTCACACTGCTATAACAAGCGAGTTCAACAATTTTAATCCAAATTACAAGACTCTACCTCTCTCTCAGTGCCACATGTGTCTCACTCATAGATCTGCCATCATCACACAGGAGTCAAAGCTACCAATTATTCTGGTGACAAAAGAGAAAGGGAGAGCTCTTCAGTTCTCTTGAGCTCTTGAGCTCTTGTACAAGCAATTAGATACTTTGACCCAGTGGTAACCCATACAACTCATTCATTGGAATTTGACACATGGTCCCACCTAAACATAGAATTACCCAGTTTCCTGTGCCTTCCAACAGGGGTATGGACTGAGTGCCTGCAAGCATCCTTATAATCACTACACTCAAACTCTTTGGGGACTCACCCACCTCCTCTAAATCTGCTGCAAGGCCAGATGCCTCTTTCCAATATTGGAAATATATTCAGGAATATAAAGTAAGAAAATGAAAGAGAGGTATACTTAGAGAATGCTACGTGAAAATGTTCTAATCTTTAACCATCAGAATCACAGTTGGTATGCAAGGCACTCATGCAGAAAAAGGCAAATGGACTTGAAGCCAGAACCCAGAAAACTCCCTGCTCTCACTCACTCTTTTCTTAACCCACAGGGTAAGAAAATGATCAGAATCATGATATTAATATTGTTTGTGTTCCTTTTGTACTCTTTATTTCAAAATTAAATTGTAATTCAAGTGTCTATAAGATATAAGGCCCTATATTTTCACAACTTTCTGGAGTTCTGTTGGCTCCATGGTAGAAAGAAGAGGTTTCCCAAGTCTTTCTTCGTTCAATATCTACAAGAGTTGTACTGTTGAGGGGTCCAGTGTCTCAACAACCCTTCATAGTCTGGGACACACACATTCTTTCTTCTCTCTCTTGCCTTTTGCACAGTTATAATTGAGCGAGCTGGACCCCACTTCCTCTGCAGCTATGTTAACTATCTTATGGAAACTGTCTACTAGTGAAGGAGCCACTTTACAAGCATCTCCAGGTTGTCATCCTCCTAGAGATACCTTGGTTCTGAAAGACCTTTAGAGCTGAAAGTCCAGCTTTAAGTGGGTAAAGCTTCTGGCTTTAAAATAATACAGACCATATTCCACCATCAGTGTCTGCTTGCTAGATACTGAAGTGGAGACAGTTAAAGATTTCTCTTAGCTTTGTGCTTTCGTTGCTAAAATAAGCATTATAGCAACTATATCTCTGCTTTAGAAATTAGTTGGGATTCCATTGGAAGTCAAAAATTCAACAGAAGCAAAGCAACTTTTCATTGAGCACCTACTATAGAGCACACACACAGTTACATTTTTACATGAGTTATCTCATTCTCTTCACCACTTTTGGAAAGACATTCTTTTCTACTAGATGGAGGAAAATGAAGCTTTATGATGAAATGATCCTCCATCCTGGTGGCATTAGGATAGGAGTCCTGTCTGTCTGCCTCCCATACCCCTAATCTTTTCCATGTCATTGTCTGGTACACACCTATAGTTTCCATCTAGATTTTAAGCCAGGCTGGGAGGAGCAGTGTCTTAAGAAAGATGGCAATATTGCCAAGTTGGCCCTCAGAGACCAGAGTCTGTCTGGGAGTGGCCAAAAAAGTCAGAAATATCTAGGGATTCGACACATCAGCTTCTTCTGTGATGGTTGGTCCTTTTCTTCAGAAAGAAGCTTCCAAGCCTGAACTTTCCAGTGATTACAGGAGCAATCCCCCAACTGTGCTCACACATTTGGTGTTATGTCACAGACTGTATGCAGGTGCCAGGCCCAGGGCTTCCTATTACTACCATTTTGACAAAGAAGCAAATGCCGATGCATGTATGAGCTTTTGCTGGGCCCCCTGCATTGTGAAATCATTCCATCATCCACCCCACTTCCCTTTTCCATGGACACACCATCTCAAGGGGCCCACCACTCAGACTTCTACAGCCATTTCTATTTTCAGTTTTCTAGCTACCTCTCCCCACATGTGATGAAAGCTTTCCACCAGCCTCCAAACTCATCTCCCTAAATTCAATTGTGATGTTATTTCATCTAAACCTAAAACAACAAAAACCTTCTGTAAGTCCCATTCCTCAGGATCAAGTCCAGATTCCTAGTCACAACCCCCCAGGTCAATCTCCCCCAGTTCCTTTGAAGCATATTGGTCTTATCTCACTCCCACTTCCTCTGTTTCACCTAATTGCATGTTTTCTTCCAGGCTCCCAGGCCTTGAGACTATCTTGTCCCTTGGCCAGGATGGACTTTCATCCCATTCTCCCTGGTGAAGCCCCATGGAATTTCAGCACAAACAGAAATCATTGAAAGGTGAGTATTCCAAATCTCCTGCCCAAACATCCGCCAAACACAAGGACAGAGCTGGGCCCCTCCACTAGGATGTCTTCAGCTTACAGAGAGACAGTGACTTCTTTACAATTCACTGGAGTACCTGTACAATGCAGACTTTTTTATAAATTCAAGAAAGTTAAGTGTAGGGAAGTTTCGGGATTATAATAATATTTGATATTATAAAGCAGGGATTTTCAGGGTGCCTCCATGTGGAGGATATAGAATGGGTAAGTAGGAAGATGAATGTTTCAAAAAGTAGGTGTCTCCCACTTAGTGCATTCTCCAGAAACAGAAGAAAGACTTAAACTACTTTTAAAAATTTCTCATCTTTGGAGTCAGAGAGATAGTATGGATGGTAGGGCACTTTCCGTGCATGCAACTGAACATGGTTCAATCCCCAGCACTACCTATGGCTCCCCAAGTTCCACCAGAAGTGATCCCAGAAAACAAAGGCAGAGATAAGCCCTTTGCACCACCAAGTATGACCCCCAAAGCCACAATAAAAACAAACAAAAAATTGTTCACCTTCTTCACTTTCTCTTACACTGCATCACTTAAAACAGACTAAGTCATGTGTGATGTCACTGTGATGTTTACCTCATGTTCCCTTCCCCAATTCAGCTGACTTGGTTATTCTTCTCTGTGTAGAACCACAACAATTTGATAAAAACTTTGTTCAAAGGGGCCACATTAGGCTGCTTCAAATCTACTCTCTCTTTGGCATCGGTGTCTGCCATCCTGCAAGATGCTTGTGCCACCTCTCAATCTCCCATTCAGGCTGGTACAGAACAAGTGTGCTCCATTCTTGCAGGAGGAACTACAGAATATTGGATGCTCATACTCTGAGGTCTTCGTCAGGTTTGCTCAGCTCCCACATCTAACCCTGGCCAGTCAGAGATGAGAGACCCCATAGAAGGTCAGCATCACTCCCCAGAGCCACCATCAGGGTCAGTTCTACCACTTCCAGTTGAAGATAGAAAGCAGAGCCAGGAGATAGTACAGTGGTAAGGGTGTCTGACTGACCCAGTTTCCAGTCCCAGCACCACACGGTCCCCCGAGCATCACTATGTGCAGCCCTGGTGGCTCTGAGCTCCAGCTGGATAGTCTGGGTGCCCCAGCACCACAGGGTCAGAGCAGAACTACATCCTCAGGCCCTTGTTTGTACTACCAGCTCAGTTGGTTGAGATGTGCCAATGGGACCCTGGGCCACTACTTGGAGACCCCCTCCCCAAATTTTATTGAAGATAGAAACAGAAGTTTGGGGGTGGGTAATTGAATATTCAGAACTGAAAAGAAGAGCTGTCCAATCTGCTTCGGAAGAAGAATTGTGCTGAACCTCCTCTTCTTACTGCCCAGGTTCCACTAAGGCCTCTAGAATCTGATGCACTTTCATCCAGCCTGTTGTGTCAAATCCCAATAGGTCACCTTGACCACAATAAGGCCTGCAAACAGCTTGGACAGTTTACTGGGAGAATGCCTTCTGACTGCAGTGCCAGTGTGCCAGCACCATGCTACCTTTGAGACTGAAAAGGTTTCAGGGTCTGGCGTTGGTTCTTCTTTTCCAAAGCCCCTACAGCAGAGTCTAAGTGTTGGAAGAACCTCAGGGACAGGCTCCTTCCTCCTTCACTGAGTTGCAGAGCTGACATCTGGGGTCTTCTTTGAATTTCCAGAGGGCAATGTAGACTCCAAGAAAGAAGGCAAGTTCATTTTAAACTTACTTTTCCAGGACTAGACTATGGACAGCCCCTTAGTCTATACAAATAAGAAATATAAGGGGAGATTTGAAGGCCCCAGGGGAGGTCTAACTCCTTAAGTGATGGGAAATGGTCCAAGCCTCCTGCAGCCGTGACTCCCAGAAGTCTGAATAAAACCAGAGCATATACCAGAAGAAAAAAGGGTCTTTTGTTTGTTTACTTGTTTTCCTCTCTTCCCACATCTTTGCTTCAAGGGTGTCTCCTTTTCCACCTTTAAGGGAGAAAATAGAAGGGAAGCTTTAGGTGGCCCCATGGGAACCCTCCTCCAAGCAGAGAGAGTCACATCCCTGAGTTCCCTGGGCCTGGGCCTTGTCTGACCCCGGGGACTTGCACTCAAATCTGACTTCCACACACACTGGTCAAGTGATTGTAACCACAACGTCACCTCCCAGAGCCACTACTTCTTTCAAACATGGGTTCTGAAGGCTCTTGTTGGATCGCAGGAGATCAGGATGAAAGAAGGTCTGGCAGAGCCATGGTAACTGCAAGCCATCACTAGTACTCTGCTGAAAATCACTAGCCAGCCCCTTGGCAAGCCTGCCCCAGACTCCAGCGGGTCCCCGTGTATGCACCCCACAGCACCCTCAGCTTCCTTCTCCACTTTCTCATGGGTGTCCTTTCTTCTCGGCATCTGTCCACCCCCACAGCCTGTGAGTTTGATGAGTGGATCACATATCACATGTATGATCTTTGTCACTGTCCCAGGGGATGAGAATCATAAGGAATGCTCAAAATAATTTTATAAGATCTGTGCTTGGTAGCATCTGGGGGCCCCAGACTTACCCCTGGGAATGTTTAATGATAGAGCATTTAAGCTGGCTCACAGCCACCAGGGCTATAAATGGGCGCAGGGGCATTGGCTAGGTGGGTGAGAAATGTGCAATGTTGGGGATTGAACTCAGGGACTTGGGCATACAAAATTTAGACTCTCCCACTTAAGCCATCTCCCTGGCTCTTCAAAAAAAGATTTTAAGTACAGAGGATAGTACAGAGTGTAAAGTACTTGCCTTGCTACCAGCTGACTCGGGTGTTTGATCCCCAGCATCCTGCCAGGAGTGATCCCAGAGATCAGAGCCAGCAGTAAGCCCTGAGCACTGCCAGGTGTAGTTCAAAAATACCACAACTGTAGCACTGTAGCACTCAAGCCCAGTAATGTCTCCATTGTGAGACTTTGTTGTTACTGTGTTTGGCATATCAAATACATCACGGGGAGCTTGCCAGGCTTTGCCGTGTGGGCGAGATACTTTCGGTAGCTTGCTGGGCTGGAGCGATAGCACAGCGGTAGGGCATTTGCCTTGCACACGGCTGGCCCAGCCAACCGGAGAGCCCTGCAAGCAACCAAGAGTATCTCGCCCACGTCAACAACTAAAAAAAGAAAAAAAAAAGAAAAGGATTTTCCTCTTAATTCATTCCCCTTGCCTGAAGGTTTTTCCCGGGCCCATGCTTACCTCCCCATTATCTTCCTGCCTGCCCTGTATCTGAAGAAGCCCAGTCTCTGAGGAAGGGAGTGTATGAGGTTTCCACTTACACCTGTCCACAAGCCCCTGTGGCAGAGTTGTGGGTGTCTCAGACACTCCCACTGGGCCTCTCCCGTGGGGCTCCTCATGGAGTCTGGAAGGAGCATGCCCATCCTCCAAGCATGTGGTTCCAAGCCTGGAATTTCCCCCCTGCACCTCAGGAGAAGCAAGGGGCTGAGCTGTGTGCAGCACTGGTGAGTGCAAGGCAGGAGAAGGAAGGAAGCCAGGCCTCAGGACCTGGCTGTTACTAGCCTCATTTTATAGATGAGGAAACCGAGGCTCCGGAAGTTGAAATCACTCACCCAGGGCAGGGCAGCTCCGGGGACCCTGAAGATTCACATTTGGAAGATGGAATCTCTGGTGGCAGCAGCTGAGCTCACTGATACCCACCCACATCTTCCCACAGAGACTGTCCCTCCCCTAAAGGGTGATGGGTGAGGGAGAGAGCCCAGACATGCAGAGACATCCTGCTGATCACCGGACCTCAGAGACCACACGATGCAGGTCAAGAATGATTTAATCTTTCTAAATTTAAAAAATATAATAAACATTTTCAAATATTTTTTTAAATGCCTATATCTTTGGATTCAACCACGTGTTCTGAGGTCTCTCAGCTCTGTGATGGAAAGGGTCATGTTGATCCTGAGTGAGAAAGTGAGAATTTAGACAAGGGCACATCTGTACATGCCAACAGTGAGGTACTGGACTCAAGACCAGCCTTTGCCCACAATCAGAGCCCCCTGGCCCCCAGCCCTTCCTCATCTCCTTCCCTCTCCCCGACTGGAATACACACTAATGCTCAGTGCTCAGGCCATACCTGTCACCCACCAGATGACCCACTGGACCACTAGGAGGATACTGGCTCTGTTAATGCCATGGGAAATGTCATCAGAAGACCCGAATGTGTTGCCAATAGGAAAATTTATAGGATTTCCTGCAAAAATTAAGTGTTCCACCTTCACTAAATAATCAGGAAGCTAATACTCTGAGTTCACTTAGCTAAGTTGGTCAAAGGTGTACAATATTGGTACCTTTGAGTCAAAATATCTTCCCTATGCTATTTTCTTTCCTTAAAACCAGCCTCCTTGGTGATGACAATTTGCAAATAAACATAGACCATAGGTAAGTGGGTGAGGGGCATGAGGGAACCTCCCAAGCAGTGTGGAGGGAACCCAGGAGCCATTCACATCAATATTCACCAGCCAGTCCAGGACTGACTTCGGTGCTAGGGCCCAAAGAAGCAGCACTGCTGGACTCTGCAGTGTTGGGAATTTCCCAGGTTACCTAATGGTGCTTGGAGGCCTCCGGGGCTATAGCTGGCCTTTGTGCCTTAACTACTACTGTCCTGTTACCCAGCCCCTTAAATGTTTTATTCTAATTAAAGCAATTTTTCCAGGTCAGAGAGAGCTCAAATTGTTGAGGGTGGTTTTGTGTATAAGAAGCCTGGGTTCAGTCTCTATCCAGTACCACATGGACCCCAAGCACCACTGGGAAAAGTGCCCTGAGAAACTCACTGGGAGAAGCCCCAAAACACTGCCAGGTGGGCTCCAAAATTAAAATAAATGAGCTAATGATTTTTTTTAATAAAGAAACTTTTCCAGAAAATAAATTTAAAATAAAATATAATCAACGTTTTGTTTTTGATTCATTTGACTACCTGGCCTGGGTTTGCGTTGGTAAGACTTTCTGTTCCACCTTTAACTCAAAATATCCATTAAAGAGAAGAAAAACCTGAAGTACCAACACAAGAGACCTGGGGAGGAGTGGGTGGCATGCAAGGGTCTTCCTTGAGAGCTGCTATCCAGACGTTTTTGAGATATCGAAGGAACTCCTTTCGCTGGCCTGTTCTCAGCCTCCCACAATCTATTGGAGGCCAAGAACAAAGGCTAGTAGAGGTACCTGAAGCCCCAGATGATGCAAGAGGTGATGGACCTCAGAGTGCAGAGCCCGGCCCTCTTCACACACCAGGCCTCCTCCCCAGTGCTGGCTTGTGGGGGCGGAGTTGTTTCTGGAGCAGGTGAGGACAGATCCCAGGATGACCCTGTCCTTACATGCCCTCCCATGCTGCCTGGCAGGCAGAGGGCCTGAGCTGGTAACCCACACTCCTCTCCTTTCACAGTCCTGCTCCTCTTGCAGGGAGTGTATATGCACACACACCTGCAAACACAAGATATACGTGCAAGCATAGACATGCAAACACAAGTGCACACATGCATGCATATATATATATATATATACATATATATATATATATATATATATATATATAGGTAAAGGTAAAGGCACTCCCGTTGTTCATCGATTTGCTCAAGCGGGCCCAGTAACGTCTCCATTAGAGACTTTGTTGTTACTGTGTCTGGCATATCGAATAAGTCACGGGGAGCTTGCCAGGCTCTGCTGTGCGGGATATATACATATATACACATATATATGCACTCAGCCTAGATATGTGCAAGATAAACAGCATAAACACACAGAAACATATACTTAACACAAATGTACCCATATACACAAACAAACAAACACTGTCCTACCGTTGTTCATCGATTTGCTCGAGCGGGCCCAGTAACATCTCCATTGTGAGACTTCTTGTTACTATGTTTGGCATATTGAATACTCTCGGTAGCTTCCCAGGCTCTCCGACCCATATACACATGCATGCATATATATGTGTACACCTACATATACATGTGCATACATAAGCACACACATTTGCACACACATATCACAAACAACACCTAAATACATGTGTACACACATCACAGCATATGTGACCTGCACAAACAACACATACACGTTCACAAAAATTTACCTACAGGCATAAACACACAATCATATACACAGTCAAAACTGTAAGGAGGTGAGCAGGAAGAAGGATAGAAGGTAAAAATAAGGCACTTGATCTGTGCTGACCACTGAATGATGTTTTTTTTGCTTTATTTATTATTATTATTATTGATTTTTGATTTGTTTTCTTTTTTTGGTTTTTAACCAGTGGTACTCAGGGGTTATTCCAGACTCTGAACTCAAGAATTACTCTTGGCAGGCTCAAGCGACCGTATGGGGTGCCATGGTTTGAACCCAGGTTGGTCATATGCAAGGCAAATACCCTACCTGCATGTATATATGCATGAATGTGTATATGGATACATTTGTGTTAAGTATATGTGTCTGTGTGTATTATTGCTCTGGCCCCTTGCTTTATGTTTTTACTTAGCATCTCTTCACAGTAGATATATCTCTGGTCTTCTTTTCAAAAGAGAAAACAGAATCTTGAAGAGACTGGACAGTCAGCCCCAGACCTCACAGCCTAGACAGCTGGTTATAAGGTGATGGTTTGAAATATTACCTCTTATAATCTATTCAGAGTCACCAAATTCTCCTACTGTGCCTCTTCGTGCTAGAATCCAATAATGAGAATACATAAATGAGAAAATATCCCTGGTGCTTACCCTCATGAGGTTTCCAGTGGGGGAGGAAGAACAAACAGTATATAATAAACACACAATTACAATGTGACCACCGAGATGAGATCAAAGCACAGAGCCCCAGGTGTGGTTATAGTAAAGGGGCCCTAACTTGGGGTGAAAGGAAGGCCTCTCTGTGGGAGTAGCCTTGAAGCCAGACTTCAACCTCAGATATGGTTAAACACCTTCCTGTCATCACGCTCCAGATGGAAGAGGAGATGAAGTTCCCGGGCCTCCTAACCAAGGCGACTTTTCAAGAACAGGTAGGGTGTTTTAGAGACGTTATCCAAGGGAATCGCTGGAGCGATAGCACAGCGGGTAGGGCGTTCGCCTTACACGCGGCCAACATGGCCAACCCAAGTTCGATTCCTCCGCCCCTCTCGGAGAGCCCGGCAAGCTACCGAGAGTATTCGATATGCCAGACACAGTAACAGCAAAGTCTCCAATGGAGACGTTACTGGGCCCGCTCGAGCAAATCGACGATCAACGGGAGGGCCTTTACCTTTACCTTTACCTTATCCAAGGGAAACTGCTGAGGTCTTGCAGAATGAATGCTGAATTGGCTTGTCCTTTCTGGGACTCCTCACGCCTACTGCCCACCCTAGTTTCAGGAATTGAGTCCATTAAGGCCCTCTCTAACTCAGTCTACAAGGGCTCGTTGGGCTGTGTGGAGATGGTGTTCAACAGTGACCACATGTGGACAGGACTCAATACTCAAGTAAACTGGTTAGAATTCTGAGTTTTCTCACTTGACATCTGAAAACAGGTTTTCTGACCAAAAAACTAAAATAAAATAAAGATTTAAGTGGCATTCGAGTGATGGAGGCAGGAGGACTAAAAGAATAGTGAATATATTCCCCTCAAGTCAGTCAAATGGGTCCTACAAAGAGTTTCTAGAATGTTCTGTGGGACTTCCCAAAGTTGATTGTATCCTTCTTTTCTTTGCCTTCCAGAACCGAAGCTCCCACACGTAGCTAACCTCCTTCCCAGCAAAGCTATTCACAGAAGACATCACCAGTAGACAGAAAATGAAATAGGTTTGCTGTTAAATAAACTCAATTCTGAACCCAAAGCCAGCACTGATTGGGAAAAAATACAGGGGCATTATGCTCAGTCTCTTCCGAGATCCCATGATATCTTCTCAATAGGATGCTGGGGAATATGGGTGAGTTTTCTAGGTCTGTCCTCACAAATAAACTGAAAATTGAGTGGTTTAGAACACAGCAGATGTCTCACAATTCTAGGAGCCAGGAGCAAAGTCCAGCGGTTGATAGTCCCATAGTCCTACTCCAGGAATAGACCCTGCTTTGCCTCTGCCAATCCCTGGGGCCTCTTGACTTGGAACTGCCCCAAAGGCGAAGGAGCGAACTCCTAGGAAGAGCAAGCCATACTGGAGGCACTCCCTTTATTTGCATCTGAGTTTACTGTGTAGCATTTTAGGCTCTTTGGTGATTCACAAATCATCTCTGGCCATCTTGTCAAATCATAAGCAGGGCTTGGCAATCTCCTACTCTCTTGGTGGCTCCCTAGCATATTTCAAAATCATTTACCAGGCTTTCGTTCTCTGTCTCAGCTTGATCTTCTGTTCTTCCACTTACCTGTACAGCTTTCATACCAAACTATGCTTCAGTCTGTGAAAATTCTATGCCTATTCCTACTTTTAAATCACGCCTGAATTTTTTTCTATCAAACACATTCCCTACTCACCAGAGAAGCACCTCTCATTGTGCAAGACTTGGCTTGCATCTTGTCCTCTTGGGGCTTTCTGCGGGCCCCCCTCAGAGTTAGGCTTCTTGCCCGTGAGTTTCCAGAGCTCGGTGTATGGCACCATTGAATTTGTACTTATCCCATTCCTATTATCATTGTTACTACTCCGCGTTCTCACCAGACCTAACTCCCTGAGGTCAGGAACTGAATTTAATTCCCCTCTGTCTCAGGTTGGACCTTAGATCTGAACAGGTTCTGGAACACTCAAGTTTCTTTAACACAAGATTGAAAGAAGGAATCCTCAAATTTCTCCTCCATAAACTGCAACCTGTAAGAGAGCAGAAATCACTTGATCACTTGACTTCCCGTTAATCGTCGATTTGCTCGAGCAGGCTCCAGTAACGTCTCCGTTTGTCCCTGTCTCAGAGAGCAGAAAGAAAAATGTAAAACTCAGCATGATTTCTGCTTTCTCTCTCCTGCATTTCCTACTGCTTAAAAATTTCAGCAAAAACACTGAACCTCACAGATTCTCCATATCGTCAGATGCCATAACAAAGTATAGCCAGAGGGGGGCATTTGTAGAAATACTGTGTGTGTGTGTGTGTGTGTGTGTGTGTGTGTGTGTGTGTGTGTGCGCACGCGCGCGCGCGCGCGCACAAACATGCACATGTGTGTTTGTGTGTGTTTACAGTGCTGGGAATCAAGCCAAAGGCCTCATGCATGCAAGACAGTTGCTACTTCCCTGAATGACATCCCAAGCCTAAAACATCTGATTAAATCATTCTGGTTATCCAGGTAATATGCACTTGTTCTTTGCACAGATGAGACTGGAGCCCAAGTGTTAGAATGACCTCTAATGTGTTTACTCCGCATTAGAGTAAACCTTAAAGCTGACATTCAGACTCGGGGGCCCCCTCTCCCTCCGAACTCATCAATCAAGAGATTTTGCTTCTTCGTTCACTACCTCATTCAGTGTCTAGGTTATTGAGCACCTACTATATACCAGGCATGACTTGAGATGCCAAGGAGATAGCAGCAACAAAACTGGGCAAATGTCTTTGTACTCACCACACTTCTATGTCCACTCTGTTGTGCTGCCTCTCTCAAACTAATGTCAAAATAGAAAGGGACAGGATGGCCCCCCCAAACACTCAACTCCAGTTTCAGAACACAGCTCCCTGCAAAACTCCCTGACTAGCATTAACCTCTGCCTACCAGACAGAGCTAGAGACCGATAAGAGCCCTTTTCTGCCTGGTGCAAGGAGCAAGTTGAAGTTTAGGGCTAATGGAGGGCGGCACTTGGGTCTGTGCTGGGCCAAGGTGGAGAGGGAGAAAACCCCTGGAAGTGGCAGGTCACAAATCTGCTCTCCTGCCACCTGGCACCCCCGCCCCATCATCGGCTGAGCACAGAAGCCATTGCTCAAGTTTATAACGCGATGCGTGCAAGTTGCAGACCCACCATCACTGTAATGGGTTGCTGTTTTTATTTTCCCTTTATAGGGAAGCCTGAGTTACTACCTGTGGTCACCACAGCCATTAAACTGCTCCCAGGGCTGAGATTTACATATCAGCCATGTGACCTGCTATAACCAGCTTAAAGGAGGGAAAAAGGGGGATGTTTATAGTCTAATTAGAGATGATGATTGAAAGGCAGAGACAGCAGAGTGCAGCCTCATCACTCCCGCACCCCCACCCTCCCATCACGAACCACCACCACAAAAAAAAAAAAGAACCCAGAAAAAACAGGATGACCCTGGCCTACAAGGCACTGTCTGGTGATCCTAGTGATAAGCAAGGAGCTAGGCTGGTGCCACTGAAATGAAGAATTGGAGATAAGGAAAGAGCTCGGGACATGTGGTCATCCCCATACCTCCTGCCCCCAGTCTAGGTGCTGAGGAAGGAGGGGAGGTCCCTCACACCTCTCTACCACTGGGTCCAATTAACCTGGTAATTAAGTCTATTACCTGAACAAAGGTTGCTGACAACCAGTTAATAATATGCTGGAACCGCCACAGCTTTCATCCCAAGATCTCAAAACACCTTATAAATAATTAAATGCTATTATTTAGTGATTTGTGTAATCAAAGAACTTTACAACCCTCACTTTTTTTTTTCACTGCACACAGTTCAGCATCAGTATCTCTAACATGGAAACTAAGGCACAGAGAGAAACCAGGATCTCCTTCCAACTGGGATCACCCCCAAGCCAGGCACAGGTAGAGCTAGAATCACCCTCATTTCCTGAAGAGTAGCAGTCTCCTATGGGGCAGAACATCCTCTCCCTTTCCAAATCTCTACCTTGAGCTTCTTTTGACATTTGAACACACACACACACACACACACACACACACACACACACACACACACACACCTTGGACACATCACAAAATGCATCCTTTTCTCATGCAGATTAGTGGAGGGTTTGGATCCTACAAGTCAAGAAAGGACATGGAATAAGGCTGTCCAGTCCCATTTAGACTCTGTCTGCTGAAAGCTAGCATTAACTATGTCCCTTGGCTGACATGTATTAGAAACTAGGATCACACATGCATGTGCAAACATCCTCAGAAATGGTACATAGCCAACTGCTGATGGGCCTCAGAACCTAAGCCAATACCCACTCGAGCCCAGGGTTATGGGAGCCAAGGGCTTGGCACGTGCCCACCCATGGGCATAAGCCACTATCTACCCTCCACTCAAATAGTCCCAAGCATACCCTGTAATTACAGTATAAAGTTCACTGGAGACCAGGGTCAGACCTCTGCCAGGATTGAGGTGTGGTAGATCATTTTTTCCTGCTTACCATTCTCTCTACGAGCCTAAACCGCTTACCTCCAGATTCCCCTATTCTTCCTTAAAGCAATGAACTATGCTTATACTCATTACACAGAAGCAGAAACTGAAGGATGAGATTTCCCCCACACCACAGAGCTGTTAAATGCTTTAATTCACTTCCTTGGCCTTAGATTTAATGTTCTCGCGTTCCTCCAATTTATTCTCCATCCAGCCCAAATAAAAGATAGAAGAACCATGGGGCGGATCCAAACTCCCAAACTCACTTTTTCACTCAGGCACTGGTGAAGCAGAGCCGTGGAATGCAGAGCAGAAAGAAGTGACAAACATCCCTTATCTCAGCCATCCCTCACAGACTATAGGGGGGGGTAGGGAGGGAAGTGAAAAAAAAAGAATTCTTATTATCAATATAGATGCCCACACCAATAGAATTAACTCAATCACTCCAGATTTCCTCCGTGCCTGGAGGACACTGAGCTGTATCGGCACATAAATGAAATCCCAGCCCTCTTAGACAATCATCTTGTCTGTGAAGATGAAGCAACCGTGTCTGGTCGGTGATCTGAGCCTCATTGTCATTCATCAGCTATGTATCAGGTGCCGCTATGGGCTAAGCCCTGAGCTGGATGTCAGGCTGACACAGGTAACTGAGACAGTTGCTTCTCTGCCCTGTGACACCAGAGCATGCAACTCCAAGAGGAGGGCCAAGGACTGGCAAGAGGGAAAAAGATCACCAAATCCTCAGTGCTTTGGAGATGAAGTTTTGGACTCCTTGGCCAGCCCATTGAATCAAGGGAACTGAAAGGTCCCCTCTCCATGGCCTGGGAGGCCCACTTTTCAGTGCTTGCTGTAGTAACAAGCTGTCCACAGAGCTGGAGGCTAACAGAGACCCCAGCTTCATGCACCTGCATTTTGGTGCCCGCCCCCCGCCACCCTGCTCTCTCCCTGAGTGCCAGCTACCTGGTCCTCTCCTACCCAGAAATTGAACAGTGAGATGGGTTGCTTCCTGGATAGGAGAGGTCCCCCTACCCTTGAGGGACATTATCAAGCACCTCCTCTAGTAAAGGAGTTCTTTTTATTACCAACTCTTGCTGAGGACCTGGGGACTAGTGGACAGGTCATTCTGAGGCTAGATGGTTGCCAGTCAAGTGAACCCTCCTGCTAGCACTCCCTGCCCCAGAAATATCTAAAAACACTCACTTATGTCAACATAAGATTCACTTTTGCTGGAGAACATGGCTGAGAGGAGAGGGTGCCACGAGGCATGGACCCAGCGTCTAAGTTCATCACCTACTGCCACCCCTTTGCTGATAAGTCAGAAACTCACTTTGCAGTGAATTATTGACCATCCTCACTTTGCCACAACAGTGCTAGACAACATTAGAATTCAAAACCCAATTATTTGGCCATAAGACCTTGAGTTAGACAGAAAATCAGCAATATGGGCTTTGGGGGGTGGGGAGATTGGAGAGCGAAAGAGAGTACAAAAACATGTCAGTCATCATGGGCATTGATCATGGGTCAGATCTAGGACTGGGCCTGGGGCAGTTGATGAGGCCTCACACACATAGGACAGAGGCAGGCAAGTTAGGGACTCAGCAGAGCTGAGACTAAAAAAAACCCAGTTAGTCAAGGTGCCTGGAGAAAACCAAAGAGAGGACTGCAGAGTCTAGCTATGAAATGAGAAAGATTTCCTCGGATACGTGACTGGGGAGGGAGGCAAATCTTGAGGAATCTATAGTGGATCATCAGAAAAAAATGAAGAGACCCTTGAGAAGGGAATCATATTGCCATGCTCCAAGGCAGGGGCTAGAGAGTTGGACTTTGAAGAACACAGTTTTGCAAGAAGTATAGCTGAGTCCAGTAGTACCTTGATGGCAAAGACAGAGTAATCTTCCTGTGCAAAACACAACTATTTGGATATTGGACAGTCTATGGACAGTCTATGGCTCTGGTAGCCAGGAACTGTCTAGCTATTATCATTTTTTTCAGAAGGAAATATATAAGAGGAAGACAGAGCAGCATGGCTTGAGGCCCTGTGACAAGTGTGGACAGAGGTCACTAGCCAGCTATGGATTTGGGTATATATCCCACTGTGCGTGGGAGCCTTTATCAGCATATTGGACTGGGGACCACAGACTTGCATGATGCAGGGATACCAGAATGGAGCTCTTGATCATGAAAATTGTCAACGAGAATGTAGAGAAAGAGGGGATGGGGTGAGATTCTGAGGACATGACACCAACTGACTTGGGGGCTGTGGTGACTGATTCGTGTTATGTGTGGTCTGCACTGGGCAACAGTCTCCAATCAATCAATCAAATATGAATGTAGGATTTTCCCTGAAGGTATTCTGTATGATCTAGGTTTATTTTGATCACAGGACATCATTCTGCATCATTTGGGTGGGACTTATTATAAAACAAAGTTAAGGCTTCCATGCAGAAGAAATGGTAACTCTGGACAGCAGATTCAGCCAATGCCTGAGAGTTCTGTTCTATAGATTCCAGACTTGCCACACCAGCCCCATAATATCACATCAGCCACATAATATCTCCATTCAATAAATCTTATTAGCTATCTCCTACTAGTTCTGGCTCTCCAACTGAACCCTGACTTACACAATCACTGATTAAAAGTAAGGGTCAAAGAAACCACATCAGTCCTAGAAATTTCTCACAGAGTCTAGGACATACGGTTCCTGCCTCATCCTTGTGCCAAAGTCCATAAAACTCTCCCTTTTATGCAGCTGCCTTTCCTGGATAAGGCCACATTCCTGCCTCTGCTGGCAACTCTATAGAGCAGATCGCGGAAGCTCAGACTTATCGACTCTGACATATGGATTGTGCTCCTGGGTAGGGATTTTTTTGTTTTGTTTTGTTTTGTTTTGTTCCTCGTATATATAGTTTTATATGGTTTCTTTTATGTCCAACGGGCACTTTGATCTCCCCAGGAAAAAAAAAAAGTCTCCCTGCTGGGAGTTGCTTTTAATCTACAAAACCCACTGACCACAGCTGCAGAATGAGAAAGGTTTTGCAGGGGAAAGGCTAAGCAGAGGGAGCAAGCAGGTCCTGGAGAGATCACTGCATTTTTCTGAGGCCGCTGCAATGAACTGCGAGCTGTCAGAGGCAGCATGCCCACACCTTGTGCCAGAATGTGTGGCTAACTAATGGAGGGGGAGGTAGACACAGATCTCAACTTCCTCAATCCTAGAGGTAGCCTGGTTCTTGTGGAGCAATCAAAGAAACTGAGACTCAGTCAGTGTCTTGGGTTGAGTTTCCTGGAAGCAAAGGGAGAGACCAAATTTCTTTTTATTCTGATGCCATTTCAAACATCCAGCAAAGTTACCATAGCAATGGAAGAAGCTTCTGTGTATCTTCTATCCAGATCTGTCATTTTGCTTCTTTTTTTGTTTATGTGTTTGGGGGGTCACACCCAACAGTGCTCAGGGGTTATTTCTGCACTCCAGAATCACTCCTGGTGAGCTCGGGGTACCATATGGAATACCTAGGATCAAATCCAGATCAGCTAAGTGCAAGACAAGCACCCAACCACTGTGCTATCACTCAGAACCCCATTTTGCTACATTTTTGATCTATTTGTTTTATCCTCCAATCCCCCTCCTTTCTCAAACCCATGGCTTTATCGCTGTTTATGTCATGAGAACAAAAACATGCTTTTATGTAACCATGGTCTATTGATCAAAATTGTGCTGTTTAAGACTTACTATGCCACTTAAACAGCCTATATGCAAATGGTGTCAATAGTTTCAATGTCTCTTAGAAGCTATGGCTTTCCCCATTGGAGACCCTATCCGGGACACTGTGCTGCATTTAATCATCCTGTCTCTTTAGTCTCCTTTAAGGGAAATCATCTTCTCAGTCTTGATCTTTCTCAATCTTGGTGTTCTGTTTTGCTTTCTTTTAGATGTGAGGGCTTTATCCCACAGTGCTCAGGGCTTTACTCATGGTTCTGTGCTAAGGGATAATTCCTGACAGGGCTTGAGGAACTGTATGGGATTGTGGGGATCAATCCTGGGTCAGTGATGTGCAAGGCAAGCACCCCACTTGTTGTATCATAGATTCAACCTGAATCTTGGTGTGTTTAAAGAATGTCAGCCAGACCTTCTGTAGACCGTCCATCAGCATAAATTTGCCTAAGACAAAGATTCTTGGAAACATTTCCAAGAAGGGAACAGAAAAAGGGCCAGGATGAATAGGGCAGCAAATGGGTGCCCTCAACTATATCACAACTCACAGTCATCCTAAAGTGGCTGGCCAGTTGCAGGATATGGGCCCTCTACCCACTTTCAGCCCTACTTCTTCATGCACACAGACCAAGGGGAACCCTGCAGCCAGGGGACAGAAGTGCTAGCCATGGCTGGTGTGGACAAACACAGCGATGGCATGGGGAAAATCCAGCTGGCACTCTTGTATGCCACAAAGAGATTGACTTACCTGGAATCACAGAGCTCATGAGGGCAGAGCCAAAATTCCTGCAGGCTCTGTCCCAATGACCCTCACATGCTCTATCACCTGGCTGGGAAATCAAAACCAAGCAAAAGCCACAAATGATCCCAGAGTGATACTGTAGCATCATTCTGCTGCTGAGGAAAAAAAAATAGTGGCTGCTGTTTTTCATTTAAGCAGAGCCCTATTGTCCTCTATGCTTCCAATTCTCTGTTGAGTTTTTGAGTTTTCTATTCCTTTTCTATTTTAAATTTTTTAATCTTGTTTGAGAGGGGGACTCATCCAGCAGTGCTCAAAGCTTACTCCTACCTCCATGCTACAGCATCAGGAACCATCTCAGGGACAACTGTCTGTGTGCAGGGCAAGCTCCTAAACCCCTGTGCTATCTCTCTACCATATGCTTTCATCCTCTTAACCTTTTCATTCTTTTAAAATATGGTTGAGCTTAAAAGATAGCACAGGGATTAGGTGTTTTTCCTGCAAGCAGATGGCCTGGGTTAGGTCCCTGGCACCAGTATAGTCCCCCAACCCCCATCTGGCGTGATTCCTGAGCAAAAAAAAAAAACCCAATACATAAATAATATACATATATAAAATAAAAATATTGTCCCAGGAGCTTATGTTTGTGCTATGGTTCATGATGCAGAATGCATGATGGAGTGGGGTGCAGGGTGCTCAGGCAACAGGCAGATGAGCACAGAGCCTGCGATCTCCCTGAACTCATCCCTGATGACACAGGTCACTGACCGTGTCACCTCTCCGACTATCTGCTCAGTATCTTCAAGAGATAATAACAGTGCCCACCGAGGAAGCAAGCAGAGAATGACAGACAACAATGTTTATAAAGCTCTTGACCCGGTGCCCGATAAATGGTAAGTGTGCTGTGAAGACTAACTGTTTGATGAGCACCCTAGATGCACCCACAGGGCTGACGAGGCAGTACTGCCTCACCTGAGTCACCTTTGTCCCCACCCCCCTCAGTAGTAGTGCAGGAGGAACTCCCTGACCCATGGGGATTCCTGGGAAGCATTTCATGAGGTGTTCATGAGAACAAAAGGCAGGTCCAATCTGGGAGCTGAGAGTGAAATTGGGGACAAGGGACAAAGTTCTAGGGTAAAGGCTCATTCTACCTGGGCATTCCCTGAGGGATCTACCTGAAATTCCCCAGGCAAGTGGCATACACCAAGCCCACCCAGCTCCTTCTCCCACATATCACTTCCCTCCTGGATGGCCCCCAACCTCGGGATTTAACCCCACGCTATCTTTTCAGCCCAACCATATTTTAAAAGAATGAAAAGTTTAAGAAGATGAAATCACATGGCAGAGAGATAGCACAGGGGTTTAGGAGCTTGCCCTGCACACAAACAATGGCCCCTGCATATGGTCCCTGATCATGGAGCATCCCATTATTCTCCAACAGAAGAAATGACAAAGTGTCTTGGAGACTCTTGGTTTTCTAACCCTCCTCCACTGTCACTGGCAGCTGAAGTCACAAGCAGACACTCTCCTCTGACTCAGTTTACCAGCTAAGCTCTGGGCCTTGCCCCAGGCTATAACTTTGCATAGAAATGTCCCACTTCTACTGTGAGGCCCTAGAGACAGCACATGGGATTAAAATGCTCAGTTTGCATGTGATTGACCCCAGTTTGATCCCTAGTGCTATATGGTACCTCAAGAACAGAACTCAAGGAGTAGCTCCCTAGCACTGCCTGGTGTGGCTCCAGACTTACGAACAAAAATTCCCAGCTTGGGGGCTGGATCAATAGCACAGTGGGTAGGGCGTTTGCCTTGAACGCAGCCAACCTGGGTTCAATCCCCAGCATCCCCTATGGTACCCCGAGCACTGCCAGGAGTAATTCCTGAGTGCAGAGCCATGAGTAACCCCCGAGCATCTCTGGGTGTGACTCAAAAGGCAAAAAACAAAACAAAACAAAACAAAAACTCCCAGCTCGGTAAGAGCTTCTAAGGTAATCCCATTGATCCTCTTCTCATGGCCATGCCCTGATGTGACTTCAAGTGTGGACTGGACCTAAGACCATGCCCCACCTAGTCAAAATGGACCAACTTGGAGACAGGGTTACTAGAACACGTTGTGTGTGGACTCGCTGACCCTTTCCTGTTTGCTTGTTCAGTGGATGCGCCTTCTGTGTTACACAGAGACCTCGATGCAAGAATAGAACAGAGGTCTCAGATCCCCTCTCCCCACAATCCGTCAGTCCATGAGGAAGGGAATCCCACCAACACCTCCATAAGTGAACTCAGAAGACCCCCACCCCCATTCCTGACTGAACTTTTGGCTGAAACCTCAGAACCAGGCAGCATCCTAATTGCAGCCTGGGGAGGGACCCTCAGCCAGAGTACTCTGTTACCCCTCACCCTGACTCACATAAGCACTGAGTTGGGGGAGCAGAGGGTGGTTACTAAATATTCAGGGTTAGGACTCCAAGTTTGGCGGGGGAGGAATTTGTTACACAGCAACAGATAATTAGTATACATACCTTTCAACCTGGCAAGACTGTTGCCTTTACTCAGACATTGCTGGTCCCAGGAGGTCTACCTTTAATTTGGGTCCCTGTGCTTGCTGGACCAGGTGACCCTGGGTAGAGCAACAGTGCCTTGCATTCCTGCATCCTATCTTAATACCAAATACACAGCACTTTAATTCCCTGTCCACTTTTCTGCCTCTTCTGCTGAAGCTGAGTCCATTGGAACCACAGATTGTATCTCACCCACCTCTATTACTTCCAAAGAAACCTACTGCCAGAGAAACACCCAGTAATAATAATAATTATTATTATACCTAATTTTTATTGAGTGCTTACTGTCTGCCAACCTAATTTTGCTTTACAGACTCTTTCACTGAAACCTCCAACTGAATGTCATTAGGCCCATTTTACTGTTGACAGCCCAGAGGTGGGCCAGGGAGATGATTCAAAGGGCTGGAGCACATGCTCTGCTGGTGGGATTCCCTAGCATCACATGGTCCTCTAAGCATCAATTGAAGTAACTCCTACCTAAGCACTGAGCAGGAACCACCTCTGAGCAATCCCCCTCTTATATGCCCCCCCCCAATCAAACATTGAGGTTCAAAACATTTGTTCAAGTAGCTAAGATGTGGCCCAGCTGGATTCATCTAGCAGTACCCTGGATTTTCAGCTCTGCACATAAAGCACTTGTCATCTGAACAAGCTTCAAAAATCTGCTTTGTGACCATCAGAGTGATCTTGGTCACAGACCTGACATGACTGAGTATAGGGTGTCTGCTGCAGAGAGCTGAGAGTTCCACACCATTTCCAGGATCATCTAAGAGCAACTGAGTCAAACCTGAGAACAGCTGGCTTGGGATTTCCTGGAAATCCTGGGCCAGAGGCCAAGACCAAAACCAGGAAGCACAGTTGAGTTACGAAGTAAGGATTCCACAGATCCACAGTGAGTGTCCAGGAGTGAGTGACCCTGAGCTAGGTGAAAAGGATAGGGCCACAGAGGCCAGGAGACCCACACCTCTGAGCATTCATGCTTTTTACTTTAGGCCAGTCCATAGGGGCTTATTGAAAACCTACTATGTGTCAAACAAAATGTTGAACCAAACTCTTTCCCTCTCTTGACAGGCTTGTTGTGGGTAGAAAGAGATGATCTCCATTTCACTAATACACTGATAAACTAGAAGAGTGTGAGGGCTAACCAGAAAGAATGCAAGAAAGGCAGAGGGATTGTTGTGCTGAGAGACTCATGCATCTATCTAGTGGAAGAAATTTCTCCTGCAGTATTAAGAGCTGGGGCAATAAGTGCTAGTGTTAGGAAGAGTCCTACTGTGACAAACACAGGAGTCTTCATGTCTTCGAAAATTAGTTCCACGCCTTTTAAGAGAGAGGGAGAGCCCCAATCTTTGGCATCAGGTATCAGGGAGGCAAACTCATAGGCGTTAAGTAGGGTTGGTTCCAGTGGGAAACAGATTTCAAAGCCAAGTGAGGGTCCTTGGTGGGGTCCATCCTAATCCTAAAAGGCCTTCCTGGGTACACAGAGCAGAGAGCAGGGGAAAAGAAACTTGATATCTCCTCCTGGCTGATTTCTGGAATTCTGGGATGGCATATCCAGACCCCAAACTCTCTCCTACGGAGAGGAAGTGACAGGACCAGGGAGCAGAGGCTGAGACAGGAAAACAGACTGTGGCAGAGAATGCCGAGGGCTTCTTCTGCTTCTACAGGGACTTCCCAGCCTACAAGAAACCCTGCCCCCAGCAGGCTGGGCTAAGCCAGTTCAGTTCCTCACTTCTCAAGGAACACTCAAACATCTTCCAAAGCTCTTAGCTGAGAATACACACTGTGGCCAGGCCAAGCGCCCACCCCCACAGAACTCTTAGATACCAGGGTCCACAGATGCCGGGTCTCCTCAGAAGCACCTGGAACTTTCTCCTTCTGCCATCCCCTTCTAATCCCCAGCAGTCTCCTGGCACGCTGGTGAAGGAGCCTCTTGCAGACACTCGCAGTGGTCTGACAGTGCTCAGAGCATCTCTTCCAAAGTCTCTACTCAAACAGCAGAGATGACTGTCTCCTTACTAGGAAATCCATGGTGCAACTCCCAAAGCCAGCCCAGGTCCATGGCCCCACAGCCCTGCTCCCCACAGGACCATGCTGCCTCCCTGTTTCTTATAGTCAAAGGGGCTTCCTGACGCCTACCTGAATGAAAACGATGCTCGGTCCATTCATGTCTCATCTGTGAGTACCTCCAAACCTGCAGCATGGTATCGGGGAACACTGGACAGATGATGGCCCTCCCGATAAGTATGCACTTTGCTTAAAGGAAACCAGACAAGAAGAATATGTGCATCCCTTGAAATCTAGCTTCTTCTCCCCAAGAAAAAAAGTCACCTGCACCCCACCCCCATCCACACTCCCCTTTGTCCTCCTAGCTCTACTCAGGCCAGTGTTCACTGGTGACATTCACCAGCCAGGAGCACTTGTTCCAGAATTAACAGTCGGCCGCGTGGCCCTGTCTGTGAGCTGGGTTCCCAGGGGTGGGATGATAAGCCATTAATCTCTGTGTGTAATGCAAGGACCGTACAACTCACTTCAACCCTAATCTCCCATGAGTTACAGCCTCTTCTGTGATTCATAAAACAAATCAATCACACCTCCCCGGCCCTCATCTATTTATGACCGCTTTTTAAATGCTCAGAGAGGGAGAACACGGTGGAGGTTATTCATTCTGCCCCAGCTCCCTCCACACTCCACAGAAAAGAAACTCATACCCCCACCCCTGCAGGTCCCATACCCAAGACAGTGGGATTCCATGGCTGACAAAGTGGTGGTTTTGTATCCAGAGCACCTGAGAAGGAACCTCCGTAACACCTGCCACCAGGGGCTGGGACATCAGTCTGATCGAGCCAGCTGATTCTGACACTTCTCCATGGACAGCTGGGACAGGTGGGGTGGGCTTCTGCTATGTACCTTCTCCTTGAATCTGGGTGGGTGTGACTGATTGTAGCAATGCACTGTGTGACTTCCAAGTTCGTCATCAGAGATCACGCTGTTTCCTTCCAGTTTTGCTGTGAGAGGTGCAGTCTGCTGACCCATTGAGCTCAGCTGCTGGCTGTCCTGCCGAAGCCTTAGGGACCTGGGTCTCCAAACACAATCACTGGAGCCAGCTCTGTCCCCTGCCCTCTGGCCTGCCCAGCTGAGATCCCAGAGCCCTGGGGAGCATCCAGCCCACCTTGCCGTACCCTCTCTGCCTCCCCAGCCTTCAGACTCCCCAGGCTGAATAAATTGACTCTCTCTAGACTGATACCTGGTACAGTGGCTTAGCCAAGGCTGCACACAGCAAAGCCACTAACCTTGCCCGGGAAGTTGATTGCAAACCCCATGCTTCTTCCTCTGCTCATTTGCACCACCAGACAGCTCGCCAAGGTCTCTGAGTATTTTAATAATTTTATTTTTCTGACCTTTTCCAAGTTTTTCCTATGTTTGGGCTTTAATTGCAAATTTCAGTCATTTCTTCTGACTTGCTTGATATTTTAGCACATTTTACCTAAGTAACCTCTTGGGATTTTCCCTGAGGGGCGGGGGATAAGTGAAAGGTTTTATTATTATTATTATTATTATTATTATTATTATTTCTAATAGCTAGATATGGAAGGCACTGCACAGCTGGGCACTCCATGTGGGGCCCAAAGGTTAGACTGGGAAGGAGCAGGATGATAAAGCTCTTTCTTTGAACCCTACCACTGAGCATGGCCAGGAGCAACCAGAGAGCTTGAGTACTCCCAAGAGCACATTCTCCTCCTAACAGCCGTAGGTTCAGCCCCAGGAGATTCCACTTCCTGACCTTCTAAAAAGGAAGCTGCTCAGAGACAAGTCTTTGCAAAGCTGTGTCTTTGCAAACCTGTACTAACACGGTTTACTTGGGCGATGGTGTAGATGCCTGTGACCCACTCAAAGCAGAAGGAAAGGTGGCAGGACAAGTATGCAGAAAGGCGAGATGAAAACACCCCAACTCCAACTGCTCAGCACTGTGAGAGGCTCATTAGACCACCACTCCAGATACCCACATCTACCTGTCACCCTCCAGCTGAAGGCATCCTTTAAAACAAAAGAATCAGACCCCTGCCCACCTCCATAAACTGAGGACTGAGAATGAGGCTCAGTGGTAACTCACCTGCCTTGCATGGTGTGAGGTTCTGGGTTCTATCCCCAGGACTCCCATTAAGAAAGGGGGAGGGGCTTGAGTGATAGCACAGCAGGGAGAGTGTTTGCATTGCATGCAGCCAACCCGGGTTTGATTCCCAGCATCCCATATAGTCCCCTGACCACTGCCAGGAGTAATTGCTAAGTGCAGAGCCAGGAATAACTCCTGTGCATGGCCGGGTGTGACTCAAAAAGAAAAAAAAAGAAAGGGTGGAGTCCTGGGGGGTTAGACATGTCTCAGTGAAATATACCTACCATGGGGCTAGAGAGAGAGTGCAGAGGGGCCACCCAGGTGTTGTTCAAGGGGCCTTTTCCAGAGCTGCACCCCATGATGCTCGGGGGACCATGTGGTGCCATACAAGTCATGTGCTTAACCACCTGTGCTCTCTGCCCCCTAGACTGCATAAGTTTGAGCCAGGACAAACCATCCTGCATATTTTGGAGGAAAGATAGAAAAGCAGAACAACCTGGAAAGGATAGTCTCAGAGGAGAGTCACTGAGAATACAATTGGGCAAGTATCAGATCAGCTAAGAGGACAGACTATAGAGTCAATGGGCAGATGTCAAGCCCCTCACTCCTGCTCCGCTGGTCTTTAGGAAGCCCCTTCCCTGCATCCTGGAGGGGTACTGGCAATGCTGTCCTTGTGGGAAGGTGCTTCCACCCCTCCCCCATCGGACTCTCCTATCTGATCCCTCATTGGTCTGGGCAGGGGGTGGAGTAGACCAGGGACACTGGGAAGGGCAAAGGCTGTGGCAGGTCAAGAGTGAGGGGTGGCAAAAGGAGAGAGAGAACACAGGGGATTGCCCTGCCACAGAGACAGGGGGGATGGGGGGATGGGGGTGGGAGAGATATTATCCATGGTGGTGGAAAATGGGCACTGGTGGAGGGATGGGTATCTGATCATTGTATAATTGAAACCAAAGCACAAAAAATTGTAAATCTACAACTGTAAAAAAAATAAAATAAAATAAAGGGGGAAAAAAAGTAAAAAAAAAAAAAGAGTGAGGGGTGGATGGGACTGAGCAGGTTGGGAACAGGGAACAGAGAAAGACGCCCCCACTGAGGTTCCATGGTCAAAGGTCTTGCACTCTGCAGCCTGCGTGGATTTCATCTCGGCTTGTGCAATGACTATGCCCCACCACAGGCCCTCCTATGGGCCGTGCTCCAGGGTCAGCCCCTTGGGGACTGCAACCCAGCCCTGTACTTAGGGCTAGGAGCTGACTGGACAGGTAGTCTTCTGGAGACTGGGAAGAGGATCCTCTCACAGGCACCATGTAGGTTGGGAAGAAGAGAGCAGGGAGAGAGACCAGGGCTAGAGATAGAGGTGATGGGCATATGCAGGACATTCCCAGGTATCCCAGGGGCTTCTTCCAGAAGTCAACACAACATGGAAACCTTTTCTCCCTTGACAACCTGCCCCGGGAGCTGGGGAGGGGCTAAAAATGTCCAAGGGGCTCTAGCCTAAAGGGAAGGAGGAGAGGTGGAGGAAACTGTCCCTCCCCGAAAAAGGGAATACACCTCTTTAGGCATTCACCTGTACTGCCATGACTCCAAGGAGGGAAATCTAGGTGGAGCAGAGTTGAAAATTGCATCCAGGTCTGGTCTGAGATAGCACCAGCCATGGCCAGCAAGGAGCATGGAACAGTCCAAATGCATCCCACATCCATCTTCTGGTGGTTCCTGCCCAGTGTAGTCAGAGCTCCCCCCAGACACAGCAGGAAGTGACATAGACTTGATGGCCAGGTTGCAAACAATCTGGAAATACAGGTGATAGATGAAGATGCTGATGGACAAAGACAGAGATGCTGATGGATAAAGAAAGGGAAAGACAAGCACTGGGGCATGTGGGGTGCCTTGTCAGGGGGTTCATCTCGTCTGGGGAATCAGATAGGGTGGTTTTAGGAGCCTGCTGAAGGACGAGCCAACACTGCCAAGGAGAGTCAATGATTGGGGGGTGGGGTACAGGATTACCTGAGGGAGCAGCCGAGAGCAGGAGAGCCCAGGAGAGGCCCTGAGAGAGAGCCAAGACAAATTAGAAAGAGCCTCAAAGACATAAAAGTCATAATTATGACTCTGAAACACACATTCGAACTAGCTGAACAAAATGTTGCCTTAATTATATCTACCTTAATGAACAGATAAAAATACGGTTGGTAATTAGTCCCCTAATAGGTTATGTGAAAAGAGAGGTGCCTTCCTGTTCTCCACAGGACCACAGGCAGGTGGTCCTGTCGCTGGCCTGGGGACCAGACAGGAGAGGCCCTCCAGCCCCAGGTAGCCATCCTGAAGAGCCGGTTCCTTCCAGATCTTCTGAGAGCTTTTCTTTGTGGCTTCGAAATAGGTAGACTGACACCAGGGTGGCAGAGGAATTTCATCTCTAGTAGTGAGCCACGGAGTATGTTGGACAAACAGACAGATCCATCCCTCACGAGTCAGTCACTGGGTCCCAATACCAACCCTCTCTAACACACAAGGTGATGGGAATAGTAGTCACTTTGAGGGTTCTTATATAAAACAAAGATGTCCTATGTGCAGAAGAAGGAGTGACACAGAAGGATGACACGAAAAGGATCAATATCTTCTTAAGAGTGCTAGTACCACTAATGGCCACAAACTAAGTAGCTTATCAAGTACCTGTCCATTACCTGATGATTCTGTGGGTTGGAAATCCAATGGCTACAGGGTCAAGGTAACTGCTGGACTGGGCTCCTTTTAGGGATGAAGGGGAGAAGCCATTTTCTAGCTTTCCCCAGCTCCCAGAGGCATCTCAGGCCCTCTTCTCAGTCAGCTGTGCCTCTCTCTGACCCTTCTTCCCTGGCCACATCCATCTCTGGCCACCTCTGCCAGATGGCCTCCAGTTTTAAGAACTTAGGTGATTTCATTGAACTCACTTGCATAATCCAGGATAATCACCCCATCTCAAAGTTGTTTCCCTGAATCATGTCTACAAAATACCTTTTGTCTGGTAAGGTAACTTAGTCACAGGTTTTGGGGATCAAGATGGGGTCCTCTTTTGAGTGTTGTTTCTCAGCCTGTGATAAGCTGTTATTAGCCACAACTTTTTAAAAAAAAATTATAAGGGGCTAGAAAGATAATGCAGCAGGTAAGGCGCTTGCCTTGCAAGCAGCCAACCCAGGTACAATCCCAGGCACTGTTATGGTTCCCTGAGAATCTCCAGAAATATTCCCTGAGTGCAGAGCCAGGAGTAAGCCCTTGTGGTCCAAAAATAAAACAGAACAGATATACTGAAATGTTAGTCTTCATAACTCTATATATCTATTGCTTTCCCTTTCGTTTTTATCTCCCACTCCCTCATACATTTCTGCAACCAGGTTCCCCATAATATCAAGTCTAAATTCATTGTAAAGCTGTTCTGAGATCTTGGTATACCCCAAGGTCCTCTTACTGCTGGATACCCTGACATCATGAAAACCATATAAGTTGTATCTACAGCCACATAATTATATTTAAACATAATGTCTATATACCTATAGAGTTGCATTGATTTGAACTAGTTTCCATGTTAGGTTTGTTATACATGAAGTTGGGATGTTTATTCTTATACTTGGCAAATTTCTGTACATTGTATCTTCATGACTTTATGAATCAAAAGTCCCTAAACCAGAGACTATTCTTCTGAAGAATGAAAAGGCCGAGTGAAAGAGAAGTGAAAAAAAGATAGAAGAAAGAGGAAGGAATAATGGGAGGAAGTAAAAGGGAAAGTATAAAATAGTACTGAGGGGAAAAGAGGGGAAGACTGATGGTGGGAAGGAAGGGAAGAAATGTGACTCCTTATTTATAAAAAGACAATTACCCACATTTTCTTCCAGTACCACAACCCATAGCTCACCCATGAATAGAAGAATGCTTTATTAATTCCATCAAGTTTTTCCATCAAGAGTCCTGTGTTTTTCCTTTATTCACAAAACATTTTCTTTGCACCAGTTAACGCTCACCCCCAGTCAGTCCCTAGGCAGACGATAATCAGACCTATCTTCACCTCCGGGGTACCCCTGGGAAGAATCCTGAAGCCAGAGCCACTTGTCACCATCCCTTGTGAGACAAGGATCTGGCCCATTGCTGGAAGCTCATAGTGATGGAGAACAACTAGCCATGAACCAGGTCTCAAGGACCTCCAGAAAAGTCCATGCTGAGGTGTAAGTAACTAGCATACAGTGAAAAGCACAGTTCCTCCAGAGACTCTTCTTTCCATATTAACTGCAGCCCACACAAGTTCCCCCATAATCCCTGCCCTCTCCTGTAACAGCCCTTGCTCTTATTTTTCTCTGGCCCCCAAATCCTGTTCTAGAACTTCTTATGAGAGGAATCATAGGCTGAATGCTGTGGGATCTGGCTTCCTGGTCTGGGCAGCAGCTGTTTGAGATTCTGCTCATGTTGCTGTGTGTATCACTAATCTATTTATTTTTATTACTAAAGTGTATTCCACTGTATAAGTAGACCATAGCTTTTTATTCATTCTCCCGTTGATGAATATTTGGGGCTATTTCCAGTTTTAGGCTATTATGATTAAAGCTGCTATAAACATTTTTATAAAAGTCTCTTGGGGGGATATGTATATTTTTTCTTTTCTTATAGATAAATACCAAGAAATGGAATCAGTGGGTCATAGAATAAATTCTAATGTCAAAAAGTTTTCTAAGCAGCTCTACCATTTATACACATGCTACCCCCCCACCACCCCCCACCCCCTTCCTCTGTGATATTCCAGTTGCTCTGTGTCCTTAGAGCACTTGGGGTTTTTTGAGTTTTTTTTGCTCTAGACATTTTGGAAACTGAGCTCAGGACTCTGTATTTTCAATTTTTTCATCTTCAGTGGAAAAGCTTGATCTAAGGCACAAAGAATGCTCCAAGGAAACTCTCTACCCCTAAATCATATTTTAAAGTATATTTTCCAGTCACTACGTTTCTGAGGGTAGAAACCACAGCCTTCCAAACCCTGGGCAGCAGAGAGAGAGAGAGAGAGAGAGAGAGAGAGAGAGAGAGAGAGAGAAAGAGAGAGAGAGAGAGAAAGAGAAAGGGGAGAGAGACAGAGACAGAGACAGAGAGAGAGAGAGAGAGAGAGAGAGAGAGAGAGAGAGAGAGAGAGAGAGATCTGTAAAACAGTCTTTAGGAGTAGCAGGGCCCCCAAACTCTCCGATGGAATGATGGGACACAGAGATGGGATTTCCCTCTGCAGGGCCAGAACAGTGGTTGGAGGGGCTCCACCCCACAGCTATCTCCTGTAGTCTCAGAAGGGACCTAGGCTGGCCAAGTTCAAGTTTGCAGACAGACATCAGACTTCTCCAAGGGAAGAATGAGCCCCTCCCGGCCACACCCAGGGACACTCCTCCTCCTGGCCTGTAGCTTTTACAAAGATTAACTATGACAAACTCCAAAGGCCTACAGCACCCCTCATCCCCACCTCCCAACAGAATCACATCAGGATCATGACAGAGACAGCCAATGACTTGGAGATCCACAGTCATGCCCGCATCATCCAGGACTCCAAATGGACCCACGGAAGTCGTGGAAGTCCCCTCTGGAGAAAAATCTTCCACCCACCAGGGCAAATATGAACCAAGTGACTACCGTGTGTTGTATGTTCAGATGGCCCAAACAGATGAGCTGGAAAAATAAAATAGAGTCTATTTTGAGTACTTGGAATGAATAAAGAAAGGTAAAGCATCTTGTTAATCAGTTTTATCCTGACTCACTACATATTGAAATGACAAGATTTGGGGATAATTGGGTTAAGTAGAATGTATTATTGAAATTAAATTCGTGTGTGCTTTTTTAATGTAGCAACTAGAAAGTGGAACACTGCATGTCTGTTGCATACACAAGTCTAATTTATTATTTTTTAAAATAGTTTTATTTAGAAAACTAAGGAGAGCCAAAAAAAAAAAAAAAGACACATCACAAGTGGTGATGTGGGGAGCAGAGAACGCATCTTAAATCTTCTTTACTTTTCTCTGGCCAATCATATCTCCCAGAACTCAAGCCAATTCTACATGACTGTGATGTAGACCCACCCACCACCTCTGCCCAGAGTCTCTCAACCTCTAGGAACCTTTTGAGTACTTAATAGGAGGCCCAATAGGGATAATACCAGTGCCTGTGATCTGGACAGATTCACAGGCCTGAACCTGCCTCTCCCTGTCCTGCCCTGCCCCATCCCTGAGGCCAATGCAGCAGGCAGTCTTGGGCCAAAGCCAAGAAGAGATCCAGCCTTGCAGCGTCCAACAATCCTACAAGAGCGTGATCTCCAGGCAGAGAGATGGGCCATCCCGGCTTCCTGAGAAATGAAGGCCATCCAAGAAACCCATTTTATTTGCACTTTTGTTTTTACCTTTTCATCTATGGGGGTGGGAGAAGTTAGGGTTAGTTTTTGTTTATTTGTTTTGTTTATTTGGGGAAACCCATCTTAAAATCAGAAAGGTCCCATGGAAACCAGCTTGAGAAGGTCAACCTGAACTCTCGACCTGAACTCCGCTCTGAGCATGAGATCAGATCCTCAGCCACTCCAGGGCAGGCTGACCTTCCCCAGCACCCATATCAAGCCAACCCAGAGATGGCTGAGGGTACTGGGAGCCAAGAGAAAAAAAAAAAAAATTCCAACTGCTGCAGGCTGCACCTGAGCCAGGTGCAAAGCTAAATGCTCAAGCCCCACCCAAAGAAGCAGCCTGAGAGGTGAAAATGCCCTTGGGCTGTGCTTGGGGCTCAGACTCCTCCTTCTGGGAGTTGTCTGCACAGGAGTGCTCCCTGGAGATGGGGACAGGGTGTGGAAGTGGCCTGGCCCCCTGCCCACACTGTGGGCCTCTCTCTGGGGCAGGGACCCTGTCTGCTCCTTCTCCATATTAGCTTGGAGGAGGGGTGGATTTCTGGGGCTAAAGCCGAGCAGAGGCCTCTCCGTCCCAGCACAAACGGCACACAATCACACATTAGCAGCCCTCAAGCTCACTAAAATCACATCTGAGCCTCAGTTTCTTCATCTTTAAAAGAGGGTAAAGTGGCCCCTCTTTCATAAAGTTGTGGAAGCTCCACATGGTGCATTTAGTAAGTCCTAGAGAAAGTGAGATGTTCTGCTTTAAATTATTCATCCAACAGGGGGAAGAAAAGAAAGACAAAGTTCAGTGGGAACCAATCACCTCCTGCCTCTTCTCTTCCAGCAACAATGATTTCAGCTAAAACTGGCAAAATGCCAGGCTGGATCTCAAGGAAGAGGTGTTGGAACTGTGCCTAGCTGGGTGGATTCTGACGTGCAGAGATCAAGGAGAGGTTTCCAGGCAGAGAAGGGAGGAGGATGAAGAAAGACAGAACAGAGAGGGTGGGGCTAGCCCAGCGGCCTGGAGGGGAAGGAGGAGCGAGGAAACAGCTCAGGCCCTGGGCTGGGTGGTGAGGGAGGACCCGAAGGCGCAGCAGGAGGTTCTGGCTTCCTATCAGGGGTGGTAACCAGGCTATGAAGTTGTTGGAGTGAGGGTGAATTTGCCGGGATGCTGGGCTGGGGAGAAGTGAGTGGCGGAAGGAGGTGAGAGAGGAAGATGTGCAAATGGCCTGAGAAAGAGAATTCTGAGGCACACAGATAACTAGAGCAAAAGTCAGGAAATCAGCTTTTATAGTCCCACCCAGTTCCAGACACCCCAAGTTCTTGGAACACTCAATGCCCTTTCTGGTCCCATTATCTTTTTTTTTCTGCTTTTTGGGTCACACCCAGCGAAGCTCAAGGGTTACTCATGGCTTATGCACTCAGGAATTACTCCTGGCGGTGCTCGGGGGTCCATATTGGATGCTGGGAATCGAACCCGGGTTGGCTGCATACAAGGCAAACGCCCTACCCACTGTGCTATCTCGCTCCAGCCCAAGTCCCCTTATTATTAGTTCCACCATGGTTTCTAAGCATCCCTCCACCTGAAATTCCAAGCAGTTCACCCTTCACAATTAACCAAGTCCTATTTACTTAACACTTACTCTGTGTCAGGCCCATAAGCCCCACTCTCAGGAACTGATGGACTAGTACCAGCATTGGCAAATGTTGTCTGTAAGGAGTTGTAAATATCTGAGGGTTTAGTAGGTCACAGGGACTGTCCCACACTCAGCCCTGCCTTGGGAGAGCAGCTACACCCACAGACAATATGCAAATGAATGAACTGCTATACTTCCATAAAACTTTTTTGCATTCATTGGCCTGCTCATTCCTAGTTTGGAGGGCCACCCCCAGAGGTGCTTCATAACTAACTCAGGGTCAGTGCTTGGGGGTCTCATCTGGCAGTGCTCAAGAGAACTAGCAGTGTCAGGAATCGAATCTGCATGTAAAGCAGAGGCTTGAGCCACCTATCGAGCCATCTCAGCCCCTCATAAAGCTTCACTGATAAAGACTGTGAGTCAGATTCAGCCTTTGGCTTGTTTAGATCCCAGTAGAAGTAGAATTCAAGCCACAAGTGTGAATCATGACATATTCTTTTTTTTTTTTAATTTTTATTCGTGAAACACCATGAGGTACAGTTGTAGATTTGCAATTTTTTGTGCTTGGGTTTCGATTATACAATGATCAAATACCCATCCCTCCACCAATGCCCATTTTCCACCACCGTGGATCCCAGAATCCCTCCCACACCCAACCCCCCCATCCCACCCTGCCTCTGTGGCAGGGCATTCCCTTTCGTTCTCTTCTCCTTTTGGGTGTTGTGGGAATCATGATATATTCTAATTGCCTAAGTCATTTAAATTCTTCCCAATAAGAAGCAGTCAAATACACTTTAATAAAATTTTATTTTTTTAAAATAAAATACTTTTTTTAAAAAATAAAATACCGTTTATTTAATACAGAACAGTAGTGTCTCAACCTGTAGTCAATATCAACATATATTAAGGAGATCTTTTACAATCTCTATGCTATCAACTCTTTGGAATCCAGGATGCATTTTGACACTTACATCTCTTCTCAGTTGGAACTCAGCACATTCTGGAGTATTCCATGGCCACAGCTAGACAACTCAGGCCCGGCAGAAGGTGCAGGGAGGGCAGTGCCTGGGGACTGGCAAGGAGAGAGCACTGGGAGCTGGCTGGCACCAACCTAGGGCGTGAATCAATGTCATGCAAATCAGACTCAGCTACTGGTTAGCTGGGTAGCTGAGCCAACGCACGTGGAGATGCACTGCAGGTTACCCAACCGGGCCTCTTTGAGACCCAAAGTCTCAAGTGGGAAGTTGGTTTGAACCCCAAGGTTGCTGTCAGCACTGCTCTATGAAGGTTCTGGGACCTGGGGCTCAGTGGCAAGAGTCATTAGCTGGGCCTCCTTTGCCTTCTTTGCACCTTTGATGATACAATCACCTGGTGGCAGTCAGAGGGAGGCTCACTATGGCCAGTCCGCCACTCCCCAAGAGAACGCTTGTGTGCTCCTGAAGCGTTGGGGAATAGAAGTGGCGATGGATAGGTGCCCAGCTGCCTGGAGGAGGCAGAGCCGTGCACACGTGCGTGCACATGCACACATCTGCAGCACATCTCCACGTGCGTGCAGGAGCATATGCAGGCTTACATGCACATACATACACCTGGGAATCTAGCAGTCTCCTCCCAACACGGAGCTGAGAGCGTGGCTCCCCAGCCCATCAGGGAGCAGGACGTGGGAATAGAAATAAACTCCACCTGAGTCAGGGCATGAGTCAGAATGTCCTGGAGAGTTTTAGAAGGGAGCAGCAGGAGGGACTGAGGATGGGGAAGTATGCCAAGCCCCCAGGGGAGAGGGCAGGCTGGAGGAGAGGCTGGCTTCCCAGGCAGGGAGCCAAGGAAGAACATCCTGGAAAGAGTGGGGTCTGCTGCCTCACCCCCGGGCATCGTGAAAGTGACGCCCCTGCGGGTGCACGAAGCAGACTGAGGGGGGCGCCTTTCCGAAGTTCTGGCAGGGAATGATTCAGACAGGGCTCTGGACCCTGGCGCCAGCCCCTCTTACTGCAGTGGGCTCCCTGAAGCCCTTCCTGCTATGGGTGGGAATTCTACCTAGAATGCTCACTGAACTGGGGAAACTGAGGAAGGTCCAGCAGGAAGACTAGGACATGGCCAGTTCCCATGACTGGTTCCCTAAGAACCCTCTTGAGTGTCAGACTGGGTAGACTCGGTGCTGGGGACCAGACATTACTGCACCCTGGAGTTGGCCAAATCCTCAGCTCCAGTGGTAAAAGGGATGAAAGGAGGTAACAGGGGCCCATAGGTGTGGCGCCAGCGTGGGAAGCTGGATATGAGGGGTCAATGGAAGCCATACAGAAGCAAGGACACTGAGCTTCCCACAGACCCAGCCAGGCCTCTGAGCTTGCCCTCCCCGTGACACTGGGTTCAAGGTACCTGCCAGTCCACAAGAGACTGGCCTGGCCCTGCCAGGACTGACCAGGCTCCAAAGGTGGAAGAAAGGGCAACGGGCATGGAGAGAGGATGCTGCTGAGTGGACAGAAATGTTTCTTCCCACCTGGCCCCCAACCCCCAGTCTGTACTCACCCACCATGTGCCTTCTGATCTTCACTTTGTCCCTCTTTCCCCTCTTCATTTGGGGTGGTGGGGGTGGGGGGGACCAACAAACAAAGGCAGAGAGAAAAACAAGGACTTGGGCAGACATATGGTTGATTTGGGAGGAGACCCTGGGAAGCAGGGGGAAAGACATGAAAAGGGGAGGCACAGAAGCGCAAGCCTGTCTCAGAGAACTCGGGGCCGTTGCTATGGGCTTGAGGAGACCAGACGGGAGGAATTTCCCACCTGAACAACAAGGAGTCTTCAGCGACCAGAGTCCTTCTGGATCCTCGTAGTCCTTGCCCCCTGCAAAGAACTCATTTCAGAGTGGGGAGCAGCATGGCATGACCTGAGGGTGGAATCAGGCATGACCAACCTGGAGGTTGAGTGGATACACAGCACAACTGCTGCACACCCCAAATAAGATAAAAATCCCTACGCCCTCGTTGTCTCGTCCTGCCCCCTCGGCCTCTCTTCTCCCAGGGTCAGGCACACCACAGCTGTCTGTCCTCACCAGCAGCTACACAGTTCTCCTTTCCCTTCCCACAGTCACCCCTGTTCTTGCTCTTGGCCCCCTAGACCACTCCTACTCAGTCTTCAAGTCTCAGAAGTGTGGTCTGCTTAGAAACCGCCCCAACCACCAGCCTGTCTGGTATCCACAGCCCCAAGTCTTCCGAACCTCTCACCTTCTAGAGGTCCACCAGCAATCAGAGGAAAACAAATTCCCTAAGTGGTTGAGTTGGCCAGATTTTATGCTAGGGAGGCACCTATCAGGGTCAAGGTCAAGCTAACAGAAGGTCATTGAGGGTGAACTTAGGGATTGCTAGGGAGAGAAGTTGGGTAACTTACCACAGTTGCAAATTTTCATAGCCAGGAAACACCAGGAGTTAATAGACTCCAGAGCACTGATCACAGTAAAATGATTAAGAAGGGGTGCTTTGGTTTCTTCATTTTAATTTAATTTACATAATCAAAAACTCACAGAATTTAATTTTCCATCAGGGCTCTGTTTAAGAACCAGCTGATGACACTCCTGAATCTTCAACAGTTGTGTTGATGTGAATCAGCTCCAAAGCCACTGGAGAGATTTCAGCATTTCATCTTTCCCACCCTTTGTGGGTGAATTGTGGTTTCCCCACACTTTGCTGTGTGTGGTCAACCCTCCAGAGGGCAGTGTCTATAGTCATAGACACTTTTACACAGTTCCTTACTGGGACCCAGCACCATGCCCGGCCCACAAAAGAAGTTCGACAAATTCTCATTGATGGCATGAGTAAGGGAGAAGTGAGGTTACTGGATGTCATGAAGTTGGGTACCTCTGTTGATGACTGAAGAGACTCACCTCATCATGATGGTCACCTCATTGTGGCCCACAGTGAACCATTAAACACCTACTTGAGGGGGTTCCTGGTAGGTATGTGGGGAGCAGAAAAGGTCCCCAGAAGTTCTGTACAGAAGAAATCAGACTGAGGTAGCACAAAAGAATCTGGAATTATTGTTGAAATCTTGAAATCTTTCAGGGCCCACCTCTGCTGGGACTTGACCCAGTCCCCAGTGGTCCATGTGCTCACATTCTCCATTCCAGCCCACCAGGCACAGCATGGTGCAGGAGCACTGAACAAGCCCATGTGGTTCTGAGGTATGTGGGGTTCCAGATGTGCCAGTCCCCTGTGCCAGATGCACCCTCCAGGCAGCAAACCTAGTGAGCCTGTGCCCATGGGCTCTCTCTCCAGTCATGTCCTACCTCCAGCCTAGGAGCCTTCTGTGCACTTCAACACACTCCAGGCCTCGTCTATCTTTGCAGAGCCCCTTGTGGCACCTGCTCAGGAGACGAGGCAGAGGAAACTTCAAGCAGGAGTGAGTCAAGAAGTAACCCAGCTTCCCAGCAGGGCCAGTGTGAATCAGAGGCATTTCCCACTCAGGCCAGTACTGGGAAGCAGCGCTGCAGTGCCAGGCCAGCTCTGCCCTAGACAATAATCTGGGGTGGTGGCTAGGAACTCAGCCCTGGAGTCAGCCGGGCTGGCTGTCATCCCAGATATGCTGCTCTCTGCCTTGGGCCTTCATTTCCTCATCTGCAAAGTGGGAATAACTCATTACAGTGCCCATTTGTGTTTTGATATAGTTTATTTCACTGCAAAGTTCTTTAACTCAATGTTTCGTAATGGCCTCGTTTAACAACCGAGTCATAAGAACTAAAACCCTAATAATTAGCTCTTGGGAGCTGATAAGTTGCTGGGAGAATGGCATGAAATAATGCTAGTAGGAGACTTTCAATGTTCTTGAATAGTTTAATACGTTAACCTTAATGTGTAAAACACATAACATTTCTTTGTGCTAGAACCTGTCCTAAGCAGTCTATAAATAGTAAGCTCAATATCTTGTTTGTAGGTCTTAAGACTATACTGTCTCTCATTAATTTGGAGCAGTCTGGTTGATAGGTTGGTTTTACTTGGCTTTGGTTCTTCCATCACATGGTTATTACAACGTCATATTTCTCCTCCTCCTAGACCTCAATATGCTTATCTATAAAATGAGATTCGGCTCATTTGTGGAGTATAAAATAACATAACATGATGCTCTTCTTGTGAGGGTCCTCCCAGGGTGGGAGTAGCATGTTGAAAGTAGACTATAGACCAAACATGATTGCCACTCAATGCCTCTCTTGCAAAACACAGGACCCAAAAGAAGAGAGAGAGAACAAGGGGGAATGCCCTGCCGCAGAAGCAAGGTGGGATGGGGGGATAGGGAGTGGGAGGGATGCTGGAACCCGTGGTAGTGGAGGATGGGTGCTGGTGGAGGGATGGGTACTTAATCATTGTATAACTGAAACCCAAGCACAAAAATTTGTAAGTCTATAACTGTACCTCATGGTGTTTCACTAATAAAAAAAATTTTTTAAATAATAATGGGAAAAAAATAACATAACATGAGACAGTAGACACAAGGGCCAGAAAGATTTCTCCATAGTTTGAAGCCTATCTCATGATCAGGGGGAGAAGGCAGCTGGAATATAGAAGGGATAACTAAGAAAATAATGGTTGGAAGGATCAGTCGGGATGGGAGATGTGTACTGAAAGTAGATAAAGACCAAAAGTGATGGCCTCTAAGTATCTGTATTGTAAACCATAATGCCCAAAAGTTATGCCCAAAAAGAGAGTATTGGCAAACTGTCTGCCATAGATGCAGGGGGAGGGTGGGAAAGGTGAAGTATACTGGGAAGATTGGTGGTAGGAAATGTGCACTGGTGGAGGGATGGGTGTTTGAACATTGTATGATTGTAATTCAAACATGAAAGCTTGTAACTATATCTCACGGTGATTCAATTAAATAAATAACTAAATAAAATGGGATGCTGGATTACATGGTGTCTATGCAATGCTTTCATTACAGTTCATCTCTGAATTCCCATCTCTAGGTTCTCACCAGCAGTTATCACCTTTCTAAGTTCCCAGGTGCAGAGTACAATCCCAATACAGGAAATGAAGCCAGGAGAGCAGGGAATAGTGATGCTGAGCTCAGGGGTGCTGCAAAGAGCCGTGTCACTACCCTCCTCCCTACCTAGGATGTTCAGTCCCACTCTGTAGTCACTTTGCTACGTGGGTCCCAGGAGAGCAGTCTTGAGATGAAACTCCCCACACTGCTAATCGGATTCATTTTTCAGACAATACAGACTTGTTGAGTGCCTACTGTGTGCTAAGAGCTGAACAGTACCTTGGAAATGAGCAGGAAAGGAAACTGGAAAATTGCTGCCATCATCAAATTTAGTTTTGAGGGGTAAAGTGAAAGTCAACAAGGCCACAGAGGGGTAAACAAGCTGATTTCCCAAAGAGGCACTGCAGAATGTCCATCGAGTTTGGAAGGCAGAGAACTAGGAGGGTGGTCAGAGCTGACCTCTCTATGGCTGTGACTTAGAAGCCAACGTAGGATGAACTGGGGAGAGACTAGGGGCTTGATCTGTCACAGGCATAGTCCTAGTGACTGAACTCCCGGAAGAAAGCTGGAGGAAGGCCCCTGAGTTCAGCAAGGCTTCAGGGGAAGTCTGTGGAGCCTCTGGTCAATAAGCATCAGATGCTCCTATTTTCTTCCAAGAATATGTGCTTCTATATAAACCTGTTACATAATTTGTGGCAAATGGAAACTAAGTCCCTTGTTTCAAAGGTATTCAGAGTTTCAAGATGGCAATAGCAGAGCATTAGACCAAGGAGAAAGCCCTTTAAGAATGGGGCCTGCCCATGGAGCCATCTTTACAGAACTCTGTAAAACTATATTGGCACTAATGACGTTTTCTTTCTTTCAGCAGTTATGCATTAAAGGCTTTGATCAAGCCAGGGAGTTATGTTAGACACTGGAGGTGAAAAAAAGGAAAAGTCAAGAAAGTCACATTGACTTTATTTCTTCCATTAGATTTTCTCTACCACACACCCAGATGTCTGACCTAACTTCATATATTAGCTTGTGTCCATATTCACAAAGGTTCTTGCAAAATTCATTGAATGAATGTAACATGATTGCAGGGTAATAGCAGGGATGATCTTTGTACATCTGCCATGTGCTGGTGCATACATTCTTTGATCCACCAAGTGTCATGTCATATTACCACAACCACCAATCAACAAGAACCATGCAAGGAAAGAAGGAGATGATAAATCAACAAGAGAATGAACCTTTCCACGTAAGTCAGAAAACCAGGATTGGAAGGTGGGTCCCATTGTACCCAGGACCCTTATCTCTAGTGCCAAATCCTCACTCCTGTAGACCATGTGTTCAAGTGGGTGTACAAACTCAGAATTCAGGTGCAGTGAAGAATCCTGAGAGCATCAAGAGTAATTAGTATCTATTTAATACAGAGCTCACTCTCTGCCACAACCTCCATCTATTTTTTTTTTTGTCCTTGAGCAATCCCCTTGTGCAGAGATCACACATATCCCACCTTCCTGTTGGTGAGACTGAGATTCAGAACGTTGCATAGCAAGTCAAAAAGCAGCAGGCAGGGCTGAGGCGAGCTGCTGGGTCTGGAGCCGGCATTCTCCATGCTTCTTGCTTACCGAGTCTCTAGCCAGCCGGTCATTGACTTGTTGGAAAAAGTCAGGGCTTAGAAGCCCAAAGAGAGAAGATCTTGGGCCTTGACTTGGTGTCAACATCCAGGCTGCATATTGCTTCATGCCCAGTCCAAGAGGAACAGGAAGGCCTGACTTCTCCCCTCACCGTGGGAAAGAGTTCCTTTTCTTGAAAAAGCAGGGCCAGAGCCTGGAGGGGGCCATGTCCGGCCCTTCCTGCCACAGCCTTTCCCTTCATCTTGGTCTTTCGGCCAAGGGGACGGGACTAGCATGAAAGAGGAAGGCTAGTCCACGCCAGGCACTCTGACCAAGGCTCTGAGAGACTTCCCTAAAGCAAAAGGGTCACTGACCCCTGCAGGGTAATGGAACCTTCTCCAGCACAGGACTCATGGCCTCATGCTGGGCTCACTCACACAAAAACACTGGAGGAG
Source organism: Sorex fumeus (assembly GCF_029834395.1). NCBI lineage: Eukaryota > Metazoa > Chordata > Mammalia > Eulipotyphla > Soricidae > Sorex > Sorex fumeus. Next base: position 6,074,188 of record NW_026606101.1, on the reverse strand, counting down.
GTTGCAGCTTAGAGGGGCTCCCAGTGTGCCCCTCGCCCTGCCCCCAGACCACCCCCTCTCTGGGCAGTCAGGAGCAAAAAGAGCAGCAGCTGCAGCAGTGTGTACAGACCCCATCTCACTCTCCTGTGAAACCACCATGTCAAGCTGTAGTTGTATCTGGCAGGACTCTGCAGGCTTCCAATGATGCCAACCAGTCACTGTAGAGCCTGGGCAAGTGCCCTAACCACTTGGAGCACTGGTTCCTCTTTTACCCAAATTAATGATAGCACTCTTATTAAGAAAGAAGTGTTTGTTTGTTTTTTATTAGGGAAGGACTAGAGACATATTGCAGCAGGTAAGGTACTTGCCTTACTCGTGGCTGTCTCCAATCTGAACCCGAATACCCCATATGGTCCCCCAAGTCCATAGAGTGATCTCTGTGTGCAGAAGTAACCCCTGTGCACCGCTGGTGTTGCCCAACACACACCCATAAAAAGACTTAGGGAAATCATGAGTATCGGACAATTGCAGAAACAGAAGAGAAGCAAGGGTGGGGGTGGAGAATTAGGGGACACCTAGGTCCTGGGGTGCAGGATGTTTACCCCTATCCCCCTTTTGCCTCTCCCATTCAGTTTTAAAAAATAAAGGCCCTCATGTTAGAACTGAGGTTACTGTGATGGGTAAACAGAATTAGAGGCAAAACTCAGGCAGGTTCTGAGACGATAGCACTGTAGCACTGTCATCCCGTTGTTCATCGATTTGCTCAAGCAGGCATCAGTAACGTCTCCATCGTGAGACTTGTTGTTACTGTGTTTGGCATATCGAATATGACACAGGGAGCTTGCCAGGCTCTGCCGTGTGGGCAGGATACTCTCAGTAGCTTGCCGGGCTCTCCGAGAGGGACAGAGGAATCGAACCCAGGTCAGCCACATGCAAGGCAAACGCCCTACCCACTGTGCTAAGGCATTTTCAATGGGTGTGGAAAATTGTCCCCCTAACAAAAACCCCAAGGTCAGGACAGTCTCCTGGGCAAAAAGCATCTAGGTCTTTTAGGATATCAGGCAAATAGAGCCCAGAAAAAAGCAAAATAGATGAAGGGGAGCAAATTTCTGCCCAGGAAAGGATAGGAGAAAAGTTTAGTCTCTTCTTTGTAGAGAGCAACATCTGTAAAAATAGGATAGGAAATTGTCACTGTTTGACTCAACTTTATGAGTGCCTGCTGATTGGCTATAGGAGGTATACTAATCTCTGCTCTTAGTCTACCATTGAATTTTGATGTACTTACTAAGTGCCCTTAATGTCTCTGTTAACTTAAGCAATAGCACTCATTTTGGGAACCAGGGCAGGGAAGTGATAAAATATTGAGTAAAGGACCAGCCTGTGAGCTTACTCAGGACTATCCAGGTGACCCTAAAGCTTGGACAGTTCTTTTATATTTGTCTGTCTCATTCTCTGCAACAGACACCTGCTGGATGGAGGTGAAAGGTGCCAATCTGATTGACTCTACTGTGGTAAACTGCCACAAATGGGCACTCTGGTGGGAAGTGTGGGTTTGGAACATTGTTTGCATGAAAAGCAATCATTGACAGTGTTGTGAATTACAGTGAGTAAAATCAAATGTTCTTAATAAATTAAATAAGTAATAAAAAGGAGACCCTAGTGTCCTTTCAATTTGGACTCCCAGTGCCCACATCTTTAGCTACTGGGTCTTTCATTGAAGTGCGAGTCTGAGGATCCTTGGGTCCCTAAGAGCAACTGTCCTCTCCTTCTGCAATGACTAAGATGCTGGGTCATTTATTCTGAAGACTACAACATCTTCAGAATTGCAACACCTCTGTTCTTCTCTCCCCCAAAATCATAGCAAACAAAGGAAAAATATGAAAACATCCATGTCCATGTTTTTCCTACGGATTCTTCCCCTCCCCATACCTCTTCCTTGCTGCTTATAGTATAAAAATTAATTATCCTTATAATCTGTATACTTTGTGTTCAAATTGGCATAACCTTTTTTTCATAAGCATGTGAGTTCATTTTGTATACTCTATAAACCTTTCTTTAAAGCAAACAAACAAAAAAACTCTTACTGAGCAGTTAAAGGCTGGTATCATTTAAAAATCTGCTTCTGTAATTCTCACAAAACTCCTCCAAAAGCGATCAATGAGAGGCACGCCCAGAGAAATGGAAGCGGGTCAGACTGTCTGGGTTTCTCGCCAGGCCCAAAGCCTTTCCAGCTGGGTGGCCGGGAGCATGTTAGCCAGGCCTGTGGCCTTGCTGTCCATGCCGGGAACTTGTATACAGCAATATCTGCTCTGAAGAGTTAGATGAAGGAACCAGGCACAGCAGGCATGCTTGCACACTTGAGGACTCTGCAAAGGCTGACCCACAGTGTGGATCTCTTCATAGAAGTGACTGTTTTAACAGGGCTGGAGTGATAGCACAGCAGGTAGGGCATCTGCCTTGCACGCAGCCAACATGGCCGACCCGAGTTCGATTCCTCCACCCCTCTCGGAGAGCCCGGCAAGCTACCAAGAGTATCTCGCCTGCACAGCAAAGCCTGGCAAGCTCCCCTTGACATATTCAATATGCCAAACACGGTAACAACAAAGTGTCGCAATGGAGACGTTAGTGGGCCCACTCGAGAAAATTGATGAACGGGAGGACAGTGACAGTGACAGTGACTGTTTTAAGAAGTTGGGGTTTTAGGGAGCTTCCCCAAACCAGAGCTTCAAGAATGGGGACTTCAGCCTATTCTAAGTCTGTACGTGTAACTCCTCCACCTGCCTGGCTGGGAGTCAGTTGTGAATCAGAATTCACTTGACTCTCTGACAAGGAAGAGGAGAGAAGCTCACTGGCTACATCAAGTGCCATCCCCAGAAAAGTGCTGGGGTTCCTGAGCCTCCGTTTCTTGGCATGGGCTGGGCTGAGTATTTCAGAAACCATGCAGGTTTGTCCCTACTCCGCACCCCACACCTGCCAAGGGAACTTCCACCTCCTTTTTGTCACAGATGGCATATTTCTTTTCTAGGTGGGAGAAGGAAGAGTTTGGAATCATACCTAGCAGTGCTCAGGAGCTACTTCAGGCTCTGCTTTTAGTGGTTGCTCTGGCAGTGCTAAAGGATCATGTAGAGCCGAGCCCCTAAACCCCTGTATTTATCTCTCCTGCCCAATGATAGCATATTCCTTTTTTTTTATATCTGAATAATTGTGAGGTGAGATGCACAGTTACAAAGCTATCACAATCAGGTTTCAGTCATACAATGTTCCACCACCCATCCAGCCACCAATATCTGTTTCCGATCACCAATGTCCCAAATTTTATTCCCACCACCCCCAACCCCCAACCTACCTCAATGTCAAGTACTTTCTCTCTCTCTCTCTCTTTCTCTCCCTCCTTCCCTCCCCTCTCCCTCTCTCTCTCTCTCCCCCCCCCAACACACATACACACATGCCTTTTAGACATTAGCATTAGGGTTTGAAATACAGATAATGAGAAGTTGTATTTGTTCCTTTACCTACTTTCAGCGGGCTAGAGCAATAGCACAGAAGGTAGGGCATTTGCCTTGCATGCAGCCAACCCAGGTTCGATTCCTCCACCAGTCTTGGAGAGCCCAGCAAGCTACCAAGAGTATCCCGCCCTCAATGCAAAGCCTGACAAGCTCCCCGTGACACATTCGATATGCCAAAAACAGTAACAACAAGTCTCACAATGGAAACGTTACTGGTGCCTACTAGAGCAAATTGATGAACAATGGGAGGACACTGCTAACAGTGCTAACCGACTTTTAGCACACAGTTCTTACCCAGAGTGATCATTTCCAGCTATCATTTCCATAGTGGTCCCTTCTCTATCCCAACTGCCATCTCCCCCAGCACCTGAGGCAAGTTTCCAACCATAGGCCAATTCTCCTGGTCTGTGTTTCTACTGTCCTTGGATATCAGTCTCATACTACACTTTTTTATGTCCCACAATTGAGTCCAATCATGTTATGTCTGTCCCTCTCCTTCTGACTCGAATTTCATCACTTCACTTTTCCTAACAGTGGCATAGTATTCCATTGTGTAGATGTACCACAGTTTCTTTATCCAGTCTATTCTGGGGGCACTTGGGTTGTTTCCAAGATTCTAGTTAATGTGAATATCACTGCAATGAACATAGAAACCAATAGCATATTCTTTAGATCTACTTCTGCAGAAAGAATAGTTCTTCCCCCTCTGATAGACTGTATATAAATATGACGGATACACTATAAATAGAACCTAAAGATAGAGCATGGGTACATGTTTATGATCATTGTATCTATGAGCAGAATGCTGAAAAGGCACCCTCAGAATCCAACTCAACCCTGATTCCAGCAACACCAGTGTGCAGAGCTGATTTATGAAATGAAATCTACTTAAACTATCTGGCAGAAGTGAATAAGAAAAGTGATTCCCGTGCCATTGAAGTTTTTTTGTTTTTGTTTTTGTTTTATTTTGTCTCTGTAATGCACCACCTAGGATGCTTTAGAAGCAGAGATGAAGAAGCAAAAGGTCTCACACCTAAGGGTATCAGGGAAGGCTTCCTGGAAGAGTTAAATGGACACTAGATCTAAAAGGATGACTAGAAGTTGTTATGATTTTAAAATAATGAAGCTTGAACCCACAGGGAGCACAGCATCTGAAGGGGATGGCAGGATGTGGTTAAGGAATAATCCCATCAAGCACATCCTTATTTCTTTATTCATTCAACAAATGAATAAATTCCATACAGAGGCTATAACCTGTGCTCTCTTCTGACAAAGAAGCTGCTCTCCAGTCGCTCCCATGAGACCTGGGACCACAGAGAGACAGGAGTGAGCCGAGATGCTTGTGACAGACGGAGGTGAGGGGAAGGGATTAAATCGGAGCTGCAAATGGAAACAGAGGATGGATGTCTAGATTCCATTTTTGGAGCCCAATCAGCTATGCAGGATTCTGTGACTGGTGATGTTCCAGGGATGAGGGGAGGGAGAGAACTCTGAGAAATAGTCGACTCTTCAGCACTGGAAATCAAGAAGGAAGAATTCAAGAAGTTGAAAACACATCAGCTTTAGAACAGCATGAGTTCTAAACGCATGAGTCCAGGAGGCCTTGAGCAGTAACTCTGAGCGTGTAAAAATGACACCCACACGGTCGATTGATGGGCCTGCATCCCAACTTTAGGTTTTAGCATTGGTCCTGGCACAAGGGTGCCCATGAGCATCAGTGTCTTGACTGCTGCTGCTTGCTCACTGTGCACCTTCTACTCCCTTCTCTGAAGTATCCTGGGGAGCCTGGATGGCTTACTTACCATTTTGGGGGCCCAGTCAGCAATTTCCCCCAGCCCCCCTTTTCCCCAGCCCACCTCACTGTGATGCCAGTGTGGCAGTCCCAGGAGCTTCCCATGCACTCAGGATGACATCAAAATGTTTCCCTTTCCAGACACAAATGCTCCCCCAGGAATGTGCAAGCTCTGGTTCTGCAGGATCATCGCAGTGAACATCTGCCACCTTTGTGAGGCAAACGCAGTCTCTTTAGAACAGTGCCTTTGATTTCAGGAAAGACAAATCAGGCCCCGCGTTTGTGTTCTGAATGTGTCTCATCACGAGAGGAAATTTTCCACAGCTTGGAATTCTGAATCTAGGAGGGGAAAAAAGGATTGAAAAGGAAAAGGAAAAGACAACAAAGAGTTCATGAGAAAGAATAAACAAGGTTCTCGAAGAAGATGAAGCTACATCTCTGCTCCAGACTCCTGGTCTGCTCTGACTTGAGTATTTCTAGGTGCCCCAAGATCTCTCACCAGATCCATCCAATCTGCAGACCCCAAGCTGGAGCACTCAGAACTGCTTCCCTACCAGGAGTCAGGCATGAAACATCCTTGCTTTCCTATCCTGGATGTGGGTGTAAATACGTCACCCAGAGAAGGATTTGCAAAGTCAGAGGGAGTCTGGGACAAAGCCTCACCATCTGGGTGTGGATAAGCAGGAAAAGGAAACCGGATACCCAGATGACCATTAAACTCACCTAACTTGTTCCTTACTTGCTGGGGGACCCCAGTGGGCCCATCAGATTGGATATAGGACGGGTTCACTGTCCATAAAACAGGTTGCGATCAAATCCCCCACATTACACGTGAGAGGATGAAAGTAGGAACAGATCATCAGCAAACAGCAGTCTGAGGCTTCTCCAGGAAGGAGGACTCCCAGATTAAAATCAAGAGGGTCCCAGACCCGTCCAGGACTAATGATCATCCCATGTGTCTGCAAATCTAGACACTCCCCTCCCCCAAGAACAGGAAGAATGCACTAAGGTCACCTGGGGGTAAAATGAATTTCCTGGGAGAGAAATAAACACACACACAGACTGATCCATAACACAAACCGTTCTGAGAACTTTATGAGCAGGTTCATGGAGAAACTTTCTGCTAATTGAGCCCTCCGTCAGCACTCAGAGTGCAGTAAAGCTCAGATAATAACAGCCAACACACCTCCCAGATTGGTTTTAGCTTTCACCCTATTTTATAAATATCAGTGTCATTTCATTCGGGCTGTCTAATGACCTACTCAAAAGCTTAGAGACTTAAAGTCAGTTATTGACTGAGCTCATGATCTGGGGAGAGCCACTTCAGCTGGGCATGAGGCTGCCCTTCAGGGATCTTTGTTCAGCTGCTATGTGCACTGCAGACTGACCAAGGATGACCTTGGTCAAGAGGTTGGGTAGGGCCATAGACTGGGTGCCAGTGCTGTCTCCACTTTGCCTCATCCTCCAGTGAATTAGCCTCATTCATTCCAGTGACAACTGGATAGTCTTCCCAAAAAAGTGACACTACCCAAAGGCTTCTTCTGGGGGGAAGATAGGGACCCCAAGAGGCCCCTGGGTCACTCCTGGCAAAATTTGACCAGCCATGCTGGATAGTTCAATGCTTGGTCCCCATGATGTAGCACTTCTGGGGTCTCGCGGCCCTCCCTCAGGGCTACATCCAACAGTGTTCAGTGATCAAGTGATATCAGGGATTCAACTTAGAACCTTGTGCATGCAAGGTATTTTGTATTTCCTTTGAGCTATCTTCTTGACCTCAAGCAAAGCATCTTGAGGCCAAACCTACCAGGAGCTGCCATGCCAACATGTGCATTCATTCCTCTTGGCCAAAGCAACACTACAATTCATACTCAAATGTTGATAAAGCAGATTCTATGTTTTTATGTCAAGAGCAGAAAAGATAGTTTTTATAGGGGCAAGATCATGGGAGAGTAGTAAATAATTAATTGATAATAACATCTTTCTGGGTTGTTTTATAGAACATAAGTAAACAAGGGACTTCACCAACTATAACAACCTACTGTGACAATCAAGGACCTCCTGCCACTCAGATCAGAAATGAGTGATATGTTCTCCATGAATCAGCTCATAAAATTTACATATTATCCCTGCACCTCTTTCTCACAAACACCTCTCACATTGCCCATGGATGATGGAATCTGAATCCTGGTCCCACGATGTCCCCCATCCTTGTCCATTGCCAGAGTCAGGTTGGTGGGTCTCAGAACACTGGGTTGTCCACCTGTTCTAGAGTTTTCTTGATTTCCAACTGCCAGGCAGTTCTCTTTATCCAAACCTTCCTACTCTCCTTTCACAACATCCTCCAGACCAAATCACCCCTCAACCCTCTAGACAGTGTCCAGTGAACTGTCTGGCTTTTTCTAAACAAATATTGTCTTGCCTACTTTTGAACAAATAATTTAGTCTTCTAGGAAATGTGGTTACCTTTAAACCTAGACTACAAATCTCTCTCCTCTCTCTCTCTCCCTCTGTGTGTGTGTGTGTGTGTGTGTGTGTGTGTGTGTGTGTGCGCGCGCCCAGAGGAATGATCATTTGTGCCTGTTTCTTTTTCCGATGGCTCCTCCAAGGAACATCACAAATTACTGACTCAAGTACTGCACTGATCAGCACCCCTACATAGAAAACTAATTAATCAGAGCAAGTAGGTAGGTCTGTAACACCTCAGAGTTGGAAGAGGTGGAGGAGAGTGAAAGAGACAGAAATTACAAGAAATTGGCTCATGGGATTATAGAGGCAGAAAAGTTCCAAGATCTTTAAGATGTATTACCAAGTTGAAGAGCCAGAAGAATCAATTGGTTTGGTTCAGTTTCTAGCACAGAAGTCCTGACAACCAAGAAAGTAAATAGAATCTTTCCTATCTTAAATCCAGCAAAGCAGGAAGAACCAATGTTTTGGTTTGAGTCCAAAGACAAGAAAACAGCTACTGTCACAGTTCAAGGTGGTCAGGCAGAAGAGAACTCTTCCTGTGGGGATTACCTACTACTCAGTACCTCCACCTGATTAAACCAGGCCTACTCCATGAGGGAAAACAATCTGCTCTACTCCACTGCCCCTTGACATGTCAATCTCATCCTAAAACTCACATCCAGAAACACTTGAAGAACGTTTGGGTAAATGTCTGAATATCTCATGGCTCAGCAGGGCTAACATAAGAAATGAGCCTTTGCCCTGATAAAAGATTTAGTTTATGAATAAAGAAGTGATGCTAAAGGATAAGAGAAATAAAACTAACTAATGAAAAGAAATACTCTATTCATTCTTCATATTTTTTGAAAATATTCCCAGTTGTCACCATGGTGAACTTACGGGCAGCAGAATTAGGTCTAGAATTCCTATAGCTCAAGCTCCTCTATATGGAAGACAGATGGCTGGGGGTTGGGGAGCGTTGGCCACCCTCTTGAACTATGCTAGGTTTCTTCCAGAGGAAGTATCATCCTTCTCACACAATGCAATTCTCTGTTCTTCTTTCATGTAGGAACAAAATCCTTTATATTGATTCTTCTTTATCCACCTCCCTTGTGTTGGTGCTCGTTGTGATGACCAATGCTCACAGCTTCTTGGGTTGTGCTCACACGGTTATAATTTTCTAGAGGTAACATGCTTTGTGGAGTTTCTGGAAATCCCAAGTAGCAATGTCATCAGGCTGGCATTCTTGCTGTAAGTGCTATCAAGGATCAAAATCTCAGCCCCACACCAGACAGTGTTTTACCACTCTCCCTACTCTTCCTGACCTTCCAACATAACTGTGTAAGGGAGGGTAGGGTAGTGGTGCTCAAGAGGCCTGGGGCCTCTCCTGAGGGCTCTTGGCAAACCAAACTACCTATATTTAATGCAAGGCATTTCTGGATGTGAGTTTTAGGATGAGAGTGACATGTCAAGGGGGAGTGGAGTAGAGCAGATTGTTTTCCCTCATGGAGTAGGCCTGGTTTAATCAGGTGGAGGTACTGAGTAGTAGGTAATCCCCACAGGAAGAGTTCTCTTGGCAAACCAAACTACCTATATTTAACGCAATGCTACGAGGGATCTGTGATTCTAGAGATTATCCATGCCACACCAGTGGGGGGTCACCAGAGTTGCACCCAGTGACGCACCACGAATTGATGCCAGGAACTGAACCCAGATCAGACAAAATAAAACTTAACCCCATGTTATCCTTCCAGATTCCCAATAATCTATTTTTTATACAGCAAGCAAATCTATCATTTTAGATGTCAAATCAGTAAGTTTCATTTTCCGGCTTTAAAATCTTTAATACCTACTCAATGTACTAATTTTTCCTATGTACTTCCCAAAGTTTAGATGATTTCTTGGAAGTATGAGATTGAACAGAGGTCATAGGTGATATCTATTTTTTCTGGTCAAATAAATGTGTACCTCTCTTTGATCATGTTTAATCATATCAATCATCCCATCCACTTGCAAACATCCCATTATTTAGCCAGCTCCAGTGGGTTATATTTTTTAAGATGCTGGAGACCCATAGAAAACAAAACAAATCTAATTCGAGCTCTCAGAGATTGCACCTCACTGGGGAGTGTGGCAGGGACCATGGAAACAAACTTGCAAACGAGGAATTCAGTGCTTTAGCAGATGAGGCCAACTCCTTAAGTTTATCATAAGTCTTGACACTAGCCAAGAATAAACCCAGAACAACAATTTCCTCTGTGATGACTGAAATGAAGAAAGAATTGGATAAGAGAAAAATTAATGCAAAACGTAAAATAATTCATACAATCAGATCAAAGGAACTAAGAAATATAGTAGCTAGCTATAGCAACGGAATCGAGAAAGCTGAAAACTGAATTGATGTGCTAGGAGACAAATCAGAACACATGTTTTAAAAGGAGGTTATAGAAAAAAATGTTAAAATGAAAGAAAATAAAAAGTATTCAGTGGGCAATAATAAAAGTAATAATCTCTCTGTATTTTGGTCACTGTTTCAAGTGCCCTAGAACAGATGACTGGTTAAAGAAACTTTGGTACATCTACACAATGGAATACTATGCAGTTGTTAGGAGAGATGAAGTCATGAAATTTGCTTATAAATGGATAGACATGGAGAGTATCATGCTAAGTGAAATGAGTCAGAAAGAGAGGGACAGACATAGAAGGACTGCACTCCTTTGTGGAGTATAAAACAACATAACCTGAGGCTGACACCTAAGGACAGTAGATACACAGGACAGATAGATTGCTTCATAGCTAAAAGCCTGCCTCATAACTAAAGGGAAGAAGGCAGATGGAATAGAGAAGGGATCACTAAGAAAAAGATGGCTGGAGGAATCAGTCGAGATAGGAGATATGTGCAGAAAGTAGATAAAGGACCAAAAATGATAACATCTCAGGGTCTTTATTGCAAACCATAATGCCCAAAAGTAGAGAGAGATTATGGGGAATCATGTCTGCCATGGAGGGGATATTGGTGGTGGGGAATGTGCACTGGTGGAGGGATGGGTGTTTGATCATTGTGTGATTGTAACCCAAACATGAAAGCTTATAACTATCTCACAATGATTCAATAAAATTTTTTTAAAAAGTAATAATCTCTGAAACCAGGTCTGTGCCAGAGTTCGACCCTGGGTCAGCCTCATGCAAGGCAAGCTCCTCTACTGTCTATCTAGACCCCATTCTAGAGTTCTTTGTCCTGAAAGCAGTCATTCAGATTCAACATAGAAATAAAAACACTCAGATACACAAGACCTAAAGATATATGCTGCATTTAAGCCAACTATAAGAGTAATACTTCATAGATTTCTGTAAAATACTATTCCTCCTGACCAGAGCAATAGTTCAAAAACTAATGTATGTAGTTTGCATGCAGGAGACCTGGGTTCAATCTCCTGAAGCACATGGACCACCAAAAACTGTTGGAAAGGACCTCAGAGCCCCTTAGCACTTTTAGGAATGATCCAAACGCAGCAATTTAAATTTATTCAATTATGAATTATACATTCAATTATGTTTAGTTCCATTTGCACATTCTTTATCACCGCTCTAAATTGTAGGCATAGGCATAAACTTTAGCCCCATTTTACCTCGGAGCAAACTAAGATGGAGGAAGGTTAGGATACTCACCTCTATCTCTTGGGGACCAAGGTCTGGCTGGCACCATGTTTTGTGGCCAGGTATTCTTCACCTCCTCATGTGACTGTAAAAAGCACTCTATCCTCAAATAATGATCAATTTCTCTTGATTTCTCTCTTTGTCCCCAATTCCTCTTGCATCCACAAAGGAAAAACAGCAGCAAAGACACGGGTGTTACATGTCTAGAGGTGGTGCCTCTGAATTCCACATCTCCATGTCTTTGAAAGGTGAAAGCAAAGTAATGAGCCTTAGTCCCACCTCAAGAATCATATATAACATTCCTGAGTTCCATCTGTGGCCTTAACCAGAGGAGGTCTGAGGGAGGAAGGCACCAGACTGCTTCCCCTGAATCTGAAGGTCACTGAGTTTAAGGCATAGCTGCCAAAGCATTCCAATGATATTGTACAAAAATCAGCTAAACTCCCAAGGTGCTTGGAGCCAGACATCCCTGCAGTCTCCTGTGACTGATGTTCAAGAAGATGCAGCTGTTACTCTGCTGGCTTCTACTGGCTCCTCTGGATAATTTGGCACTGTCCCATCCACCAGTGCATCGCCCATTGACCCAGTCATGCCTTCCCCTCTTTGACCTATGACCAGTCCTTTCATTGCATTCCAAGGGTTGACTTCATAAAGATGCAGTCATTTGCCTATTATTGGTGGTCTACTCTGTGAGCAGACTTGTGTCCTTGCATTGGTTAGCTCCCTGTTGGGTTGATATTCTGAGTATGTTTGCAGATATAATCGGAGGAGGAGACCTGACCTCCAGCTGCATTTCTTCCTTGGCTGTGAGTTTGAAAGCCAGCTGTTAGCAGGCCTGCACTTGGATCCAGATCTCCAAAGGTCAAAGTCATGGAACTGTGCTCTTGAAGTAACTGGAATGGCGTCCCACCCTTTCCTAGTGCAGCTCAGCATTACTGAGTATAAGTAAGGTCAGTTCCCAAGATCAATACAAGAACTTCTGGGGGATCCAACCACCAGCATCAGGTCAGGACACGGCTTGCTTGTTCCCTGAAATTGTCTCAAGAGTTGGTTACTGGACCTTAAGTTGTTTGCGGCTGCTCAGATACAATTTAGAATCAGATCTCAAGTCATACTCTATTCTGACATACATGTTCAGTGGGCCTGACCTTTCAGTTCCTAACAAAGTGATAAAATATACAGGTTTTGGAGTCAGACATACTTGGGATCATAGTCTCTGTCACTTTCTTACATTGGCAAACAAATCACTTCATACATATATATGTATGCATATAAGCCATTGTTTTCCCATCTATAGAAATATATGGTAATAATAATAGCTCCTGCTTCATAGAATTGGATTGATGATTATATAAGATAAGAAATATAGATGATTTAACCCAAAGCTTCTCTAACTCAACGCTAGTGACATTTCAGTTGAGATTATTTGTTGTGTGAGCTACCTTGTGCCTTATAAAACTCTTAAGCAGGATTTTTAACCACCACCCACTAGATACAAGTAACACACATCCCCCTCAATAGTGTGATAACTAAATAGTGACATATTATCAAATGTCCCCACAGCATCCTTCTTTGAAAACTTGGTTTAACTCAGCACCTGAAAATATGCTCAACCAGTGTTAGTCATTGTTATAGGACACTGGAGCTCATCTTATGTTGCCTCTAGGCCCTGTAAAAATTCTGCCAGTCCACCTGCTAGAGAGTTGTTCCTGTTCCAAGTTTCCTGTATACTAAGAGTGTAAAAGCCAGACAACCACTAGAATGTGTCTACCATGCCTTACAGAACATAATAATGTGTTTCTTTGAAAATATCACAAACAAAGGATCTTTAGAGGCTATGGTAGAACCAAGAGACATTTTCTGAATCAAGTTAAGTGCAGCAGAACATTGAAAAGGGGCTTAAGAGCACTAAGAAGTTCATGATATTCAACCAGTGTAATAAGGCATGAAAATTAAGAAAAGATGTTGATACAACCTTTTTTTCTTTCAATAGGGGGCTCAGAACCCCTTTGCAGTAGATGTGTTCTAAATCAAAATGTGTTCCAAGATATTTAAAATTCCTAACTTTATGAACTTATACATTTCAAACTTTCAATAAAAGTCCAATAAAATTGCCATTAATTTATTTTGGTTGTTGTTGTTAGGGAGAGTGTTGGGTCAAACTTGTTCAGTATCCTAGAATGTCAGAGTTGGGTGGATCATTGAGACTATATGACCCAGTTATTTCATTTTATAGCCAAAGAAATTTACATGGTGAGTGATAAAATGGATTGTGCAAAGGTACATGGTGTGCAAATAGAAAATATATATATAAAGATAACTAGATTCTCCTGATTCTGTAAGAGACCATTGCACACAGACATACACATCCATGTTGTCCTATACCAAACACACTGAGTTACCAAGAGAGATATGAACAAGTACATTTGACTATGGGATCTTAAGTCACCCACTACTCTCTGATCTTGCCTCATCCCCACCCAAATCTTGTCCTGTCTTAACTCTAGTCCCCTGTGCTCCTGGCCTTACTTTCACTTTTAGATCTTATTTTTTTACTTAGTCTTATCCCTGGCCATCTCCTCAAACAGCTGGGTCAAACATTATCAGTACCATCTTATCCCATGAGAGCAATATTCATTATTCAATTTAATGTCTTTTCCCTACAACTAGGTCGTACTGAGCACTTACTGTGCCTAAGGATTGTATATGCAATACTCTGTGTAATAAGGGTCATTACTATTACCTCATTTTTAATGAATAAGATATTAGAAATGGAAGATAAAGAAATGGGAGCTCAGACAGTTTCATGGGGGTGGGGTGAGAGGAGACCAGACTATTAACAAGAAAGAATTAAAAGTCTAGCAGATTAAAGAGCAGTTGTGGGGATTGTCTTAGAATACTAGGTGGGATAGTTAAATTCTTGGAGAGAATAAGCTATTGTAATCTGAAGGCCACGGAAAGAGAGCAGCTGGTGAAAGATTTCTGAGAAGTAATCTCCCAAAATTGTACCTCTTCCTTCATATCTGACAGATCTAGTAAGGAATAGGGTAGTAGTGACGCTGAAATTCCTAGTTGATGCGACTCACAGAAAGACATCTTTTGTCTGCTGCAACTCACCCAGAAGCGCACATCCTGCTCTAAAACCAGGCCTATGATATGGCCAGGTTCTCATTTGTCCTTACCAGCTCTCCAAATCACAGATGGTTTAGCTACTAGGAACCCTACCTGTCTTGACACTGGACCTCCAGGTCCTGACCTGCTTCTGACTCACCCGACTGTGGAGTTGACCAAGTCTATGACCCATTTCCCACAGGGCTCCTCCCCAGACAAGCTTCCCTGTGGACCTTCTCTGTGCCAGTTCCTGCAGCCTGCAGACACCAGCACCGCCTGTTCTGGACAGCTCCACCCAGCCCAGCCCTCACCTGGGTGTTGTCCTAGACTCCACCCTCTTCTCTTAGCACGAGAGCTCTCTCTTTTCTCCTCTTTCTTTCTTTCTCCACCTCCTCCCCGCCCCATTTTTGGAAGACCAGGCATCAAATCCCTGGCCTCATACATGCAATGCAATGCATGCATTCTACCACAGAACTCCATTGCTTCACTTGGGCTTTTTTAACAGCAGCTCTCCTGGGTACAATTGCTACCCTCTGATATATTCATCCCTAAAGAATGCAAATCTGCTTATCAGGTTGTTGCTAAAATGCCTGCTATGGATTCCCTTTTCCTCTAGGATAAAACCCCATAAATTGCGAGTATTAAGCGAAGATGTGTCTATCGGTCTAGAAAAAAATTGTATTACTTAAGCTAGCACTAAGTCTTACCCACATTGGGCTCTAATACAACAGCCCAAAGATTTTAGAGACTTTCAATTTAAAGGGACATTCAGTCAGCTTCCTGCTACCATAAATTTCATCTCTTCTGAGTTTTTCACAATAACAAAACCTCACAACATTATGAGACAGACCATTCTGTTATGTGAAGGACTTCCTTATCATAAGATTTTAGAATAGTACGCTTGTGATACCTACACATGAAAGTTGGTGAATTTCCTTCCTTTTCAAATACTTCTCTTCAAAGGGTCAACCCAACTAATTCTCTTGAAATGCTCACACTTCGAATTAATTGTATTTGTCTGTATCCAAATACCGAATTTTGTCTCTTTTCTAAACAAACATCTTCCACATTCCAAAATGCATTTGGATTCTGAATTGGGACATCAATTGATACTCCAACAAGTTTATTCCAATCAAGTATTCTATCATCTCGGGCATTGTTTCCCCAAGAAGTTGATATCAGTTTCTGGGGTGTTCTGGGAAAAATGTAGGGGGGACAGTAGTAGTTTCAGATACAAACAGGATACTTTCTCTTTGTGTTCTTAAAGAAGGTATAGTTCTACAAGACCTTGAATGATTTTTTTTCTGTAAAGCAGACAACTGGCCAAGTTAAATTTGGAAAACTTTGCTCTAGAGTCAGGACACTCAAATCAAAATACTTAAAATGTCATCTCTGTCTTTGGTACCTTGGTTGAATTACTATTTCTTGGAGTTTTGTTTTCCTCGCCTGTAAAATTAATATCTGCTTATAACTGAATAAATTTACATAGTGAATGGATGAAATTGTATTGTGCAATATCATACAGTGTTCAAATAGAAAAATATAATAGATTCTCCAGATTCTATAAGAGACTGTATTGTACACAGACATACACATCTATGTTGTCTTGCACCTAGCACACTGAGTTGCCTGAGTATTAGACTCCTTGACTGGACAAGAGATATGAGCAAGTACATTTGACTGTGGCATCCTAGTTAACTCACTCTTCTTTGATCTTGGCTCATCCCACCCCAATTTTGTGAGAATTAAGCAATAATATATACAAACTGTTAAGCCTGATGTCTGCTCTATGTAACATCTATAAATGTTACCTCTTCTAATTATCATAGAATCCTCTACCTATAAGCTGGAGCAATAGCACAGCAGGTAGGGCATTTGCCT
Source organism: Sorex fumeus (assembly GCF_029834395.1). Classification (NCBI taxonomy): domain Eukaryota; kingdom Metazoa; phylum Chordata; class Mammalia; order Eulipotyphla; family Soricidae; genus Sorex; species Sorex fumeus. The sequence goes on along the minus strand of NW_026606101.1, from coordinate 6,057,817 downwards.
TGCACCCAACCAACCCGGATTTGATTCCTCTTCCCCTCTCGGAGACTCTGCCCCTCTCGGAGAGTCCAGCAAACTGCGGAGGGTATCTTGCCCGCCCGGCAAAGCCTGGCAAACTACCCATGATGTATTCAATATGCCAAACACAGTAACAAGTCTCACAATGGAGATGCAACTGAGCCCACTCAAACAAATTGATGAACAACAGGAGAACAGTGCTACAGTACTACCTCTATATGTCAATGATGACTTTTGAACATCATCCAATTCTTGTAGAATTCCAGTACATAACATGGGAGCAGGGGACCATTATTCTATGGTAACCTATGGGTTTCCTAAAGTCCCAATGTCTTTGCCTTTCCCTTCCCTCTTTCCCTTCTTGATACCCTCAGAGGTACTCCATTAAAACCTTAAGATCATTCTACTTTGAAAACTAATTATCCACATAATTAATAAATGTTCTACCAGGAAAGACCAATTTCAGAAATGTTTAGAATGTGTGTGAGTAGTTTCCCATTACTGTTGTAATGTCTAGTGGCTTAGGCAACTCATGACAGTAATCTAATATTCCTGTAAGTCAAATGTTTTTAACAGAGCTCATGAGGTGACAAAGTGTTGACAAGACCACCTTACTTCTAGAAGCTCTAAAGGAGGATTTTGTTTCTTTGCCTTTTGCATCTTCTAATGGCCACCCACATTCTTTGGCTTGTAGTCCCCTTCTTCCATTTTCAAAACCAGAATAAGCCTCTCTGGAACACTGCTTCCATTATCACACCCTTTTATCTGATTCTTTTAACTCCTCCTTCTACTTTTAAGGACCCCTGCAATTAGATTGTTCCCATTCACACAACTCAGGAGAAGCTCCCCATTTAAAGGACAGTTGATTCACCATCTTCATTCCATCTAAAACTTAATTCCCCTTTGTCATGTAACCTAACATAGTTAGAGTTTCCAAAGATTTTAATGTGGTCCTTTTTAGAGGATCATTGTTCTGCCTGCTACAGATCATCACTAGAGGCCTCCTTGGAGACCAGCCTGGATAAATTACTCAACATCTGAGGACATAAACTTCCCATCCATCTTACTACAGCATCTTACCACCCACTATTATCGTCTTATTCTTAATTTTAACATAAAAATCTCTGACAAATGCCTGCTACAAACAAGATCCAATGCCTGTGGAATTAGTTAGCAAATACAACTGTCTTTTCAGGATTATTAGTTGCAAGCAACAATAACAAGAAAAGATTACGGCTTATTTAGACCTAGAAGGCATTTGTTAAAAGACTATGACATTCGTGAAGATTCTGTAAGAAACAGGAAGATAACAAGCTGCCAAAAAATGCCCATCAAATCAGATGATAGAACTCATCAGGACAGAAATCATTGACACTGCCCCTGAAATTGCTCCGCCCTGAGTACTGCCATCACTGTTCATGAAAACTCAGTCAACAGGGCTTTTTGTCCACTACTACCCCTACCCATTTGCTTTTGTTACATGAGGCCAAGTTCAAGATATGGCAGCTGCTATTGACTTGCCTTGAACCAATGTCCTTGCAGCAAGGGAGACTGGGAAATTAAGTATGTGACATTTTCATTTTATGATGAAGCAGTTCCCACATTACACCAAGGTACATAAAGACAGCAAGTCCCCAGAATTAGTCCAAATGGCGGCAAGTTAAAAGGCGATGACAAATATTCACACTACCAGTCTTAGAAACTTATTCTTCAAAATAAAAGGATTTTTTAGAGTTACTAGTTTTTAGTGAACCTAGGGTGGCTCCTATTTCCTTTTGCAAGTGCAAATACCCCTCCACCATTTAAATAATTGTTTCTAGTTCATTGCCAGGGAAAGGTTGTAAGCCCATAATTTTTAGAAGCCAGGTTTTAAAAAATCATGACAAGACATGCCCATCTCCAGTCTTCTGGCATCTCTTTGCCAGGTTCTTCAACTAAGACTGACAGGAATTCCACAAAGATTTCTACAAGTCCTTTCAGGACCCTGAGCTATAATTCATGTGGGATAGGAGACTTGAATTAATTAAGAGCAGTGAAATATGCCTTTCACCTTTCTCCTATCTTGAATTCTATCTTCCCAGATAAAAGTCTTCTGCCTTGATAAATCGAGTGGCCCTGTCAATCTTCTGGTAACTCAACATGGTGCTGTCATCACGGTGGTCAGACTGTCCTTCTGGCCTGTGGTCTTTCTCCGAAGGCACAACTAAAGATCTTTCTACTTTTAGTTGATTTTCTAAGGTCTTGCTCTTCTTGTGCTATTCTTCTGGACATAGTTCTAACACAGTTCCAACATTTGTTTGTTTGGTGGGGTGAGGCCATACTTGGTAGTGCTCATAGTTCACTTCCCCCAAGTATTTGGCTGGGTCCCCTTTCTTAGCATCTCTCTTCAAAATCCAAGTCCACTGGAGATGACATTCTGGAGGCACATTGTTTCTCCAATATAGCCTATGGAACATGCAATTTCCAGTTTAGCCTATGGAACATGCAATTTCCAGTTTAGCCTATGAAACATGCAGGTCAATTAAAAAACTGGGCTCAGGTGCATAAGAACATGAACTTTGCCTACATCTCTCACCAGCAATATGAGCTTAATTTCTAAAATTACAGTTATGATAGCTACTCACTCTCATCAATGAAGCTTAAGTACAACCTTTGAGTCACTGTAAGCAAGTACTCATGACAGAATAAGAGGCCCTGTGATGAATGATGTAACCAGCATTTTAAAACCCTGTTAGGAAACTGCACAAGCTCAGGGTTCTATATTGTTGCCAAACACATTATCTTTGGGAGTTTGGAAACCAGGAAAATTTATAAAGATCAAGAATGTAAATCTTACCAGAACATGTGGGAAAATGATAATAGTTCTTTATACAGTTATGTCATTTTTTTCACTTATAATTTCACAACACACAGAGAAAAACATCTTCTGATTATTTCTAGAGTTGTTTTGACCCTACTCACTGCAGTGCTGAAATGTGACCTTTTTTTTTTTTTTAGTGTTGACCTATGACTGTGTGCCCCCTCACACACACACAGGTACAAGTGAGGAGCACAGAGGAGGGAAAATGGGAAAAGCAATAAAAGGAGAGCCATTCACATAAGAAATGTCTGATCTTGTTCACATCACTAAGACCAATATAAAATAGCAGAGCAAAAATCCATCAGATGCAAGAGAGAGACTCATTGGATATCTCAAAAACTCCCAGAGTCAATAAATATGGCAATGTTTGGAAGCTGTTCAGGGGATGAGGTTCAGGCGTGAGGTACTTTGAGTGCCAGAAGTAGCAGCCACACAAAGGTAGAAGGAAGACTATAAGGCATAAAGCTTGAGAAGTCCCCAGAGATTAAATATCAACAAGGTCAAGTTAGATAAGAACCAGAAGGATAGACAAAATGAGAAACAGGATGAGATGTGGAAGGGAAGAAAGATATGTGCAGATAACATCATATGGGCTTCTATAGCAAATCTCATATGCCACTCTAGGAAATATGATTTTATTCTATAATCTATGAAGAAGACACAGAATTTCCTCAAGTAGATAGTACAGAGGGTAGGGTGCTTGCCTTGCATGAGTACCAATCTTACTACGGTTCCCTGAGCCCCGCCAAGAGTGATCTCTGAGTATAGAGCTAGAAGTAAGCCCTGAGTACAAGCCAGGCATTGTCCAAAAAGGTATTAATTGGGGTTTTGGGGATATCAGTATATCAGCAGAGGACAAGGCGACCTGGAAGAGAAAGAGACAAGTGAAATAAAAACAGGGAGGCGATTTTTTTTTCTGGTTCATTTGTTTGTTTTGGTTTTGCTGGGGTTTTTGTTTGTGTATTTATCTGGTTTTTTTTTTTTGCATGGGTGCCACACCTGGTAGTGATCAGCAATTAATCCTGGCTACAGGCTCAGGGATAATTCTGCTCTGCTCCTACTGAATATAGTAGGAGCAGAGCAGGAAAGGGTCAGAACTAAACTTGGGTAAGAAGTCTTGTGGCACTAACGACCACAGTAGACTCGGCACAGTTGAGGGCTAGGCAGCTGGGATGATTGATGGATGTAGGAATCAAGGATGGGGTGGAGTTCGGGATGACTCCCAAGTTCTAGCTATGGTGAACTGGGTGGAGAATGCTGTTATTCCTGAAACAGGGAATAGAGGAGGAGCAGTTGGGCAGGAAAGGGGAGGAAATCAGGCTGGGACTTGTCGAGTTAAAGGATCGACAGATAATAGAGTGGAGGCTCCCAAAAGACAGGGAGCACTTGCCAAAGTCATGGTGAAACAAGATGCTCTCCATCTATTGGGAGCCTGGAGAAGGTCTTGTTGAGTTAAAGTCCATAGAGAAAATTCTGGAATTTTGAAGACTCAGAGAAGAAACACTAGAATTTAAGGAAATAGCATGGAATAAAAATACAGGGGACCAAATGTTCAAGTCCATCTTACAAGCAGATATGGCACTCCTAGGTCCCAGGCCAACTCTTCATGCCCAAACACCTCACCATACCCCTATTCATTCTTTTACTTTCCAATGAGGAGACATGCATTCTGCATCCTTATTACATCAATTATATTCCTGTACAGAATTTTTTTAGAGCCTAATTCAGGTGCCTTTGGCTTAACATGAATATGGTCAGCAGGTTTGCCCAAGTTTGTCCTCAAAAATATTGAAAGATAATTCCAGGGTTGTGGTGGTCACAGTAACTAACCTCTCAAGGGGTGAATTCATGATCCTGGAGTTTTAACACCCCTAGGAAAATAAGGGTAGAAGCCCTTTGTTTCTTATAGGGAAAGAAAATTACCCCCCCCCTACACACACACTATTTTCAAATGAAAAAGCTGAAGTCAATAGAGTGTATTTTTTAAAAAGTCAGCAGATAAAAGGAGAGGGAGAGAAAGAGGAAGAGGGAGAGGGAAGGAGTGAGCAGAGTTGGACTGCTTCATTTTCTGAAGTTAATCAAAATTCATTAATAGGCAGAAGAGACTCCATAATTTCTAGCTGAGAAACTATGGAGTCTACAGAGCCTCCCTTTTAGAAGTATGAAACACAATCCTGGTACTATGAGTATCAAACAATGACAAACCCTTGACCTGGAATGCAGAAATAATTACCAAACAGGGGATCCAGGGCAGAACGAAGATTGGACTTGAAGTGACATAGGGATACTGGTGGAGGGATATGGGAACTTTGATGGTATTGGAACTCAGTAAATTCGTACATCTATGCCATAAACAAACACTATTCTAACCATGTCACCTAAAATATAAAAACAAATTTTAAGAAAACAAGCTGAACATTATCACCTCTGTGAGTCTCAATGGTTGTGATTATCACCTATATCCCCTTCTCTGAAGTTCTGAAAATCTGCATTTGTCCTGGACATGGACTTTGGAGTGGCTTAATGATTGTGAGAAGAGGACCTAGGAGACCATCTAACTCTGTTTTACATACAGTAGGTAAGGCCCTGCACACAGCCAACCTGTGTCCAATCCCTGACATCACATATGGTCCCCTGAGCACAGTCAGGAGGATATTCCTGGGTGCACTGCCAGGTGTGGTGCTCAAACAAAAGTGACCTTTCCTACAACTAGCCTGTGTGGAAATACTTTTAGAAAATATCTGTCCCTGGATGAACATTTTCAGGTTCCCTTCCTGACACATATGCCTACAGTCATACCCTACTTCAGGACTTACTCCATATACTGCCAAAGGGGACCTTTCTGATGCACCTATTTGGAGCTGTCACTCTGTTTGAAAATGCTTAGGCTGCCTCCCATCCATAAGTAGATGAACATTGTATTCAAGGCCCTGGCGTCATTCTGATATTCAGTCTTTCCCAGTTCCACTGAGTCCTGCCACTGCAGACATCTTCTAGCTCCCCAAACAGATCAGGTGAGTTTATGTCATAGTACCTTTGTACATGACTCCTGGGATACATATTTTCTATGTTATCCAATAAAAACAACTTCTATTTATTCTATTAACTATTTTGTATTGGGGTTTTAAATTCATCAGAAACAGTGACTGGTGTCTCTTACCACTCTCAGCAAGCTATTTCAAGATATTTCAACATAGTGGAATAAAGGTTTGTGAATCAATCAGAACACTTGTAAGAGTCATGAGGAAGAAGGAGCCTGAGAATATCAGTAAAAAATGCAGGATTAGATTCTATATAAGAAAGGGGGTAGGGGGCAATTCTAAGACTCACTATAGAGAAAAATGGATTTTACTACCATCCAGTGAGATATTCATAGGAGGAATTCAACTCCTTCAATAATTCCTCACAATTCTACTTATGGGTTGGACAATGCAGCTTATGGATTCTCAGTGGAGCTCTGAGTACAATGGGCAGGTAGGAAGAGAGTGATATATTTAGTAAATAGCCAGGGCAGGCTTTCTTCAGAGTATGTTAGAGGAATCAAAACTCCTTTTGTATAGGTAGGAATATCCTTAGTGATCTATAAGGAGACTTTGAGCAAGAATATAAAAAACTGAGAATGTGCTACAAATAAACAGGGATATGAAGCCAGACATGTGTGGACAAGAACAATATACCTTCAGAAGGAAGTTATAAGTGTTCCAAGTAAGAACCAAGTGAAGCCAATTCTTTTGGTGATTTCTTACTCTGAATTTTCACCAGCTACTTAATGGAGGTGAAATAGAACTTATTCAAAAACCCCACAGAATACCATATATACGTCTTTCCTAGTCTAGTATTCTCAATAACCTATCTAGATATCTCATACTAAAAAAGTAGTTATGGTATTTTCTAACATTCCTGTCATCTTCACAAAGACCTAAATTGCAGAGTCTCTCTGTTTAATACCTATAGATGCCTGAGGTTGCTGCCTCCAATCTAACACGTTCAAGATTTGGAATCTTATATGGACATTCATTCATGTAACAAGTATTTGTGGATCAGATAGTAGTTCCAAGTGTGAAGGACACAATAATATACAAAAAAGTTTATGCCCTTGTATTTGATCTTCTGGTGGAAAAGGGAATAGACCCAGTCAAGATATACAAGATGATATACCTTGTGCTCTAATGAAGAAACAGGAGGACATGGAGAAGTATCTTATTTGATTAACAGGATCAGAGGAACATTCCAAAGAAATGACAATGAATACTTTATTAGAAAATTTTCGAGGAAAATAAAAGCAAGCATGTTCCAGACAGAATGAATGAGGGAACTTCATGTATTGAGAGGAGGAGGTGATTGTGGATGGTCTATGAATGAGGTTTAGATGCTCAGAAAAGGTTTATATAGGAATACAGCCTCCTTTTTAACCTGTCTAAAATACTAAGAAAGAGACCTAAAGTCTGAAGCAAAGACTAGAATTGGTCTGTGTCTGACATTGCCTGCTCACTTGAGATTCAGCTCCAGCAAGATGGAAGGACCCAGTATCTTCGAAATCCCAAAGATGTCAGAACTCTCATCCTACATCACACAAGAAAAAGTGAGAGGACAGTCCCAGCCATGAGGCCCTTCTTGGCCCTATCTTTTGCTCTGCACTATGTTATATCCTAGCATGAGGGCGGCCATCTTGCATAGGACCTAATCCTGACTGGCAATTGGGCTGATGGAGAAGGGAAAAGAGAGACATTGAGTTAGGGAGACCCAAGTGCGCCCACTTCAGTCAAGGAAGCTGTTTATCATGACATGGGCCAAGGAAGAGATGCCTGCCTGCATTTAGGCTATTTACTGTGGGTCTCTCTGTAGATGTGGTAGGGCCTATGTAGGAGCTCTTGTGGGAAGCATGATGCCTCTCAACTGTCAAGAACTATTTCCTCTGAGATGTACAACATGTAGACCCACTATTGGGGACAGTTTTCACAATGCTTTATAGTTTACAAGCATTTTCAGGTTCACCGAGTGCTGTCTGTGCACTTTGATGTCTGTATGAAGTTGGCACCTCAACAACCCTACAGCTCAGGCAGTCCATCCCTGCCTTTCAGAGGAGGGGCTGAGACCCAGGGAGGGGTAGAAGTTCAAAATCCACTTCCTGGGACACAGAAAGAAGTTCTGAACTCTCATCATGTGCTTCCTTTCACTCCTGACTCCACAACAGCTCATGTCATGAAGGTTAGTGCTCTGGTTTCCCTCCCGTTGATCGTCGATTTGCTCGAGCGGGCCCAGTAACTTCTCCATTGGAGACTTTGTTGTTACTGTGTTTGGCATATTGAATACTCTCGGTAGCTTGCCGGGCTCTCCGAGAGGGGCAGAGGAATTGAACTCGGGTCGGCCATGTTGGCCGCTTGTAAGGCGAAAGCCCTACCGCTGTGCTATCGCTCCAGCCCTCTCTGGTTAGGCTAGAAAAATTCATCCTTTCACTCAAGAAAGTGAGCCTAGGAGAGGTGGAGGAAGGTACAAGAGACCTGTGTTTTGGTTAACTATAATAGGCCCCTCAGCACATTTTCTGAGGCAGCTCCTCTTCACTGAAATCTACCTCCCCATTCTCATTCTGACCTTTTAATGAAAGATAAACGTCCCCCTCCTGTGCCCTGAGCGCCCAGCCAGATTGGGCAATTAGCCGCTGTTTGTGCAGGCGGTGGTTCTGAGAGAGTGGGTGGGCCGTGAGGGAACCCAGCTGGTCCAGCTGGGTCTTCCAGGTCCCCATGGGACCCTGTCCTATTGCCCTTCACTCAGCTACTACCCACTCTGTCTAGAACTACCCTGTCCTGCCTAGCAGCACTCCCTTGGAACTAAGGGTTTTTAACCTACTTTCCTGCCAAACTCTAGCACCAGGTTAGGTGTGGTAGAGGGCGCAGGAACTGGAGGGACTCCAATCTCCACAGTGCCTTCTTCACCCTAGGTACCTGACTAAGAGACTGCATCTATCGGAACCTCAGTGTGGTTGGAAGGTAAAAGCATTTTCTCCAAAATAATTCATGCCATGTAAAGGGTCAGGTAAGAGGAAAGAGCTCAAAATATGTGCTATTTCCCTAACATACTTGTTATTGGAGTGGAATAAAGAAAAATGAATTTTTTGTAAATTCCTTGTTCACTAGTGTTTGCAAACTAATCTTATAGGTATAACAGATATTTTATTCAGGAAGAAATATGACCAGCAGCCCAAAAGCCTCCATGTTCATCCTGCCTTATACATTTCTGGCCACCTTGCCTCCCCAGGGAAAAATCTAACCCTACTTCTAGCAGTGGGGATTGATGCTTCCTGTATCAAATAAAGATGGCACCATCAGTAAAGTGAGTCAGGAGCTGGGGTACAACCTTTAGATTGATTATCTTATTTATTTTTTACAACAGTGTTCTGATGAAGGTAAACTCACATTTACCCTTGTGATCGAGATGAAGAATGAATAATGACCTCAGGAATCTGGGAAAATCTCAGTGAAACGTATCACAGTAAAATCACAGCATAGACAGCTCAAGTAAAGAAATCACGCGCATCTCCATAAACCACACGAAGAATGGACAACTGAATTCAATATGCCACTTACAAAATACTTAAGGATGCATTTCTAATCCATTAATTACTTGGGGACAAACTTATAAAAATAGATAAAGAATTGTACAGTCAAAGCTGCAAATCAGTACTGAGAAAGTAAAGAACAAATAAATAGGATGTACAAAGCATTCATAAGAAATTTTTTAAATTTAAATTTACACCTAGGGACTGGAGCAATAGCACAGTGGGTAGGGTATTTGCCTTGCACATGGCCACCTCAGGTTTGATTCCCAGAATTCCATATGGTCCCTAGAGCACTGCCAGGAGTAATTCCTGAGTGCAGAACCAGGAGTAACCCCTGTGCATCACCAGGTGTGATCCAAAAAGAAAAAAAAAATTACACCTAGCTTATTTATTATTTCAGTGCTATTCCAATCCAAATCTTAGCAGGTTTGTCCTTTTTTATATAAGAAATCAGAAAGGGATTATTTTTATATAAGAAATAGTACAGTGACTTGACGAGTTGCCTTATACACAAGCAACCTGGGTTCAATTCCCATCACTACATATGGTTCCAAGGTCACCAGGAGTGATCCTTAAATTCAGAATCAGTAGTAAGGACTGAGAATTGCTGAGAATCAGTAGTAAGGACTGAGAATTTTTGTGGAGTATGCCCTCCACCAAAAAAATGAGGATGAGAAGTTTTAAAACATTCTAAATTTTGTTTTTATGAGGGAGAAGCACACTTACTTGTGACAGGGCTTACTCTTGTCTCTGTGTTCAGAAATCACTCCTGGCAGGGCTCAATGGACCATATGCAGTTGTGAGTATTGAATCTAGAAGGAAAATAATATAAAAAATGCAAATAATTTCACCAAAATGCACTTGCTGATTTGAAGATTTACTCTAAAGCTCAAGTGATCCAAAAAGTGTAATATTAGGGCAGGCATAGAGAGCAGCGAACACACAGATAGTCCATAACAGTATATATGGAATTCATATATAATGTTTTATAATTGCATTACATTTTAAAATATATTTTAATATAGCATGAATTTTGTTATTATAGTCAGTTTTTAACAAATATGTTCAAGTGAAAAATAGTATTCTTTCCCACAAGTGGTGCTAGAATAATTGGACAAGCATATGCAGAAACAATAAATAAATAAAAAGAATATTGGACTTTGCCTCACACCACATGTAAAATTAACTCAAGCATTGATCATAGACTTAACTATAAAATCTAAAATTCAAAGCTCTGTAAGAAAAAAAGAATCTTTGCAACATTAGAATAGGCAAATATTTCTCACATAAAACTTTAAACAATCTATTTTCTAAAATTGATATATTGGGCTTCATAAAAAGTTTAAGTTGTTTCTTTTTTGAAATGTGACAAAACTGATAGGAAAAATATTCATAACACATATGTGTAAAAACTAACTGAATATAAATTTTTTGTAAACTCTTACAGGTTGGAGAGATAGCTCAAGTGACTGAGTACATGCCTTGCATGTGCAAGACCTTAAGTTTACTCTCTGGCTTTACATGGTCCTCAAGTACCTCCTGAGGTAGCACTACTGCCCCCCAAATATTACACCACTGAGATAACTGTTGAATATTGACAGGAGCACCTAGGCACCACTGGCAGATACTTCTTTAAAAAAAAAATTCACTTAGGAAAATCCCTTATAACTTGATATTAAGCAAATAGCCAAAATTTTTAAATGGGTAGAACTCTTCACAAGAGAAGATGTACAGACATTATGCACATTAAAATATCATTCATTGCCAGGGAAGGCATGCATGTTAAAAATTAAATGAGCTAATACAACAAGCCAAGTACTAAAAATCAAAAGACTGGTAATACCAAATGTTGACAATGACTTGGAACATCTGGAACTCAAACTCCTAATGGGAAGGTAACATAGGACCATCATTTAGAAAGCGATCACATGGTTTTTTTGAAAGTTAACATGCAGCCCAGAAATCTTACTTCTTGGGGAAGTAAGATTTTTCCAGGGGGAAAAAATGAAACTTTACATCTGTACAGACACTTGTGTGCAAATGTGTAGAACTTCACTCATAGTAACCAAAAACTAAAAATTATTTAAGTTCCCATTAGATTGTAAACAAACATGAAACCTTGGGGCACTCTGTGAATCCTACTATGAATCTCAACAGAATCCTATTCAGAAATACAAAGGAAACAAGTATTGAAACATGCCGCCCAAATTCAAGAACATATTTTTTGTTTGTTTTTATTTGGGGGCCATACCTGACTGTGCTTATTGCCTACTCCTGGCTCTGTGCATAAGGATAACTGCAAGCAGTGGTCAGGATGTAGTATGTGGTGCCAGGGATCAAACTCAGGTTGTTTGCATGCAAGGCAAGCAATCTACCCTCTCTACTATCTCTCCAGTTCTCTAAGCACATCTTATTGAACAAACTGACATTCAACACAGAATAATAAATGATCTATTATTTCATTTGCAAGTTCTAGGAAAGACACATTTATTCTAAAGTGCTACAATGCCTATCAGAAGACTTCCTGGAACCATAGAGAGGAGATGGGGGTGGCTAGGAGAGGCAGGAGATGACTTGCGGGGTGATAGGGATGTGCTCTATTGATAGAGTGGCCAAGGGACACACTTGTCAAAAGTCTTTGGACTTAAAATGAATGTATTTATGATATGATCATTGTATCTTAGTTCTTAATGAAATTATTTTTTAACAAGCAAATAATGAAAGTTGGCTTATTATTACTCCTATATCTTATAGAACACGCACTAAATCCTTTATATGCATCATCTCATATAATCTTCTCAACAGCCCTCTCACAAATACACTAACATTATTCATGGAAGGATATAAGATAATGTGGTCCAGGTTCCATTGCTAATAAATGATCCCGGATTAGAACCGGGCAGGCTCAGCCAGTAAGGCAACTATGTCCAAAGCACAGACAAACTAACTCTGTGCCATTATGTATCTTCACTCAGTAGGTGGTGGTAACTGACGTTGTTCTAGTGTTGTGATTTCCAGAGGTGTTCTTTGAAGTTCACCCCTGGGAGAATCAAGGTCATAGGAATGAGCAGAGGAGATGCCTCTACCTTGAAGGACAGCCATTCTAGGAGGGCTTAGGAGAATATTAGAAACCCAGCTGGATGGAACAGATTTTCTCATAGGCCTTGCAGTGAACAGAAAATTGGACAGGAAACTGAAGCAGAAGCTGAACTGGGGAAAAGGTACATGCTGAGATTGAAACCTGAGAGGCACAAAGATCACACAGTGTCCTGGGATCTGAGTAAACAAGGAAAACTCTCAATTCTATTCAGGGTGGAACTGAACTTCCCAATACCTTTACCATCCAAGTCAATGGGAAACATGAATGGGGTGGATGGGGAGAGATGGCTGACCAGTGAGACTGTTTGAAAACAGTCCCTCTAGAAGAATGAAAAGCCTTGTGTGGCTCTACGTTACCTCAGATTCCCCTATGAGCACCAGGAACGCTTCTCTCAACAATCTCCCTGCTCTCCAACTCTGCAGTGAGATCACACCCTGTCATCAAGACTTTGGACCTGAAACAATTATTCATCGTCTTTTAAAGAGTGACGGCCCAGGCTCACTAGATGACATGTTCACCCCTAATTCCTCTCTCCACCCTTTCTCTCACAGCTCACTACACTTCTGTCAAATCTGATTGCATCAGGTTGAGGGGAGGGTAGTGAGCTTTGGGCCCCAGTGAGAGTGTGAGAGAGATGAGAGGGAAAAGGAAACAAAGCTCTCCCGTCTTTGAAACCACAGGTGCTGCCTGAGTGACTCGTCTCAGTCCAGAGAGCTGCAGAACCTGGGGGAACATTGAACCTGGGGGGTAATATTTCTGGTCCAGTGAAGGAGAAATGTGAAAGCCCTCACTGAAATTGCCAATAAGGTTTTTCTACACACACACACACACACACACACACACACACACACACACACACCACTGAGACTCTGAGTTATGAGGCATCCATGCATGGACTCGCCATACATGAGAAGCTGTGATTCAGAGGCTTCCAGGACTTCTAGGAGATGAAGCCAAATTAGTCCCTAGGGTGGCTGAGTTACCACACAAGGGCACTGACCAGACATTGACCAGACTATATGTTGAATACAAAAGCCATTGAAATGAGAGTGAAAACGGTCATCACGTGATGAGTGCAAACAAGGAAAACTCCCACACTGGAAGAGTACCATGGTTTGGTCAGGCTGTCCATGACCTTCCCCAGTGTCTATTGCCATTTGGAGGAAATACAAAAGGAGTGTCTATCTCCAGGGTAGAAGTCAGAAGGTAAATGAAAGAGTATAGGGTAGGTAAAGAAGAAAGAAAAGGCAAGGGAAAGTACAAGGCATTGTGCAAATTTCTTAATAGGAAATTGCTTGGAAATAATTCCTGAAACAAAGAAAAACAAGGAGGCAGCAGATTTACGGAGAAGTCCTGGGTGTGAGAACATCCTCTGTCACGACCAAGCATAGATTTTCAGCAACAAGTTGGAAAGTTTGATAGAGTCAAAGCAAAACTTCAGGGCAGCAGATGTTTTGAAAACAACCAGAACAAGTGGCACCTGAATACACCAAGTCAAAGAAACCTCTCGTGAAAAAGAACCAATGGCAAAGGAAGAAATTCTGTAAAGGACCAGTATTTACAGGTGACTTGATGAAGAATTGCATACAAAATAGGCTTAGAAAACTACCAAAAGTCCAAAGGAACTACCTTTGAGATAGTCTGGACTGAAATGCTATCAAAGCCCAGATCTAGAAGGACCCTCTAGTGCTTGCTCCAGAGCTCACCTTCCCAGCACCCTTCTGTCAGCAGTCACAGCTGGGAGACCTGTTGGCTGACCGCAGGCACGGCTCGAAGCTTCCTGCAAGCTGGGGTCCTTGCCAGACAATTCCTATTTATGGTCTCTTTTATCCTCTCAGTGGCTCTGGGAGTAAGTCATTATACTTGCCCCACTCATTGGAGGATGAGGAAACTGAGGTTCAAAGGAACAGAGCTTGTGTCTAGTTTCCTAATATTAGAATCATCCAGCCAGAGAGTCTGAGACTCTGAACAAGGGTGGGAGGAAGAAACTTCCAAAAGAGCAGTCATTTTTTATTGTAAGAAACTGAGGCACAGTGCTGTCACTTGTCTGACAGATTTTAGAAATTAGATTTAAACCCAGAGCAGCTGCCTTCATGATCTGATAGTGTTAATAATGACAATAAAAGCAACAACAATGGTGACCAATAATAACAACAGTGCAGGTAGATTCACAGAGCAGCATCTCTTATATGCCCAAAGTGTAGTTTTGTGCATTATCTCACTTAATCTTCACGGCTCTTGTTCAAAGCCTCAACCACCCTGAAGAATACATCCTAAGTTCCATTTAACATAGGAGAGAACTGAGGTCCAGAGAGGTTCCATGATTACATAAAGGTCGTGCCGCATGTACAAAGCACAGACTGGCCGGGTTCCACCCTAACTAAAACCAGCTTTTATTTCTAGGTGAGGTAGCTGATATTTCCCAGTCTACCCCAATAGGAAGCTGAGCCAGAGATATTGTACAGGCAGCAGCTGTGTCAGCCCATGACAGAGGCTGGGCAGGGGCCTGATCCTGCCCACTCACAGAAGCTGATCTGTGACTACCTTGAAGGACAAGAGAAAACACAAAGAGGTGTGGCCAGGGCATGGTGAGTGTGTACTGGTGAGCCAGGGAGGAGACAAAGATTCAGAGGGATGTCAGGTGGCCAGAGAAAGCTGGGCACAGGTTCTGGCTTGCCGTTTGTTTCACCACCCAAACAGAGAGATGTCAACCATAATAATGATTTCCTTGCCATTCAAGAGACCAACAACTGTCCCCAGCAGTTTCTCTGGACAGTTCTAAAGATACCTATGGAGCTAGGACCCCTCGAGAGACCAAGTGAAGACTCCAGTCTGGCACTGCCAAGTTCCCGGAGTCCACAGCACACAGTGATTTCAGCCTCTTCACTCAGCCCAACCCCTCCTGTCTCCTGTTGTTCTTGCTCCCTTGGTGTGTGTGGCCAGACTACTCTCTCCCTCCCTCTTCCCCAATGCCAACAAAAGTATTTAATGCCCACCATGGAAATAACCAATCTCTCTATTTCAACATCCTTAATTTGATCACCTCAGCAAAGATGCTTTTAAAAGCTAACATTTGGAGTACTAAGATTAGTTGTTGGAGCTCTCCAAGTGCCACTGAAAAAACATTAGTGTTAGTGGGAAGGCATTAAGAACTCTGGAGAGGTCCATGTAGAAAAGGTTCATGATACCATTTCTTCTCTAAAATAATCAGGGGACTGGGGTGGAAGTGGGAATCTCTTCTAGCTTGTAAAAATTCCAACTTCCCACCTTAGAGGGATGCAAAGTCCCAGAGACAAACTGCTCTGATCCCTTCTCCATCCCCCAACCTGTTCCCCTAACTTCCCCATTTTATGCATGACCCCCCCCCCCACCCTAAGTCATTTTCAATCTTCTCCCAAAACTAAGAATACAACCAAACAAGAACCTCACTTCTACAAAGCATCGGTATTTGCTAGTGAATCTGTGAAGCTTTGTAATATCAGTGGGAGTGGATATGATACACCAGATTTTTCAATTAAGCATGAAAACCCTTGTTTGGACATAAGAGTCCATCCATCAGCCGCTCTATCCCATGAGCATCTCTCATTTGCCACCTACTCACACTTTCACCTCCTGTTCCCAGTCAGCCTGCTCCCAACACTTGCTTACCATTGCCCTGTCCCTGCTCCATCTCCTCTGCCAAATTTCTATCATTCCACCTCCCAACCCCACCCCCACCCCATGCAGGGTTTGGAACCTATGGTCTCTGAACTATATTCCCAGGCCATTTCCTGTTGGTTTTTTAGGTTGGGCAGTTAAGATATGTCTAACCCTCTCCTGGTGAACTATTATTTCCCAGCACAAGAATAACTCCCTTCCCAAGAGAATTTCTATTGGATGGGAGTTAGGCGGAGGGGCGGGAATCTCCCATGCAGCCCTCAGGAAGCTTGAGGATCCCATCAGGGATTCTCAACCAGACCTTCAACTCAATGCAAAGGACCAAGGATGCAGACCTGCTCAGATCCTGTGATGCTAGGTATTACTTGAGCCACCTTAGCGGGCCTCCTGGGCCACAGCCAGTGACGCTCAGGGAAATGTGGTGCCAGGGTCAGCTGCATGCAACGAATGTACCTTAACCCCTGTCCTATTTGCACCCTTTCACCCAGTCCAAGAGGATTCCTAAAACCAGATTTACCATAATAATGTTTTAATCTCAGGCCATGATTACACGGAAATGTGCTGTAGGTAAACCTACTTAGACATCACCAATGTAAATAGACAGAGTGCACGCGCGCACGCGCGCGCACACACACACACACACACACACATCAAAGGTCACTGCTCAGTTCCACTCTGAAGGAAGCATGTTCTAATGTCATCACCACCACCAACCGACCTGTCTGGTTTGCACTGTGCTTGGCGGCAGGTAATTAGCATTTGCCCAGATGGCCAGGCCCAGTGCTGTGCCATGGGTCCCGACAGGCTTCTTCACAGCAAAAGGCTCCGCTTTGGTGTAATTACCAATGCCTTGCACACCAGTTGCCCTGGTGTGATGTCAGTCCCTCCACATTGTTTATTTTAATTAAAACAGAAATTGCAGGTCTTAGGTGCCTGTAATTATAGCCTATGAAGTAAATTGGCTGAGGCCCCTAATTAACCTGAAACACGTCTACCTGGCTGAAGGTGTAAGTTTGGACTTGACTGGTGCATTGTATGGGCACTGAAAAGGGGACTGGGCAGGGTTGGCAGAGACTAGGGTAAGACCGCCCTCCTCCGAAACAGGATGGGCAGCCTGTACCAAACAGTGGGTTCAATTTTATTTCTGAATGTGCCTATTAGCACAAGAACATCTTACATGCATGTGTGGGATAACACTTGAAAATCAATAAGTCAGAGAATGTAATATACAATATTAACAGAATAAAAAAGTAAACACCACAATGATCATCCTGAGAAAGGCAGAAAAAGAATTTTATAAAATTCAACACATCATGATTTAAAAAAAAAACAAACTAATAATTGAAAGAAACTGCTTTAATCTGATAAAGGATATCTATGAGAAATTCAGAGATAAAATCAAACTTAATGATAAAAGACTAAATGCTATTCCCCCTAGGATTAGGAACAAAACAAGAATATCCACTCTTGTCACTTCTATTCAATATTTACTGGAAGGTTTATCCAGGGTAATTATGAAAGAAAAAGAAATTATGATATCCAAATTGGAGTGATGGAAAGATAGCACACTTGCATTGCATGCCGCAGACCCTAGTTTTATTCCCCAAGCACCACTGGTAGTGATCCCTGAACACAGAACCAGACATATGCCCTGAGCACTACAAAATGTGGTCAAATCTCTCCCCTCACAAAATAAAAAGATAATCACACTGAAAGTAATAAGTAAAACTACATTCTTAGATGACAAAAATATTACTTGTCAAAAATCCTAAAAATCCACTTAAACACTATTAAAACTTGATTGTAAAAAAACAAGATCAATATATAAAAAAATTAATCATATAGCTGTATGCTTGAAACAAATAATCCAAGAGTAAACTTAAGAAAACAGTTCAATTTATAATAGCACCTAAAAGAGAAAAATTTAAAGATAAGTTTAACAAAATACATGCAAAACACATCTCTGAAAACGCTAAAAAAAATTGAAGAAATGAAGGAAGATATTAAAGTGGGGAAACAGACGATCTTCATGAATCAGAAGACTTTATATTGTTCAAATGGCAATATTCTTCATATTGACCTATAGATATGAAGCAATACTATCAGAATTCCAGCTTATTTTATTATAAAACTTGACAAACTCATTCCAAAACTTATAGGTAATTGCAAGAATCTTTGAACAAGCAAATTAAAAAGGAACCAAGTTGGTAGACTTACACTTCCCAATTTCAAATTTTATTACAAAACAGTAGTAATAAAAGTAGTATGATATTGGCACAAGATAGGCATATAAACCAACGGTCTAGAACTGAGCACATAAAAATAAACTCATGTACACAGTCAACTGATATTTTACAAGAATATTCATTACTATTAATAGAGGAAGAATTATTTAATCAAGAGTGATGCTGAAACAACTTCACAGCTGCAAGTTTGTATGAAGACATTTCCTCACTTCACACCACGTATGAAAATTAACTCAAGATAAATAAAAGCCAATATAATGTCTAAGAGAATTTCAAAACTAATAAAAGAAAGTAGAGTATTCAACCTTTATTCCCTTGGATATAGCAATAGAACCTTAGAAATAACACCAAAATTACAAGCAACAAAAGAATAAATATATTAATAAGGCTTAATCAAAATTAGAAATTCTTTAGCTACAAAAGACACTATCATGGACCAGAGAAATAGTATACAGCAAGTGGGGCATTTACCTTGCATGCAGTCAACTTGGATTTAATCCCTGGTACCACAAAGGGTTCAAGATGCCGCTCTGTTAAACATTCATTGATTTAAAGAAGGCCTTTGATTCTGTTGAGACGGAAGCGGTCATTGAAGCCCTAGCCAATCAGGGCATTCAAGCCCAATACATCAGGATCCTCCGTGAACTGTATTGCGGATTCACTACCAGGATCTCACCATTCTACAAAGAAGTGATCATTGATGTCAAGAGAGGGGTTCGGCAGGGTGATACCATTTCACCGAAACTCTTCAGTGCCACCCTCAAGAACATCATGCAACGACTGGAATGGGAAGGAATGGGAGTGAAGATAGATGGTCGGCAATTACACCACCTCCACTTTGCTGATGACATTGTTTTAATAACACCAAACATCAGCCAAGCGGCACAAATGCTGGCCGACTTTGACCGTGAGTGTGGAAAGGTAGGACTACAGCTGAATCTTACAAAGACAATGTTTATGAGAAACAGCCTCGTTCCTGATGCTCCATTCGCTCTCAACGGAACGACCATCTCCGAATGCAACAGCTATGTGTACCTAGGTCGAGAAGTCAACATGACAAATGACCTGGCACCCGAGCTGCGCAGGAGGAAGAGAGCAGCTTGAAACGCCTTCAAGAAAGTCGAAGAAATAGCTAAGAGGACGAAGAACCTCCGGCTCCGGGCACATCTCTTTGATTCCACTGCTCTTCCTGCATTAACATATGCCTCAGAGACCTGGGCCCTATGCAAACAGGATAAGAACGCTATTCAGGTCTCCCAAAGAAGAATAGAAAGAGCTATGCTTGGAATATCACGTTTCACTCAAATGAGAGAAAAAATCTGGAGTTCCGACATCCGTCGACGATCAAGAATCAGGGACGCTGTCTCATTTGCCAAGGTGTCAAAAATCAGATGGGCTGGTCACGTAATGAGATTTAAAGATGACCGCTGGACTAGAGCTGTGACTGACTGGATTCCACGGGATGTCAAAAGACTGCATGGCCGCCCACCTACCAGATGGTCAGACTTCTTCGTGAAGATCATGAATGATCGGTTTGAGGCTCTTCATGTTCCCAGAGCAAACAGATGCCATTGGGCTACACTAGCACGCGACAGGGACAAATGGAGACGTTACTGGCACCCACTCGAGCAAATCGACGACTAACGGGAAGTTAAGTGATTAAGTGACCACAAAGGGTTGGTCTCCCCATGTCCTGCCAGAAGTGATCCCTGAGCACAGAGCTAGGAGTAAGCACTGAGAACTACTAAATGTTGGCCAAACCTACTGACACCCCTTAAGAAAAAGACATTTGGGACCATATAAATAGCACAGAAAGTTGGGTAGTTGCCTTGCATGTGGCCGCCTAGATTTGATCCCCAGCACTTCATATGGTCCCCTGAGCAGTGCCAGAAATGGTCCCTGAGTACAGAGCAAGGAGTAAGTCCTGAACTCAGCCAGGTGTTCCCCCCAGCCCACAAAAAGACTCTATCAAAAAAGTAGAAAGATTGCCAACCATCACTATAATACTATCACTGCCATCCCATTGTTCGGTCTATTTACTCAAGTGAGCGCCAGTAACATCTCTATTCCTCCCCGCCCTGAGATTTCCTTACTTGTCTTTCCCAACAATTGGAGACTCTTTCAGGGTCAGAGGAATGAGAACTGTTATCGTTACTGGTTTTGGCATATCAAATACACCACAGGGAGCTTGTCAGGCTCTGCCCATGCTGGCGGGATACTCTCGGTAGCTTGCCAGACTCTCCAAGAGGCATATATATATATATATATATATATATATATATATATATATATATATTATATACATATATTTCTCTCTATGATTTGTTGCCTACTGTCTGAACCCCATCAAATATGGTGTGATAATTATGGAAAATAGGTAGGAAGTGTCTTATGATGTGTCACATGGCTGCTTTGCGGAGGTGCTGTCCAGAAAGTGGCCTGGAGTGTGGCAGCAGAGGTCAGCTGCTGAGGATGGGACCTTTGGGGCTGGGAGGGCTCTCACCCGCCCCACTCTGGGGCAAACCGAGTGGAAACAGCCTGGCGCAGAGTCCAATGTCATGATCGTGGGAGCCTCATTTTTTTGCTCCCTTCCATGAGAAGCAGCCTGGAGAGTTCTGGAGAGTGGCTGATAAGTAGATTATCTGGAGACTGCAGGAAGTGGCTTATGGGTGTCTCCCTGGGTCGCTGGGGGAGACTGGGGGAAGCAGGAAGAGGATCTCTGCTCCCAGTCCCATTGAGCCCAGAGTCAAAGGTCACAAAGTTCCGCATGCCACCCATATAAGAGAAAGTATTTATAAACTAAAGGTAAAGGCCCTCCCGTTGATCGTCGATTTGCTCGAGCGGGCCCAGTAACGTCTCCATTGGAGACTTTGTTGTTACTGTGTCTGGCATATCGAATACTCTCGGTAGCTTGCCGGGCTCTCCGAGAGGGGCGGAGGAATCGAACTCGGGTCGACCATGTTGGCCGCTTGTAAGGCGAACGCCCTACCCGCTGTGCTAAACCATATAGATAAAAGACTAGAACATATGAAACACTCTTACAACCCAATAAGAACCAAATAACCAAAAAAATAAACTTTTTATAAATGGGCAAAGAATCTATATAGTCCTTTCTTCAAAGATGAAATAAAAATGACCAAAAAGCACATGAAAAAGTGTTCAATACTGTTTAGTCATTTTAGAAGTGCAAAGCAAAACCATAATAAAACATTACTTCACATCTGTTAAGATTATTAAAATTTCAACAAAAATCAGAGAATAACACAGCACCTTAGTGTTGGGTCTGTGGCCTCCATCACTGCATATAATATTATAAAAAATGGTGTGATCATTCAATCGTTTAAAAACAGCTTGAAAATTCTCCTAACTCTTAAACATAGAATTGCCCTGACCCAGCAATTCTATACCTGGATATATAACCAAGAGAAAATGAATAAATATAGCCACCTCCCAAAAGTTTAAAAATCTTTAGACCATAATTATTTAGACCATAATTATTAGTAATACTCAAAAAAGTGGAAACTTCAAAACTTCAACTGATATTGTATTAACTGAGTGCAGTACCATATTCATACAATAGAATATGAATCAGCCATATAAAGATGCAAATCCCAATTCAGAATACAACATGGGAAACACTAGGGTAGGGTCAGAGAGATAGTACAGTGGGTAAACCACTTGATTTACACATGGCTAATACAACTTCAATCCCCAGAACCATATGTGGTCTCTGAGTACAAAGCCAGGAGTAAACCCTGAGCACAGCAGTTTGGCCCAACCCATTCCCCCCTCTAAAAAAAAAAAAGATTGAAAGCATTAGAGTGTCTGAAAGAAATAAATCTCAAAAGATTACATGTTGCTTGGGCCCATGTAGTCTGTTGCATAGCTTCTGTGTCCATACACTACTCCAAGTGCTGAAACAAACACCAGTTTAAATCTATGACTTGAGCATAATTGTGATTGCTCTATTTTTTAGAAAATTAAGAAAAAAGCATTAAAAACTATAAATCATCTATAACCAAATTAACTGAAGAGAGAAACTATATTTAAGGTTTTGTGCAATTTCTCTTTTGTGTGCAGAAATCTTTCAGACTTCTTGAACATCGTAAAAGATATGTATATAACAAACTCTTATGTGCCTACCTGCCAACTTAATAGATAAACATTATCATTAAAATGAAATACCATTGACCACAGAGATAGGGAATTGGGTAAGATGCTTACCTTGCACATGGCCAACCAGGGTTTGATCCCCAGCACCCCCATACGGTCTCCGGAACCCTACCAGGAGTGATCCCTTAGCACCACAAGGTGTGACCCAAAAGAAAGAAAGAAAGAAAGAAAGAAAGAAAACAAGCAAGAAAGAAAACAAGCAAGAGAAAGAAAGAAAACAAGCAAGAGAAAGATAAAGGAAGGAAGGAAGGAAGGAAGGAAGGAAGGAAGGAAGGAAGGAAGGAAGGAAGGAAAGAAAGAAAGAAAGAAAGAAAGAAAGAAAGAAAGAAAGAAAGAAAGAAAGAAAGAGAAAAGAAATGAGAAGGGAAGAAAGGAAACAAGAAGGGGAGGGGAGAGGAGGGGAGGGGAGGAGAGGAGAGGGGAGGAGGGAGGGGAGGGAAGCAAGAAAGCAAGCAAGAAAGCAAGCAAAAGCAAGCAAGCAATGAAGAAAGAAAGCAAGAAAGAAAGAAGGAAAGAAAGAAAAGAGAAGAAATGAGAAGAGAAGAAAGGAAACAAGAGGGGAGGGGAGGGAAGGGAAGGGAGGGGAGGGAAGGTGAGGGAAGGGATGTTTATCTGCAGCAAATATTTTTTCATTTTGCCATTTTTATTTTAGTTTCTGCTCATACTGTTTTGAAGGCATAGAAATTCTCTATTTGAAAAAAGAATAAATTTTGGGGGGTTATTCCATTGCTTTTGTGGTTTTTCTTCATCTGAAGATCATTCAAATATTTACACTAAACATTATTCTAGTTTCAATATAGGCAGTTCCAACTTTCACAATGCTGTATTGAGGTAAATGCCATAATCAAAAGTGAAGTACTTGAAATTTCAAAAATAAACTATCAATCCACTGTAAAAACACACTGTCCTCCCGTTGTTCATCGATTTGCTCGAGTGGGCCCAGTAACGTCTCCATTTCTTGAGACTTGTTGTTACTGTGTTTGGCATATTAAATACATCATGGGTAGCTTGCCAGGCTTTGCTGTACAGGCGAGATACTCTCGGTAGCATGCAGCCGGCCGGCAGAGCCGGGTTGATTCCTCCGCCCCCCTCAGAGAGCCCGGCAAAGCTACTGAGAGTATCACACCTGCACAGTATAACCTGGCAAGCTACCCGTCACATATTCAATATGCCAAACACAGTGACAACAAGTCTCACAATGGAGATGTTACTGGGTCCGCTGGAGCAAATCGAAGAACAATGGGAGGACAGTACTACAGTGCCACAGACTTATTAACCAGTACCATCCAGTATATGTGATATTGCTATATCTTCTTAAATAGTTCATCAGATTGAAAAATGATCCACTTATTTCAAGTTTGCTGAATTTTTAATCATGAATAGATGTTCTTCTTAGTCAAATATCTTAGCCCTTGATATGTTCTTCTTAATTCTGTAAATGTAGTGGATTACACAGTTGGATTTTCAAATGTTTAAACACGCTTACATTTATAGGGTAACCCACACACACAGAGACACACATAAAAATACATACCAAAAGTAAAAAATAAAATAATATTTGGATGGTTCTCAGTTTTTCTTATAAACCTGTTCTGATAAACTGAAGTAGAACCTTCTTTGACTTTCACTGCCTGATTATCTCACATTCAAAGCCACAGAAAACATGAAAATCTCTCTCTGCAAGCATCCCAATCACCCTTTGCTTCTATTGTCATCTACAAAACTTTTCCTTCTGTCTACTCTTCCAGGAGCAGTGTATGATAAACCCAACTTTCAACCTTGTCATTATTTTTTGTCTACCTTCTATTTAAAAATAAGTCACAATATCTAAAAACTATATAGAGGATAGCAAGACATGACTGACTTAAAAGCAATACTCACAAACCTGACAAGTGG
Organism: Sorex fumeus; assembly: GCF_029834395.1. NCBI lineage: Eukaryota > Metazoa > Chordata > Mammalia > Eulipotyphla > Soricidae > Sorex > Sorex fumeus. The sequence goes on along the minus strand of NW_026606101.1, from coordinate 6,033,314 downwards.
CTATGCAGTGTTTTAATTGCTGCAGATGCTATGTCTCTAAGCCTATTCAAAGAGGAGTAAGGGAAAGAGTGTCTCCACTTTTATGGGGCCGGGGCCAGGCTGTTTCTACATCTTCATTAGAGAGGTTAATTGGGAGGCAAGCAAGGCTGTGCTGGGGCAGTTATAGCAAGCCAGATGCCATTTGAACTGGAAGCTGTCCAGCTGATTTCTTTTAAACCTACAAAGCTTTGCTCCATAGATGACTGCTGTCTGTGGTGGAGGAAGCAGCCGGTGTCCGGTGCTCTCCCCATGGAGTGCTTCTTGTTTGCCTTCCATCTGTGGACACTCTGCTCCAGTAATAACCCACGTTGATTGTTCTATTGGGGGAAGTAGTGTGCTCACAGTTTAAATGGCAACCAAGTGATCATGTCCTCAATGGCATTCATTAATGAGGATTAAAAGCAATGGTAGCTATGGCTTTAGGCTTCCCAAGTCAGCTACATTCTGGTTCTTTCAAAGTTTTGTTTTGTTTTGTTTTTTTAAATCCTTGGAATAACAGTCCGTCTGAGCCTTCTGGGTTCCTTCAGGCTCATGTGCCTCAACTATCATCAAATCAAAACTTGGCAAACATGTCTATTAAGAAAGAAGCTTGGGCCAGGAAGATAGAGTTAACAGGGATGAAAGTATGGTTTGCTTACAAGACTTAGACATCTCATGGTCTCCCCCAAAGCACCACTAGGAGCAAACCCCCAAGCACAGAACCAGAAATATCCCCCAAGAACTGCCATATATTGCCCAAAAACAAGAATGAAGAGGAGAGAGAGAAGTAAAAGAAGAAAATAAAGAAGCATTTCTGCATACAGATACAGTATTTATGTATCTGTGCATTTAACTGCTGACTAAGTGATTTGAAAAGTTTATGTTAAAGATCACAAGTAAGATACCCTAAGTAGACTTATTCCTGAGGATACTCAATAGCCACAATCTTTTGGAAGTTCCGTTCAAGTAGCAAGTTCATTTAAGAAACTTAGTACATACTCATTGACTTCTACATCCCAGTTTTTTTCCAAGTTCCTGATGTGTCAAAGTCACAAAAATGTGAGCTCCTCAACATAATGTAAGCTCCATGAAGATGTATTTTGGCTTGTATTGAGCATCATGGTTTACCCAGAACACAGAACAAAGCCTAGGGCTTAAATGATGCTCAATTAATATGGATTAGTAGGTTCTTTGAATGAATAAATTGACTGGGGTTGAACTGAACTCCCCAAACAGAGGTTACCTATAAACAATTATTTAGTGGTCACATTTGGTCTGATGGCACAAGTTCAAGACCAGATAAAATAAATGAAAAATTGAACATAAATATATTTTAAATCATAATGATCAAAAACCTGGAGGATTCTGCCACTGATGTTTATAGCACTGACAAGTAGAATTCCTTAAGAATAGAGAACCTACTTAAGTCTAGCATTCTTTATGCCAGAATCTTAACCAAATTCATCAAGACTAACTGACATAGTAACTTAAGCATCGTTGATTCCTTTCAGTGTATTTGTCTGTTTTTTATGAATGTGTGTGTTTGTGCATGCACACATACCATTCTACTAAGTAGTTCTCAAACATCTACTGGATCCTACAATTCAACTCAATCCTAACACTGTCTATATGAATAGAGCATCAGATCCCATAAAAAATTAAAGGTTCATTACTAAAAGACTGCTCCACCTCCCTTATAACACACAAACACAAACACAACACAACATAACAAAACGTCAGATACTAATTGCTAGTCCAGGTGGTAAATTGTGCTCTGTTCTACCAAAGATAGATCAGGGGTTTACACAACCCCTTCTATTAGGCTCAGTTTCTTTCATACAACTTGGGAAACATTTTACTGTGTTTTTATTTTATTTTACATAGTAAGGACATATTTCAGGAATATGTAGATGAGAGAAGTACATGTGTGAGTTGGAGTTTCTGTGTCACTAGGAATAGACCATGTTTCCAGCACCTTCATATATCCACTTACCAGGAAACTCTTCAAACTCAACTTTTTTGTATTTTATGGAGGCTTCATCAACTAAACACTGGTCAGTGGTGTCCGGTTAAATCTCTAACCTCTTTCCTCTCCCCAGAGGTCAGGGGTTGGAATTGGAAGCTTCAGATATCTCACCATAGTGTTTGTGTTCCTGACAACAACCCCCATTCTTAGATCACCTGGGGGTTTTCCAAACTCACTAACAAAAACTCAGGTATTAAAAGGGTTTTATTATGAGTATCAAAACATTTCTATATGTTACCCAGAAAATTCAACAGGCTTCAGGAGATCTATGCCAGAAACTTGGATAAGGACCAGATGCATATTTCTTTTTATAAATCACAATATCACACTGCCTTACCTCCTTCCTGGCATTTTCTATATGGAATTAAAACTGCTGGGTGCAAAAAAAAATTAGGAGATGAATCAATGCAAAAATTCACATTATTGGTTGGAATAAAATGAAAATGACCTCTACCTTCTTCAGATCCTGATATTTGGATATTTTTTTCTCACATGCTACTTTCAAGAAAGAAAAGTGAGATGGCATGGGGTTCCATGAACATTTGGTTTATTTGTTCCTTCAAAACATACCAACAGAAGGAACTAGTAGTTTAAGTTGTATGAGAGCAAGTTCATTGCTGTGTCCCTCGTGCATTCAAAAAAGAGAGAATGAATGAATGGAAGTTGAGAGCAGTAACTACAATACATGCTCAGTGGTTTCTATATAATCCATCACTTGAACCTCTCAATTCTTGCTGTTGATGTAGATTTCCCAAAGTTCCACTTCAGTTCTTCTTTCTCTGTGTCACCAGAGTCAAAATTGTAGTTTGGACCATTCTTTGCTAAATGTTTCTCTGTTCGCCCTGTTGGCCAAGATGTGATCACTTGTTCACCAAGACGGTCACCGTCACAGTCACCCCATTGTTCATCGATTTGCTTGAGCGGGCCCAGTAACATTGTGGGACTTGTTACTGTGTTTGGCATATGGAATACGTCACAGGGAGCTTGCCAGGCTTTGCCGAGTGGGTGAGATACTCTGGGTAGCTTGCCGGGCTCTCCAAGAGAAGTGGAGGAATCGAACTTGGGTTGGCCATGTTCGCTGCTTGCAAGGCTAACACCCTACCCACTGTGCTGTTGCTCCAGCCCGTTCACCAAGACATGCTAATTTATTTATTTTATCTTGTCAACTCCACTTCTTCCAGATAGATGCTTTTTTTTTATTAAAAGTCATTCTTATACTATTTGTCGCTCCTTCTTGGTTACAATTGATTGAAACAAAAGCCACCATCTAATGTGCATGTGGACAATGCTATCTGTCTCTCAGGAATATAAAATTCTAGCACTCTCTAGGTCAAGCACTGGAAGGGCCCTTGAGATCACCCAACAGGTGGTCAGCGAGCAGAGAATGACAGCCTACAGAAAGAAGGGAAGAAGCAAAGCACTGAAGCAGAGATGAGAAACAGAAAGAAAATGCTTCCTTTGCAGAATATTTCAGCTAGTCCCAGGTCTTCCTTGGAGACAGGCTAAATCTTTTAAAACAGTCCTGGATCCTTGTAATCAATCCTCCAATCATTGCGACTTAAGGTAATATAAGTGGGTTATTCTAGCTTCTGTTATTTGCAACTTAAGGATCAAATAATGATGAAATAGCCTCAAGGTGCCTGATTTGGATGGATGCATGATTCTCATTGACTGAGAAATTTTTACATACGTGGCAATATGCTCTGCAGCCTATAGTATGAAAGCACTGTAAAGTATGTCAGAACTGTATTACAAAGTGCAATTGTGCCTTCACACTACTGCTATCATCCTTATTTTACAGATTCAGTGTGCAGAGGGGGGAAGTAGCATCCACAATCATAGAGTAAGCAACTGGCTATTTAATCCTGCTAGAGCAAAATTAAAAAGCAGATCTGTCTGATCCCCAAGACCACACTCCCAACCGCTCAGCCCTGGCATGTTCCTGTCTGCCCTACCAAAAAGTGCTGGGGTAGCTCATAGGTCTAAGGGGAACCACCCAGTGTTCTGAATTGGCGTTTTACAGTTACTGAGTTCCCCCCCCTCCCACCCCCCAGAAGGGATACTCTCTGGTCCCAACATGATCAGAATCTCAGAAATCCTATGCAAGAAGCCTGATCAAGGAGAGGCATGAGTAGAAAGGGGAGGCTAGGGTTAAGGAAAAAGTCACCTCCCTTGGAGGAATGAGCAGTAGAAAATGGGCCAATATGACCAGACGTACACCAGAATATTTGGTTCAGACTTTGGCAGCAACAATCACCCAAGAGACATACTAGATGCCATCTGCAGCGAAAGTTTTGGGGTGAGAGAGAGAGCAGTGTGTCACTGTCTCTGTATCTCCAAAGCGAGTCAGCAGATAATGTAGTCAAGGTAATGAGATCAGGAGAGCTTCTTTGGAAGGCACAAGAACATTCTGAATCTGATCCTTCCCATTCATGGCTAGGGAGCAAACCATCTCACCTCTTTTTATTTGAACTTTTTATTTGACGCCCATTTCACCTCTTTTTATTTGAACTTTTTTGATATTGCTACTAAAATTTTGAAATTAGCTATGTCATTCAATATAGTTCTATTGGATAGTATTGCTATTGACAATTAAGATATGGCATTTTAGAGGGGCAAAGTTCTTAGGTTAATGTATTCATTGTCTAGGGCTGCTGTAACAATCATAGAATAAGTAGCTTCAACCATAGAAATTGATTTTATGGTTTTTGTGAAGGACCAATTTAGGGGTCAAGGTGTCTGCAAAATTGGGTTCTGATGATGCCTCTCTCCTTGACTTGCTGATGGTTGTCTTTTCCCTGTGTCTTCACATGGTCCCCCATCTAGCTGCACACATGTTGAACTTTCTCTGTGGAAGGTCAGCAATATGTTTGCTTAAGGTCTACCCAGAAACCTTATTTTACCTTAATCATCTACAAATACAGATGCATTTTGTAGTACTGTGGGAGAGGGCTTAGAATTTCAGCACAAGAATGGAGTGCAGAACACAATTTAGCCTTCAGCAGTGCTACACTCTCCTAGTTTGGAGATGTCTGTTCCGCATTTACCAACTTTGGTGCTCATCAAGAAATTTCCCCCTCTTTATCATCTTTGTTCCCTTTTAAACAAGGACCCTCTATTCATTTCACATCATTCTTTAGGGTCCTCCTATGTTATAAAGAGGTTACCAGAAATTGGAATATCTCTTCTTAAATCTTCTAAGGGATTCTGATAAAAGGGTGAACAAAATAGTTGAAGAGACAATAACTGTGATGACTCTATGATTGAAGAAAGCAGAAGTTCTGAGCACACCATGGAGGTATCTGGCCCTTAGCAGGAGAGAAGGCCAGAGGGCATGATGATCGTGTGACATCTGAAAGATCAGCCAAGTTCAGACAGAATAGGAGTGTGTATTCCTGGGAAAGATGCAGAGATGAGAGGCAACACTACAGTCTAGAAAGATGGGATCAGCTAGAGCCAGAGTAAAAGGCCCTAGTTAGGAAACTGGGACAGTGTAGAGCCAGGGAAGGGTCTGAGTAGACAGGTGGAGTTAGTCCTATTGATGAGATTCCTGGATGGTGTATGAAATTAGAGAAGAAGTTGTGTGTACACAAGAGGCCAGGTATAAACCACTGTAAAGAGCCAAATGCCAGGTCAGCAGCAAAGGCAGAGGAACAGAAAAAACAGAGGCATTCAAGCACAATCTTCCTATGTATGCTCCCCAAGAACCCTCTGTTTGTCAGCACAGTGCTAAGCCCAAGATTCTGCAGAGAACAAAACTGTTTCCTATTTCCATGGGCTCACTATTTAACTGAGTCCACAGAACTAGTCCAAATAACCCTATAAACATCATGAAGGAAATATAAATGGATAAGGTTTCCAACAGGGTTATCTGAATATGGTTAGGTGTCAAGTTATGAGAGAGCCTGAAATCTATAAAGTGTAGGAGTCCATTGGGATTAGTCCATGAATAAGGGATTAGGGACTAGTAGGTACCATAGCCTAGTTGCTGAAGGCACTGCGAGAAGCTCTGAAGGACAGAGAAAAGCAGCCAGACTAAAGAATGAATGGAGTTCATTGGGAACAGGTGAGCAAGAATGAATTGTGATATACAGGTTGGATCACCAGGAACATGGTGTTTAGGTGCCTGGTGAGAGAGAGAAGACCCAGGATGAGAAGGTATCTCAGAAGGAGTAGGATGAATTGATCAGGAACATGTTAACTTCAAGTGACAATGGTATTTTCACTAGAGCCCAGGAACTAACAGTCATCAGAGCTTTCCCTACATGCAAAGCATCAGGAAGTGGCAGCAATGAACTCTGCTCTTTAAGTTATTAATCAGATGTGATTGTTCACTGTAGCACTGTCCTCCTGTTGTTCATTAATTTGCTCTAATGGGCCCAGTAACGTCTTCATTGCGAGACTTGTTGTTACTGTGTTTGGCATATCGAATACATTACAGGTAGCTTCCCAGGCTTTGCCGCGCAGGCGAGATACTCTCAGTAGTTTGCCAGGCTCTCCAAGAGGGGCGGAGGAATCAAACTAGTCCAGATAAAACACAGGCTCTCCTCCCTGACTACAAAAACTATAATAAATATGCCAGCTCTTCCTTAGAAATAAGAACAGCCAGTGACATGCCAGTCAGGATCCCGGCAGTGGTCTACACCAGGGTTTCCTAAACTTTTCCAAGGTGACCTCTAGTCTGGGATGCAGCCTGAGGGGGCACCACCACGAACACCTCGGATCCGTGACTGATGAACTTTGAATTGATTTTTGGTCGGTGCTTGTTCAGAAACCTTTCACTGTGAACAGGTTTTGTTTTGTTTTGTTTTGTTTTGTTTTGTTTTGTTTTGTTTTTAAGACACTCCTCCCACGCCCTCCCCTTCATTTTACAAAGCTGGAGTCTGTTCACATTGGAGATAAAAATTCTAGTTTTGATTTCATTTGTTACCATGAGAATCTTAGGGTACACTAAGAAATACTCTACTGAGAATCACAGTGACATAGGACTGACCCTGGTCAAACTGTGGAATGTCTGGTCACTCCAAGAACAACTGTGGGACTCCTTGGGAAAAGTTATCCCAAAACCCACAAGGAACTGCAAAGACTTTGCAACCCCAGGGCCTGCCCATGGCCTGCCCACTGTAGGTGAGGCTCATGCCTTTTTACATGGAATGAAATGAACCATTTCTCGCTGTCTTCCTGCAGACCCTACCCACCTCTACAGATAGCCCCTGGCCTTAGTTTCTTAGGAATTGCCAGTAAGAGAAGAATTCTGTAACAGGCATGGCAGAAGGCATGGCTATGGAGGGTGATGTTCCACATCACACCAACTCTCAACTGCACAGCTCCATTCTGCAAAGGAAGGAAAGACACTCGCCCAGCCTGCCCCCACCAGCTGCTTTCACTTTTATTCCTGTGATTTTCCTTCGGGCCAAATGTTTGATGTGCTGGCTGAAGATGGGACTTTGTTTTCCACACAAAGTCCACCTGCAAACACATGGAGTGCCATATATGTTTCTTATACATGCATTTTTTTTTACATTTCAAGTGACTTTTGGACTCCTGAGTCTAAAGAGAGATAATCTAGTAGGCCGTAACCAAATGAATAACCTCAGTTCTAGTTAATTTTTATTTCCTATTTCTCCTGATTATTAAAAAAAAGCAAAACAAAAAAGTCATAATTTTTAAAGAATTTTATCAAAACTAAACATGAGCCCCCCAAAACCCCATCCACAAAAAATCCAGCTCCATCTCCACACTCATAAATAACCAAAGATGATACTTCACTTCATCTTTATTCTGTGTCTATTTTTAAAGTAAATCAGAATCACACTGAATAATGGTTTGTGTTATCTTTTTCTGCTTATGAGAATTTCCTCAAATTGTTATTTCTTCTGCTATATGAAAACTGAGAGCTATAATCCTCCCTTACTGTGAATGTACCAATTGTTTGTTTAACCAACTTGTTTTGGGGCTACATTACTTTGTTTCTATGACTAACAAATACAAAAAAACTAAAGGTCATCTAGAATATATCTATTTATGTCTCTGATATTTATTCAGCATCAATTCTGACATAAAAGAATCTCTAGGGGATCAGAGAGATGTACAGGGTTAAGGCACTTGTCTTGCATGTAGCTGACCCATATTCGATACCCAGCACTACATACAGTCCCCTGAGTACAGTCAGGAGTGATCCCTAAGCACCATCAGATATGAACAACAACAACAACAAAAAACTAAGCCTACTCTAAAAATAATGATGCATTGGAGAGGAGAGATGAGAATTTGAACAAGATTTCAGGCCAAGGGACAAGAGTGTGTGGGACATAAACCCAGAGGTGCAAAAAAGAAAGCTACCCCAAGAGAATTTCCTGGTGAACTCAGAAACTGGTGGCAGAGGCAGAGCCTGCATAGTCAAACTAAGAGTCTATTATGTACATTTAAAAAAAAACCCTTAGTTGTATACAATACAAAATAAGGAATCATGCTGACACCCCCTCTAAAAGTGATATGAAAGGGTACAACATTATTTCATTTATAGGATGTTCTATAACAATCAAAATTTGTGTGTTCAATAGCAGAACAATGGTTATCTAAAGTGGGAGCTTGCAGGGAGATTGCCCTAGGGGAACGCAAAGTCAAGGAGAGGAAATGGTGAAAGGTAATGCAAGCGTTCTAGACTGTAGTGGCAGTAACAGAGCCAAAGGCACGTTTTGTCAGAACTCAGAAGTTGCGCCCTTAGCTGTGTATACTTCATTATATATAAATTATGCCTCAGTAAAAATAATTTTCTGAATAAAATAATTTAGGTACACAGAGAAACATTTAGAATGAGAAAATAAATCAAAACAATTACAAAATTTTTGCTTGGCTTTGGGGATGCAACACCCAGCGGTATTTGGGGTCATACCTAAGCTCAGGGGACCATATTCAAAACCAGAATTCAAAGTGGGTCACAGCCAATAGCTGCATTTAAGAAACTTTGGTACATCTACACAATGGAATACTATGCAGCTGTTAGGAGAGATGAAGTCATGAAATTTTCTTATAAATGAATAGATATGGAGAGTATCATCCTAAGTGAAATGAATCAGAAAGAGAGGGACAGACATAGAAGGACTGCACTCATTTGTGGAGTATAAAATAACATAACATGAGGCTGACTCCTAAGGATAGGAGATACACGGGACAGGAAGATTGCTCCATAGCTGGAAGCCTGCCTCATGGTCAAAGGGGAGAAGGCAGCTGGAATAGAGAAGGGATTACTAAGAAAATGACGACTTGAGGAACCAGCCAGAATGGGAGATGTGTGCAGAAAGTGGATAAAGAACCAAAAATGATAACCCCTCAGTGTCTGTGTTGAAAACCATAATGCCCAAAAATAGAGAGAGATTATGGGGAATATTGTCTGCCATGAAGGCAGAGGGAGGGTGGGAAAGTGGGGGTTTACTGGGGATATTGGTGGTGAGGAATGTGCACTGGTGAAGGGATGGGTGTTTGATCATTGTGTGATTGTAACCCAAACATGAAAACTTGTAACTATTTCAAGGTGATTCAATAAAAAAATTTCTAAAGTGATTTTTTTAAAAAAAGATACGTGTCTCAATCTCTGTTCTATCTCTCTGCCCACAACCAATCATAATATTTTTCTGTGGTGCTGTAAATTGAACCCAGAGTCTCACACAAGCAAGATAAAACCCTTCCTGTTGATCTACATCCCCATTCCTCCCCAATTACAAATTTTGAAAGCTGGAAAATTAATCCAAACATTGCAACATCCAGAGAAATGTCTTTCCATGCATTAACTATCTAACTTCTCCAGCACTTTTCTCAAAGGTATTGGCTCCCTTCTCTTAATCTCCATACATATCAATAAAAGCACAACAGTTTTTTAATAGCAACACTTATTTTCATTATTGATAATTATGATTATTGATCAAATATCTCCCAACCTCCTTAACTCTGTATTAAAGTTCCCTCTGTTTTCAGAATTTTTACCAAATTTGGCCAAGTCTTTAAGAAGACGTTTTGTATCGAGGTCTGAAACTTGTAAGGATTTTCCACAGACTAGTTTCTGGCTGCTCATTTCAAACTTCATTTCTTCTCCACATTTTGGGTGCCACAGGACACATTCATGTCCTGACATAGCTTTGGGCCCCAAAACTTCATGTCATAACGTGTGACATGTCCTATTCAAGTCAGCTCAAGAGCTGATAGGTGTTTCCCTGGAAGCAATTTCTGTACCAGGATGACTAGCAATTACTTAACTCCTCTAACAACTGCAAAGCACAGAGCTATCAAGCCCAACTAAATGTATCCCCATTTCAGCTTTCCCTGAGCCATAACCTCCCATGAGAAGAGAAAAAAGAAGCAGGAGGAAAGAGCTCAGTGAGTATCACTTGCTATGACCAGTTCCGCAGAAACCTGGGGACCTGGGGACACATCACTGGCCCCTTGTAGGGGCTCTGAAGCTGAAACTTCACAGGTGACCAGTGACGCTGACTCAGAGAAGGGGACTCAGCTCAGATCATTTTGGAAAGAGAAAATGGAAAGAGCAGCAAGGCCCAGACAGGGAAGGCTTGCAAAGCCATAGATAGGAATAAATTAATCCAGGCAGACCAAAGCTCTTCCTCTTATGAAGTAGGAACAGGAAGATAGTATAGAGGTTAGGGCACATGTCATGCAAGCCCCTGCTCCAGGTTCAATCCTGGGAACTACGGTACCTGAGCATAGCCGAAGTGCCCTGGAGACCCCTAGCAGGGCAAACCAAAGTCTGGTTAGCCAAGAATCACCAGTCTCTTTGGCCTCATGGGTGCTGTTTGGGATCCCCCTTCCTCCCACCTAAGGGGGGAAAAAAGTAAAAAATAAAAGGAAAGGCATTGCTCTGCTTTAAAGGCAAACTCCAACTGTGAGGGAAAATGTTGTTTGCGGTTATTTCTGCTCAATTTTGTTGCTCCCTTTAACTCTTAGCATTTCTCAGGGAATCTCTCTGCCAAAACAAAAGGGAGAGTTAACATTTTCATTAAAGTTTCTTGACATGGAGAAAAGGTGCAGAAAAGATAGTGAAATCACTGAAGATGGTTTTGAGAAAAACGGCTTCTCCTCACTCACCACATACCCACGAGCACGTCGAATGTTCTCTGAGCACAATTGCCACTACCCCAGAAGCTGCCGTGCTTCTGTGGGATTGGTCTCTACTCCCAGCAGAGGGGTTTCATGAATACCACATCTCTGCTGGGTCTCTTTTCTGCCTTCTCACCACCCCCTCCAGTATTCAAATACTCACAGCGAGGCCAAACTCCCTCCTGTTGAGACACAAGGTGGATGCTCAGTGGCAGCTCTCTGAGAGGAAAGCTGGGAAGGATGCAAGGAGGCAAATGTCAGAAGCTGCTCCAACAATCAGGAAAGCCAGAGAGAGGGGAAACTAAGTCAGACTGCGCTTTGGGCACTCAAGAAACAAAAGTCCAACTCAGACTCTGGAAAGAACAATGAGACAGGTGGTTCCGAGGGCAATTCAGGCCTCCATTAGGTCCAGGAGCCCCGAGGCTATTGTCTCTGCTTTGTCTCTGGGCCTAAGCTTCCTGTGTTTGCTTCATCTCTTCCCAAGCCTTCACGATGCAGAGGAATGTGGGCACATCCCCTCAAAACTCCAGGTTTACCTCATTTCTACTCAGCTGACTGAAAGAAAAGAGGGAGTGTATCCCTATTTCAAACTCCCAGGACAAGCTCTGGGCGGCTTAAGCCAGAAATGAAGATTCTGTTCCTGACAACTTCCCCAGGGATGGGTTGGATGACAGAATCCACAGTGGACTAAGAGCACGCAGAGAGATAACAGGTGCCTTCTTCCAAGGATTCTCAAGATCAGTCACTGGGTCTTCAACACCTCCCCCCAACACACACACACACACACACACACACACACACACACACACCCCTCTATCTCTATTTCAAGGCTTCTTTTCTATCCCTCTGACATGGGCGCCTAACATCACCCAGTGTCCCTGGTAGGTTTCCCTAAGAGGCACCTGGCTCCACGTGTGGACACAGGTCAGGCACTCAGACTCCAGATGTTGCATCAAAGGCCCTGGGGCTGAGGCTTTAAGGTGTAAAAATATCTGGTCCAACTTTAAGAAGAAATTAGGGTACCAAATTACCTCCCTTAGAGGTGCCTTCCATACTCTGTTAATAGAGCCTCCTGGACAGAAGGTCTCCAGGATGATGGAGGCCGTATGGGAGTTGTTCAACAATGGAACTCACTGGGTCAACTACCCCCTCACCCTGACAAAGGAGAATCCTTACACCTGACACAGATCTACCTCCACTGCTTCCAAACCAGAGAATCCCAGGTGACTTCTATAGCTCCCTCTGAGTTTCAGCCCTTATTCATTATAGAATTACACACTTTTTTTTTAGAATTACACACTTTTTATGGACTATAGTATCTGGAAGATAATGGCTATAGATCTATGTGGGCTCCTTTTCCCACATAGATCTTTTTTTTTTTTTGGTAAAAAAAAAAAAATTGTGGAGCCGGAGCGATATCACAGCAGGTAGGGTGTTTGCCTTGCACACAGCCAACCCGAGTTCAATCCCCAGCATCCCATATGGTACCCCAAGCACCACCAGGAGTAATTCCTGAGTGCAGAGCCAGGAGTGATCCCTGAGCATTGCTGGGTGTGACCCAAAAAGGCAAAAAAAAAATTGTCCAAAGTCTTGCCTACAAAAAAGACTGCCAGTCTCTTTATGTGAAATTATTTCTAAGTATGTAGGGAGATAAATCACAAAACTGCTCACAACTTGCAAGGACTGAGGCCACACACCCTCTACAAACAATTGCAGTTGGATGCCTCATCTTTGCAGAAAGTGTTTACTCACTGATTAAGAATCCAAGAAGTTTCTAGATACACCAAGGGAAATGGAATGTTAGAACCAATAACATTCTGGTAACTCATCCTTTTCCTCAGGATGAGTTGAATTTGTGTAGTTCTCTGTCAGTCCTGGATGCCAGTGCAAATCTTCCTTGGGAACAGAAGACCAGATAACACAGATGTGGAAGGAATAACTGAAATGAAAGAAGGTAAGTAATGAAAGCAGAAAGAACCATACTTTGATTCTCACATGTTCCCAGGGGAGGTGTGCTGTGGGGGCACAGAGGACACACATTAGGACCCTCATGCCAATGCCACTTGGAACTTCAAACAAGTTCCAAGTGGAACTGGTGTATCATAGTGAGTGTTTCCCTCTCACAATTTCTGTCCCAACTGGATGTTCCTGGTGATGGGAGTGCTCCACCCAGTGCCCCCATGGAGATCAACAAATGCGTCAGAGAGCTTTGTCAGTGCTGACATGCCCGACAGGTGAGAAACCGCGCTCCTCTTAAGTAATATGGCCGAAAAGTGAAGTGCCAATTTCCACGTAGGTTCCATACTTGAAGTATTGTCAACTGGCCCCCCCCCCCCACAAGTCAGGGACTCTGCATGGATGGACAGTGGCTTATCCACATACCCAAAGCTTTGGCAGGGAAGAACACTTCTGCTGTCTCTGCTGCACATGACAAGCCCTTTTCTACCTCAAGCCCCTAGGATGTGGGCTCAGCCAGCCCCCAGGAAGTGGATCCACTTAGCCACACCCCCAAACTAGATTCCCAGAGCTGAAAACCTACCACCAGTACAACACATTATGGGTAGAGGGAGAAGGGGGAGCAGAGTCTGCTGTAAATCTACTGCTCCCAGACACTGTCCACCAAGGCCAGTGCCTCCCAAGCCTAACTCTTGTTCTAACTGTCACATGGCTAACATTAATGTGAGAAATGTGAGAAATAAAGAAATGTGAGAAATAAATGCCTTCATTATCCAACGCTGCATGAACCCTCTGCATCTAAATCGTATGATGCATCAGAGGCTGTGTTCTGGCCCAGGATGCACAAGAGGGTTTCAAACGGTCTGACTGATTGGGGTATATGGGAAAGGAGAACTAAGTGGATGAAGCTGGGAATGCATTTTACATAATCCTCCTCCTTACCTTCTTCTGAGTCCCAGGGCCCTGGAGTATTTCTGCATAATCTGTAGAAGCTGTAATTGGGCAGAAGCCATTAGATTCCTTGTATGCTTCAAAGGTCAATCTGAGGCCACTGGAGTTGTTGGGGAGAAGGGAGATATGGGGGTAGCAACACCTGGACCACAGGTTCTCCAGTCCCACCAAGCTGCCTCTCTTATCCTTCCCAACTTGAACTATTACTAGTAGAGCTCGAAGACAAAAAGCAATGTAACCTCCTGCAGGTTCCTGGTGTCATCCATATTGATGTCTCAAAAGGGGTGGAAGATGGATAAGGACCCACCTGTCCTAGTATATTCTACCTCTGGCCTAGATGTCCCAGACCCATCTGACTTACCTTAGCCAGTGCTTATTCTACTGAGTTTAAGCCCAAACATACAGGTCACAGCCTCCTTCAGTCTTTGAAGTCAGCTACCACTATGAGTGGGATCACAAACCCAAAGTGCAACCTGATTTTTGTCCCTCTGAGAAAGCTTGCCTCTCTGAATATTCTGGACTAATCCACATGCCTTCCCTCTATCATTCCCATTTCATCTTCAACTCCTCCTCACAGAGAAAGTCTCATGCATCACATTTTAGAGAGGTAAGATGAGAGTCTAAGTCGTTTGTTTGAGATCGGTTAGCCAGCAAGCAGAGGGGGACAGCTGAGATTTGAACCCAGGCTCCCAGTGCACTCCATTGCCATGGATAGTCCATGCCTTATTAGATACAGTGCATTCCACAAAGGCATCATCTCAACCCTAGATCTCACCTGTGTCTGTGCCAGGTTCCCATCCACAACCCTCATGGCTTCAGTGGAAGGCCAATAATCAACAAAAAGAGTATGGCCACCTGTCACTCTGCCCCTTCTGCATATCCAGCTCTGGCCAGGGTGCTGTATGGGTTAATTACAATGCTTTTATCAAAGATCAGTGAGACAAATTTTAAAAATACTTTCTTGAAAGATTCCCAATGTAATTCAAAGTCTGGAGAGAATGATTCTGCTTTCAGGTAAAGGAGGGTGCTGCTCAATAGGAGGAAGGGGAGCAGGTCCCTAATGAAGGCCCAGTGAGGCAGCAGGCTACAGACCAAAAAAAGAAACAGCAAAATGAAGGGAGCAATCCAATAGGAACCACCAGTTGAAGCAAGAAGGAGAGAGAGACAATGAAGCTGACAACTAAGAAAGATAGAGGTGGCAAAAATTAGAAGCCAACAAGAGGGAAAAGGGAGGGAAGAGGAGATGACAACAAGGAGAAAAGAAAGAGGAGAGAACAGGGGTCAGAGAATAAAAGTGTGACTGAGACAGGAAGAGAGGGAAAGATGAAGCTATTGAGCTGGGAGCTTCCTATCCATCTGACACATTCCCTTCTTATCCCAGGTTCTAAGGGAGAGGTGCTGGAGTGGGATTCAAGATGGCTGGTGTGGAAGGGCGGTGCTTTGGGACATGGGGCCCGGCACACTGGCCACCAGCCACCATTGACACACCACCAAAGACAGACATCTGCCTGTGAGTCAGTCCCTTGCTTCACAGCCCCGCTGCCCCACCTCTGGGGCTGATGTTCCAAGGATAATTACAGAAAGCTTGCCAGACTGGGGATTTATGAGCCAAGGGAGAGCCTGGCTGCTGCAGGGGGTGGGCAGGCTGGGCAGGAGGGAGGTGGCCATAGCCACCCACAGAGCTGGACACCCAACACTCCAGCCACTTTGACAGGTCCCACTGGCACCCACAGACAAAGGGGGTCTGTCCAGATTGAAACCTGGGCCAAAGCCAAGTCCTCCATCATTCAGACAAAGCACTTATTCTTCCACCCACCCCTCTTTCCACCAAACCTTTCACTGGACCTCTTACCCATTTGCCTGCTTTCTTGCCTCTTTGCCAATCACTCTCTCCATCTCTCAATACTTTGTCTTATCTGACATATTTTCCATCTATCCACTAGTCTCCATTTACTTCCACCTATCTGTCAAGTCATCAGTCCATAAAATGTTCATGATTTAGATTTATTCTCTTACATCTACCTATGGCTCCTCCCAGCTGCCAACCCATTTTCCATCCACCCACCATCTCTTACCAACCAACTTTCCACCCCCTGCCTATCATTCCACCTCCCATCCCACATCTCCTCCATATCTTTCAATCCTTCACCCTCGGTTCAATCCTCAGGTCTACCCATCCCTTCACCATTTGATGTCCCCTTTTCCATGTGCACCACTCTCCATATTTATCTTCCAAACTCCTCCATCCATCCACTCACCCAAATCTCCAACCCCTCCATACAACTATGTATGAATAGAAATGCCTATATCAATACATGCCTCTTTTATTCGTAAACCAACCATTCCTCCATCTGTTTTTACAATTACTTTTTAGTCCACCCACACTGTCTGTCACCCACCATTCCAGGTGGCGAGTCAGCAATCTTTCCATTAGTATAGAAACTTCTTCCTGAAATGCTTTCCCCTTACCACTCACCCAGTGCTCGACACTTCAAAACCTTCTTATACCCGTACTTCACTACGACTCCATCCCAACCCTCGAGTGGTTCCATGACTATACAATGGATTTGTAGAACACATAGGCCTGGGATGAAATCTTAGCTTGGCCCATGTGAGTATCGTAGCTCAGTCCAGTTCTTTTTTCCAGCCACAGCCTGGAGAGGGTTCTTGGGGCCATGAAAGAATCTGAACAGAGTATAAAAGGGAGTCAGGTAAAAGTCCTCTTACTTCTGTTAAAGACGCTGGTAAAGTTAATTACAGCCATCTCTGCACCCTCCCAGCTAACTGGACAGTAAGTACTGAGGAAGCCTCACCCCGCTGATTTCTGCCCCAGCCTGTCCTGCCTGCCCCAATGGGCACATCCAGGCCACAGGTCTCTCATTCTCTGAGTCCTAAGATTCTGAACTCACATCAAAAACTCTGAATAAATGAAGGTGAGTTAGACAAGGTCAAGAGTGATGGGTGACCCCCTCCTACAGTAACCCACTCAGTCCCATGTGATCCCGATCACTCTCAAATACAAGTTAGATCTACATGGACATAATGCAGATAACATTAAGCCTGAGGGCAAGCTATGGAATCAGTATTATATGCCTTTGACCCCTTCTTGTTGCTCTCTCATGACCTTCGCAGATCCCTTCATCCTTTGGAATCACAGTGTCCTCATTTGTAGAATGAGGGTCACAGGTTTGTGACGAAGAATTTGCTCACTTTGGAGATTGGGCTGACACCAGTAAACTCCCATCAAAGATCAAAGTGTTTTCTCCTCCCTTGGGCCACCCTTAAGAGCCCAAGACCTGGTCCTTGGGCTCCTAGGAGAAAGCGGGACATATTCCCCCCTCCCACAGCCCAGATCTTGGGGCCACCAAGTTAAGCCTTCCCCAGAGAGCCTCCTGTATTATCATCTCCAGAAAGAAACCTCTGTTTTCTGGTAATCTGAAATGTCAAAAAAGTTTTGCTTGTGGATGAAAGTTGGCCAGAGGCAGAAACAAATTACATTTGTAAATCCCATCCCTCTTTGGCAGGTGCCAGCCCAAAATGCCCACTGACGGTCAGTAAGTGACTTTCTGCGACTTGGCTTGTCCACCATGCAGTTCAGCAAGTCCTCTGTCTAATTGCTTTTGATATCTAGAAAAGCTAATGAAGGTAATAATACTTGGCACTTGTATAATAATAATAAAAATAATGATCCTTTCTATGGAAGGAGTGTCTTTCATCCAGGATCACAAAGGCTTTACAAACAGTAATTAATCCTCACAACTCACCTGGGAAGGGGATATAATTAGTCCCATTTTACAGCTGGATGGAGGGAGGCCTGGATGGGGTAAGGGATGTGGCAGAGATCACACACTGCATTTACTACCAAGACAAGGATGGTTTCGAAGATTCTGGAAGCCACACTCTAAGCTGCCCCAGCTCTTGTAGCTGAATTCTGCCATATGCCTTGAAGGTCATCTTAGGAAATTCTCCTAAGTTCCCCTGAGCTGATGCAGATGTTCAACACTCTGTGGCCTAGAACTAGCGCCCACCCCTCTCTGAGCTTTGAGCTCCTTTCTCCTATGCCTCCAGACATGGGCTCCATCCCACTGAGTGGTCCCAGAGATGCACCCCACAGCGTGTCATCTTGTTTCTAGCTTCCCTGGCAGGTTTTCCTGGTTTTGAAGCCACTGGCCATGAAGACCCAGATTCAGCCAACATCCCTTAGCAGATTGGCTGCCAGACTTAGCAGATATAAAAATAAACACAAGACGCCCACTTAGATTTGAATTTCAGAGGAACAAACCCAGGGCTCCACTATTTGGAACCTGTGTGACCTCTGAGACATGCTCATATTCTGATATGGTGAGTCCATGCCTGTCTGAAACACACACATCAGTGGGAATTCAGGGTTTTGCCTGCTATCCCATTATACCCCACACTACACTGGGCACAGTCTGGCAAGGCTCCTGGCTCATGACCTGGCCTTTATATTCCTGCTCTGGAAGCTGCAGGACTGTCCTCATTGCCACAACAAGGCGCCAAGAGAAGGTATGGGGTTGCCTATGGCCCCATAGTCCTCATTTTGCCAACATTCTTCTGGGATCTCTGCTGATATCCCCAGCTTCCTCTCCAAGTGCCCAGAGAAAAGTTTAGACTCCCTTCTAGGCAATCCAAACTGCTCTAGTTATCGACTCCTGCAGTCCCTACCACATGCCCACTGGATTCTAATGTGTTTACATGGGCTGCTGTCCCCAGCCCCAATCTTGCCTCCTCCAGGCCTCCTGACCTCACCAGCTCTCATCCAGAAATCTGATTTGCTATTCTAGGGGAACAGCAGCCTTGTCGCCTCCCCTTTGCTTCATTCATTCACTCTTCTTTTCATATTCTTCCCTCTCCCTTTCCTCTGCATGCATGCTTGACTGTGGGTGGCACATCAGGCTTTGGCATTTACACTCTAGATTTTGGGGTCTGGGAGTAGCACGCCTTATGACTGTGGTGCTTCCACACAGGCACCCTGGGGGTTGCCCCCTGTCATGGTGGGATCCCACCTCCACACCAGGAGTCTCACCTGCACCCCCAACTGTAATGAAGTTTACAGCCCCTGGAATCACAAACAACAGAGCTGCTGGGATCTTATCCCACATGCGTGGAGGCACCAAGAATCCAACTCACTTACAGGCTGCAAGGAAGGTATTTAAGCCATGAAGTCATCTTTAGCTTCTGCTGTGTTAATGTATGGCTTCCCAGAGTGACATGTGTGTGTGTGTGTGTGTGTGTGTGTGTGGTGTATATCCTCAACTATAACACACACCTCCATTACCATCACAACTTGCTATTTCTGGGCCCCCTCCTTTTTCACCTATTTCCTCTACCTGATGTTCCAACAAAACTACATTCCAGAACAAATCAAGCTATTCCTTCACATAAGTGATATTTATTAAGTCCTTACTAGGTCTCCAGGTTCTAATCCCACCCACATAAAATTCACAGTCTAGTACTGAGGCCAGCCAACTTTTTCTCTAAAGGGTCTTAGGATAAATGTCTTGGGCTCTGTGGCCCTAAGGACAGCATCATAGCAAGTCAGCTCAGCCTGTGAAGCCCTAGAGAGCAGCCACACACAGAAAATGGGTGTGGTCTGTTTTCCATAAAATGTTATTTACCAAAACAGGCAGCAGGCTACATTGGGCTCATAGGTCACAATTTGTCAACACCTGGGTAAGAGCAGATGTTGAACAAGTACCACACCAGCACCTAAATGTCTCAACAGCAACTTCCTGCAATGCCATGGAGGCCACAGCCTCTGCTCAGATGCCCTGATCCCATGGCCCTTTAGTCAGTGGCCAGTCTTCTCTCGGCTTCATTGTTTTAGAGTCCCCTTCCCAGGCCATTCAAGACATGGACTCCCCCTTTCCAACAGCTTTGGCCCCACCACTTGTGGTGTGCCCCATTCTACCTGAGTTCCCCTCCTGTCCAGAGTGTGGTGGACCCTCTCTGGCTGCCAACCGCTCACCCATGGAGAGGATTCCCTCTCTGTTCCTGTTACCCACTTCTGCATACCACTGGGGGCCTGCAGCAGGTCTGGGGTCTTGCTGACAGTAACGCCTCTCTGCACACTTGCAAAAGGCAGATCGCAGCCACTGACCTGAAGGGATTTGAACCCTCTCTGGGGACCTCTGAAAGCACCAGTTTCCAGTATCACAGTTCCTACTCTCCTTTGCTTGCTTCACCCTATTGGGTTCCAGGATTATGTATCAAACTATGCAATACACACACACACACACACACACACACACACACACACACACGCACTCCACCCCTATCCCCTGTGGACCCACACATATGTGCAACTCACACATCTATATTCACCTTAGCTGATGCCTGTATAAGCTCACACATACTCCTGCCTCACACACAGGTCCCAAGCAGGCTCTGGCACCAGGCATAGATGCCTCTGGACACACATGGACCCTGAAGTTTTGCCTTACACCTCCACATGCACACCCCTATGTGTATGCACATATAGTGAGTATGCATGCGTGTCTGCATGGTAGCATGTGTATGTCTATGCACACATGGGAGACACACATATACACTGAAATCCAGCCCCAGGACCCAGTGAGTGAGTTGAAGTGGGAATTGACCCTGAAAATCCCATCCTTGGCATCTCAGGCTGCCTGTTTTAGATTCCTGCTGCAAATCTCGGCTCTGAGGCAGGCCACAGGAAGTCCCTGTTTTCATGGCTGCCAAATTCCAGCCACCTCTGACCCCTGGAGAGAGGAACTGCTTGGGCTTCCTGCATGCTGCCAGAGTTCTCTTCATCCACTGCTGGTGTGTATGATAATCCTGGCCTGCAATCCAGGCAGCTCCCTGCAGCTCAGGGCCAATGGGAATGGTTGCCCCAGTCTGCCGCCTGCAACATTGGAATGTCCTGTTATCTGAAGGAGACTGACAACTTTGCCGCCCTGCTTCTGGCACAGCTGGTAGCCTTGAGTGACTGGCAACCCCCCTGCAGACACCACTGGTTGCTCATGTCATTCCCACTGAGATATTGGGTTCCAGCCTCTGCCACTTTCCTGCAGAGGCTAGTGGAGGGTGGTGACACAGATGACACTGACAGTGGTGAACCAACTCCCAGCCTCTACTGAGAGAGCCTGCCAGATATGGACTCTCTGCTGCATCCTCACAGCAAACCCTTCATTCATCCCAAATATAGGCTAAGACAGTCCCAGTGCTGATCAGATAGGGGGTCACTGGTCTTCCTGGGAGATCAGAGGTTCCAAAGGAAGCTATACATGTGAATTGTCATCCTCAGAAAGGCTTCCCTGAAGATAGAACTTTGGACTTGGAGTGACACTAGGGTATAGAAGGCCGGGGAGGAATCGGTATGGAAGAGCAGGTTAGTCCAAGCCAGCAGCAATCACAACGGATTCAGAGACTGGGTCTAGTGCACAAAGAAAGTTCTAGAAATACGGCTGGATGAATGGTTGGATAGATACATAGATGAATGGATTAGAAGATTGACCGATTGATCAATTGATGAATGGATGGATGCATGCATCAATGGGTGAATGGATGGATGGATGGATGGATGAATGCATGCATGGATGGATGGATGGATGGATGGATGGATGGATGGATGGACGGACGGACAAACGGACGGACAGACGGACGGATGGATGGCTGAGGAGTGACTTGAGGTTTCAGGTCAGGAAGACACATGGACTTTCCCCTGAGTAAGACTTCTCATAGCCTAGGAGGGATAGGTTCACTTCCAAGTGTTTTCCCTTCCACATCAACTCTTTCCCCATGTCCTCCACATAAACTTCCTTAGAAGTCCACTCACTAGTGATAGTTAGCTCAGGGGTGTGGACAACCACTGGCCGCAATGGCTCCTGGCCATGTGAGACAGCCCCAGGCATGCAACTCATGTCACCACATACACAGGAACTGTGACCACACTTATCTGAGGCATTGTCCAGCAGCCACTTCTGTCTGCCACCTCGACTTTCTCAACTCAGTCCCTGTGATCTCCTAAGGTAGCACTGCCATAGACCAGGTTTTTACCAAACAAGACACTCAGTTTGGAGAGGGGAGCCCTTGGGCCCTCATGACAGAGTAGAAAGTGGCAGGGCTGCACCTGAAGCAACACTCTATGTATGCTCTTCGTAGTCAAATCTTCTTCCCCATTCTCTGCCCATCTACTTGTTAGTGCCCAGGGACACCCAAACACAGCCACTCACATCTCTGTGCCATGTTCCCTCCCAATACCTTTCCTTATTAATTTACCAAACAGCTTCTAAACCCATATTAAACCTCCAGCAAGTATTTCACCCTCTTTCATTTTTTTATATGGATGGAAGATTTGAGCCGTACCCAGCAGTGCTCAAGAGCTAATCCTGACTCAGTGCTCAAGAATCACTCCTGGCCATTCTCAGGAGACCATATGCAATATCTAGGATTGAAGCAGGGTCATTCATATGCAAGGCAATCAATCCTGTATTATCTCTCAGTCCCCACATGTTGCTCTTACTCAATCCTTACTATAACTTTATGAAGGTGCCATAATTGTTAACCCCATTTCGCATACAGGCAAACTGAGGCACCGGGTGAAGAACTTTCTTGCCCAAGGTCATGGAGTGGCAGAGCGTGAATGAATTCAAATTCTCTTGATTCTTGAGAATCTGCAATTACTCTCAGCTGTTACCCTCCAACTGTGCCCTGCTTAGAGCTCCTAGGCACGTGAATCCTGACTGAGGGCAGGTGGGTGGCATGATCCTTCCAACGTTTTGCCCACACTGAATTGTGACCAAGCACAAAAATTTATAAGTCTATAACTGTACCTCATGGTGTTTCACTAATAAAAAAAAAAAGTAAAAAAAAAAGTAAAAAATAACCAAAAAAAGAAATATCTGAAAGTATGATAAAGTTGAAAAACTTTTACCACTAGCATCCATAAACCTTCCACCTGGGTTTAGCACGTGACCTTTCACTGTACCTGCTTTACTTTCTGAGCAGTTTGTCGGTCTCCTGTCCCCTTAAAATCAGACACTTGGCCAATTTTTCCAATCTGCAGCGGTGGTCAAGGCTGAGCTCACGGGGGGGTTGGGGCAATGGTGTTGCCCCAGTGGTGGGTCTAAGAGCTCATATACACACACAGGTGCACGTGCACAAGTGTGCAGGGACACATGAATGCATGGGCGCGAACACACACACACACACACACACACACACACACACACACACACACCCTATCAAACCTGGGGACAAAGAACAAAGGAAGCCAGGAATTTGGAAGAGGGCCAGAGGCCACTTCAGTTGGGCCAGGAACCAGTGCCTTCCACCCACCATCCCCAGAGGACAGTCAGTGCCTCATGGTCCCAGGGAGGCCACCAGGAACACCTGGGGCTCAGGGCCAGGCTGGGGGTGGGGTATCTCCCTAATTGGCCTCCTTGTCGCTCACCCAGCGGAGGAAACAGCCGCTGGCTTCAGTCTCTAAATGACAGGAAGCACCGTGGAGGGCCACTCGCAGTAATTACTACTTGGAGAAAGGAGGAAAGAAAGCAGAGGGGGAAACGGTTCCAACTCAAATAATCTGCTCGTTGGGGGGATGGGAGGAGGTTTCAAGGAAAAGACATTTTGAAAAGCCTTCAATCAATCTGACAAGCAATTATCTGCTTAGCTGCTGGTACAAATCCCCCAGTGAGGACTGGGCCCCTCCCAGGAAAACAAGAGCCCCAGACTGCTGGCCTCTCCTCCCACCCCGCCCCCCACAGCATGAAGGGTGAAGGAAGACTGAGAGCCTGACTGGGAAACCTTAGGCTCTGGGGACTCCAGTGAGCATGGGAAACAGCTCCCCCAGTCTTGCCTCCACCTTCCACACCCACATGTGGACACATGTGCACACACATACACACACACACACACACACACACACACAGGCACATACACAAACATGCATGCACACAGGAACATATACTCATACACAGACTAATGCATACATATATACAGACATAGACATGTGTACTCCCCCACCCCATACACACACACACACACACACACACACACACACACACACACACACACACAGAGTCCAGTTTGACTCCATGCCCTGCCACGTGTCCTGTTGAGCTATCTCCACCCTCACCATCACTCCTTCCAGGAACCCCTCAGCATGCTCATACTGTGTTCATTCATTCCAAGGTCGCTTTCCTGATATGGTAGCTCACAAGGCCACTGGGAGATATCCAAGGCCTTCTGGTAGAGTGGGGGGATGGATCTGGCCCCTGGCCAGCATGAACAGCCGCGCCCAGCCTGATTGTGAAAACCCGGAGTTGACAACAGGTCAGGAAGGTTCTTGTCCTCCACCTGGGTTTCTGGGCAGAATCCAGGAACGAGTCCCAGAAACGGAGGGCAGGGCACTGGGGACTACCCTCTCCTTTTCCTGCAGCCATGTACCCCCTGCTCAGTGTTTCTCCCCCCTCTGTGTGTATCTATTTCCCTGTGTGTCTGTCTGCCTGTCTCATACTCTGTCTGTCTCCCTCTGTGTATATATCTGTTTCTATCCCTTTGTGTGTGTCTATCTGTCCCACTCTGTGTCTGTATCCCTCTGTGTGTGTGTGTGTGTGTGTGTGTGTGTGTGTGTCTGTCTCTCTGTCTCACACTAGATCTGACTCTCTCTGTGAATGTATCTGTCTATGTTTCTCTCCGTCTGTGTGTCTGCCTGTGTCTTTCAGGATACGTGTCTGCTTCCCTCTGTACATATCTCTCTCTCTCCCTCTGTCCGTCTGTCTCCCTGGGTGTCCATCTGTCTACTGCCCTCTGTGGGTGCCTGTCTTACACATAAGAACATACTCAGTGTCCCATGCTCCTAGGCTGGTACAGACGTGGGCTAAGATGTCACCAGGTGATGCTCAAGATCCCCCCAAAACCTTCAGCAATCACACAAACACCGACAGCCCCCGGTGGGCCAAACGTATACTAAAAGGAGAGAGGGCACTGAAACCCCCCAGACTGAGCAAGGCCTGCCCAGGGCCAGAGGTGGGTCCATCATGAGCAGGGCCATTGTACCCTGGGGAAGAAAGTCAGCCAGGCTATATCTTTATAGATTTGGGGGGGTAGAAGTCAGGGAAGCCAAGAAAGGCAATGAGTGGGCAGAGCCTGGCTGAGATGTCAGAGACCCTGGGTATGGGGGGAAAGAGGTCTGGTGCAAGCTCCAGAACCCCCCAGGAACACCTGTCACCCTCACCCATGGGCAGGGAGTTAGGTCCGAGAAGCTCCCAGCTTCTGGGAAGGAGTTAAATCCTTCTATGGGTGAGGACACAGTTCTGACAGATGTGCACGGGGTCCCAGCTTCTCAGCGATGGGGAGGAACAGTGCCCCGCAGCCACCTCTATGCTGGGGACCACCCAAAGGAGGCAGATGTGTAACAGAGCACATGTCACACCAGCGGCCACTTTTCTCACTTCTCTCACTGTCCCCCAGGAGCCCTAGAAGGGCCATGGGGGGACGTTGGGTACAGAGAGGGAAGCAGGATGAGCACTGGCATGAGAGCCCTGAGCTCTGCTTCCTGAGCCCGCACTCGAGTCCTGGCTGAGAACTGGCCATGCTCAGCCAAGGCCCCACATGTGACACTTAGATTAAAGTTTCCCAAGCTTCTTGAGCCAGTTTCTCCCTTCAGAGGGACTGGCGTTCCTCAGTGCCCCCCAGAACTCTACCTTCTTTAAAAGACCACACATAAAGTGCTCCCGACTGTACACGAGGCTGTGAACATGCCCCCAGCACTTCATCACCCACAGGGAGAGCAAAATCACCCACTTTGAGAAATACTAATTCCAGTTCCAGCCCAGACCCCTGTGTGGAGACGCAGCTATGACCTAGCAGGACTGTCTGAATGAGTGGGGGTCCCACCTCTCTCCAGGGTCTACTGCCTAGACACAGATGAGGCAAACCCCACCCAGTCCTTTGGGCCCTGAAGCCCCACCTGATCTGCAACCCCACTCTGGGACGCAGGGGGCCTTTATCTCCCAGGGCCATCGGTAGGGACAGGGACACGTGTGTCGATGGTGCAAAATGATCTGCTCCCCTGGCATGGCTGGGAGGCAGCTGTTTGGTCTCCCGGGACCATTTCATTTCAGCCTCCGTGTTTGGCAAGAGAACACTGATGCCCTGGCAGGCCAGGACATTGCTCACAGTGTCCCCATGAGGACACACCCCAGTGGGTTAGGATCAGACCTGGGAACAAGATCAGCCCCGAGTTAAACCCAGCCGCCAACCCCCCCCCCCCCCCCCGTAGTCCTGGCCACCCTGTGCGAAAGCAGAAACTCCCCACTTGCAACAGAGCCGGGGCAGGCAGCCAACCCCTCCACGCAGCCAGCCTGGCTTGTCAGCACCAAGGACGGCCCGCGCCCGGCTCCGGAGATGCGGGGCTGGGCAAGCCAGACACTCTTCCAGACTCCCTTCCCTTCCAGACTCCCGATGGGAATCGTCAGGAGGAGGAGTGGCCTGGCACAGAGGGTGACACACAGCATTCAGATGCCAGCTCTGTCCCCTCCGGGCAATGTGGCCTGGCACGTCCGTGTCCTCGGCGAGCCACGGGCTCTTCCCAGCAGCACGGGGATAATGATAGTCCTGTTGTTGGGGGGTGAGAGGAGGGGGACACCCGGGGAAACTGCTTGTGAAGTGCAGGGCACAGAGCCAGACATGTGGGGACACTCAGTGTGTCTGCCGGTGTCCTCTGTGAAAGAAGACAGCAGTGTCCGCTGATCTGCCTTTCACCGCTAAGCTGTGTGGGAGAGTGTGTTGTCCATGGCGGGCGCTTACAGGCACTTATTTCATCACTCACTCTGGAAGCCCACGTGTCTAGCATCTGCCATAGGGCCAGATGGGTTTGGGGGACCTGAGAGATGGTACAGCAGGTAAAGCTGTACCATCTTGCCTCGCATGCCACTAGCCCCAGTTCAATCCCCAGCACCATGTTTGGTCCGTCCAAGCACTGAAAGAGTGATCCTTGAGCACAGATCTGGGAGTGAGAGCTGAGAAACACCAGGTGAGGCACCAAACCCCTCCCCTCGAATAGATAAAATTAAATCCCAATGGACCCTGATGGGTGTGGATTCCCACAGGCTCAGGGAAAGAGAACCAGGCTAAGACTGTAACCATGGTGGGTCTGGCAGGGAAACAGCAACAGAAGCTCCCATGGAGGAGGCCAGGGAAGAGGCCATAGCTCTCGTGAAGTATGTATCAGATGCCTGGATGAACGGGCACTGAGGCATTGCCACTGCAGGGGGAGCTGGGGAATCACATGGCATCAGAGGCAGGAGAGAGCTGGACCTGGGCATACTCTATTCTTAGACCACAGAGGGCAAGGAGGAGCTCTGAGGTCCCAGGAGCCTGGAGTCTTCCAACAATGAGAATGAAACGCAGTGAAAACCGCAGCTTAAGAAGCACAAAGGGGGGGAGGGGGCTGGAGCGATAGCACAGCGGGTAGGGCGTTTGCCTTGCGTGCAGCCGACCCGGGTTCGATTCCCAGCATCCCATATGGTCCCCTGAGCACCGCCAGGAGTAACTCCTGAGTGCAGAGCCAGGAGGCCTGCTCTCCCCTCTGGCCACTGTCACCTGCAGGAATGCATACTGGGCAGAGAGGGGCCTGCTCAGAGTCCAGGTCTGGCTGCACACTGGTGGATCTGTTTGTCAGTGCTGGGCTGGGTGACAACCCCACAGAGACCCCTAGGTCCTTGTATTCTCTCCCATGTGACCAACTTTTATTCAATCTCCAGCACCACATATGGTCTCCTGAGCACTGCCAGGAGTACTCCCTGAGCACAAAGCCAAGAATTGATGCTGAATACTGCCAGGTATAATTCACACACCCCTAACGCCCAAGGATAGTAGAGATAAGGGCCAGGAGGATCGTTCCATGGCTTGGAAGCTGGTCTCACATGCTGGGGGAAAAGGAAGCTGGGATAGAGAAGGGGCCACTAAGTAAATGATGCTTGGAGGGCTCACTTGGGATGGGAAATGTGTGATAAATGCTAAAAGTAGACTGCGAACCAAACATGATGACCACTTAGTACCTGTATTACAAACCATAACACCCAAAAGGGGAAAGAGGAAAGGGGAAAGGAAATGTGTCTGCCACAGAGGTTGGGGGTGGGGGGGTAAGAGGTCCGAAAGGCGAAATGGGGGGGGTGGCAGGAGGGATACTGGGAACATTGGAGGTGGAGAATGGGCACTGGTGGAGAGATGGGTACTCGATCATTGTATGACTGAAATGTAATCATGAAAGTTTGTAAGTCTGTAACTGTATTTCACGGTGATTCATTGAAATAAATAAATAAAATTTAAAAAAACTCACACTGTCAATGTCACTGTCCTCCCATTGTTCATCAATTTGCTCGAGCAGGCCCAGTAATGTCTCCATTGTGAGACTTGTTGTTACTGTGTTTGACATATCAAATACATCACAGGTAGCTTGCCAGGCTTTGTCCTCTCGGTAGCTTGCCGGGCTCTCCGAGAGGGGCGGAGGAATCGAACCTGGATCAGCCGAGTCAGCCACGTGCAAGGCAAACACCCTACCTGCTGGGGAAGACAGGGGCTCTGCAGGGATGGAGACCCAAGCTCCACAACTCTGCCTCCAAGGCTCCAGAGTGTCCGCCTGAGCAGTTCCACATAATGAAGTTCTCTCCATCAGTCTTCTGCTTCTTGTAGAAACGAGTCTATGTCCACAGACCCCACAGTGACATCTGCTTCTCCATGACCCCATAACACTTATCAGAATCACTAGGATCACTTCAAGTCACAGAGGAAACCCTGGGCTGATTCATCCCAGGAAACTACAATAGCAGCTTCACTCAGGTCAGGTCTCTCTTCCACTGTCTGCTATGAGCATTTGTTCATTTCCAGTCTGGCGGCTGCCAGGATACATCACCAACATTATCTCACTTGGGAGACAATCTACCTGCCTCTCACAAGCCCACAGGAGCCTCCATCTCCCATTTCCTTGCGAAAGACCAAGCGTATGCTCTACTCCAACCCCCTAAAATATCAGATAATGTTAAGAAGAAATGATAAACCTTTGCCTTTAAAACATGTAAAGCTTGGGGCTGGAGTGA